>NC_086444.1:1191303379-1191910879 GCF_028390025.1 Pseudophryne corroboree | reverse complement strand
GTCCCTAATACTAAGGGGCCAACATCCGGGACACAGGGAACCCAAAAACATGATCCAGCAAAGGACCCCCCCAGGGCACCACACTAAAGGATAGTGATAGTAAAGTATTATAAGGTATAGGTGTGTGAAGGTCGCTACTAAGTGTTCAAAGGTGAAGAGTATGTGAAAACAATGTGCATACATGAATAATAGACAAACGTGATATAAAAGTGACTGTGTATTTAAATGGTAATGCCCTGAGATAGCCCAGCCAGAACAGCCGGGGGGCCCCACGTCCAAATGCCAACCCCAAATTTTCTGACCCTATATACAAATAAATAGGACTTAATTAGAATTATGCCTGTACACAGTGCAGTCCATGCTGGTTCCCTGTTTAAAACCATAGAGGGTGGTGGGGGGAGGGGTGCCAATCTAGATAGAGGAATTCTCAAACCTCAGGTGTGTATTTCTACACATATGCATAGTAGGGGAAATGGCTCTAAATTGCACACCCTCCAGTAATGAAAGGTGCTATGCTGCTGAGAATAAAGTAGTATACACAGACAATGGGGGTGCAGATGCACTATGCAATTATTACATTTCAATATAATAAAATATATTCTATCATAAGAGGTTGTTAGTATATTGTTGGCCAAAGATATCGGCCTGCCCACCAATTGTCCAGGTCACCTCTTGTCAAGCAGGTCCCTAACACTATGGGGCCAACATCCGGGACGCAGGGAAACTCAAAACATGATCCAGCAAAGAACCCCCCCAGGGCATCACACTAAAGGATAGTGATAGTAATGTACAGTAATATAGGGTATCGGTGTGTGAAGGTCACTACTAAGTGTTCAGAGGTGAAGAGTATGTGAAAAAAATGTGCATACATGGATAATAGACAAACATGATATAAAAGTAACTATGTATTTAAATGGTGATGTCCTGAGACAGCCCAGCCAGAACAATCCGAGGGGCTCCACGTCCAAATGCCAACCCCAAATTTTCTGACTCTATATACAAATAAATAGGACTTACTTAGAATTATGCTTGTGTCGCAGTGCAGTCCTGTGTAGCTTGCCATGCTTACACAATCTTCCTTTACACACTCATCCTCTTCAATTGTAAGGTACAGCAAGCCTTCATAAATACAAGGTGTTCATATAGCCACAGACATAATTAGTGCTTTTCAAAGAAGTAAAATGTACACTTTACCCAACAAAACACATTTCCCCTTTCACTCAAAATGAACCCGCAAATCTATTCTCACTCTATGGGTGTCGTGGACACCCACGAGTGGGAATAGTCCCTGCTAGTCGGCACTGCTGATCATATACCTACATCCCGCACAAATAATCCTTAGTTCCTTTATTTTATTATTTATTTATTTATTACCAATACCTTATATAGCGCACACATATTCTGCAGCACTTTACAGAAAATATTTGCGCATTCACATCAGTCCCTGCCCCAGTGGAGCTTACAATCTATATTCCCTATCACATGTACACGCACACAAATTCACACTAGGGTAAATATTGTTGGGAGCCAATTAACCTACCAGTATATTTTTGGATTGTGGGAGGAAACCGGAGTACCCGGAGGAAACCCACGCAAGTACGGGGAGAATATACAAACTCCGCACAGTTAGGGCCATGGTGGGAATCGAACCAATGACCTCAGTGCTGTGAGGCAGTAATGCTAACCATTACACCATCCGTACTGCCTATTCCTTGATTAAACTCCCTATTTAGGGTCTGTTACTCTATACTATTCTTTTCCAAAATGATGCCACTTTAAATTAATTAAACTAGACAATACTATATATATACTGTATGTTATACAATGTTGTTTGGGACTATTGTACAATGTTGCTAGTTTCAGTGATCTATAGTGTTACTAAATTATATCTATATATTGTAAAAGTCAATATACGTACATTTCAGTATTGATTCAAATATTGTTAAGAATCAGTTCATGGACCCATAAATTGCAAATAATTCTGATATCTGTAAATCATTTTTTAGACCTGGTAAAAATACAATTTCCATAGTATATTTTTTTTTTTTTTTTTTCATAATATTTAAGATTGAACAAGAGTTAAAAAAAAAACAAAAAAACAATAGAAATTTCTAAAATTCTCTGTGGGCTGACTTTATGTTTCATTTCATGTAAATTCAAGAATTTAGTTACTGTAGCATTTTCCAATATTCTGCCCAAAAAAAAGTCCCTTATTTTCTACAAAAAGACAATATAAAATTTGCTTTGGTCAAAAAGAAAAATATCTTCAACAATATCTATCTATCTATCTATCTATCTATCTATCTATCTATCTATCTATCTATCTATCTATCTATAAAATAAGTCTACAAAATTAAAAATTAGTTTTTCGTTTTTGATATGTAATTTTCTTTTCTATCTGGAAAATTATGCAATTTACAGGAGTTACTGTTAAGCGGAAAAACTGTAAAGAAACCAGTCAAGCTGTAAACTTCAACTGCTTTTACTGCACTGTAAACCGTGTGCAAGAAGTATCTTATGAAGAGGGTCTGCATTAATATTTTCTATTCTCTGCATGATTAATACCCTCATATTTGCATAAAATTAGAACAAATCAAAGACAAAGAACATGAGCCCCAAATGGCTAATTTAAATATAATTTCTACTAGAAAAATTACCATAAATCATTATAATGATTCCAATTATAAGTCAATGACAAAGCTATTAAGATTTTAAGGTTATTATTGTCTTTTTATAACCTTCTCTCCACCTAGTGTTGGACAAGTCTGATATATTGTTTGCTTTCTATTACAGAAAGGTTATGACAGAGAGGAGTGTTCTGATATTCAGATAAAAGATAAGTTCAAACACCATATTTAATTTAGAAATATGGCATGAAAATCAAACACCTATTAATATAAAGAGAAAATGTTGAGTTCAGTGATACAATATCTTAAAAGCTACAGTAACTGAATCCAAAGAGTAAAAAATAACTAGGTTAAAGCTCCAGTAGATGTTGTTTTATTCAACAAACTCTTGTGAACTTCCCATAAAGAGAACTCATGGAGTAGTGGCTGAGGACAGAACATAATGTGTCCTTCTTAGACCCCCATAAACATCACTGCCCTTAACCAATGGTCAGATCCATCATCCAGAATATCAGTTAGTGAAACTATGATTATTTCCTAATTTATTGGTTACATAGAAACATAGAATTTGACGGCAGATAAGAACCACTTGGCCCATCTAGTTTGCCCCTTTATTATCCTTTAGTTAATCTCTACCCTTTTTGAACCTTAATTCTTTGGTTGTGAATAGTTTTTCTACATTTATAAAGTAACTCACAAAAACACAATGTGATAAGTAACATGCCACCATCACTTAATTAGTGTTCATGGGACAATATTCATTAATCAGGTGTAAGTGTCAGTGTGTTCATTCACGCATGTCAATATTTTATTATTATTTACTGTATAATCTATATCTGAATTGTTCTGAGATCTTAATTCTTCAAAATGTCCCAAATGACTGTGAGTCTCCCGAGACACAGCCCAAAAAAGATTCCTCTAAATCAGAGGTTCTCAAACTCGGTCCTCAGGACCCCACACAGTGCATGTTTTGCATGTCTCCTCACAGAATCACAAGTTAAATAATTAGCTCCACCTGTGGACCTTCTAAAATGTGTCAGTGAGTAATTAATACACCTGTGCACCTGCTGGGTTACCTGCAAAACATGCACTGTGTGGGGTCCTGAGGACCGAGTTTGAGAACCACTGCTCTAAATCAAGCAATAGCAAGGGACTACAATTAACATGATCGGTGGAGGAGAGAAAAGCCTCTTAATTTGCAGATATTGGAAAAATAATCTGGTAGGGATTTTAAAATTAGATTGGATGTCTGAGAATGGAAGGAACAGTAGACTACATGTGATATCATGAAGGTGCTTAACGCCAGTTGTCAGCCAGAAGGACATATCCTTTGGCTTGCAGACCAGAGGAAAGACCAGATTATTAATAAGAGGAAGCACGGGACTGGGAGAAGGCACAAGCGTAAAACATTTAATAGAATAGTCCCAAATTGACAGGAACACAAGAAAAGAGCTGATAAATTAGCTTCTTCCAAAAGCGAGGGCAGTAAAGTAGCAGGAGAAGCCAATGTAAGGAGAACATCATCAGCACAAATTACTATTTTATGTTCTTACTTCCCTACTGTAATGCAATGAATATTTGGATTTTGATAAACATAGCTGATTTTTATATGACTTTAGGGTTAGAGTTAGGCCTAGGGTTATCTTACGAATAGGGTTAAGGTTAAGATTAGGCATACTCACATCGGAAACAAAATCTGCATGATTGACATACTGTACCACCTGTGGACATGCACAATGTCTACATTTTGGCAGTGTTGACATTATGTCAATATCCTCATTCTGAATTTATTAATTGATATGTCATCACTTTATGTATTTTGACATTCTAAATATCGACTTTAAGAACATCAACAAAAAATTCTACCATACAAATACAGATGGAGCCACGCTAATCGTGGCTCCGTCTGCGAAAAGGCAGACCCAGCGAGGCAGACCGCCGGGAATTAATGGGACGCATGTGCGTCGTAGAAGCGCACGTGCCCTATTCACTTTGAATGTTAGTGTCTCTGTATACTCGCCCCTGCTGCGATGCCTGCTCCATCTGTTCAGTAATATCCATCTATCTATCTATCTATCTATCTATCTATCTATCTATCTATCTATCTATCTATCTATCTATCTAATATAAGCTTATCTGGAACTAACGCTAAACTTATGAGTAGTGAATCAATTTTTCCTGATTCCAGAGTAGAAAGAAAACCCAGGAATGGTTGCTGTGCATGGCGTTACTTCTGCCCTTACTGGACACACAATCTTGTAATGATCATCACATTTACTTTGCACTATGGACATCATACATATTCTCTTAGACGAGGGAGGACCCACCATATGCTCTCTCATTCTTCACACCTACGCATAAAGGGCACAAACATTTCAAACAGTGGAGACACCTCTGTCACATGATATGGCACCTTAGTACTGTAGATATTTTCTGCGGAACACCTGTGATCACATTGTGCGAAACTCTTTTAAATAATATATATTAGCAAGCAATGGTGATAATGATGATGATGGTGGTGGTTGTGATGATGATAGCATTGGTGGTGGTGTTGGCAGTGGTGATGATAATGGTGATGGTGGTGGTGATGCTGCTTCTCCTGCTGCTGCTGAAAATTATTATGATAATAATGGTGGTGACATTGATGCTTCTGCTTCTGACGATGATGATATTGATAATGGTGGTGGTGGTGGTGATGATGATGATGATAATGATGAAAATAATAATTCTGAAGATCATAATGATGGTGGTGGCATTGATGCTGCTGTATATGACGATTATGATATTGATGGTGGTGGTGATGATGATGATGATGAAGATGATAATTATGTGGATAATAATGGTGGTGGTGGCATTGATGTTGCTGCTTCTGATGATGATGATGATGATGATGATGATGATGATGATGATATTGATGATGATGTTCATAGTGATGATGATGATGATGATGATGATGATGATGATGATGTGGTGGTGATGATGATGATGATAATTATGATGATCATAATGATGGTGGTGGTGGTGGTGGTGGTGGTGATGATGATGATGATGATAATTATGTGGTGGTGAGGATCGTGATGATGATGATGATGATGATGATGATGATGATGATGAAGATGATAATTATGGTGATCATAATGATGGTGGTGGTGGTGATGATTTTGTTGCTCACCAGACATTACTGTAACTATAACAGTACACAAAAGTAACAAAAATGGGATCAGCCCAGGAGTGAGGAATCCCTCAGCAAAGGGGTTTAAAGGTTCCTTTTAAATGTGATTACTGATGGAATCGATAACCATTTATTTATATGAGGTACACCTGTATATATGAGGCTAACTATGTCACTATCCTCACTGTAGTTCTCATATTTGGTGACTTACAGCTGCCATCTCTGTCCTGGATCCTGCATCTTTCTGCTCACTGGGATAAACAGCTTGCCAATACCATAAGTTTCCTGAGTCCTGAGTTCTCTGCTTGGAAGGTAAGAGTTAACGAGCTCCACCTGTGGTGATTAATCTTCTGTGTGAGTCTGAATTCAGCAATCTGAAGTTTAGTCCTAAAAGCCAGCATCCTCTGTTTGTTTGCAGAAGTTCAGACTTCAGTGTTCTTTCGGCCTGCTAGGCCTCACTCCACATCACAGCCTAGCCTAGAGTACTCACATGACAGTGACTGTTCACCTGACTCAGAGTTGTCCAGTCCTGTGCCAGCCTGAGACTCTCTGAATCACCTGACACTGCTCACCAATCACCAAGGACCAGGAAGTATAAGTCAGGACACTTGAGTTGGAAACTCTGCCAGTTCCTCATGTTACACACAGCTCTGTGTGAGCTCAGAAGCTGAGCTCCCTAAAGGTAACCCTTGTACTTCAGTTCCGGTAAAAACTCTGTTCCTTTGCAACCCAGTTTGGATTACACTTGAGTTACCATTGATATCCAGTATTTCTACAGTTTCATCATAAAAGCACAGTTGCAGTATTCCATAGTTTCATCTTAAAGGCACAGTCACAGTATTCCACAGTCTCAACTTAAAGGCACAGTTGCAGTGTTTCATCTTAAAGTCCCAGTCGGTCAGTACTTCGGTTCCTGCAAAACTCTGCTCCTTTGCTACCTAGTCTCGATTACAGTTGTGTTACCATTGATATCCAGTATTTCTACAGTTTCATCTTAAAGTCACAGTTGCAGTATTCCATAGTCTCACCTTAGAGACACAGCTGCAGTATTCTACAGTTTCATCTTAAAGTCACAGTTGCAGTATTCCATAGTCTCACCTTAAAGCCACAGCTGCAGTATTCTACAGTTTCATCTTAAAGTCACAGTTGCAGTATTCCAGTCTCATCTTAAAGCCACAGCTGCAGTCTCATCTTAAAGTCACAGCCGCAGTGTTCTTCAGCCTCGTCCTAAAGTCACAGCCACAGTCATCATTCTACTTTCAGTTGCGTTTCCAGTTATATCCGGTACCAATCCGGATTACTGTTGCATTCCAGTCTCACCGGTAACCAGCCTGGTTCTCAGTCTCACCTGTAATCAGTCCGGCTTACTATCTCACCAGTAACCTTGAGTACATAAGCACTTACTCCTGTGACACTATATCCAGTTCAATTTCACCTATACATTCATCATCCTACTATAAATACCAAGTCCCTGGTGATCCAGTGGTCAGGATACGGCTTCCTCTGCCGAGGCCCGGGTTTGATCCCCGGTCAGGGATTGTTCCTTCTTCTCACTGATTCCTACAGACCAGCCTAATATTCACATAGTCCTCCGGTCGCCTGCACAGACTTCACTAACACTGGGTTCACAAAATCCACAGTCCTGACAAACTATATGCAACTAACTTGTTAGTGTTTAATATGCAAATGTGTCCTTATACACCATGGCTACAGTCACACCAAACAGCCCCTCTCGTTAGGTCTCACACCACTAGTCAGTGTCAAGCATCTTATTTTCTCAAAAATGTACAGTGCATCCGGAAAGTATTCACAGCGCTTCACTTTTTCCACATTTTATTATGTTACAGCCTTATTCCAAACTGGAATAAATTCATTTTTTTCCATAAAAATTCTACACACAATACCCCATAATGACAACTTGAAAATAGTTTTTTCAGATTTTTGCTAATTTATTAAAAATAAAAAACATAAGTAATCACAGCCTTAGTTTAATACTCTGTTGATACACCTTTGGCAGCAATTGCAGCCTCAAGTATTTTTGAATATGATGCCACAAGCTTGGCAAACCTATCATTGGGCAGTGTCACCCATTCCTCTTTGCAGCACCTCTCAAGCTCCATCAAGTTGGATGGGAAGCGTCGGTGCACAACCATTTTCAGATCTCTCCAGAGATGTTCATTTGGATTCAAGTCTGGGCTCTGGCTGGACCACTCAAGGACATCCACCTCATTTTCCTGAAGCCACTACTTGGCTGATATCTTGGCTGTGTGCTTAGGGTCAGTGTCCTGCTGAAAGATCAACTGTTGCCCCAGTCTGGGGTCAAGAGCGCTCGGGAGCAGGTTTTCAACCAGGATATTTCTGTACATTGCTGCATTCATCTTTCCCTCTATCCAGACTAGTCTCACAGTTCCTGTCACTGAAAAACATACCAACAGCATGATGCTGCCACAACCATGCTTCACTGTAGGGATGGTATTGGCCTGGTGATGAATAGTGCCTGGTTTACTCCAAACATGACACCTGGCATTCACAGCAAAGAGTTCAATCTTTGTCTCATCAGGTCAGAGAATTTTGTTTCTCATGGTCTGAGAGCCCTTCACGTGCATTTTGGCAAACTCCAGGTGGGTTGCCATGTGCTTTTTACTAAGGAGTGACTTTTGTCTGGCCACTCTACCATACAGGCCAGATTGATGGATTGCTGCAGAGATGGTTGTTCTTCTGGAAGGTTCTCCTCTATCCACAGAGGAATGCTGTAGCTCTGACAGAGTGACCATCGGGTTCTTGGTCACCTCCCTGACTAGGGCCCTTTTCCCCCGATCGCTCAGTTTAGATTGCCGGCAAGCACTAGGAAGAGTCCTGATGGTTTCCGAACTTCTTCCATTTACGGATGATGGAGGCCACTGTGCTCATTGGGACCTTCAAAGCAGCAGAACTTTTTCTGTACCCTTCCCCAGATTTGTGCCTCGAGACAATCCTGTCTCGGAGGTCTACAGACAATTCTTTTGACTTCATGCTTGGTTTGTGCTCAGACATGCACTGTCAAGTGTGGGACCTTATATAAACAGGTGTGTGCCTTTCCAAATCATGTCCAGTCAACTGAATTTACCACAGGTGGACTCCAATTAAGCTGTAGGAACGTCTCAAGGATGATCAGTGGAAACAGGATGCACCTCAGCTCAATTTTGAGCTTCATGGCAAAGGCTGTGAATACTTATGTGCATGTGATTTCTTAGTTTTTTATTTTTTCATAAATTTGCAAAAATCTCAAAAAAACTCTTTTTAAGTTGTCATTATGGGGTATTGTGTGTAGAATTTTGAGGGGAAAAATTAATTTATTCCATTTTGGAATAAGTCTGCAACATAACAAAATGTAGAAAAAGTGAAGCGCTGTGAATACTTTCCGGATGTATTGTATATTTGCTTAAATAAAACAACTGGGAATGACAAAACTACTTAACTAATCTGCACTGATGAATGTGATGTGTGACATTTGTACATCTCGGTGCGACTGAGTCTGAGTCTGTACAAAGTGCTGCGATGCTGTTCATTCATGAATATTTTTACAAGTGTTACACAACTATACAAATGATGTTTAGAATATGTATAAAGATACAAATAAAAGATGACATTATACTCTGCATTGTATATGTCCCATTAATATCCAAATATAAATATAATAAGTATGGCTGTGTTACACCATGGTGCCTGTTTTGCTGTGAGTTATATATATATATATATATATATATATATATATATATATTAAACATTTAAGCTAAAATAGAAGAATCAACACATACAGTAATACGGATAAAAATTAATCTCATTCATATTCATTTCATTCTGAATATTCCATTAAGCAAAACAGACACTTTTACCAATTTGTCTAACGCTTCATTACATGTCAGCAATGCTCTATTGCCCCCTGGCATTGCAGGGATTAATAATTATGCTAAATTTAATTTTCTTATCATCTTCCTTTCCACACTGCAGATTTAAAAATTAAGTCAACTAAAGTAAATCAATTGTGGCAAAAAGACAAAAAGTGATAATAATAAAAAAAAAAATGTGCATATATTGTATGTCACATACATTACTTAACAGATTGAGGGGGGAAATGTATCAAAGCTTGGAGAGAGATACTGTAAAGAGGAGAGAAATAAAGTGCCAACAAATTAGCTCCTGACATTTCTCAAACACAGCCTGCACAATTGCAGGTAGGAGCTGATTGGTTGGTACTTTATTACTCTCCGCTTTATCCCTTTCCAAAGTTTGATACATCATCCCCTGAGAGACTGTATACAAAGACAGGGGCGTATCCAGAACTTTGTGATCCCCAAAGCAACATTTTGCAGGGGCCCCTGTCCCACTGGTTCTAGAGAGACATCTCTCCGCAAGTTGTTAATTTTATGCCCTATAATAATAGTGCCCTAGTTTATTTTATGAACCCTAGTAGTGCCCTACTTCACGTTATGTCCCATTGTACCGCTGCCAGAACACATTATGCAACATAGTACCCCCAATTCATATTATGACATACAGTGCCTCCAGTTCATATTGTGTACCATTATAATGCCCTTCAGTTCATTTTAGACCACATTATAATGAGCAGGTCCAGGGCCAGAACTAGATATATTGTAGGCCCCAAAGAAAGTTTGTCAGGGCCCCCATGTACTACCCAATGGTGACAAATGTATATAACACTTGACCCTGAAGGGGAAGGTGGCCCCTCTCAGCTCTAGGCCCCATAGTAACTGCACTCCCTGCACCTATGGTAGCTACACCTTGTATATAACACATGTAACTGTGACAGGTAAGGTGGGCCCCTCTCAGCTCTGGGCCCCATAGCAGCTGCACTCCCTGCACCTATGGTAGCTACACCTTGTATATAACACATGTAACTGTGACAGGGAAGGTGCCCCCTCTCAGCTCTGGGCCCCATAGCAACTGCACTCCCTGCAATTATGGTAGCTACACGTTGTATATAACACAAGTAACTGTGACAGGGAAGGTGGCCCCTCTCAGCTCTGGGCCCCATAGCAACTGCACTCCCTGCACCTATGTTAGCTACACCCTTGTATATAACACATGTAACTGTGACAGGGAAGGTGGGCCCCTCTCAGCTCTGGGCCCCATAGCAACTGCACTCCCTGCACCTATGGTAGCTACATCCTTGTATATAACACATGTAACTGTGACAGGGAAGGTGGGCCCCTCTCAGCTCTGGGCCCCATAGCAGCTGCACTCCCTGCACCTATGGTAGCTACACGTTGTATATAACACATGTAACTGTGACAGGGAAGGTGGCCCCTCTCAGCTCTGGGCCCCATAGCAACTGCACTCCCTGCAACTATGGTAGCTACACGTTGTATATAACACATGTAACTGTGACAGGGAAGGTGGGCCCTCTCAGCTCTGGGCCCCATAGCAACTGCACTCCCTGCACCTATGGTAGCTACATCCTTGTATATAACACATGTAACTGTGACAGGGAAGGTGGGCCCCTCTCAGCTCTGGGCCCCATAGCAGCTGCACTCCCTGCACCTATGGTAGCTACACGTTGTATATAACACATGTAACTGTGACAGGGAAGGTGGCCCCTCTCAGCTCTGGGCCCCATAGCAGCTGCACTGCCTGCACCTATGGTAGCTACTCCCTTTGTATATAACACATGTAACTGTGACAGGGAAGGTGGCTCCTCTCAGCTCTGGCCCCATAGCAGCTGCACTCCCTGCACCTATGGTAGCTACACCCTGTATATAACACATGTAACTGTGACAGGGAAGGTGGCCCCTCTCAGCTCTGGGCCCCATAGCAACTACACTCCCTGCACCTATGGTAGCTACACGTTGTATATAACACATGTAACTGTGACAGGGAAGGTGGGCCCCTCTCAGCTCTGGGCCCCATAGCAGCTGCACTCCCTGCACCTATGGTAGCTACACGTTGTATATAACACATGTAACTGTGACAGGGAAGGTGGCCCCTCTCAGCTCTGGGCCCCATAGCAACTACACTCCCTGCACCTATGGTAGCTACACGTTGTATATAACACATGTAACTGTGACAGGGAAGGTGGCCCCTCTCAGCTCTGGGCCCCATAGCAACTACACTCCCTGCACCTATGGTAGCGACGCCCTTGTGCAAAGGTGTAGAGCCACTTGTTGCATTATACAATAGTTTACCTGCACTGGCCATGTCAACATTCAACATGTCTACCCTGCTGATGTAGCATAATTAACTGTTGACAAACCATGCCTTGTTGTCTAGTGGTCTCCTACCTTCACCAGGCAGAGGCAGCTCCAGCATCTTCTTCCAGGTCCCGGCGGTGTTGTGACAGTCACTTCTGATGTGGACCTGCAATGCTGCAACATTGTTATTTCTCTCCCTATTCCAAACATTAATCCCTAACACTAACCATCCCCCTTCAGCCCCTCTTCCCTGTGCCTAACAATAAAGTCCCACTGCAGCATTAACTCTAATCCTCCCGGTGGCACCTAATCGTTGGCATACTCACCATGTCATCCTTGTACATGGCACATTTCAGAGGTCGACATTGTGAATTTGTTGTCACTTTGAGAATGTTGACATGGTGCCGGTCGACAGTTTGAACAGAAGTTTGGCCACGATTTAGGGATTCTGCCTATGGAGGTCATTCCGAGTTGTTCGCTCGCAAGCGGATTTTAGCAGATTTGCTCATGCTAAGCCGCCGCCTACTGGGAGTGAATCTTAGCATCTTAAAATTGCAAACGATGTATTCGCAATATTGCGATTACACACCTCGTAGCAGTTTCTGAGTAGCTCCAGACTTACTCGGCATCTGCGATCATTTCACTGCTTGCCCCGTTCCTGGTTTGACGTCACAAACACACCCAGCGTTCGCCCAGACACTCCCCCGTTTCTCCGGCCACTCCTGCGTTTTTTCCGGAAACGGTAGCGTTTTTTCCCACACGCCCATAAAACGGCCTGTTTCCGCCCAGTAACACCCATTTCCTGTCAATCACATTATGATCACCAGAACGATGAAAAAGCCGTGAGTAAAATTACTAAGTGCATAGCAAATTTACTTGGCGCAGTCGCAGTGCGAACATTGCGCATGCGCATTAAGCGGAAAATCGCTGCGATGCGAAGATTTTTACCGAGCGAACAACTCGGAATGAGGGCCTATATACAGTATCAAACCACCCTCCTGGCGATGGCCATCGACTTTGCTAGTATTCACTGGTGATTTGTTGATTTATCATGAACAACAGGTCGTGGCTTCCAGTTAAAGTGGACATGAAGAGTTGATTGACGACTGACAAGTCTGGTTAATGTTAAGGCTTCTCTTACCGCTGTTGGTCAGTGAAACTCAGAATTCTTCTGTTACTTGAATTGCTTTTTTTTTTACATACTGTATATATTTTTTTACATATATATTTCCTGAACATTTTTGCAGTGATAAAAAAACTTCTTTTAAGATGGGTCTTGATAAAGAGACCTCCAAGTACAGTATTGTTTAAGGGAACAATACAGTAACTGTCTGTTCCAAGCCTTGCAGAGCTTTAGTAACAGTTACTTTACATAGTTATGTACTTAGCAAGGTAGAAGAAGGACAAGTCCCCAAATGTAACCTATTCTTAAAAGTCTTGTATTTCTCCAGATGGAAAAACAGATGCAGCCAAAGTGAGAGAAACAAATTCACTCCTGCCTTCATAAATGTCAATTATATCACTTTTCAGCACTGTGGGTCTTATTCAGGGTTGTTAGCAATCAAAAAAAGCACACTAATGGTCAAATCCATGTTGCACTGCAGGTGGGGCAGATGTAACATGTGCAGAGAGAGTTAGATTTGGGTGGGGTGTGTTCAAACTGAAAATGAATTGCAGTGAAAAAATAAAGCAGCAAGTATTTACCCTGCATAGAAATAATATAAGTTATAACCCACCCAAATCTAAATTTCTCTTCACATGTT
This sequence comes from Pseudophryne corroboree, assembly GCF_028390025.1. NCBI lineage: Eukaryota > Metazoa > Chordata > Amphibia > Anura > Myobatrachidae > Pseudophryne > Pseudophryne corroboree. The sequence continues at coordinate 1,191,897,129 of NC_086444.1, read as the reverse complement.
ACATCTGCCCCACATGCAGTGTAACATGGATTTGCCCATTAGTGTGGTTTCTTTGGTTTGCTAACTGCTGTGCATCTGGGATTTGTATTCCACTATTAAATGCAAACAAGAAGCTCTTCATCTGCTCTGGCTAGCAGGTACTTCTTGGTGCCATTAGCTGTGAGCAGCGGTGTAACATTGGAGGCACTGGAACCAGTGTGATATGATAAGCTAACCAGCCCTTCCACCAGGGACATATAGTACCCACCCTTACCACCCATTTCCAGCCTCCAAAACTTACCTGTATCCCTCCCTACCCCCTTGACTTCTGGAACATACCCTACTCCCGACCTATGGAATAAACCCTAAACCCAGCCCCAAGGACATACTATATCAACCCTACCCCAACCCCAAAGCAAGGGACATATACTACCTGCCCCCTCATCCCAAGGGATATAAATCACCCAACCTGCCCCCCCAAAAAACAGTACCCCCACTGGCCTCCAGTGCATACACTAAACACATAGGGGGTTTTGCCCATCCAATACACAAGCTGCATATCTGCCTCAAATCCTGGCTACACCCAGTCCCCAGACACATTTTTGTACTGGATGATGAGCGCCATAGCATGTGCCATCTCGGACCTGTAATTGACCCACCTGGGTACCCTGCAGTTACCACTGTGACAGTGACCCATGGGCTGGGTACAAATTCATCATGCAGCACCTGTTTCGTAACTTTTGCCAGCCCAGGAACAGCAGTGATTACAATAAACTACAGCTACCAAGCACTATCGTGCCAGGGAGCTAAACAGCTGAAATCACATTGCACTCGGGAGGCAGAGCCAAGCATGTCAGACAGGTAAGTCTTCTGTGGGGGCTGGGACAATTATGTATGTTTACTTGTAAGGGCCAATTTGTTTTATTTATTTTTTCCTGTAGAGACTAATGTGTTTTTTTCTCCTGTTGGGACCAATACTTATATTTCCTTTTCAAGAAAGCATATATTTTTTTAAACAATTATCACTTTGCCAGCATTATCAATTCATTTCCTTACAACCTGGACTGTTACAGTGCCTTGAGGACTGAATTTGGGATCCAATGGGGTAATCGGTAATGGAATTCAAGACCAAAGTGGATATCAAGCCTTAGTATTGCTAGACTGACACTGCAGATGTGTACACATTTAGGGACTGTTACTGAGTTGCACCTAAGTCCAAAAGCAGATGTACCTGTAGCCTGCAAATACTTGCAAGCTGCACATTTACCACATCATCTCTTTGTCTGTGAAATGGGCGTTTCTGGGTGGCAGTTGGGCAGCTACTGTACTGTGCAGATGCACCAAACAGATCCATATCGCAGTGTCCTAGTCATGGAGAGCGGGGCATCTTTTTCCAGATTATCTTTTATACTCAACATGCAGTGGGAGTAAGTGCTCAATACTATTGTTGACAGTTGTAGCAGTCGGATGGAAAAACAGTGGATGGTATGGCCTTCAGCTTGTAGACAGGTACCCACAGTAGCATAATGTTGGAGATATGGCTGATGTGCAAGTCCATGCTTGTGGCCACCTTAGGTCTGACTCAGAATAAGGTCCTTAATAAGATAAGCATTAAAAGAATGAAATCCAAAATATATCAATTTGATCTTTAATAATATAATGCAAATGTTCTTGGTAACTCATATGATGTTTGCTTGTTTTTATCATTCTTTTCACACAATGACAACTAACATGTAACCAGAGACGTAGCTAGGGTTTTTGGAGCCCAGGGCAAGATGGAAAATGGCGCCCCCCCCCCCAAAAAAAAAAAAAGCAAAAGAAGCATGTGCGCACGCCGAAGGGGTGTGGCCACGCTCCAGAAGGGGTGTGGCCACTGAAAATGGCCCACAGTGCCAGTTACATTGCCCCACAGTGCCAGATACAATGCCCCATAGTGCAAGATACATGCCCCACAGTCCCAGTTACATTGCCCCACAGTGCCAGATACATGCTCCACAGTGCCAGATACATGCCCCACAGTGCCAGGTACATGCCCCACAGTGCCAGTTACATGCCCCACAGTGCCAGATACATGCCCCACAGTGCCAGTTACATGCCCCACAGTGCCAGTTACATTGCCCCACAGTGCCAGATACAATGCCCCACAGTGCCAGTAACATTGCCCCACAATGCCAGTTGCATTGCCCCACAGTGCCGGATACATGCCCCACTGTGCCAGATACATGCCCCACTGTGCTCTCTCTCCCCCCCCCCTCCTCCCCTGTCACTCACCGCTTGCTCTGATATGTGAGGGGAGGAGAGCGCAGTGCAGCGCCTCTCCTTCCCCTCACCGCTTCAGGTCTCCGGCGGCTGTGTGGCGCCGGTTCGCTAGCCAATCAGAGCTCGCGGACCAGCAGCCAATCAGGAGCCGGTCCGTAAGCTCTGATTGGCTAACGCCACCGGAAGACCAGACACAGCAGCGCTGCTGGCAGCGGCGGTGAGGGGAGGGAGAGACGGTGCGCTCTCCTCCCCTCACATTTCGGCTTGACAGGGGCGAGTGGGGCATGATGCCCAGGCCGCCGGCGGCACCCTCCTCTCCTGGGCCTGCCAAGGCGCCCAGGGCACGTGCCCCACTCGCCTTACCCTAGATACGCCTCTGCATGCAACTAATATGTTGTTTGCTTGTTTTTATCATTCTTTTCACACAATGACAACTAACATCTGATTTGCTTTTATTACTTATAGTTCCTATTCCACTCGTACAGTAATTAAAATAATACTGGGAAACTCCTGGATTATAAAAGTGCCGTACTTGTTCCTGAAATGAAGTCTGCAGTCCCGCAGCCTGTGCTGTCTCAGTAAGTCTGTTTAAACATGATGTTCTTTTCTAACAATCACCCTGAAGTGCATAAGTTCATCTTCATTCCCAATGTGTCTCACTAAATGAATTAAAATGAGGTGACTGTGCTTGTCAGTCAAGATGAGTGCACAATTTCTCAGCAATTAGAGGGCCCCTTGTTATTCTGACAGATGAAATATGTAAATGCCCTGAAACAATTCTCAACACTTGGCAAATTTCTTTAGCTCTCCACAATAATTATTTCAATTCATCAATTCTTTGAGGAGATACAGGCAACATAGTCCCTTTGAACTTCTACATAACCATGGCCATTAATGAAATTGGTTGATTTGCTAATATCCCTGAGCTCTGTAGTGCAATCTCCTCTTCTCATTTGCAGAATAGTACACAGCAGAAATCACTGCGGTGGCTCTCCACTGTTACTTACTTCATCAGTTAGAGAAATTGGCAATTTGCAGTTCTAAGGGCAAATGATGAACAATTATTGGGAGAAATCCATCTACACCTTTTTACCAATATCATCATATAATATATGTTTACCCCCTCATATACATTCATTGCATAGCCAACGTTATATATTCTTCCTGATCTGGAAAAGCCTATAAGTAGCAACTTCAAATATAAACCAGTGCAATGGCTTGTGTGGTGCTAGGGATGGACGCTCAGAACAGTAGGTCAGTTAGATACATTTAGAGAACAATGTCAGACATCTATATCTCCACAGTGTACTTGCTTATGGTTCCAAGGTGTGTGCCAGTTTTGCTTCATCACCATTTGATACCATGGAACACTGGGTGGACTATCAAGTCTTGGAGAGTGATAACTGGGGCAGATGTATCAAGTCTTGGAGAGTGATAAAGGGAATAAGTTGCCCAAAGCAAGCAATCAGCTTCCATTTCATAGACTGTACTAGATAAACGACACAAAATCCTCTTGGTTATGTTACCTCAATTATGTTTCTAGGGTTTCAGATTTCAGAGCACATTGACGGTTTTACTGCATATGCAAAAGTTTGTACAATCCAATAAAAGGCTTTTGGGCAGAGTGAGGTCCTGTCCTCTATTCAATAGGCACATAGGCACCCCTAGTTTTCTGATGCTACATTTCCTACTGTGTAAAATAAGCTTCAAGTCCTCAAAAATTCCACAGATAATAAAGCCATGAAGTTCCCATGATCATCATGATTAATTTAAGTCCTACATGTTGAAAATGGAATGCATTACTGTATAGACTCCATGTTAATACTTATCCATGGGGAACTTCTTTGCCTGTACTAAAATGGCCACCAAGGTTACCACTGAGCATGCGTGGAGCCATCTTGAGACTGTATGAGAAGTGCCCCAGTGGGAGACAGTAGCCTTCTACTTAGTTCCAGTGAGATCTCCAATTGTGTGTTTCATCATCCTGCACCGCTCTCCGCATTGTTCTTAAGCCTGTGCACACATATTTTCAACCCTACATTACACTAAAAGGACAGCAGATTTTTTAAAGTAAGATTCGAAGAAAAAAAATCATAAAAATGTCATTTGTTAAGTCACGGAATCTGATGGGCCTATTACTAGGGACATATACAGATGTGTCCACATACACCTTTCCTACTGGCTAGCCATATGGCATGATTTGGCACGCCATTAACTCTGTAATTTAGCCACGCCTTTTGTTTTCTTCTTAAAATTTTCTACTTTAATCTGCTAGATTATACAAATTCTAAAGATTTTTTTTAATCCAACCACTCGCTACTCAAGGAGGAACAGTTTAGTTGTGCTATGCATGTTGTGCCAAATGAATCGTAAATGGTAATGTGTTCGTGGAAACATCCATAACTATGATGGGATGTGACCATTGTCAATTCTATGATGAGTGCAATCTGGGTGCGGGAGGGGGGGGGGGGCACACCACACAAACTGCACCCATATTTTATTACTTACTATTCTGGAGTCCTGCGTCGGGCTCTGCATGTGCAGTAGTCAAATTGGTCTCTGGAACATGGTGAGCGCCATGTTTCCGGAGACCTATGCAGTAAACTATGGCAAAAAGCTGGAGTCTACTGCACTGTTCAGAGGAGGGGGCCCACCCAGAGGAGCACATGGGCCCCCTCCTCTGTTAAAAGTAAAATGCCCCTGGATGTGACCACACCACATTGCAAATATTGTGGCCCTCTGTACCTGCTGTACTGTAAGAATCAGGATCAAGCCATATTGGTGGTGTGAATGTACCCCCCTGGGAGGCCTGGAAAAGAGATCATTAGTGGATGGAGGGCCCCTGGATAGTCCAGGCCCCCTGGCATGTCCCTGTACCTCCTGATGTAGGATCTAGATATGAGTATGTATTTGGACATTTGCATTTTTGCACAACAAACCTTCAGATCTTTCTGAATAATGAAATCTAAAACTAAATTGATTTAGCTTGATGAAGGTCTTCATATAAAAACATTGTCATATACTGTATGTGTTTAATAAAATATATATTATATTATTTCACATTTTGCTTTCTCTGTGGGAGTTTAAACTGAGCGATGTTCCAAATATTATGCACCATTATGCAACATTATGCATTTCCTGCAGACTATTCAGTGGTTTTAGTCTTCATCTTATGGCATAACGATTCATCATAGTATATGCAGTTTAGCATCAAGCACAAATACAGGCTTGAAACAGTTGCAGAAATGTTTTAGTGATTCACAGTTAAGGATGAAAAGGAAATAATAGCAAACTTTCTGTAACTTTGAAGTACTTAGTAATAAAATCAGAGTGTTCATATCTATAAAATAAAGCATACTGAATAAAGCTTTTCTTTATAGAACAGAGTTTACATCTAGATCTGAATGAGCAAATCATTTCGCATTAAGCCTACAGTTTCTGACAAAAGGGGAACTTTATGTTTAGAAAGGAAACACGGTAAGTAGCATGTACCACATTTGTGATGATTGAATGGTACTTTGCCTTCTATAGTTTCTTTGCATAAATCATGCAGAGTACCTGGGGGGATGTCACCAAACACAGTATGTTCTACCACGTCTGCAGACTTACTCTGTACTCTGCCGTGCTCCTGCAGAGGGTATAAGAATTATGTATTATGAAAATCCTGAGTTCATTGACCTATGCGGAATATAGAACAGAAATAGTAATGTTAAATTGTCACCAGTGATAATATGATAAATGGATCATGTTTTTTTAATTAGAGACTATTATTACATTAATCGCGATTTACAAAAAGTTTGTGTACATGGGGTTACGGCATACTTACCAACATTTCCAATCTCCTTTCCTCGATGGGAAAGTACGTGATTGGGTAATATTTGCATAGGGGCAGGGCTAAAATTATGCAATTAGCATGTAATTGTGTCAATAGGCTCCACCCCCACCACCCAGTCCACGATTTTGCTTTATTTTTTCTCCCCATTCTGTCCACTTCACAAGTAAATGGGTAGAATGCGGGAGAGGCGCTCACTCTTCCGGGGCTGCGGTGGACTACCCGAGAAACCGAGTGTCTCCCGCAGAATCCAGTAGAGTAGCTAAGTATGGGTTAGGGGGCACTTAAAACTCTGAATGAGTGATATAATATCACACATGTCTTTGTCTTTATTCACACTGTGGTGCCTCTTCTCTTTGCGGCAGCTGATGCCATGTGGTGGCAGCAGTCAGAAGCTTCTTCCCTTTAAGCTGGTTGCTGCATATACTAGAGATGAGCGGGTTCGGTTTCTTTGAATCCGAACCCGCACGAACTTCACTTTTTTTTTCACGGGTCCGAGCGACTCGGATCTTCCCGCCTTGCTCGGTTAACCCGAGCGCGCCCGAACGTCATCATGACGCTGTCAGATTCTCGCGAGACTCGGATTCTATATAAGGAGCCGCGCGTCGCCGCCATTTTCACACGTGCATTGAGATTGATAGGGAGAGGACGTGGCTGGCGTCCTCTCCATTAGAATAGATTAGAAGAGAGAGAGAGAGAGAGATTGTGCAGACAGAGTTTACCACAGTGACCAGTGCAGTTGTTGTTAAGTTAACTTTTATTTAATATATCCGTTCTCTGCTATATCCGTTCTCTGCCTGAAAAAAACGATACACAGCAGTCACACAGTGTGACTCAGTCTGTGTGCACTCAGCTCAGCCCAGTGTGCTGCACATCAATGTATAAAAGCTTATAATAATTGTGGGGGAGACTGGGGAGCACTGCAGGTTGTTATAGCAGGAGCCAGGAGTACATAATATTATATTAATTTAAAATTAAACAGTGCACACTTTTGCTGCAGGAGTGCCACTGCCAGTGTGACTAGTGGTGACCAGTGCCTGACCACCAGTATAGTAGTATATTGTTGTATACTATCTCTTTATCAACCAGTCTATATTAGCAGCAGACACAGTACAGTGCGGTAGTTCACTGCTGTGGCTACCTCTGTGTCGGCAGTCGGCACTCGGCAGGCAGTCCGTCCATCCATAATTGTATAATTATATACCACCTAACCGTGGTATTTTTTTTTCTTTCTTTATACCGTCGTCATAGTCATACTAGTTGTTACGAGTATACTACTATCTCTTTATCAACCAGTGTACAGTGCGGTAGTTCACGGCTGTGGCTACCTCTGTGTCGGCAGTCGGCAGGCAGTCCGTCCATCCATAATTGTATTATAATATATACCACCTAACCGTGGTTTTTTTTTCATTCTTTATACCGTCATAGTGTCATACTAGTTGTTACGAGTATACTACTATCTCTTTATCAACCAGTATACAGTGCGGTAGTTCACGGCTGTGGCTACCTCTGTGTCGGCAGTCGGCAGGCAGTCCGTCCATCCATAATTGTATTATAATATATACCACCTAACCGTGGTTTTTTTTTCATTCTTTATACCGTCATAGTCAGTCATACTAGTTGTTACGAGTATACTACTATCTCTTTATCAACCAGTGTACAGTGCGGTAGTTCACGGCTGTGGCTACCTCTGTGTCGGCAGTCGGCAGGCAGTCCGTCCATCCATAATTGTATTATAATATATACCACCTAACCGTGGTTTTTTTTTCATTCTTTATACCGTCATAGTGTCATACTAGTTGTTACGAGTATACTACTATCTCTTTATCAACCAGTGTACAGTGCGGTAGTTCACGGCTGTGGCTACCTCTGTGTCGGAACTCGGCAGGCAGTCCGTCCATCCATAATTGTATTATTATAATATATACCACCTAACCGTGGTTTTTTTTTTCATTCTTTATACCGTCATAGTGTCATACTAGTTGTTACGAGTATACTACTATCTCTTTATCAACCAGTGTACAGTGCGGTAGTTCACGGCTGTGGCTACCTCTGTGTCGGCAGTCGGCAGGCAGTCCGTCCATCCATAATTGTATTATAATATATACCACCTAACCGTGGTTTTTTTTTCATTCTTTATACCGTCATAGTGTCATACTAGTTGTTACGAGTATACTACTATCTCTTTATCAACCAGTGTACAGTGTGGTAGTTCACGGCTGTGGCTACCTCTGTGTCGGCAGTCGGCAGGCAGTCCGTCCATCCATAATTGTATTATAATATATACCACCTAACCGTGGTTTTTTTTTCATTCTTTATACCGTCATAGTCAGTCATACTAGTTGTTACGAGTATACTACTATCTCTTTATCAACCAGTGTACAGTGCGGTAGTTCACGGCTGTGGCTACCTCTGTGTCGGAACTCGGCAGGCAGTCCGTCCATCCATAATTGTATTATTATAATATATACCACCTAACCGTGGTTTTTTTTTCATTCTTTATACCGTCATAGTCAGTCATACTAGTTGTTACGAGTATACTACTATCTCTTTATCAACCAGTGTACAGTGCGGTAGTTCACGGCTGTGGCTACCTCTGTGTCGGCAGTCGGCAGGCAGTCCGTCCATCCATAATTGTATTATAATATATACCACCTAACCGTGTTTTTTTTTTCATTCTTTATACCGTCATAGTCAGTCATACTAGTTGTTACGAGTATACTACTATCTCTTTATCAACCAGTGTACAGTGCGGTAGTTCACGGCTGTGGCTACCTCTGTGTCGGAACTCGGCAGGCAGTCCGTCCATCCATAATTGTATTACAATATATACCACCTAACCGTGGTTTTTTTTTCATTCTTTATACCGTCATAGTCAGTCATACTAGTTGTTACGAGTATACTACTATCTCTTTATCAACCAGTGTACAGTGCGGTAGTTCACGGCTGTGGCTACCTCTGTGTCGGCACTCGGCAGGCAGTCCGTCCAACCATAATTGTATTATAATATATACCACCTAACCGTGGTTTTTTTTTCATTCTTTATACCGTCGTCATACTAGTTGTTACGAGTATACTACTATCTCTTTATCAACCAGTGTACAGTGCGGTAGTTCACGGCTGTGGCTACCTCTGTGTCGGCAGTCGGCAGGCAGTCCGTCCATCCATAATTGTATTATAATATATACCACCTAACCGTGGTTTTTTTTTCATTCTTTATACCGTCATAGTCAGTCATACTAGTTGTTACGAGTATACTACTATCTCTTTATCAACCAGTGTACAGTGCGGTAGTTCACGGCTGTGGCTACCTCTGTGTCGGAACTCGGCAGGCAGTCCGTCCATCCATAATTGTATTACAATATATACCACCTAACCGTGGTTTTTTTTTCATTCTTTATACCGTCATAGTCAGTCATACTAGTTGTTACGAGTATACTACTATCTCTTTATCAACCAGTGTACAGTGCGGTAGTTCACGGCTGTGGCTACCTCTGTGTCGGCACTCGGCAGGCAGTCCGTCCAACCATAATTGTATTATAATATATACCACCTAACCGTGGTTTTTTTTTCATTCTTTATACCGTCGTCATACTAGTTGTTACGAGTATACTACTATCTCTTTATCAACCAGTGTACAGTGCGGTAGTTCACGGCTGTGGCTACCTCTGTGTCGGCACTCGGCAGGCAGTCCGTCCATCCATAATTGTATTATATACCACCTAACCGTGGTTTTTTTATACCACCTAACCGTGGCAGTCCGTCCATAATTGTATACTAGTATCCAATCCATCCATCTCCATTGTTTACCTGAGGTGCCTTTTAGTTCTGCCTATAAAATATGGAGAACAAAAAAGTTGAGGTTCCAAAATTAGGGAAAGATCAAGATCCACTTCCACCTCGTGCTGAAGCTGCTGCCACTAGTCATGGCCGAGACGATGAAATGCCAGCAACGTCGTCTGCCAAGGCCGATGCCCAATGTCATAGTACAGAGCATGTCAAATCCAAAACACCAAATATCAGAAAAAAAAGGACTCCAAAACCTAAAATAAAATTGTCGGAGGAGAAGCGTAAACTTGCCAATATGCCATTTACCACACGGAGTGGCAAGGAACGGCTGAGGCCCTGGCCTATGTTCATGGCTAGTGGTTCAGCTTCACATGAGGATGGAAGCACTCAGCCTCTCGCTAGAAAACTGAAAAGACTCAAGCTGGCAAAAGCACCGCAAAGAACTGTGCGTTCTTTGAAATCCCAAATCCACAAGGAGAGTCCAATTGTGTCGTTTGCGATGCCTGACCTTCCCAACACTGGACGTGAAGAGCATGCGCCTTCCACTATTTGCATGCCCCCTGCAAGTGCTGGAAGGAGCACCCGCAGTCCAGTTCCTGATAGTCAGATTGAAGATGTCAGTGTTGAAGTACACCAGGATGAGGAGGATATGGGTGTTGCTGGCGCTGGGGAGGAAATTGACCAGGAGGATTCTGATGGTGAGGTGGTTTGTTTAAGTCAGGCACCCGGGGAGACACCTGTTGTCCGTGGGAGGAATATGGCCGTTGACATGCCAGGTGAAAATACCAAAAAAATCAGCTCTTCGGTGTGGAGGTATTTCACCAGAAATGCGGACAACAGGTGTCAAGCCGTGTGTTCCCTTTGTCAAGCTGTAATAAGTAGGGGTAAGGACGTTAACCACCTCGGAACATCCTCCCTTATACGTCACCTGCAGCGCATTCATAATAAGTCAGTGACAAGTTCAAAAACTTTGGGTGACAGCGGAAGCAGTCCACTGACCAGTAAATCCCTTCCTCTTGTAACCAAGCTCACGCAAACCACCCCACCAACTCCCTCAGTGTCAATTTCCTCCTTCCCCAGGAATGCCAATAGTCCTGCAGGCCATGTCACTGGCAAGTCTGACGAGTCCTCTCCTGCCTGGGATTCCTCCGATGCATCCTTGCGTGTAACGCCTACTGCTGCTGGCGCTGCTGTTGTTGCCGCTGGGAGTCGATGGTCATCCCAGAGGGGAAGTCGTAAGCCCACTTGTACTACTTCCAGTAAGCAATTGACTGTTCAACAGTCCTTTGCGAGGAAGATGAAATATCACAGCAGTCATCCTACTGCAAAGCGGATAACTGAGTCCTTGACAACTATGTTGGTGTTAGATGTGCGTCCGGTCTCCGCCGTTAGTTCACAGGGAACTAGACAATTTATTGAGGCAGTGTGCCCCCGTTACCAAATACCATCTAGGTTCCACTTCTCTAGGCAGGCGATACCGAGAATGTACACGGACGTCAGAAAAAGACTCACCAGTGTCCTAAAAAATGCAGTTGTACCCAATGTCCACTTAACCACGGACATGTGGACAAGTGGAGCAGGGCAGGGTCAGGACTATATGACTGTGACAGCCCACTGGGTAGATGTATGGACTCCCGCCGCAAGAACAGCAGCGGCGGCACCAGTAGCAGCATCTCGCAAACGCCAACTCTTTCCTAGGCAGGCTACGCTTTGTATCACCGCTTTCCAGAATACGCACACAGCTGAAAACCTCTTACGGCAACTGAGGAAGATCATCGCGGAATGGCTTACCCCAATTGGACTCTCCTGTGGATTTGTGGCATCGGACAACGCCAGCAATATTGTGTGTGCATTAAATATGGGCAAATTCCAGCACGTCCCATGTTTTGCACATACCTTGAATTTGGTGGTGCAGAATTTTTTAAAAAACGACAGGGGCGTGCAAGAGATGCTGTCGGTGGCCAGAAAAATTGCGGGACACTTTCGGCGTACAGGCACCACGTACAGAAGACTGGAGCACCACCAAAAACTACTGAACCTGCCCTGCCATCATCTGAAGCAAGAAGTGGTAACGAGGTGGAATTCAACCCTCTATATGCTTCAGAGGTTGGAGGAGCAGCAAAAGGCCATTCAAGCCTATACAATTGAGCACGATATAGGAGATGGAATGCACCTGTCTCAAGTGCAGTGGAGAATGATTTCAACGTTGTGCAAGGTTCTGATGCCCTTTGAACTTGCCACACGTGAAGTCAGTTCAGACACTGCCAGCCTGAGTCAGGTCATTCCCCTCATCAGGCTTTTGCAGAAGAAGCTGGAGGCATTGAAGAAGGAGCTAACACGGAGCGATTCCGCTAGGCATGTGGGACTTGTGGATGCAGCCCTTAATTCGCTTAACAAGGATTCACGGGTGGTCAATCTGTTGAAATCAGAGCACTACATTTTGGCCACCGTGCTCGATCCTAGATTTAAAGCCTACCTTGGATCTCTCTTTCCGGCAGACACAGGTCTGCTGGGGTTGAAAGACCTGCTGGTGACAAAATTGTCAAGTCAAGCGGAACCGACCTGTCAACATCTCCTCCTTCACATTCTCCCGCAACTGGGGGTGCGAGGAAAAGGCTCAGAATTCCGAGCCCACCCGCTGGCGGTGATGCAGGGCAGTCTGGAGCGACTGCTGATGCTGACATCTGGTCCGGACTGAAGGACCTGACAACGATTACGGACATGTCGTCTACTGTCACTGCATATGATTCTCTCAACATTGATAGAATGGTGGAGGATTATATGAGTGACCGCATCCAAGTAGGCACGTCACACAGTCCGTACTTATACTGGCAGGAAAAAGAGGCAATTTGGAGGCCCTTGCACAAACTGGCTTTATTCTACCTAAGTTGCCCTCCCACAAGTGTGTACTCCGAAAGAGTGTTTAGTGCCGCCGCTCACCTTGTCAGCAATCGGCGTACGAGGTTACATCCAGAAAATGTGGAGAAGATGATGTTCATTAAAATGAATTATAATCAATTCCTCCGCGGAGACATTGACCAGCAGCAATTGCCTCCACAAAGTACACAGGGAGCTGAGATGGTGGATTCCAGTGGGGACGAATTGATAATCTGTGAGGAGGGGGATGTACACGGTGATATATCGGAGGGTGAAGATGAGGTGGACATCTTGCCTCTGTAGAGCCAGTTTGTGCAAGGAGAGATTAATTGCTTCTTTTTTGGGGGGGGTCCAAACCAACCCGTCATATCAGTCACAGTCGTGTGGCAGACCCTGTCACTGAAATGATGGGTTGGTTAAAGTGTGCATGTCCTGTTTTGTTTATACAACATAAGGGTGGGTGGGAGGGCCCAAGGATAATTCCATCTTGCACCTCTTTTTTCTTTTCTTTTTCTTTGCATCATGTGCTGATTGGGGAGGGTTTTTTGGAAGGGACATCCTGCGTGACACTGCAGTGCCACTCCTAGATGGGCCCGGTGTTTGTGTCGGCCACTAGGGTCGCTAATCTTACTCACACAGCTACCTCATTGCGCCTCTTTTTTTCTTTGCGTCATGTGCTGTTTGGGGAGGGTTTTTTGCAAGGGACATCCTGCGTGACACTGCAGTGCCACTCCTAGATGTGCCCGGTGTTTGTGTCGGCCACTAGGGTCGCTAATCTTACTCACACAGTCAGCTACCTCATTGCGCCTCTTTTTTTCTTTGCGTCATGTGCTGTTTGGGGAGGGTTTTTTGGAAGGGCCATCCTGCGTGACACTGCAGTGCCACTCCTAGATGGGCCCGGTGTTTGTGTCGGCCACTAGGGTCGCTAATCTTACTCACACAGCTACCTCATTGCGCCTCTTTTTTTCTTTGCGTCATGTGCTGTTTGGGGAGGGTTTTTTGGAAGGGACATCCTGCGTGACACTGCAGTGCCACTCCTAGATGGGCCCGGTGTTTGTGTCGGCCACTAGGGTCGCTTATCTTACTCACACAGCGACCTCGGTGCAAATTTTAGGACTAAAAATAATATTGTGAGGTGTGAGGTATTCAGAATAGACTGAAAATGAGTGTAAATTATGGTTTTTGAGGTTAATAATACTTTGGGATCAAAATGACCCCCAAATTCTATGATTTAAGCTGTTTTTTAGTGTTTTTGGAAAAAAACACCCGAATCCAAAACACACCCGAATCCGACAAAAAAAATTCGGTGAGGTTTTGCCAAAACGCGTTCGAACCCAAAACACGGCCGCGGAACCGAACCCAAAACCAAAACACAAAACCCGAAAAATTTCAGGCGCTCATCTCTAGCATATACTCCATGTTGGTAATGGGCTGATAGACTACACTGCCAACCAGTGGTGTATTTTACCTATGGTTTACAGGACAGTAATCCCCTCAGAAAATCTGCCACCTCAGTGAGTCAGTTGCAGTCCACGACTGCACTGGCTTTACTGTTTCTGGCAGTGACTTCCTATTGGAAGTGCCACCAGTCACACACATGACAGGCAGTCCCAGGGGGAGGTGATTTCTCCCTCTGGAACTGCCAGACCAGGCTGCAATTAGCAGAGAGCGTACTTGTTTATTCATTAGTCCTAAACCAGCTTCAATAGGCTGCAGCCAATGCAGTTCATAGAAGCTGGTGCTTTGCTCATGAGCAGTCACTTTGGGACTTGTGCGCATGCACCAGTCCCAACGCCTGCCAGATCCATTGCTCAGGTGCTGAGACCAGACTGTCTGGGTCTGGGTGTCTCCTCTCCGTGCATTGGTAGCGGCAGCCCCCCTCCTTGAAGTAAGTAACTGGACTATACGTTAACGATGAAAAGGTCGAGAGTCATTAGGTCGACCACAAATGGTCGACATGCATTAAGTTTACATGGTCAAAAGGTCTTAATGGACAATATGTTGGCTTGTAAAAGGACGACTGTAAATGCATGCAGTGCATCATGGGAGATGATGTCATGCTGAGGTGACTCACTTCCTGTTTGCCTGCTGTTACTACCACTTGGTGTCTGACTCATGCTGAGTAAAGACCTGTATTACACTGATGCTGCAAGTGTCATCCTGATTTTGTTGTTACACATCTACATGGTGTCAGAACTGGGATGCCATGGCACAAGGTCTCAGGAGAATAGATCCGCTGATATTTGATGAAAACGTGGCTGACAACTGGCTAAGGCTTAAAAGGGAATTGCACGTATACTACATAGCAGGCCTTTCAGACAAATCAAAAAAAGTCCTGGCATACACGCTGCTGAACCTCGCAGGCACCGATGCTGTGGACAAATCAGATGCTTTTGTATACGCTGACGGAGAAGACAGAGAGGATCCTGACATCCTAATTGCAAAGTATGAAGAGATCTGCATGCCAGTAAAGAATGTAATTACGGACAGGCATGTTTTCAACAGCACAAACCAAAAGGGTGATGACACTATACAGTCCTATGTCTCCACGATAAAGCTGCTGGCAAAGAAGTGCAATTTTGATATCCTCAAAGAGGAGCTCATCCGTGACAGAATCGTATGCGGCATACGCAGCGACAAGGTACGCGCACAGCTGCTGCGGGAGAAGGGCCTCACATTAGAAACTGCCATAAATATCTGTATGTTAAATGAGCAGTCTGAAAAGGGCACAAGGGAACTAAGAAAGGATGCTGAGGTGTGTGTCATGGCGGCCGCTTCGCACCGATTCACCACGTTTGGGAACTGCGCGGTACAGCACCCTCCTGACAAACAAAGCTGCCCCGCATATGATAAACGATGTAATGCATGTGGCAAATGGAATAATTTTGCAAGGTGCTTCGCTCCAAAGATCAAACTTCCATAAAGCGACGGTCTGAGTCATGCTATAGCCGCTCACCCCATCGGATTAACCAGGTTGAAACACAGACAGGGTGTGAATCGGTTCGCATGACAGTTTGTGATAGTGTAGACCACTTCGATGAAAAGGGCAAAATATTTATTAACCTGAGAACAAAGCATACGGACAAGGTGGCCATAGTCAAAATAGACTCAGGAGCGAAGTACAATGTCATATCCTACAAATATCTACGTGAAATACATCCAACTGCACAGATAAACCCACGAGACAAGATCAACTTGATAGCTTATGGTGGCCAGATCACCACCACACTGGGTACCACAAAGCTAAAGTTTACCCGTGCTGATTTGCTATTCCACAATGTGGATCAAAAGGTTAAACCACTGCTAGACCTCCCTGACAGTATGAAGCTAGGTCTTCTCAAATTGGGGTCTGATGTACACGCAATACAGATGACCGTCCCAGAGATGAAAGCCTTTCAGGATTTATTTGATTGCAGTACACTTGGCAAGTTTCCTGTTGTGTACCATATGAGGCTGGATGAATCCATTGTACCTACTGTCTGTGCCCCCCAGAGGGTTCCCATCGCAATGAAAGACAAAATCATTACAGAGATCCACAGAATTACTCAATTGGGTGTCATTGCCCCCATAGAGGAAGCAACACAGGTGTCCGCCATGGTGGTCACATCAAAAAAGAATGGGACTGTACGTCTTTGTATTGATTCAGTATACTTGAACAAAGCACTGCTGCGTCCATATCACCCTCTCCGCACCATCGAGCAAGTGATTGCTGACATGCCAGGTGCCACAGTTTTCAGTACCCTGGATGCAAAGTGCGGATTCTGGCAAATCCCTTTGGACAGAGCTTCGTCCCTTCTCACCGCTTTCATGACCTAGATAAGGCGGTATGTCTTCCTTCGCATGCCCTATGGAATCACTACAGGCAGTGAGGTCTTCCAGCATTGCATGGAGCAACTGTTTGCAGGCTATCCCTGTGAAATTATCGTCAATGACATCCTGGTGTGGGGCCGCACCAAGGAAGAACACAACCAGCGACTGCACCAGGTACTTGAACAGGCCCGTGCTTTGAACCTCAAGCTCAACCCAGACAAATGCAAGTTTAGAGTTACAGAAGTGGCATACGTGGGCCACATGCTCACTAGTCAAGGTGTCAAACTGGATCCAAATAAAATCACTGCCATCCAGCATATGCTGCTTCCGGCTGACCAACAGGCACTGCAGCGCTTCTTGGGGATGACCAACTACAATTTGTTCCACAATACAGTGAAACCACGGCACCTTTGCAACAGCTACTCCACCAGGACTGAGCATGGTGCTGGCTGGATGCACACATGGCTGCTGTTGATCGATTGAAGACCATGCTGACAAATCCACTGGTCCTGCAATACTTCAATGTGCATGATCCGGTAGTCCTCTCTGCTGACGCTTCACAGAGTGGTCTAGGGGCTGTGTGCCTCCAACACTGCAGACCATTGGCTTTTGCTTCCAGGGCTCTCACTGACACTGAAACCAGGTATGCACAAATTGAGAAAGAACTGTTGGCACTGGTGTTCACCTGCAATTATTTCCATGACTTCATCTATGGCCGTCCTGTCACGGTGGAAACCGACCATCAACCTCTCATCACCATACTGAAGAAGCCCATCCACTCTGCTTCTTTCCGTATTTGGGACATGATGCACAAGCTGCAGTGGTACAACCTGGATGTCATATATAAGCGAGACAAAGAAATGTATGTTGCTCTGTTTTGTGCCTTCCTTTCGACTACTGACATGAACGCTGCTGAGGATGACTATGAGGTCATGGCTGTGGAGGTGCTCCCCACCAAGCGGATGGAAGAGCTGCGTGCTGCTACACTTGCGGATGAATTTTGCCAGCATCTCTCTGCTGTAATTCTCAACGGATGGCCATCCTCTTCCAAGGAACTGCTGCACTGCGTTCGTTCCTTCTACTGTATGAGACATGAGCTCACCATGTCGGATGGTGTCATCCTGCGGGGTCATTGTTTCGTGATTCCGGCAGCCCTTCAGACGTTCTACACCCAGCAGATGCACCGGGGCCATCCTGGCCTGGAGGCTACCAAGCATAGGGCCTGTGAAACCACGTTCTGACCCTCCATGTACGATGACATTGACTGTGCTGTCTCATTTTGTGCACCCTGCAATGCCTTGCGTCCACACCTGCCACGGGAGCCCATGCTGCTCCATGACATTCCTGATCTTCTGTGGTCCATTCTTGTGGCTGATCTATTCGAATGGAGGGGGAAGGAGTACCTGGTACTAGTTGACTCCTATTCAGGATGGTTCGAGATAAACTACTTGCCCAGCACCACAAGTCAAATGGTCATTGCAAAGCTGAAGAGACACTTTGCAGCACATGGCACCCCACAGCAGCTGATCATTGATAATGCCATGCAATTCAAGAGTAGAGAGTTCAAGTACTTTGTGAATACATGGGACTTCCAGCACATCACTAGTTGTCCACACTACCCACAGTCAAATGAATTGGCAGAGCGTGCAGTCCACTTTGCAAAGCACCTAATGGAGAAGTGTGCACGAGATAGATCGGACATATATTTAGCACTGTTAAACTTGAGAAACACACCCCGAGATGGACTTCCATCCCCTGCACAGTGCCTATTATCACGGCGCACCCACACAGGCATCCCAATGGCAAAGCAGCTCATGCAACCCAGACTAGAGCCACAGGTACGGGAGAACATCAGCAAGTGCAAAATGGCTGCCAAAGCTTCTTATGACAGATCAGCATACCGCCTGCCACCTCTGTCCCCAGGCCAGCCTGTCCGCATGCAAACCGAGGAAGGATTTGACAGAATGGCAGTGGTTCAGCATCCTGCATGTCGTCCAAATAGCTACATACAGTCTGATAAAGCCATCTGTGAATGCAACCGTCGCCATCTGTTAAGTGTGCCTGGAGAAAGCTCTACACAGCCTGACTCATCAGTTTCTACCACTGCTGCAACCAATGTCAGTGATGGTACGCATTGCATGGACAATCGTTCCTCAGAGACCACTTCTGAAGTAATAGAGCCCTCTAGTGTCACAGCGGATATGTCTATAGGTTCCCAGTGTACCATTACCAGATCGGGCTGTGTGTCCAAACCCAACCCAAAGTTCCAAGACTTTATTGTATAATGTCTTTTGTTTTGTTCACGCATAACATTGTCACGTTGCATTTGTTTCATCTATGTTCTTCATCCTTCCAGTTTGAAAGGGGGATGTAAATGCATGCTGTGCATCATGGGAGATGATGTCATGCCGAGGTGACTCACTTCCTGTTTGTCTCCTGTTACTTCAACTTAGTGTCTGACTCATGCTGAGTAAATACCTGTATTACACTGATGCTGCAAGTGTCGTCCTGATTTTGTTGTTATACATCTACATTGAAAGTGCTTATGGTTGACAGGTACAAAAGTTCAATAGGTTCAAATGGTCGACACATGTATATTGATACACATATAGTCAACACAGCTTTTTGTTTTAATTAGCATTTCGATTGACATTTTCATACTTCACCATCCATGTGGAATACGATTGAGAATAGTAACCTGTGCCTAGAGCAGCAGTAGTGGAGTCAGGCACCTTGCCAGAAGTATCGTGAGTGAAGTGAGCCATGTGAGGGGACACGTTACACTAATTGGGGTTCCACATTCTTTCACGGCGAAAATTACACCAAAAATAAAAAAAATGTTGTGACAAACTATTTTGGGTTGACTTTTTGGGAATGTCGACATTAACTACTCTCTACCTTTTTCTTGTCAACATAATGACCATGTTGACCTTTTGACCCTGTCGACCATTAGTAGCCGACCTAATGACTGTAGACCTTTTGCATGTACAGTATATCGAATGATCCACACCCCTACAAATAGGTAGGTGCTACCACTGCTGCCAACACTGATACTGCCCTGTCCCTGATCCACACAAGGTAAGAAGTCCAAGGGAACACAGTTCTTATTGGGATGGAGTGCCCGACGGAAGATGTGCTGCCAAGGGCCCTGGGTGAAAATGCTGCCATCAGTATTTTTGCTTAAAACCATTAATATCAACTGGTAAGTGTAATAGATCTTTGGATATGTGGAGTATGTGGAGTATAGGTCAAAGGTAGATCTAACAGGCCAAGTGAGAAAGTATTTTGAGGTGACATTTGAGAGTTACGAAGGGGTCATGTAGCAGACTGAAGAACATGTGTGGAAAGGGTGACTCACTTGGGTTTCAGGTGGGGACTCTTTTTTCACAGATGGTTGATTTATGGCCTAATAAAAGGCTTAGTTTCAGTATGTAGATGGGTAATGTGGGGGAAGTATACCTGTTTTACGCCCTCTCAATGCAAAGCTTGAATGAATTTTTCTTCTTGCTGTATTTTGGCATGGGCACTAAATAAAACCACTGTTTTGCACTTTAAATAATGACTTCAGGCCAGGGTGGAAATTTACTAAGGTCCCGATTCCATTCAAATCTCGGTAGTGTTGGGGCTATTCATATAAAGATACATTGTCAACCACACAAATATGAATCAATAGACCATCAGTCAAATGCGGCTGGTATTTTATACAGCATGGGAATTTACTAAGAATTTGTATTCTCAATCACTGCCGACAATAGCCAAATACTGCCGGGAAAGCATAGAATTCGTACAAAAATAGAACTTTCAAAGAGAACTGCTTTTGGCTGGCGAGTTTTGATAGTCATGTACGGATCAGTGAGATCCGTGCATGCTTCTCTGTGGAAAGTGTCTGAAAGAGTTTTAAAAAAATTGCGTGGGGTCCCCCTTCCTAAGCATAACTAGCCTCGAGGTCTTTGAGCCGGTCTTGGTTGTTAAAATACTGGGGAAAGTTTTTTGGTGGAGTCCCCAGTAATTATACATCCAGCACTGGGCTCTTAGTTCAGTCCTGGTTCAAAACATATGGGGGACAAAAGACGTAGGTGTCCCCCATATTTTTAAAACCAGCACTGGGCTACACAAGCCAGGGACATAATGTCACAGCCAGGGGACACATTTATGTAGGTCCCTGCTACTGTGGCATTACCCCCCCCCAACTAGTCACCCCTGGCCACAAGAGTGACCTCAATTAACCTCACTGTTAGCCGCAGACCGCAATTTTCCCACCATAGACTATAATGGAGGACCACGCAAATGTTTGAATTACACCAACATGAGTGAATTGGAATTGAAAAAACACAGTAGTTTAGTAAATTAGCATGTTTTTTTTTTTTTCAGAAAGTTGCAATCTCACACTGCCGATGTCAGCCTAGATTGATCTCGGCTGAAATCGGCAGAAATACGAATATTAGTAAATATACCCCCATGTTGGGAGACAACTCACTACAAGTTAGTGTTAGATGTGGCTTTATTAACACTTTAAACTCCAGTCTCTAAGGATTTTTGTTAGTCAATTTGGAGCCTATCATGCATGAGTTCCTGGAGGACCCCAGTGGCGTAACTACTGCCCCCGCAGCCCTCGCGGTGGCTTGGGGGCGAGGGGCTGCGGGGGCGCCGCCACTGATTTAGAGCAGATTGACATGCGGACGAACGTCCGCATGTCAATCTGTTGTCACTAGCCCCCCGCTGTGAAGTAGGGACACGGAGGGCACAGCGTGCGCCTCTCCTGTGTCCCTCTGAGTCTCCGGCGTGTTGGGGGCGTGTCCTATGAAAAGGGGGCGTGGCTTCGCGGAGGACCCGCTATCGCGGGCCACGCCCCCGTTTCGTCACTGAGGGGGCATGCCCAGCGCTCTGTGAGCTGCTGGCATGCCCTCTCTCCCACTGTCTGCGCTGAATAGACGCTGTACGCATGCGCACAGCGTCTATTCACTACTGCTCTGCTATGCAGAGCAGTGACTGTAGGAGCCTCCCAACTGCCCCCCCCATCGCGGGACACTGCGGGAGGTATGCATATATGGCACTGGGGGGGCACTGAGGGGGCATATATGGAACAGGGGGGGGGCACTGAGGGGGCATATATGGCCTGAGGGGGCATATATGGCACTGGGGTGGCAATGAGGGGCATATATGGCGCTGAGGGGGCATATATGGCACTGGGGGCACTGAGGGGGCATATATGGCACTGGGGGGGCACAGAGGGGTCATATATGGCACTGAGGGGGCGTATATGGCACTGCGGGGGGCACTGAGGGGGCATATATGGCACTGAGGGGGCATATATGGCACTGGGGGGCACTGAGGGCATATATGGCACTGGGGGGCACTGAGGGGGCATGGATGGCACTGAGGGGGCATATATGGCACTGCGGAGGCACTGAGGGGGCATATATGGCACTGAGGGGGCATATATGGCACTGGTGGGGCACTGAGTGGGCATATATGGCACTGGGGGGGCACTGAGGGGGCATATATGGCACTGGGGGGTACTGAGGGGGCATATATGGCACTGGGGGGCACTGAGGGGGCATATATGGCACTGGGGAGGCACTGAGGGGGCATATATGGCACTGGGGGGGCACTGAGGTGGCATATATGGCACTGTATGTGTACCTGGCACATGGGGGGCTATATTTGGCACTGGGGGCACGTGAGCACCTGGCATTGTGGGGGAATATCTGGCACTGGGGGCATATGTGGCACTGGGGGGAGAGGCTATATTTGGCACTGGGGGCATGTGAGTACCTGGCACCGTGGGGGAATATCTGGCACTGAGGACATATGTGGCACTGGGAGCACAGCCCTAGCAACAAGCACTACCCCCTAGCAATGAGCATGACACCCAGTGCATGAGACCCCTGGCAACGAGCATGACACCGAGTGCATGAAACACCTGGCAACGAGCATGACACCCTGAGCATGAAAACCCCTGGCACCGTGCATGGAACCAAGAGCATGAAACCCCTGGCAACGAGCAGGTAATTTAAAAGTAATTAGAAGCCTTAATGTAGGACTTAATGTGTAATGGGCATTACGGTGTGTGGCATAATGTATCACGGACATTGCGGTGTGTGTCAGAATGTGTCACAGGCATTACGGTGTGTGGCAAACTATATCACGGGCATTGTGGTATGTGGTATAATGTCTCAGGGGCATTGCAGTGTGGCATAGGGTATAACGGGCATTGCGGTATGTGTCACAGGCATTACGGTGTATGGTATACTAGATCACGGGCATTGTGGTATGTGGTATAATGTCTCAGGGTCATTGCAGTGTGTGGCATAATGTATAATGGGCATTGCGGTGTGTGGCATAATGTGTCAGGCATTACGGTGTCTGTATACTATATCACGGGCATTGTGGTATGTGGTATAATGTCTCAGGGTCATTGCAGTGTGGCATAATGTATAACGGGCATTGCGGTGTGTGTCATAATGTATCACGGACATTGCGGTCTGTGGTATACTATATCATGGGCATTGTGGTATGTGGTATAATGTCTCAGGTTCATTGCAGTGTGTGTCATAATGTATCACGGACATTGCGGTGTGTGTCATAATGTATCACGGACATTGCGGTGTGTGGTATACTATATCATGGGCATTGTGGTATGTGCTATAATGTATCAGGGGCATTGCAGTGTGTAGCATAATGTATAACGGGCATTGCGATTCCTGTCATAATGTGTCACAGACATTACGGTGTGTGGCATAATGTGTCGGGGGCATTACGGTGTGTGCATATTGTGTCATGTGCATTATTGTGTGTGGCATAATGTCTGAGGGCCTTTGCAGTATGTGGCATAATGTATACTGGGCATTACTATAAGGAGGAAAAATGACAAATAATGGAAGGGGCATGAATCAGGATTATTTTTCTTTCCTGTGGTGGCTAACGTCTGGGCGTGCAGGTTGCAAAACTGGGGTATAAGGTAGTCTATTCCTGCAATGCCACGCCTCTTTATGCGAAGCCGCGCCCATTTAAACAAAACCACGCCCCTTTTTGGCGCCGCGCGCCTTCGACGCGCACATGTTTGTCCCTTTCCTAGTGCCAATTATGGGGGGGGGGGGCGCCAATGGGGGGGGGGGGGGGGCGCCAAAGAATTTTTTGGCTTGGGGGAGAAAAATTTCTAGTTACGCCACTGGAGGACCCAATGGACCTGTCCAAGGATGTTCTCATGCTCTTCCAAGAAAAGATGATTGTGCAGTAGGAGGAAGTGAAGGGTTTTAAAGTGGTGGTAGAAGCAGCTGCCAGTAACCAGCCAGAGGCCTCCTGGTTAATTAATACAGATGCTTTTATGATCCCTTTTGAGCAGGTTGCCCCTTTTCAGAGTTGTAACAGAATTGTACCTGGCTACAGTATATGAGTGGCCCCACTGTTAACGGGGAGGCTTAGATTACATTTTTAGTTTCTACTGCTAAAGAAGCTGCTGATTGTGATGAAGTGAAATCTGCTATTTGCTAGCACCTTGCACTTGTCTCAGAGACGTATACAGTGCTTCCAAATAGAATGTTACAATCCTACTATCAGGCCCAGAGCACAAACATTGCTTGACTATGTGCTCAAGTTGCTCTTTCTGGCACTCAATATGACCGACCTCATAGTGGAAGTTATACTGCTGAAACACTTTTACCAATCTTCTACTGCAACATTTGGGATGATGTGTTCACATCCATAAGACTGAGAATATGACTTTAATTATCCTTCTGTTGGAAAATGTTTTGGCAGCATATAAAGAAGTTGGGTAACCACCATCACAGCTCAATTCCCAACAGGTTTACAAGGAGATATAGCTAGAAATGATGGAAAGAGTCAAAATCTGATTCATTGTTCTATAGTCCTATAACTTTGGCCAGTCTTGTATAATAGTATTGTGTTCCTTGCATGTTAAGTTTTTCATGGTCTATGGGCTAGTTGAATAGGAAGGGATTTTGCCCAGTATTTCTCCGGCAGGGTCCACAGGTTATCCACAGGATAACAATGGGATATGATGGACCGACAGCGGATTTGCACCAATCAGTCAAAGCTTTCCGGACTCCCCATATGCAACGGGCCCGTCCATATATCCCCGCCCCCTGGCTCAGGCAAATCAGTTTTTTGTTTGGTGCAGCAGGAGCCGGACCATGGTCAGAGGGCTGCTGTTATTTTTATAGTCTTACTATTTTTTTGAGTGATCTTTCTAAACAGTGTCTTATACGCAAATTAGAAAGAGTCGCTCCAACAACTCTCCGCCAGGTCGAGACAAAGCTTACCCACGAGTACAGTGCTGTTTCGGCGGTCGTCTGTGTCGGATATACTAGCAAGTCCATCAGACGTTACCAGGCTGTGGTCGGAGCACAGGGAGAAGGTAAGGCATCGGTTTTGCTTAGAAGAGGAATACGGACACAACCGCACTGTTTTGGGAAGGAGACTACCAAACAGTAGCTGACGCGCCACCACCACGGGTGCTCAAGCGCTAGGCCTTAGGGATCATAAGCTCCAGGAATAGCATGAGGCCGCGATCCCTAGGGTTGATGTCAGCAGGGGAAGTCAGACACTCTCCTGGTCGCTCCTCCCCCCCGTTCATGACCGTTTCTGTCGAGTCTCCCGCCATGAACTGTTTCGTCGCTTCCGTCTCAGACGCTACCACGAGTGGGCCCGGTCGCAGCATAGGCGGCTGTGTGACCGGTGCGTCTGTGTTCACTGATTGCTACCATGAGGGGACCCGGTCGCAGCATAGGCGGCTGTGTGACTGGTGCATCTGTATTCACTGAGCGCTACCACAAGGGGATCCGGTTGCAGCATAGGCGGCTGTGTGACCGGAGCATCTGTGTTCATTAGGTTTCAATGAGCAGCAGTGTACACTGGTAGCGTCTGGATCCACTCAGCGTTCACTAACGTATGATCGATCTTGGAAGCGGGGTGAGTCTCCCTGTATCCCACTCTACTGAGTACAGGTAAGACAGCACTAAATCTCTATCTACCTTTTGAGTACGAATAGTTAGATAAGTGCATATTGCATATGAGTCTGTATACCATTACTGTTGTTTCTTTCGCATTGCCTCTGAATACGTTAGATCTGTTAAACATGATTCAGTAAATGTGTTCTCCTACATACTTAAAATATTATTGTAGTTGATGATGTACTCATATTGCTTATTATACTAATGTATAACATGTGACTGACTGCTAGTATGATGCTGACTTTACTATATGTTTTTCAGTTTGTTTTGCAGATCCTCTATGCTGGTGCATGAGTAGGGTCGGATGGATATAATTTTAAAGAAAAAAGGTTAAAGTGATTACAGTCACAAAATTGTTTAGTACAAGTGCTGATTATTTATCATGTATTAAAGCAGCAATGGCGAGGACACTCATACCATGTTTGTTTTGAAAAGCTGTATTATCCTCTTATGATCTGGTTCAGGATGGCTTGTGTGCATAATGTTTTAGCTTAGCAAGGATACAAGGTGGATGCAGGTACGAGTGTATTCATCTTGGGCTATCTTTGCAAGCTTTATCCAATAAGTTAAATGGATAATCCCCCAAAAATCCTATACCAGGGATAGGGTTAAACTATTAGCCCTTACATGCAGCAGCAGCTTCTCAGAACCAGTGGTAAGTAAATCTTCACCCTCACAGGCTACATATTGTTTAGATTCATCAGAGAGATGAAAGCCCAATTTAATCTACTTCATCATATGAAAAAGAGGTAGGTTTCAGCTCTGGAATATAGCTGAGTTACTGTAATTAAAGCAATGAAGCCATTTTATGCTTAGAGGATACAGCAGAGCCTGTGTTAAGAACCAAGGTACCTGTATTTAAACATCCCAAAACCTGAGTTTCCAGGGTCAGTTCAGCTACGCCCAATAAGAATTTAGAATGCCTAAGAAACGGAATTCCAATGATCCGCTTCCAGCTGGGGATTGTTTAAAAAAAAAGGTGAGGTGGCTGCTAAAGTAGATACGAATAATCTACATTAGGTTTGCTTTCAACATCACAGATAGGAGAGTGGATGGGTTTAAAAAAAAACATATTTTTCCTATCTAGGGCAGTCATGAGGCCAAGCCTTGGCTTTGGCTTGAATGACAAAGGCAGTGGTTGCCTGGGCTGATGCAGTGGAAGGAGATTTTTCAGTAGCGCAAGAATCTCATATGGCACATATAAAAAACTGCAATGTTCCTGGAAGCATTGGATATGGGCAAAATATTACTCCAGGGCATCAGCCCTAACTATACCTGCCGGTAGATCAGTTTAGCTGGGTACGTGGTAGCTGATTCAGAATCTAGGAAGGTTTTGGAATCATTGTCTTTTTCTAAAAATATTCTTTTTGGCAAGAATTGACAGATATTCTGGAGTCAGAAGCAGACTCCAAGAAGGTCAGGTTCCTTCCACATAAGGTTCAAACCTAAAAGTTCTGCATTTTGTCCCTTTTTGGTATTTAACAAGTCGGAGACTAGGAAAGCATTGGGCTACCAGAAGATCTACAGTGTTGGGCCTGGTTAGTACTCGGATGGGAGACCATCAGGGAATTCTAGGTGCTGTAGAAAAATTAAACCATCAGTCTGTTGGTGCGGGCTCCGCCTGGGAGACCCCAGGTTGGGGGGCCGACTTCCTCAGGTCACACAGATCTGGCACTGTATCTCAAGTTATGCTTTCGCCTTCAGGACAGCCTGTCACGGCTAGAGACGAAGGCCATGGCTTTGCAAGAAGCAGTTCACAAATTGCTTCGGTCAGGAATAGTCATTCTAGTTCCTTTGGCAAACAAGGACAAGGTTTTGCTTCAACCTGGTTTGAGTCGGAAGCCAAATGGGTCATTTCGGCTCATGTTCAATCCTAAAATGCTGAACAAATGCATTTGGAAACATGGAATCATTACATTCCTTATGTGTGGCATGGAGCCAGGGGTTTTTATGGTATCCCTGGATATACAGGATGCTTACCTACATGTTCCTATACCACTGTCCATCAGTGTCATCCAAGGTTTGCTACCCTCCAGACAGCAATTTCAGTTATAGAGCTTACCCTTTGGGTTAGCCTCAGTCCCCAGAGTATTTATCAGGAATATGGGGGTAATAACACCTTATCTCCACCAGCAGGGGTTAAGGTTTTTCCCATACCTAGACGATCTTTTAAACCTGGCACAGCACAGAGATTGCTCTTTGTCATTGGCAATAGCAATAACGTGTTTGCAGGGGCAAGTGACTCATAACTTGGGGAAAATCGTTTCCAGTTTCATCACATCAGATGACTGACTTGGGGGCTGTACTGGATCAGGTCTGCAGAGAGTAATTTTTTACCTCGCAAGAAGATATCCAGGGTTCACTATAGGATTCAGGACTTGCCACACAGTAAAATGGTATCCATTCACACAGCAGCAATGCGGGGATGGGTTTGATGGTATCTGCATCGTCAGGAGGGATTATGCACAAATCCACTCTAGGTCTCTGCAGCGTCTGATTCTTACCAAGTAGAATTCACAGTCACACCATACTGGATATGCCCAGATTTCATTGGATCATGGAAGATCAGCAGTGTGGGCCTGGTTGGTACCTGGAGTGACCAGCTGGGAATGCAAGGTGTTGTGAGTATTAATAAATTGCATCAGATTATAAAGACGGACTATGGTACTTACGATAAAAGTAAGAAGGTCATTAGCCTGGTGGCTACAGACATCCCAGCTGGACAAAGGGAAATCCTTTTGATATCAGATTGGGAAGATTCTGACACTAGGATCAGTGTCAGGAAGATTGTGTTCCCAAAGAGCTGTCTATCAAAAAAGGTTGAAACCTCAGGACATATGCAGGGCAC
Source organism: Pseudophryne corroboree (assembly GCF_028390025.1). NCBI lineage: Eukaryota > Metazoa > Chordata > Amphibia > Anura > Myobatrachidae > Pseudophryne > Pseudophryne corroboree. The sequence continues at coordinate 1,191,868,763 of NC_086444.1, read as the reverse complement.
TGGTGAAGGCACGGGACAGTGTTCAGTGAAAACCAGTCCAGTTCCACTCGGACAAAGCAACGGCAATAGTGTACCTCCACATCTGGGAGGAACTCTCAGCTGAAAAGTAATGAAGAAGGTAAGTCACATACCTAAGTGGGCAGGACTTCATCATCCAACCTTGTCCGCTGTTCTCATTCCGGGAATCCTAAATGGGGAAACAGACTTTCTCAAGTCGACACACCATTCACGGAAGTATATGGGCGCTACACCAAGAGATCTTCCGGACTCTAGCAAACAAGAGGTGCTTGCTAGAGATATATCTCATAGCGTCTTGGTTGAACAACAAAGTGCTCACATACGGGTCAAGAACAAAGGATCCCAGGGCGATCATTGTGGATGTCTTATTGGTGAGATAGGACCATCATCTGGCTGATGGGTTTTCCTCTAATTACCCTATTACCCAGGGTGGTGAGAAAGTTTAAACAGGAAGGCCAGCAGAGAATGGCAATGGATGCTCTACTTCTGCTCCCTCAACGTGCAGACCTACTAACACAGGGTCCTGGTTATCACAAACATGTGGATTGACTGTCTTTGACAGTGAGGCCATTGAAACCTCTATCCTGAGGTCAAGAGGATACTTTCAAACAGCGTTCAGAGCAAGGAAACCTTCCTTATCTTGCATTTATCACCAATTATGGCAAGCCTATATTCACTGGTGCAGTGAAAGAAAATCTACAACCACACCACACTGGATATGCCCAAGATTACCAGATCTTGAAAGCTATGCAGTGATGGGCCTGGTGAGTGCTTGGATGAGAGACATCTGTGAATGCCAGGTGCTTTAGGTGAATGGGACCCCAACATTTTTTCAGAGTTTCCAGGGTCTTAGCATTACTTCAGACAGGAATGGATGGCTTCCTTGAGAGAGCAAGGGTCAGCATTGACTGTAGAGTTCCAAAAGTAAATGACCAACTTACAGGAAGTGTGTACTTTTTTCCAGGGTATGCTGTGCATTCAACCTTCGGTTGTTTCTCCTACAGTGCCGTGGGACTTATTTAGTCCTGAAAGCTCTTCAAGTTGCCCCATTTGAACCACTTAATAATATGGATCATAAATGGTTGACAGCTAAAGTGTCTTTTCTACTGACTAGGGCGTCAGCTAGAAGAATAACAGACTTAGGGATATTGTCATATTGTTCACCATTTCTGATTGTTTATCTAGATAAAGTAGTTCTCAGAACTAGAGATGAGCGGGTTCGGTTCCTCGGAAACACATTTTACACATTTCACACATTTTACACGGGTCCGAGGCATACTCGGATTCTCCCGTATGGCTCGGTTAACCCGAGCGAGCCCGAACGTCATCATCCCGCTGTTGGATTCTCGCGAGATTCGGATTCTATATAAGGAGGCGTGCGTCGCCGCCATTTTTCACTCGTGCATTGGAAATGATAGTGAGAGGACGTGGTTGGCGTCCTCTCACTTTGTTTCAGGGGGCTGCATATCTTTATTCTGGGGACCAGCAGTATTATAGGAGGAGTACAGTGCAGAGTTTTGCTGACCAGTGACCACCAGTATTATACGTTGTCTGCCTGAAAAACGCTCCATATCTGTGCTCAGTGTGCTGCATATATCTGTGCTCACACTGCTTTATTGTGGGGACTGGGGACCAGCAGTATTATATAGGAGGAGTACAGTGCAGAGTTTTGCTGACCAGTGACCACCAGTATACGTTGTCTGCCTGCAAAACGCTCCATATCTGTGCTCAGTGTGCAGCATATATCTGTGCTCACACTGCTTTATTGTGGGTACTGGGGACCACCAGTATATTATATAGGAGGAGTACAGTGCAGAGTTTTGCTGACCAGTGACCACCAGTATTATACGTTGTCTGCCTAAAAAACGCTCCATAACTGTGCTCAGTGTGCTGCATATATCTGTGCTCACACTGCTTTATTGTGGGTACTGGGGACCACCAGTATATTATATTAGTGATGAGCGGGTTTGGTTCCTCGGAAACCGAACCCCCCCGAACTTCACCCATTTAACACGGCTCCGAGGCATACTCGGATTATCCCGTATGGCTCGGTTAACCCGAGCGCGCCCGAACGTCATCATCCCGCTGTCAGATTCTCGCGAAATTTGGATTCTATATAAGGAGCCGCGCGTCGCCGCCATTTTCACTCGTGCATTGGAAATGTTAGGGAGAGGACGTGGCTGGCGTCCTCTCCATTTATTAATGTTGCTGCAAATATTTGTGCTTATTGCTTAATTGTGGGGACTGGGGAGCAGCTGTATTATATAGGAGGAGTACAGTGCAGAGTTTTGCTGATCAGTGACCACCAGTTTTATCCGTTCTCTGCCTGAAAAATGCTCCATATCTGTGCTCAGTGTGCTGCATATATCTGTGCTCACACTGCTTTATTGTGGGGACTAGGGACCAGCAGTATTATATAGGAGGAGTACAGTGCAGAGTAATTGCTGACCAGTGACCACCAGTATTATACGTTGTCTGCCTGAAAAACGCTCCATATCTGTGCTCAGTGTGCTGCATATATCTGTGCTCACACTGCTTTATTGTGGGGACTGGGGACCAGCAGTATTATGTAGGAGGAGTACAGTGCAGAGTTTTGCTGACAGTGACCACTAGTATATATAGCAGTACGGTACGGAAGGCCACTGCTCTACCTACCTCTGTGTCGTCAAGTATACTGTCCATCTAGATTCTATACCTGTGGTGCATTTTAGTTTTGCAGTTTGCTGACAGTGACCACCAGTATATATAGCAGTATGGTACGGAAGGCCACTGCTCTACCTACCTCTGTGTCGTCAAGTATACTATCCATCTAGATTCTATACCTGTGGTGCATTTTAGTTTTGCAGTTTGCTGACAGTGACCACCAGTATATATAGCAGTACGGTACGGAAGGCCACTGCTCTACCAACCTCTGTGTCGTCAAGTATACTATCCATCAAGATTCTATACCTGTGGTGCATTTTAGTTTTGCAGTTTGCGGACAGTGACCACCAGTATATATAGCAGTACGGTACGGAAGGCCACTGCTCTACCTACCTTTGTGTCGTCAAGTATACTATCCATCCATACCTGTGGTGCATTTCAGTTGTGCGCAGTATATATAGTAGTAGGCCATTGCTTTTGATACTGACATATAATTCCACACATTAAAAAATGGAAAACAAAAATGTGGAGGTTAAAATAGGGAAAGATCAAGATCCACTTCCACCTCGTGCTGAAGCTGCTGCCACAAGTCATGGCCGAGACGATGAAATGCCATCAACGTCGTCTGCCAAGGCCGATGCCCAATGTCATAGTAGAGAGCATGTAAAATCCAAAAAACAAAAGTTCAGTTAAATGACCCAAAAATCAAAATTAAAAGCGTCTGATGAGAAGTGTAAACTTGCCAATATGCCATTTACGACACGGAGTGGCACGGAACGGCTGAGGCCTTGGCCTATGTTCATGGCTAGTGGTTCAGATTCACATGAGAATGGAAGCACTCATCCTCTCGCTAGAAAACTGCAGTGCCACTCCTAGATGGGCCAGGTGTTTGTGTCGGCCACTTGGGTCGCTTAGCTTAGTCACACAGCTACCTCATTGCACCTCTTTTTTTCTTTGCATCATATGCTGTTTGGGGACTATTTTTTAAATCTGCCATCCTGTCTGACACTGCAGTGCCACTCCTAGATGGGCCAGGTGTTTGTGTCGGCCATTTGTGTCGCTTAGCTTAGTCACACAGCGACTTTGGTGCGTCTCTTTTTTTCTTTGCATCATGTGCTGTTTGGGGACTATTTTTTTGAAGTGCCATCCTGCCTGACACTGCAGCGCCACTCCTAGATGGGCCAGGTGTTTGTGTCGGCCACTTGTGTCGCTTAGCTTAGCCATCCAGCGACTTTGGTGCACCTCTTTTTTTCTTTGCATCATGTGCTGTTTGGGGACTATTTTTTGAAGTGCCATCCTGTCTGACACTGCAGTGCCACTTCTAGATGGGCCAGGTGTTTGTGTCGGCCACTTGGGTTGCTTAGCTTAGTCACACAGCTACCTCATTGCGCCTCTTTTTTTCTTTGCATCATGTGCTGTTTGGGGACTATTTTTTTGAAGTGCCATCCTGTCTGACACTGCAGTGCCACTCCTAGATGGGCCAGGTGTTTGTGTCGGCCACTTGTGTCGCTTAGCTTAGCCATCCAGCGACCTTGGTGCACCTCTTTTTTTCTTTGCATCATGTGCTGTTTGGTGACTATTTTTTTGAAGTGCCATCCTGTCTGACACTGCAGTGCCACTCCTAGATGGGCCAGGTGTTTGTGTCGGCCACTTGGGTCGATTAGCTTAGTCATCCAGCGACCTCGGTGCAAATTTTAGGACTAAAAATAATATTGTGAGGTCTGAGGTGTTCAGAATAGACTGAAAATGAGTGGAAATTATGGTTATTGAGGTTAATAATACTATGGGATCAAAATTACCCCCAAATTCTATGATTTAAGCTGTTTTTGAGGGGTTTTTGTAAAAAAAACACCCGAATCCAAAACACACCCGAATCCGACAAAAAAATTTCAGGGAGGGTTGCCAAAACGCGTCCGAATCCAAAACACGGCCATGGAACCGAATCCAAAACCAAAACACAAAACCCGAAAAATGTCCGGTGCACATCACTACTCAGAACTAGATCTGGGTATCTTCCTAAGGTGATGACTAAGTTTCACCTTAACAAAGAAAATGTTGTCCTGGCCTTTTAGGTTCCGTGCCTTTTCATCGGGAGATGCATCGCTGGACGTGATCCGTGCATTTAGGATCTACGTAGATTGTACCAATGTCATCAGAAAGGCATATTCTCTCTTCATTCTCTGTGGATTTCACAAGAGAGGATGGGCTGCTGGTAAGCAGACACTGGCAAGGTGACTTCGGATGATGAAGCATATTCTCAAACTGATCTCCCTGTTCTGGCTAATGTCTCTATTCATTCTACTCGTAAGGTAGGTCCTTTATGGGCAGCACAATGTGGTGCTTAAACAGAACAGGTATGTAAGGCAGCCATATGGTCTTCCGTTTACACATTCATTAAGACATTATGCCTTGGTTACTTTTGCCTCTCACGATGCTGAATTTGGTCAAAGGATTCTCCTGGTCATCAGGAGCTTCCCCACCACTAAACTGCTTTGGGAAATCCCATTGTTATCCTGTGGATAACCTGTGGATCCTGCCAGAGAAATATACGTTATGGTAAGAACTTACCGTTGATAATGGTATTTCTCCTAAGTCCACAGGTTCCACAGGGATCCCACCCTGACGCACCTGATTTGAGGATCCTTTTTACTCACTAACCTCTTCCGTCTTGTACGGAAGGGTGTGCACGTGTGTTCTTCTCACCTGATTAGGATTCTACATGATGCTACTGCCTTCTGCTTTGGAATACAACTGATTTGCCTGAGCCAGGGGGCGGGGATATATGGACGGGCCCGTTGCATACTGGGAGGCCGGAAAGCTTTGACTGATTGGTGCAAATCCGCTGTCGCTCCATCATATTCCATTGTTATCCTATGGAACCTGTGGACTTAGGAGAAATACCGTTATCAATGGTAAGTTCTTACCATAACGTATATTTTTCAGTGACTAATCTGAGTCTGTCAGTAGTCCCCTCAGAGCTGCCAGAATCAAGCTGTCTCTTGTGGAGGTTGAAGACATATGGATGCCACATGTCCACAGAAGGATAGTTCTTTTTCTGAGGTTTTTATTGCCATGGTTGCAGGCTCCCACTGTACTTTCCAGTCAAACTAATGCACTTGAAGAGACAGTTCCTTTTTTTCCTAATTTGTTCCTAAGCTTTGTGAAAATCCCTGAAAGCTGGAAATGAAAGACGATTACAATGATCGGTTCTCTTGAGAATTTCTGGTAGAATTGCTATAGGATTTTTTAGAGAGAAAAGAATTGCTATAGGCACTGATGTATGTGATATGGTTAAATTGTCTGTGATGAACCATGACCATGTGAATCTGCAAGGTGCTCAGCCAGAACCAGGTAAAAAGTGTGAGGTTGTGTTTAATCAGGATGAGATACTTGTGGATAAGATAAAGAGTGATAATGCCCATTTATATGTGCCAGGGCTGGAGAGAAACCCAGTGGGAAGAGGTGGAGCTTCCCCAGCTACAAAAAGTACTGATGCTGCTTCAGAATCAATGAGGACCAGTGTCAGTCAACCATGTCAGGATATGAGCATCTGGGAAAATAACATAGCCGTGTGTTCCACTAACTGCATTGATAATGAAATTACTTCTCTTGTTGCACCTGATCATGACAATTTACAAGTGCCAGGGGGTAATATGAACAAGAGGTTTGGAAGGGAGTCTGATGCAAGACATGCCCTGCAAAACCCCCTCTGCCCTGGCAGAGGGGCCAGAGAGGAGTGGAGCCCTTCAGAGAGAGACACAGGCAGATGTTGTAGAATCTCTGAGGTGGGGGGGGGGGCTATAAAACTTTCCTTGAGGCTGAGCCAGGAAAGGAACAGGTTATACTCTTTAATAATGTATACAGGGAATCAGATAATTTGGAGATTGCTGGTGGAAAAATAGAGACAGATGAGCCCGGTGCCCAAGATATAATGTCTGACCCTATTTTGAACATGGTATGTCCCCAATATGTTCCTGATGGGGGATGTAGAACTTCTGGGATGTCAGAAACAGCATTATGGTCAAATGTTCCCTTGTGCTGAAATGGTTAATGACCATTCCTCCGGTACTGCTGTAAAGAGAGTGGCAGTGTTAGAGTCTCACCTTGCACAGGTGAAAGCCCCACCCATTGCACTGGCAACCCTGAATGATGAATACAATTTCAAAAATATGGTGACTGATGGTACACTCTTTCCAGATGTAGGTACCAGAGGAGTAGAGGTACAGATGGAGCCATGCTAATCATGGCTCCGTCTGTGCCTGGGCGCGCCTATCACTGAAGCATCTCCGTCCAAGCATCCATGATGAAGACGCACCCTATTCACTAGAATGGGAGTGCATCTCCACCCAGGACGCATGCGCAGCCATGACGGAGATGCGCCCCATTCACTAGAATGGGAGAGCATATCTGTATACTCCCAGCAGGGCTAGGTGGACGGATCGCCTAGTCACGCCGGTTGTGCATGCCTGCAATGGAGCCGCACTGGATGAGTGAGGCTCCATCTGTAGACAATGTTTAATTACAGAGGCTGTGTGTGGAGGAGAGCGACCCCAGTCTTGTAGAGATGGGGCAGAGTGACAAAGGCCCTAGCTGTGACTAAGCCATAACACAGACAATATCAGCAGAGATAGTGACCCAGGGAGCAGAGAGTACGAAGGAGAGTGCTCTCATCACTTAACACATATGTGCCCTGACAGGTGGGACGTTAACCAATGCCCACTACAGTGAGGAATTAACTGAGGTGCAGAGGGGACAGGTAGCGGATGCACTGCACCCCTATCAGGCACCTTTAACAGGGAAACCAGAGAAATGTCCATGGCACCGTGTAAGATGGGGAACCCTCCACCCAGAACCAGACAAAGTAGATGCTATCACTGCATGGCCTACCCCTAGGACTAAAAAGCAGGTAATGTCTTGTTTAGCAGCTGCAGGGTACTGCAGTTTTGTGCTGCACTATAGCACACTAGCCAACACCTTGACAGATCCATGCTGTGCTCAGTCAGGTTAATGAGCAGGGGGAAGAACATCCTGTCTTTTTCCTAAGTAAGAAATTACTCCCAGGGGAAGTGACTTATGCCACTATTGAAAAAGAGTGTGTGGCCATTGTATGGTCTCTCCAAAAACTACAACCTTATCTGTATGGAAGAGACTTCACCATAATCACTGATAATTATCCACTCGTATGGCTTAACAGAGTTTCCGGAGATAATGTGAAGCTTCTGCGCTGGAGTCTCACTCTCCAACAGTATCACTTTACCATTCAGCATAGGAAGGGTGCAGAGCACAGCAATGCTGATGGACCTTCACACCAGGATGAGGAGGTGACCAGTGGCGCAAATGTAAGATGTGCGTCACATGTCCCCATTGTGCCAATTTACAGGTGCAGATGCGACGGAGATGTTACATTTACACGCAGAACCGCAATCTCAGAAATGTATCTTATGTTAGAATACTGTATGTGAAGAAATGTTTTTATTTCACCTAAATGGATCAGTAGCATGTGTCCTGTATATGAACTTATGTATGCACAGACCAGGGAGAAGAATTGATGATCCTTATACTCAAAAGGTGGAGATAAGAATCTTGTATCAAGGCCCCAGCTATGAAATGGGAGACGAAGAAATGTATGTTCAGCCAAGAGTGGTCTTTTATCGGGTGTGGATCATCAAATCAACACTATCTAAGGCGACAATGTTTAGGTTGACCACTATAGGTCGACAGTCACTGGGTCGACATGGATGACAGGTCGACAGGGTTTCTAGGTTGACATGCGGTAGGTCGACAGGTCAAAAGGTCGACATTAGTTTATTTTTGTTTTTTTGGTGTCGTTTTTTTCGTAAAATGACCGGGAACCCCAATTAGTGCACTGTGTCCCCTCGCATGGCTCGCTTCACTCATCATGCTTCGGGCAAGGTGCCTCACTCCGCTACCGCTTCACTCGGCACAGATTATCGTTCCAATCGTAGTCCACGTGGATCGTTAAGTATGAAAAATTAAAAAAAGAAAAAAAATTGAAAAATTCATGCCGACCTTTTGACCTGTCAACCTAGCACATGTTGACCTAGAAACCCTGTCGACCTTCCATCCATGTCGACCTATTGACTGTTGACCTATAGTGGTTGACCTAAACATTGTCAACCTAGACAGTGTCGACCTTCAGACCGGATCCTCTTTTATCTTGTACCAGTCATAAATGTTTGGGAGTAGGAAATTACATTCTTCATCCTCAAACAAGCCAATGCTAGGCCATAAAGTGAAAGTAGAGTTTCAACTCTTACAGTGAATGGAATGTCACTTCCCCCTCCCCAATGTATTTGCAAGACAGCTATATGAGAAAGCATATGATACCTACATATCCAGGATCCTGCATTGAGCTGGTTAAAAACCACAAAGGTAGAAGGGAGGACAATATGGAAAGTTTAAAGACACTTCTCCCTCAAGAGTCAGCATTCATTTTTTAGGGGATGCAGACACGAGAACTGGGAAATGAATCATTCTAAATGGTGAAGTAACATAGTAACATAGTTAATGAGGTTGAAAAAAAACACGTTGTCCATCGAGTTCAACCTGTATAAACCTGTATAAATTACACTAGACTATTGTGTATGCAACCATAGGTTTAAACATACTGACTCAAGTGTTGACAATTATAATGCATATTTTCACTAAGTACATTCTTCTGAAATGCTTCTGTATATCCTTGGATATCTTCTTCAGTTACAAATGTATCTAATCCATTTTTAAACTTATTCAATTCTTTTCACCTCCTTCCACATCCATTCTGTTTCTGCCCACAGGGTCATGGTATCATCATTTCACCTCGCTACACCCGAGGTAGCGAGGCACCCAACCCTTTACACAACTAAACCTGATTGCCATGGGCGTGATATGCGTGATAATGGGGACCATTTTAGAAAGGAGATTGGGCATGATATATCATTTGAATACTGCCCATTGACTGAGTCCACAATTACTACCTTCTCTGGCAGAGAATTCCAAATTTTTACTGCCCTTACTGAAATCAGAAATCACCTAAGTGCTTTTGTAAGTGTTAGACTTCTGCATTATCATACCCTATTTATTTATTTTTGAGATTTATATGCACTGTAGTTCTGTATCTGTTATAATAATTTTTGTATACTCTTACCTTGGACAAGTTTGTTCGAATTAATAGATAATTAATTCTAGCGTATTCTCCGTGTCTCTTTGTGAATCTACAAGCCTGTGCTGCCAAAGCTACTAACGAAGTTTAGGTGAGTTTGCAATTAACAATTCTTGAAGGAGATAAGATGCAGAGTACTATCGGGTGCCCATACATTGATGTTTTGGGGTTCCTCTGTTGGTGGCAGTTACCAGATTTTTATTAAGCACACATGCTGAGGTAACCATAAGTCACTGGTGGCGATTTTCAGATTGAGGCATCTGGAAAATCGGCTGGCATGTCGTGACACAAAAAAGAAAATCCTGGTATAAATAAAATCACACTGTTAAATAATGTACATAGAAGTAATGACTGCTCACTCAATTATCAAACTTAGATATTAAATAAAAACGTAATTCTGTACATAATTCTTAAAAATAATAAAACATAAAAAATGTTATAAAAAGACATACAAATATGTTGTTGCAGTTGATAGTAGTAGCAGAATTGATGATGATGATGATGATGATGACGATGATGACGATGATAATAATAATAATAATAATAATAATAATAATAATAATAAGTAGTAGTAGTTTGTGGGTGTGTGCATGTGTGAGATGTATGGCTTAGAAATAAGACAATGTGTCATATTTCATATTTTTTGTATTGTCTCTTTTTCTGAGTTATTTTTGCAGTAATCTTAAAGAATTGTCATTTGTTTTGTTTGTTTTCAAGCCTTATGCTTTATCAGTGTTGATTGCTGCTATTTTCTCTAGAGCTACAGCAAACTGCTTTGGGGCATATGTTTATTGCCTATCTCATTTGCATGTCATTCTTCCGAGTCTGCAAGATGTCAGCAAGTCCAAAGCTGTTATCAAGGGTTTTGCTAATCTAGTTTGCCTTTCTCCAATCTACTCCATGAATTTATACAAATGGTATTCTTTCTGAACAGTGTAATATTTAGAGCTATGACTTTCTCACTCAGGGAATACAGGTGCGGTTTTTGAAAGATACCAATAAAATAGAAAACAAATAAAAAACCAAATAAATAAATCTAAAGTATAGGAAAATAAACAAGAATTTCTGTTATCTGAAAAATTAAGCTGAGTTTGAATTGTGTGACTTCACCATTCTGATATTTGACATGTTTTATTTTTAGGTTTAGCAAAGATTAAGACCTATTTTTGATGCTTTTCCTAGCAGCTTTGTAAACTCCAGATTTACTAAAGTAAAAAAACCCTCAAAAAACATTGAAAAAACACCGGTTTTGAAGATGCAATTAAAACATCAACATTCTGATTTGTTTACATGTGAAGAACAGGAACTACAAAATTCATCAAGCTGGAGTTTTGAAAACTTTCGACCCCTAGAAAGGGGGTTACAGGTAAAATTGCTCATAAAACATTCTGTTTGGTCAATTTAGAAGGTGAGTAATCACGATACACTTATAATGAGGGCAATCAATTATTTAATAAGGAGGCAATTAACATTAATAATTCTCTATTGGGACCAATATTATTTTGTTCAATAAATTAAAGGAGCAATATTTATTCTTAATCAAGATAAAAAAATAAATATATTTTTGGATATCAACATAGTTGATGATGTTCGACATTTTAAACCCCCAGTGAAACAATTTCTTTGCAAAATCAGCGCAATAATTGTGATGAAGGCATGCTTCTACTTATGGTGGCCAATCCCGGGATCGGTGGGATCCCAGGATTTAGGGCCAAAAACAGCCAGGATTCAGTCCCAGGATTGGAAGCTCCAATCCCGGGGATTGAGGGATCAGTGTTGAGCGCACACAGGACGATCAGACGCTGCCCGGGTTCCTTCTTCTGGCTCCCCAGCGCAGTGTGAGGTCACACTGTGCTGTCACACATCGCTTGGAGCCGCCAGGAGAGAGCGGATGTTCCCCACCCGCCCCCGGTATATGGTGAGTTATGTGTACGGGGCAGGCGGGGCGGTGCGAGGGGGTGGCCACATAGTTTAAATCCCGGGATTGCCCATTTTTCAATACCGATACCCAGGATTGAAAAAAATGGGCCGGGATTGGCTTCCCTACTTCTACTGTATGTTATCTCCTGTTTTATGAAGTGATCTGTCGTTAGAGATATATGAATACTTCCCAATATTTTTTGCACAATTTGCCTGAATTTGAGCTTTTTTTATTGTACAGTAAATTACTCTAAATTGTAATCTCTCTATGCTTATTGCTCCTCACACTTTCTGTCACCCAGAAAGAGCACATCAAGTTATCAATTTTCATGTGTATTTCTTTTATATTTAAGTTTAATTTGTATCTAAAGTGCATTCATTTATTTGTATTAGTTTAAGTTAGTTTTATAAATCTGTTGGATGACTTTGAGTAGTTTTCATTTCAATGGTCATTTAAAGTCAATCTACTTTTTTAGGGCATTTACATTTTTTGTGTAAATTATATTTTATTTTCATTAGAGATCAGATACTTCCCAGTTCCTGCCGGTGGTGAGCAAAGAAAATTATGTTGGGCAGCTGGAATATAAGTACCTTCACATAATTACATCGATAGTCATGCTATAGCACGATGAAAATGCGTCCTGCACTGGCCTCAAACCAAATATGCTATATGATGATGTACTAATGGATATTGGGGCCAAGGAATAGCTAAGAGAGGACAGCTTTGCGGCAATTTGCCACCAGGGCCTAGGAGAAGTTGAGTCCTAAGAATGCTCCACGTAGTGGTTTCTAGGCTGCATGGTGCTGTTCACTGGGTCCTGTGTCCTGAGTCGTGGTACTGCTTTCCCACCCCAAGTAATGGCCCTGAGTGCTATTACAACCCAAGATGCTCTGCTATAGTACCTGCAGCAGCTGTGCGCAAGGTCAGGTTACGGCATGCAAACTTTAATTTCCAGACCTAGCAGGTAGTCCCAGTTTTGGAAGTATCAGTTACAGTAGGAGTACCATATCCTGCTTGCAAGTCTAGAACAATACAGAGTTACTCAGCATTGTCTGTGACATCGGCAATGTGTCATAGCGACAGATCCTGCTCAATTTTAAGACCTGTAAGAGGTGCAGCACTGGCAGTATCATAGACTCTTTGGGGCTAATGCAAAATAAGTGTTGTGGAAGTTAGCATAGTGGGGTCTATGTACTGAGCCATGGAGAGAGATATAGTGGATGAAGATACAGTACCAGTCAATCTGCCCCTAACTGCCATGTCACAAGCTATGTTTGAAAAAATGACAGCTAGGAGCTGATTGACTGGTACTTTTTCTCCATCCACGTTATCTCTCTCCAAACTCTCTCCAAGGATTAGTACATAGACCCCTGTATCTTGCTACAAATACCAGGATGCACTGGAAGCCACAGGTTTGCTGGCACTTATAGTTCAAAATAGCCAGAATGGTCAAACTGATTATGGCTGCCATGGCAAGCAAGGACAAGTGTTACAACAACAAAAAGAACATACTTTTAACCATTTATTATCTCAAATGCCTCAACACTGATGTGTGTAGGCGATCTTATGCTTTAGATGTGAGGCTTTTCATTCTAGGGCAGGTTTCCCTTTATATGGGTATTGTCTAGTTCTGGTAACAAGTCTAGGGAGACCCTGCTCTAGTTAACACCCAGAAATTGGTGCTACCAGCTTAGGCTTTGTATGCTGGTGTTCTGAGCAGTTTGAGGGTGGCGGCTGTACATCATATTTAAAATAGAAAATATTCTAGACACTAGCTACAGTAGGTAAATTGTGGTGGTGGTGGTGGTGATGATGATGATGATGATGATGATCAGTAGGGTTCTTATTCAGGAGTTGTGCACCCACAACAGACCTGCTGACAAACAAGTGGATCTGCGAGTGCTTGCCACAAGTACATTTTCTAAGTCCTTCCTGTACTTGGCCTACATTTGCTTACATTTTTGTTTTTTTGGTTTGTGGACATGTGCCATATAGAAATGTGTATTTCAAGCACAAAAATGGATCCAGGCACTCAGCAGGTCACCTTTGTTCTTGTCTCCATGTGTTCTGACTCCCTGATGCTGGCTTGTTCCTGCCCGTGATCCCACTGCCTGCCCCTTCACTTTGATTATTCATGCTCTATCATGCCTTCAGTAGTTGCTTATACTGTGGCTGCATCTTTTATTTCAAGATCCTGTCTCTTGTACCTTAGATATGTTATCATGTATTTATCTGATCCTCTGTGTTATTACATTCTGACAGTGACATCCTACAGTATATGCTCTGTCTCTGTGCTTATTAATACAGAAAGGGTTATGTTGGATCTAAAGTGGTGATATTATTATGTAGTGTAGGACCACCTGAGCAGAGGCGCCTTGACCTGGATGGGGGCTTATGTACCATATGTTTGCAAATGTGTGTAACTAGGGGCCTGATTCCAATTTGTATAGTATTGTCACAGCCGCAGGGAAGTGCAGGTTAGTGCAGAGAAGTACAAGTTAGCGCAGGGAAATGCAGTTAGTGCAGGGTAGTGCAGGTTAGCGCAGGGAAGTGCAGGTTAGTGCAGGTTAGTGCAGGTTAGTGCAGGGAAGTGCAGTTTAGCGCAGAGAAGTGAAAGTTAGTGCAGAGAAGTGCAACTTAGCGCAGGGAAGTGCAGGGTAGTGCAGGTTAGTGCAGGGTAGTGCAAGTTAGTGCAGGGTAGTGCAGGCTAGCGCAGGAAAGTGCAGTAAGCGCAGGGAAGTGCAAGTTAGCACAGGGAAGTGCAGATTAGCGCAGGGTAGTGCAGGTTAGTGCAGGGTAGGGCAGATTAGGGCAGGGTGGTGCAGGTTAGTGCAGGGAAGTGCAGGGATGTGCAGGTTAGCGCAGGAAAGAGCAGGTTAGCGCAGGGAAGTGCTGGTTAGCGCAGGAAAGAGCAGGTTAGCGCAGGGAAGTGCAGGTTAGCACAGGGAAATGCAGGTTTGCTCAGGGAAGTGCAGGGATGTGCAAGCTAGTGCAGGGAAGTGCGGTTTAGCGCAGGGATGTGTAGATTAGCGCAGGGAATTGCAGGTTAATGCAGGGAAGTGCAGGGGAGTGCAGGTTAGTGCAGGGTAGTATAAGTTAGTGCAGGGAAGTGCAGGTTAGTGCAGAGGAGTGCAGGTTAGCACAGGGTAGTACAGGTTAGTGCACAGTAGGGCAGGTTAGTGCAGGGTAGGGCAGGTAAGTGCAGGGTAGGGCAGGTTAGCGCAGCAAAGTGCAGGGATGTGCAGGTTAGTACAGGAAAGTGCAGGTTAGCGCATGGAAGTGCAAGTTTGTGTAGGGATGTGCAGGTTAGTGCAGGGAAGTGCAGTTTAGCGCAGGGAAGTGTAGATTAGCACAGGGAAGTGCAGGTTAATGCAGGGAAGTGCAGGTTAGTGCAGGGAAGTGCAGGGATGTGCAGGCTACTGCAGGGAAGTGCAGTTTAGTGCAGGGAAGTGAAAGTTAGTGCAGAGAAGTGCAACTTAGCGCAGGGAAGTGCAGGGTAGTGCAGGTTAGTGCAGGGTAGTGCAAGTTAGTGCATGGAAGTGCAGGTTAGCGCAGGAAAGTACAGGTAAGCGCAGGGAAGTGCAGGGTAGTGCAGGTTAGTGCAGGGTAGGGCAGATTAGGGCAGGGTGGTGCAGGTAAGTGCAGGGATGTGCAGGTTAGCACAGGAAAGAGCAGGTTAGCGCAGGTTAGTGCAGGTTAGCGCAGGAAAGAGCAGGTTAGCGCAGGGAAGTGCAGGTTAGCACAGGGAAATGCAGGTTTGCGCAGGGAAGTGCAGGGATGTGCAAGCTAGTGCAGGGAAGTGCGGTTTAGCACAGGGATGTGTAGATTAGCGCAGGGAAGTGCAGGTTAATGCAGGGAAGTGCAGGGGAGTGCAGGTTAGTGCAGGGTAGTATAAGTTAGTGCAGGGAAGTGCAGTTTAGTGCAGGGGAGTGCAGGTTAGCACAGGGTAGTACAGGTTAGTGCACAGTAGGGCAGGTTAGTGCAGGGTAGGGCAGGTTAGTGCAGCGTAGGGCAGGTTAGCACAGCAAAGTGCAGGGACGTGCAGGTTAGCACAGGAAAGTGCAGGTTAGCGCATGGAAGTGCAAGTTTGTGTAGAGAAGTGCAGGGATGTGCAGGCTAGTGCAGGGAAGTGCAGTTTAGCGCAGGGAGGTGTAGATTAGTGCAGGGAAGTGCAGGTTAATGCAGGGAAGTGCAGGTTAGCGCAGGGAAGTGCAGGGATGTGCAGGCTAGTGCAGGGAAGTGCAGTTTAGTGCAGGGAAGTGCAGATTAGCGCAGGGAAGTGACGGTTAATGCAGGGAAGTGCAGATTAGCACATGGAAGTGCAGTTAGTGCAGGAAAATACACATTAGCGCAAGGAAGTGCAGGTTAGCACAGCAAACTGCAGGCAAGTGCAGGTTAGTCCAGCAAAGTGCAGATTAGCGCATGGAAGTGCAGGATAATGCAGGGAAGTGCAGGTTAGCACAGGAAAATGCACATTAGTGCAGGGAAATTCAGATTAGCACAGCAAAGTGCAGGCAAGTGCAGGTTAGTGCAGGGAAGTGCAGATAAGTGCAGGGAAGTGCAGGTTGATGCAGGGAAGTGCAGGTTAGCGCAGGGAAGTGCAGGTTAGTGCAGGGAAGTGCAGGTTAGTGCAGGGAAGTGCAGATTAGAGCGGGGAAGTGCAGGTCAGCGCAGGGAAGTGCAGGTTAGTGCAGAGAAGTGCTGGTTAGCACAGCGAAGTGCAGGTTATTGCAGGGAAGTGCAGATTAGCATAGGGAAGTGCAGGTTAATGCAGGGAAGTGCAGATTAGGACAGGAAGTGCAGGGAAGTGCTGGTTAGTGCAGGGAAGTGCAGTTTAGCACAGGGAAGTGCAGGTTAGTGCAGGGAAGTGCAGATTAGAGCAGGAAGTGCAGGGAAGTGCAGGTTAGTGCAGGGAAGTGCAGGTTAGTGCAGGGAAGTGCAGGTTAGTGCAGGGAAGTGCAGTTTAGTGCAGGGAAGTGCAGATTAGTGCAGGGAAGTGCGGGTTAATTCAGGGAAGTACAGGTGAGTGCAGGGAAGTACAGGTGAGTGCAGGAAAGTACAGATTAGCGCAGAGATGTCGAGGTTAGCGCAGGGAAGTGCACATTAGCAAAGAGAAGTCCAGGTTAGCGCAGGAAAGTGCAGGGTAGTGCAGGTTAGCGCAGGGAAGTGTGGGTTAGCGCATGGAAGTTCAGGTTAGTGCAGGTAAGTGCAGGTTATCGCAGAGAAGTGCAGGTTAGCGCAGAGAAGCAGCTGTGCAATACTTTACAACTAAGTTGCAAATGCAGCAGAAGGCATCTGTAGGAAACAGGGCCCTCCTGAATGCATCTTTGAGGTCTGAAGTTGCAGCATCAGATCACCATCGCGACCATCACGTCTGTCAGTCATGAAGCTTACACAAACTGGCCAACAGAATTGGTCATCCAGGTCCAGGAAGCCTGCGTCCAACAACATAGATCCTGGCTTGGCATGTATACAAAAGAGGGGCGAGACATGCAGAACCCAGATTTGTAGATAAACCATCAGGTTTGCATACAAGTCCGAATCAGTCCCCAAATCCTCTGCATTTTATTATTATGTAGGAGCCTGTCTCCTTTGCTAATCCATGGATTCTTGTTTTTTCTTGTAGAACAAATTGCATGAACCAGAGCAAAACTCCAAGACACAAACAGATATAGCAGAGGCCAAAATGAATACACTACGTGAGCAAACAACGGATTTACTGTATACAGTATGTGATATATGATACTACTACTATGGAGATTTTACTACTGTTTGCAGGCATGTTGTATATATATATATATATATATATACAACCTAAATGCAACAACGTAGTATTCAAATTTATTTTGCATGTCTGGATTTATGGGGTGGATCTAATTATTTGAACCCAGCAATACAGCTCCCGCTCTGCTCTTACGGTTCTTTAAAATAAAAATAAAAAAAGTAATTTTAAATAAAGGATGCAGACAGTACATTAACCTGATATATCTGTTTATGTTTCTGTTCTCTTCAGAATATTTCACTGCTGCACATGAAACCGTTAACGTCTTTGTTTTTGGAAAACTACACAGAAAATCTATTTGCTTATAGAATCTTTCAGTTAACATTATAATTATACAGCGTGTTTATGTCAATTTTACTCCCTGCTGTGCCTTAATGGGTTTCCTGTTGTGTCTCTTATTACTGCACATTGTTACTCGTATGTTTCAGAGTGCACTGATGTTCTAAGAACGTGAAAATAAGCAAACATATTTACAATAATTGATCACTTCATATATATATATATATATATATATATAGTCGGAGTAGAAAAATATTGCAGTACACATGTCACGTACAAACTACACACAGATGCCCTCCGTGCACGTACTTGCTCTGCCGTGCGTGCGCATATTCGCAATTTCCTTATGGTCGCTCCCGCAGTCCTGCGTATTAGCGCGTGGTATGAGTAATTACGGTAGTGTTTGTAATCGCATGGAAAAGCCATAAAAACACATTACATATTTAATCCAAATAGTGCACAATGTACACATAGTCTCCCTGCACCACACCAGTGAGTTACACATGTTTAAATGGTATAAGAATAAAGGGATTCATCTATACAGGACAGGAGGGGACATAACTAGGTTATAAGGAGGTGTTTGGTATCCAGCTGTAGGGTATTTTAAGAGCAATGTTCCGGTGTTGGTTTGCAGAAGATCACACGCTCCTGCGAATAGTTATGTGCAGGAGCAGAATACAAATATTAACTGTATGCACTGTGCTCTTGATATGCGGTGGGAACCCAGAGGAGACCTGCACCTGGAACAGACATCGCCCACCTATTCAAACTGACCTATGACCTCTCCTGTATTGTAAATGACCATCCCTGTGTCCAATGGATAAAGAGATTACAGTTCCCATTGTGTTAGGTTTTGGACAAATGTATAAATAGCCAGCTGCAGGCCAGGTCACTCGCTCAATCTCTGAAGATCATCAACCTTGATGATTGAGGACCGGACCGGGAAGCGCAGGTGAAACCAAAACATATGTACCATTGACTGTAGCCATTTTTCTTATTGTATTGTATTATTGTTATTGTAACCCCCTGCTAGTAAAGAACCGTTGGTGGGTCAGATCCCATAGTCTTTGAAATACAAATTGGTGTCGTGTCTCTCTTTCCCTGCTAGTGTTATATAAGTGAAATCCAGTCACATGTGCAGCTGCAAAGTGCTCACGGCGTGTCTTTGTGTGTGTGCTCACTGCATGTACTTTGTACGACCATCGCGGCGTTTGTACGCAAAGTGCGTACACGGTACGGGGCTTTGTACGCACACTGGGTAAAAAGTACGTAGGCTAAGGATTGATTACTGCGGCCACAGTGGCTCCATTTAAAATGTATTGAATGTCTTTTTAAAGTGTTGCTTTTAGTCCTGTAAGTAAATCAACATTTACAATTGGAGCTCGATCCGTTTTTTTCACATACTCAAAGGCTAGCCGGTCATAGCATACTTTTATCTATCAGCAAAGGGTGGAATGATATCTACGTTAAACCTGTTTCTGGTTGTTGGATGTTCTAAAAACCCTATTTGTGTGCTGATTAGATTGCGTCTGCTCTGTCTGGTCTATAGAGGTGCTGATAGAGCCTGGAGGTAAACAGGAAAAAAGCTATTTAAAAGTCTGTGTAATTTTGGAGCCAAGAGCGTACACAAAGCGTACCAATAGTTTGCAGACTCTCCCATACATTGTTGCCATAGGGTAGTAATCATTCTTAAACCTGTGTAAAATCGGATACATTTGTTTGTTATATAGATAAATTTGAAATAAATGTATTTAAGGGAGTAATTATAAGAAAACACAAAACGCTGTTCCGGCCCAGTCGTAAAGGGTTATACGGAACAAGTGTGCGGTGTATTAAGTGAGTAATTATAGTTTGTATTGCTCACATTTATAGAGATTGTATGATTTGTTTTATTGCGGACACACGCTTTTACACGTGGTCCGGACAAAGTACAGGAGAGCGCTCATAGTGTAAAAGGCACGCTGGTCGCGTGTTTACGCAAGGTTGCGTAGGAATACAGATGCTAAGTACAAAGCACAAGATATTTGTTCAATTAAGGTAGGATAGTAGACATTTAATACAATAGCACATAACTATCCGGTTTCAAAAGCAGGTTACTCTAAAATTTAGTTTCAAAACTGTGAACACCTCTGGAAAAAAGCTACTGACCTAAAGGGAGTAAAAGATTATCTGTACAGAAAAGAAAAATAAGGTGTATTTGAGTGAGTGAAAGTGGAGTGAGAGGATTTGAACCCCGGAAATTCGGGTCCAGTGGGTACACCAAGTGAGTGGAGACTTGGTGGCATGAGGCGGCTGACACACGTTAATAAAGGTAAAGGTAATACGCAAATCGTGAGGAGATTTGCAGAGGAGCGTAATATAGGATTGTGCATTGTGCAGAAGTATAGAAATTGTGAATTGAAGTTTTAAGGTTTTGTATTACGCTCCGGCTAAGGTTTCACAGCTTGTGATTCGATTCCAGTGGTCGTAGGGTGGATATGTAACAAGTACCTATACGCTGTGCGATTGGACCACATGTTTGTGGGGGCGGTACATAGCGCAACTTGATACCCCTTTTATGAGCTTTTGCGTAAAATCGCGGTATCATTATCGCTGTGTAGAGCATACGCAAGCGTGATTTGTGTAAGTCAAAAAGGGAAGTATTCGCTGGTCTCTCTCAGGAAAATCTTCAACGGCGGATATTCGCTGGAAGAGGTAAGTTACTCCTAAAAACTTCCAGTGAATAGAAGCCAGTTAGGGCCTCACTGGGTACGCGGTGTTCACTATTGGAGTGAGTCGTGGTACGTCAGCGGAGAAGGAGCGAGTGAAAGCGCTTGGTGTCTCTCACCGTCTATTTGCAGTGTGCATTGGGGATTGCATTTATAGGAAAAAAGTCCGCGATGGGATCCAATTGCACAAGCAGTGGGCGTTTGGTAGTTAGGGTTCAGGCAGAAGAGTTGGGACCGAGAAGGTCAGAATTGCGGGCAAAAGGGTCAGCAAGGTTTATCATGTGTGAAAAATATGGTTCACACACGGAGGCATTTTGCAATGAGTGGGTACGTAAGGCTGCGGAAGATAGGGCCCCACTCCCAAAAGTTGGTAGCTTTGAATCAGAAGTGTTACAGAAAAAAAGGGTCAGACATACTAATTGTTAAAACCTGTGGCAGCAGGAGGGGGAGATGCAAAAGGAACTGGCTTGCACAGCAAGTTCCAAATCTAGCAATTGCGAGCGCACCACCACCATATATTGATGGGGAGAAATTGGCTACAAGCAATGGTGCATCGGTAAAAGATAGGAAAATGATTGATAAATGTGTTAACCCTAACCTTAACCCTTGCCAGTTGTATCCCATTCTAAATTTTCCTCAGGACTGTGAGCAGGAAGATGAGCCCAGCATGATATAGGCACTCTCTCTAGCAGCCACCATACCACCATACAGGACACCCAGGTGGGCACGGCCCAACCACTAAGAGTTGTAGCAAGGCCCCCTAGCGGAGGGATAAGTGAGGTCGTGTCCACAGTTAAGTACGGCACCATACACTATGCAGAGACAATAGCTCCTCACATTATAGAGTCAAGCCAGAATGATGTAGTTTAATTAAATCCTGTCAGGGTGATTGCAGTTCTCAACGGGAAAACTGACACTCAGGGGGTGACTCCCATCAGGAACATTGCCATGCATTGTCCCTGGTCCCGGGCAGAGTTATGGTCAATTATGTCAGAATTTCCCAATCCCAGAAAAGATCTAGTCGGATGCCAGAGGTTCATTAAAGAGTTAGTTAACGCCCACGAGCCCACAAATAAAGATTGGCAAACAGTGCTACGGGTGTGTTTACCCTCAAATATTGACATCCCAAAATTCATAACGGATTGTAAGTTAGACGCAGAGGTACCTCTCACTGATGAATACAATCAGGAGAATGTACGGCAAATCAACCTGCAATTAGGAGTATATTTCCCTACTGTTGTTAAATGGAATAAAATCTTCTCCATAAGACAAAAAGAAGGTGAAATGGCATCCAAATATTTCCATCGAGCACTGCAGGAAATAGCTAGATATACTGGGATCAAGGACATTAAGGATAATGCACACCACAGGGAGGTAGCTGTTTCTGTAATAATGGACAGGTTAAAGGAGGCACTGAGGACAAGGGTGCAAACCTCTCTACCTAATTGGAGAGGTATCTTGGTGGCTGCGTTGAGAGAGTCCGCTGTCGAGCACGATCGGAACATCAGTAAGCACAGGGAGTCGCAAGGGGATAAGCTGATGACGGTGAGTATACAGGCTCTTGCAGCAAAGTCACATCAGCCAAAACCCCAGACCCCTGATGGCAAGTCACGGTACAATAGTATGCTTCTATTGTAATAAGGAAGGACATTTTGCAAGGGACTGTAGGAACAAAGGGACACATAACGTATACAGACCCCCTAGACCTGAATACGAGCCATACTACAATTCACATAATTGGGATCAGGGACCATATAGAAGAGATTACAAGCCACATAGAGGGGAAACAAGGAGGTACCCACCAAGGAGGGACTGGCAGGCCTCTGAAAAATCACAGCTACCCCCTCACATATTGTAGCTGCCAATGCGCTGCAGGAGGGTACCACTACACAATAGGGGTTGGGCCAGACCTGTAGTCCGCAGCCAGTAAAGTTGATTGCTAGCCTTGGTAGTGAACATGAGGTCATGGTTGATGTAGCTGGTGTACCATTACCTTTCCTTGTAGATACAGGGGCGGCCAGATCAGTGTTGAATTCCACATAAGGTGTAAAAACCATGGGTAAAACGATTTCGGCAATGGGAGTAACAGGAACGGTGGAACAATACCCTTTGAGTAGACCTGCAGAGATTATGAGAGGGCCCTTGCAAACCAAACATTCTTTTCTGTTGGCTGCATCGGCTCCAACTAATCTACTCGGCAGAGACTTATTGTGTAAAATGCGGTGTTTCATATACTGTACTCTTGAGGGTGTCTTCTTAGATATACCTGAGAACCATGCTCAAGAAGTGCAAGATATACTAGACAACCCTCAAAGGCTAATGTCGCATTCTACTGTTATAGACACTTGTCCATCAAAGGTAGAGGAAATGATCTCACAAATACCGGGTTCCCTTTGGACCAAAGATGGACAAGACACTGGATTGATGGTGAATGTAGCTCCAGTAGTAGTACAAGTAAAAGATGGTAGGATAGCTCCAAAAATCCCTCAGTATCCTCTGAAGCCAGAGGTAGAATTAGGAGTGTACCCCGTCATAGAGCGGCTGCTACAGCAGGGCATCATAGTCAGGACGTCCAGCACTGCCAATAGTCCCATCTTCCCTGTGAAAAAGAGTGGCGGGAGGGGTTACAGGCTATTGCAGGATCTAAGGGGGATAAACAAAATAGTTGAGAGCCAATTCCCCTTAGTGCCCAATCCAGCTGTCATCCTCATGCAAATTACCTCTACAGCAAACTTCTTCCATGTCATTGACCTCTGTTCCGCTTTCTTTTCAATCCATCTTCACACTGACAGCCAATACCTCTTTGCCTTTACATACAGGGGAGTACAGTACACCTGGACCCGTCTCCCCCAAGGTTTCATTGACAGCCCGAGTATTTTCTCCCAGGCCTTACATGACCGTTTACAATCCTTTCAACCTGAGAGTGGATCAGTGCTAATACAGTATGTCGATGACTTATTGTTGTGTTCCGACTCACTCGAATCGTCCCTGAAAGATACGAAACAGCTTCTGTTTCATCTTTCCCATACAGGACACAAGGTTTCAAAGGATAAGTTGCAGTTGTGCCGGACCAGGGTCAAATATTTGGGACACTGCTTGACACAAGGACTTAGACACCTCACCGCTGATAGAATACAGGCGATTCGCGACATGACTCTGCCACAAACTCAGCAACAGATCCGCACATTCCTTGGAATGTATGGGTACTGTCGAAACTGGATTCCAGGGTTCTCTATACTGGCTTTACCTTTGCAAGAAATGGTCTCTTCAAACAAACCGGAACAGATCTCTCACACAGATGAGTCCGAACTGGCATTTGAGAGACTCAAACAGTGTCTATCACAAGGACCTGCATTAGGTATGCCAGATTATGAGAAGCCCTTCGAATTGTACGGTACTGAAAGTGCTTGGTGCGCGGCAGGAGTCTTAAAACAGAGACATGGTGATGCCAGCAGAACGGTAGCCTACTACAGTGCACAGTTGGACACTGTAGCGCGGTCTCACCCCACTTGTTTGCGAAGTGTTGCAGCAATAGCTTTGCTGGTAAGTAAAAGCGAGGATGTAGTGTTAGGACACGACCTGACCATCCATACACCTCATGCAGTATCAGCCTTACTAAACTCCACCCAAACCAGACATGTCTCATCTACTCGGTTTACAAAGTGGGAATTATCACTGATGGCTCCTGTAAACATCACCATTAAGAGATGCAGCTCACTAAATCCTGCAACTTACTTGCCAAGTGTGCCTGGACAGGCACAAAGGGTGGAGGATGAGAATGATGGTGAAGGAGGATTTAGTGCAGATACTGATACGCATGATTGTATGGAATACCTGAACCAAACTTTCACTGCGAGACCTGACATCAGTGACAACCCACTGGAAGGAGTAGACTTTACCTTCTAAACTGATGGTAGTTGCCACAGACAGACGGAATTGGGAGACTTGTGCACCGGATATGCAGTTGTAGATGACGAAGGTATCATAGAAGCTGAACCCCTTGGCCCACCACACTCAGCACAAGTTGCTGAGCTGGTTACCCTAACCAGATCATGTGAATTGGCCAAGGGTAAGTCAGTCTAGATACACCTTTGGAGTGGTGCATGATTTTGGCACCCTGTGGCGCCTCAGAAATTTAATGATGGCAGCTGGCACACCTGTAGCGCATGCGTCCCACATCAAAAGGCTTTTGACAGCAATACAGGAACCAGACAGAGTGGCTGTTATCAAGTGCAAAGCACACACAACCAAGACCCAATTTCACTTGGTAACAGCCGGGCAGACGAAGCTGCTAAATCAGCAGCAAGCACCCTCATACAGATGAACATCACATCACTGATGACATTTAACATGGTGAACACACAACAGCTAATTGAAATGCAAAATTTGTGTTCCCTACAGAAAAAGGCGGTCTGGAAATCGTAGGGGTATGATCAGGAGTCCTCAGGACTTTGGACAGGTGGACACGGTAAGCCAGTGGCCCCAGAGCATATCTTCCAAGTCTAGCTGAGACGGCACACGGTCTGACTCATTTGGGCAAAGAGGGTATGTGCAAGCTGGTAAGAGCCTACTGATGTGCGCCAAGATTCTCTTCTCATGCAGGTAAGAGAGCAATTACATGTTTTACTTGCCTGAGAAAGAATATTGATAAGACAATACCAACAGAGCCATCCCATATCCATCCGACAGATGGACCTTTTCAGGTAATACAAATCGACTTCATACAGTTACCACCCTATAGCAATTTGAAATATGTGTTAGTATGTATTGATGTATTTTCCAACTGGGTAGAAGCATTCCCTGCTTCCACAAATACTGCTATGTTCACTGCAAAGAAAATTGTGCAGGAATTTGTGTGTAGAATGGTATCCCTAGAATGATTGAAAGTGATAGGGGTACCCATCTTACAGGTGAAGTCTTTCAGGTCATGTGTAAACTGATGGGAATTAATAGCAAGCTGCATACTCCGTACCGGCCACAGGTGAGTGCAAAGGTAGAGAGAGTGAACAGCACTATTAAGAACAAGCTGAGCAAAGTGATGGCTGAAACTGGATTGCTGTGGCCAGAAGCTTTGCCACTAGTGTTGTACAGCATCAGTACCACTCCCAGGTCTCCGCTTAACTTGTCACCCTTTGAAAATCTTTTTGGTCGACGATCCTCATGTAATGATAGACCCCCAGGATGATTTGGAATGCAATAATGAAATGACTGTGAAATATTTTGTTAGGATGAACCAGCAGCTTAGAAATCAACAAAGAAATCTAAAGCTGGTGATTCCTGACCTACCGAACAGTAATTGTCATGACATTGAGCCTGGGGATTATGTGATGATTTGAAATTTCTTACGCTCAGGTTGCCTCATAGACAGGTGGGAAGGACCATACCAAGTCTTGTTAACCAGCACGACAGCACTAAAGGTCGCCAAAAGAGAGACTTGGGTCCACTCGTCCCACTGCAAGAAGGTCGCTGACACGGGGAGAGAACTCGTGACAAAGAGCAAGGTGAAGAGAACCTCGTATCACTAGAGTGTTTGTTCCAGGAAAGTTGAGAGGCAGGACTGTTGAACGACACAAAACCAAGGACGGTTGTCGCACCATTTTCTTTTTTTTCACACACCCCCCTGCATTTTCCTTTCTTTTGTCCTCCTTATTTTCCTTCTTTTCCCTAACGAAATGGATCTATCACAAGAGACTGCATTTCGGGTTCTACTAGTAATTCTGTTTTTGATCAGGACAATTTGTTTTGGTGAGGGTCCCAGAGAGGTCGAGCAGGGATCTGGAATGGGTTCTGATGGTGAGTACGAATTTGTAGGATCGCTGGAGCAGCACATCACTCAAGTAAAGGCTGGTATCAGTAAGCGCTCGGGTAGTCATGGTGCTCGGAGGCAATGTGAAGGGTTATTGTCTGATGAATATTGTATTTGTAGGAATTGTGAGAACATAGTCGAAGATGGGTGCATCCAGAGATGTCAGTTAAACATTAATATCGACATGGACCGACATCCGTTGAGTGATTACCACTCACTAGTGGGTAAGGTCTTAAACCAGACGGAATGTTGGGTGTGCTCACAAGTACCTCAAGGACAGAGTAAGTCAGGATTAGTACAATACCCTTTAGCAATAGATGAGGTACTCCAATTACGGGGTGGGAGACCGGTGGACAAGAAATTCAATATCTCTAGGCCCTCTAGCTTGAAGCTCCACCAGTACAACGTAGATAGGTCCCTGTTGTGTTTCAATATTTCCAATTACCGAAAACCAGGAAATTGGGAAGTGACTTGGAATAACCAGACAATGGTAAATATTTACTAAGGTGGGAGAATTTTAGAACTGGTGATGTTGCCCATAGCAACCAATCAGATTGTATCTATTATCTTCTAGAAGCAGCTAGACAAATGTTAAGTAGAATCTGATTGGTTGCTATGGGCAACATCACCAGTTCTAAAAAACCTCCCACCTTAGTAAATTTACCCCAATGACTTTTTCACACAGAGCTGATAGGATTCCTATTGACTCTGAACTTGTACGCCAGATAGCCAACAGTGGGAGGTTTTTTTGGTATAGGTATACACATGGAAGCAAGACCATGTGGGTTGGAAAAGTATCATCAGGGTATTATGCCCATATCATCCAGCCTGATACTTGTACTGAGCAAATGAGAGAACTAGGGATTGGTTTCTTTACCTGGAAAGTTTGCAACATGGTGATGTTACATTTTGTCCCCTATGTTCACCCAGATGATGCCTATTGCATATGTGGGAGGAAAGCGTACAAGTGGCTTGCTCCAAGCTCTGAGGGATTGTGTTACATTGGAAGGGTACTACCAGAGGTCATGACCATAACCCATGATAAGTTGAAAGATGTTCACCGCAGCGCTCAGACTCCTTATACTCATACCCACTATGAACACATCATCAAGAGACACCTCATAGATAAGGCAGAGCACGCAGCCTCTGATTTGATCCATGAATCCACTGGGATTCAGTTCCTTCTCGCATTAGATATCACCCGTACTGCCAGAGGAACTATAAATTATAGGTACATCCATGCGCTAGCTAACTTGATAGACAATATCACCGAGATGTATGATGACACCTTCAGGTATACGGGAAGGGAGTTACAAGCCTACAAGAAGGAACTGATCCAGCACGGGATGGTCCTAAATTATGTTACAGCCGTGACAGGTGGGTACTGTGTTACCCTGGCAACTCAATATGGCGTGAATTTTGTATGTATATCACAAATAGCACTGATGAACCCACGGAGATCATCGATCGGAAGATGGACGAGATCTTACAGTTGAAGTGGGAGTTCAGGAGGAAGCACAACCTTACCTTAGCGACTGTGGGTAATGAACTGACCGGCTGGGTCTCATGGTTGAACCCACGCAAATGGTTCTCAGGGTTAGGAGAGTGGGCTCAAAATGTCATTATGAGTGTGGTGAAGTTTCTCCTTTGTATCCTGGAAGTCATTATAAGTATTGGTCTGATATTCAGGTGTGTTCGAATTCTAACGCGACGCAAGCGCAGCACAAATTTAAGTCTAAGGAGCGAGGGCGCTGTTACAGCAGCAGATTTGATTTATGATCCATCCATAGAGAAAGCGTTATGATAAGGATTACAAATGAATTTCATGGCCTGTTTCTTTCACCATTTTTCTCTATTTCCCCCCTTACCCAGATACATCCAACCGGAAAGACGTCAACCCTACCCAAAATGTTTATGTGAATGTATTTTTATATATGTGTCTTCTATTCATCTCTGCAACCTCCAGTTAATGGCACACATAGTCGACAGGTGTTATACACATATAGTAGCATTCACATATGCTCCCCCTCCATGTATCATCAACTAAATGTGCACCCCATTTGTTGGAATAAGAAGCCAAAAAGAGCTCGGTAGTATTTGTTTGCCCATTTACAGACCTTTAATACGGGATGAGAAGGATTTAATGTATACTTCGCAATACCTTGAAGCTTATTTAAAACATATACGGCACGATGATACATGCCCCTCAGACATGGATTCATACATACATGCTTTTTACTATCCCACTAGGTTATACTTTTCCCACCTACAACTCTCCCCCAATCATTCAAGCTTCTGTATATATTGTATAGGTAATATTTTTCTGTTTATTGATTAGTTAGTGGCAGTTATTGATGACTGCCAAAGGGTGGACTGTCGAAGTTGAAAAATATTGCAGTACACACGTTATGTACAAACTACACACAGATGGCCTCCGTGCGCGTACTTGCTCTGCCGTGTGTGCGCATATTCGCAATTTGCATGTGGTCGCTCCCGCAGTCCTGCGTATTAGCGCATGGTATGAGTAATTACGGTAGTGTTTGTAATTGCATGGAAAAGACATAAAAACACATTACATATTTAATCCAAATAGGGCACAATGTACACATAGTCTCCCTGCACCACACCAGTGAGTTACACATGTTTAAATGGTATAAGAACAAAGGGATTTGTCTTTACAGGACAGGAGGGGACAGAACTAGGTTATAATGAGGTGTTTGGTATCCAGCTGTAGGGTATTTTAAGAGCAATATTCCGGTGTTGGTTTGCAGAAGATCGCACGCTCCTGCAAATAGTTATGCGCAGGAGCAGAATACAAATATTAACTGTAGGCACTGTACTCTTGATATGCGGCGGGAACCCAGAGGAGACCATCTGCAAGTGCACCTGGAACAGACATCGCCCACCTATTCAAACTGACCTATGACCTCTCCTTTACTGTAAATGACCATCCCTGTGTCCAATGGATAAAGAGATTACAGTTTCCATTGTGTTAGGTTTTGGACAAATGTATAAATAGCCAGCTGCAGGCCAGGTCACTCTCTCAATCTCTGAAGATCATCAACCTTGATGATTGAGGACTGGACCGGGAAGCGCAGGCGAAACCAAAACGTATGTACCATTGATTGTAGCCATTTTTCTTATTGTATTGTATTATTGTTATTGTAAACCCCTGCTAGTAAAGAACTGTTGGTGGGTCAGATCCCAACATAGGCCTATATTTACTAATAATCTGAGTTTGACCGATTTGTGTTTTTTTTCTAAGTCCCAACACGGGAATTCACTAAGCACAAATCTCGGCAGTGTTTGGGCTATTCGTAATGGTTTTAACAGCAAAGTTCAGAAAAACGAATAAATAGACCATCGGTCAAACGCGGCTGTTATTTCATACAAAACGGGTATTCACTATTCGTTCGTATTTGGGTGTTAGTCTCTGAGTGCTCAAGTGCGAGTGTATTGTTTTGCGATTCGTTAAAAAAAAGCAGCCAAAAAATAGACCTACTTTTTCCAGGCAAGTTTGGATAATCATGCACGGATCAGTGTGATCTGTGCATGGTTATCTATGGGAAACGGTCTGTTTACTGTAAAAACTGAAAAAAAAATTGTGTGGGTTCCCCCCTCCTAAGCATAACCAGCCTCGGGCTCTTTGAGCCGGTCCTGGTTGTAAAAATACGGGGAAAAATTTGACAGGGGATCCCACATATTTAAACAACCAGCACCAGGCTCTGCGCCAGGTCCTGGTGCCAAAAATGGCAAAAATATGGGGGACAAAAAGCGTAGGGGTCCCCTATATTTTTAACACCAGCACCAGGCTCCACTAGTCAGAGAGATAATGCCACAGCCGGGGGACACTTTTATATAGGTCCCTGCGGCCCTGGCATTAAATCACTAACTAGTCACCCCTGGTCGGGGTACCCTGGAGGAGTGGGGACCACTTAAATCAAGGGGTCCCCCCCTCCAGCCACCCAAGGGCCAGGGGTGAAGCCCGAGGCTGTCCCCCCTTCCAAGGGCGGCGGATGGGGGGCTGATAGCCAAGTGTAAAAATAAGAATATTGTTTTTTGTAGCAGTACTACAAGTCCCAGCAAGCCTCCCCGCAAGCTGGTACTTGGAGAACCACAAGTACCAGCATGCAGGGGAGAAACGGGCCCGCTGGTACCTGTAGTACTACTACAAAAAAAATACCCAACAAAAAACAGAACACACACCGTGACAGTAAAACTTTATTACATACATGCACACCTACATACACACAAACTTACCTATGTTCACACGAGGCTCGGTCCACTTCTCCATGTAGAATCCACGGGGTACCTGTGAATAAAATTATACTCACACAATCCAGTTTAGCTCTGTCCTCTTTGTAATCCACGTACTTGGCACAAAAAAAAAACGGAAAACCCGAACCATGCACTGAAAGGGGTCCCATGTTTACACATGGGACCCCTTTTCCCGCCTGGTGGGACCCCCCGTGACTCCTGTCAAAGAGGGTCCCTTCAGCCAATCAGGGAGCGCCACGTCGTAGCACTCTCCTGATTGGCTGTGCGCTCCTGAGCTGTCAGTCAGGCTGCGCACTGAAGATACAATGTAGCGCATAGGCGCTCCATTGTATCCAATGGTGGGAACTTTGCGGTCAGCGGTTGAGGTTACTCGCGGTCTTTGAAATACAAATTGGTGTCGTGACTCTCTTTCCCTGCTCGTGTTATATAAGTAAAATCCAGTCATACGTGTAGCTGCAAAGTGCTCCCGGCGTGTCTTTGTGTGTGCACACACCGCGTGTACTTTGTACGACTATCGCGGCGTTTGTACGCAAAGTGCGTACTTGATACGGGGCATTGTACGCAAACTGGGTAAAAAGTACGTAGGCTAAGGATTGATTGCAGCGGCCGCAGCGGTTCCATTTAAAGTGTATTGAATGTCTTTTTAAAGTGTTGCTTTTAGTCCTGTAAGTAAATCAAAATTTACAATATATCAGAGTTGAGCGGGTTCGGTTCGTCGAGATCTGAACCCCCCCGAACTTTACGTGGTTTACACAGGTCCGAGGCAGCCTCAGTTCTTCCCACCTTACTCGCAAAACCCGAACTGGGGAAAACGTCATCATTCCGCTGTCGGATTCTTGCGAGATTCGGATTCCATATAAAGAGCCGCGCGTCGCCGCCATTTCAACTCGTGCATTGTAGATTGAGCGGACAGGACGTGGCTACGTTCTCTGCCTGAATAGCCCAATATCAGCTAAATATCAGCTCAATATCTGTGCTCAGTATCAGTGCTGCATTGCGGTGACCAGTATATGATATTACAGTACAGTAGCCCATTGCTGTATTTTGCTGCTCCGTGTCAGTTCTAGTTTCCTGAACAGTGCTCAATATCTGTGCTCATTATTA
Organism: Pseudophryne corroboree; assembly: GCF_028390025.1. Lineage (NCBI taxonomy): Eukaryota > Metazoa > Chordata > Amphibia > Anura > Myobatrachidae > Pseudophryne > Pseudophryne corroboree. Next base: position 1,191,837,062 of record NC_086444.1, on the reverse strand, counting down.
TCATTGCTGCATTGTGGTGACCAGTATATAGTAGTACAGTACACTAGTCCATTGCTGTATTTTGCTGCTCCGCGTAAATTCTAGTATCCTGAACAGTGCTCAATATCTGTGCTCATTATTATCACTGCTGCATTGTGGTGAGTAGGATATAGCAGTAAAGTACAGTAGTCCAGTGCTGTTCTCGCTGCCCAATGTCAGTTCTAGTATCCTGAACAGTGCTCAATATCTGTGCTCAGTATCAGTGCTGAATTGTGGTGACCAGTATATAGTAGTACAGTACAGTAGTCCATTGCTGTACTTTGCTGCTCCGTGTCAGTTCTAGTATCCTGAACAGTGCTCAATATATGTGCTCATTATTATAATTTCTGCATTGTGGTGACCAGTATATAGTAGTACAGTACAGTAGTCCAGTGCTATTCTCGCTGCCCAGTGTCAGTTCTAGTATCCTGAACAGTGCTCAATATCTATGCTCAGTATCAGAGCTGCATTGTGGTGACCAGTATATAGTAGTACAGTACAGTAGTCCATTGCTGTATTTTGCTGCTCCGTGTCAGTTCTATTATACTAAAGAGTGCTCAATATCTGTGCTCATTATTATCATTGCTGCATTGTGGTGACCAGTATATAGTAGTACAGTAGTCCAGTGCTGTTCTCGCTGCCCAGTGTCAGTTCTAGTATCCTCATCAGTGCTCAGTATCTGTGATCAGTATCAGTGCTGCATTGTGGTGACTAAAAGTCCAGAGTCTTGTGCTGCATCTTGCTGCTGTAGGGTGCTGTGGTAGTGTCCTGTCACTGTGCATAGGTCATCATCATTTCAGTCACAGTGGTATCTGGTATCTATCTAGTGGTATCTAATTCCAGACATTACTGCTGTCTAATTCCAGATATATTACTGGCATATAATTCCACACATTAAAAAATGGAGAACAAAAATGTGGAGGATAAAATAGGGAAAGATCAAGATCCACTTCCACCTAGCACTGAAGCTGCTGCTACTAGTCATGGCAGAGATGATGAAATGCCATCAACGTCGTCTGCCAAGGCCGATGCCCAATGTCATAGTAGAGAGCATGTAAAATCCAAAAAACAAAAGTTCAGTAAAATGACCCAAAAATCTAAATTAAAGGCATCTGAGGAGAAGCGTAAACGTGCCAATATGCCATTTACGACACGTACTGGCAAGGAACGGCTAAGGCCCTCCTATGTTCCTCATGACTAGTGGGTCAACTTCACATGAGGATGGAAGCACTCATCCTCCCGCTAGAAAAATGAAAAGACTTAAGCTGGCAAAAGCACAGCAAAGAATTGTGCGTTCTTCTAAATGACAAATCCCCAAGGAGAGTCCAATTGTGTCGGTTGCGATGCCTGACCTTCCCAACACTGGACGGGAAGAGGTGGCTCCTTCCACCATTTGCACGCCCCCTGCAAGTGCTGGAAGGAGCACCCACAGTCAAGTTCCTGATATTCAAATTGAAGATGTCACTGTTGAAGTACACCAGGATGAGGATATGGGTGTTGCTGGCGCTGAGGAGGAAATTGACAAGGAGGATTCTGATGGAGAGGTGGTTTGTTTAAGTCAGGCACCTGGGGAGACACCTGCTGTCCGTGGGATGAATAAGGCCATTGACATGCCTGGTCAAAATACCAAAAAAATCACCTCTTCGTTGTGGAATTATTTAAACAGAAATGTGGACAACAGGTGTCAAGCCGTGTGTTGCCTTTGTCAAGCTGTAATAAGTAAGGGTAAGGACGTTAACCACCTCGGAACATCCTCCCTTATATGTCACCTAGAGCGCATTCATCAGAAATCATTGACAAGTTCAAAAACTTTGGGTGACAGCAGAAGCAGTCCACTGACAACTAAATCCCTTCTTCCTCTTGTACCCAAGCTCCTGCAAACCACACCACCAACTCCCTCAATGTCAATTTCCTCCTTAGACAGGAAAGCCAATAGTCCTGCAGGCCATGTCACTGGCAAGTCTGACGAGTCCTCTCCTAACTGGGATTCCTCCGATGGATCCTTGAGTGTAATGCCTACTGCTGCTGGTGCTCCTGTTGTTGCTGCTGGGAGTCGATCGTCATCCCAGAGGGGAAGTCGGAGGACCACTTGTACTACTTCCATTAAGCAATTGACTGTCCAACAGTCCTTTGCGAGGAAGATGAAATATCACAGCAGTCATCCTGTTGCAAAGCGGATAACTCAGGCCTTGACAACTACAGTGGGGATTGAAAGTTTGGGCACCCCAGGCAAAAATTCATTTTAATGTGCAAAAAGAAGCCAAGGAAAGATGGAAAAATCTCCAAATGGCATCAAATTACAGATTAGACATTCTTATAACATGTCAAAAAAAGTTTGATTTTATTTCCATAATTTACACTTTCAAAAGAACAGAAAACAAAAAATGGCGTCTGCAAAAGTTTGGCCACCCTGCAGAGTTAATACCTTGTACTGCCCCCTTTGGCAAGTATCACAGCTTGTAAACACTTTTTGTAGCCAGCCAAGAGTCTTTCAATTCTTGTTTGAGGTATCTTCGCCCATTCTTCCTTACAAAAGTCTTCCAGTTCTTTGAGATTCCTGGGCTGTCTGTGACGCACTGCTCTTTTAAGGTCTATCCATAGATTTTCAATTATGTTGAGGTCAGGAGATTGTGAAGGCCATGGCAAAACCTTCAGTTTACGCCTCTTGATGTAATCCCCCGTGGATTTTGAGGTGTGTTTAGGATCATTATCCATTTGTAGAAGCCAGCCTCTCTTTAACTTCAGCTTTTTCACAGATGGCATCAAGTTAGCGTCCAAAATTTGCTGGAATCTTATTGAATCCATTTTTCCTTCTACTCGTGAAATGTTCCCTGTGCCTCTGGCTGCAATACAACCCCAAAGCATGATTGATCCACCCCCATGCTTAACAGTTGGACAGAGGTTCTTTTCATTAAATTCTGCGCCCTTCGTTCTCCAAACGTACCATTGCTCATTCTGGCCAAAAAGTTCGATTTTAACCTCATCGGTCCACAGAACTTTATTCCAAAATGCATCAGGCTGTATATGTTCATTTGCAAACTTCAAATGCTAATTTTTGTGGTGAGGACGTAGAAGAGGTTTTCTTCTGATGAATCTTCCATGAAGACCATATTTGTACAAGTATCTCTTTATAGTAGAATAGCGTTCCACAACTCCAGTGTTTGCCAGATCTTCCTGGAGGGATCGTGCAGTCAAACGTGGATTTTAACTTGCTTTTCTCACAATCCTGCGAGCTGTTCTGTCTGATATTTTTCTTGGTCTTCCAGATCTTGCTTTAACTTCCACTGTTCCTGATGACTGCCATTTCTTAATTACATTCTGAACAGAGGGTATGGGCATCTGATAACGCTTTGCTATCTTCTTATAGCCTTCTCCTGCTTTGTGAGTGTCAACTATTTTCAGTTTCAGTGTTCTACACAACTGCTTAGAGGAACCCATGGTGCTGATTGTTGGAGCAAGGTCAGATGAGTCTGGGCTTTTAAAACCTTTGAGATTAACATCACCTGGTCTTTCCAGATAATGATTGAGAACAATCCATGACACTGCCAGGTCTCAGCTGTCCAAAGGGGGCAGTACAAGGTATTAACTCTGCAGGGTGCCCAAACTTTTACAGACGCCATTTTTTGTTTTCTTTTCTTTTGAAAGTGTAAATGATGGAAATAAAATCAAACTTTTTTTGACATGTTATAAGAATGTCTAATCTGTAATTTGATGCCTTTTGTAGATTTTTCCATCTTTCCTTGGCTTCTTTTTGCACATTAAAATGAATTTTTGCCCAAACTTTCAATACCCACTGTATGTTGGTGTTAGACGTGCGTCCGGTATCCGCCATTAGTTCACAGGGACTTAGAGAATTGCTTGAGGTAGTGTGTCCCTGGTACCAAATACCATCTAGGTTCCACTTCTCTAGGCAGGCGATACCGAGAATGTACACAGACGTCAGAAAAAGATTCACCAGTGTCCTAAAAAATGCAGCTGTACCCATTGTCCACTTAACCACGGACATGTGGACAAGTGGAGCAGGGCAGACTAAGGAGTATATTACTGTGACAGCCCACTGGGTAGATGTATTGCCTCCCACAGCAACAACAGCAGCGGCGGCACCAGTAGGAGCATCTTGCAAATTCCAACTCGTTCCTAGGCAGGCTACGCTTTTTTATCACCGCTTTACATAAGAGGCACACAGCTGACAACCTCTAACAGAAACTGAGGAACATCATCGCAGATTGGCTTACCCCAATTGGACTCTCCTGGGGATTTGTGACATCGGACAACGCCACCAATATTGTGCGTGCATTACATGTGGGCAAATTCCAGCAAGTCCCATGTTTTGCTCATACAATGAATTTGGTGGTGCAGAATTTTTTAAAGAATGACAGGGGTGTGTAAGAGATTCTGTCGGTGGCCCGAAGAATTGCGGGCCACTTTCGGCATTCAGCCACCACGTGCCGAAGACTGGAGCACCAGCAAACACTCCTGAACATGCCCGGCCATCAGCTAAAGTAATAAGAGGTGGTAACGAGGTGGAATTCAACCCTCTTTATGCTTCAGAGGATGGAGGAGCAGCAAAAGGCCATTCAAGCCTATACATCTGCCTACGATATAGGCAAAGGAGGGGGAATGCACCTGACTCAAGCGCAGTGGAGAATGATTTCAACGTTGTGCAAGGTTCTACAACCCTTTGAACTTGCCACACGTGAAGTCAGTTCAGACACTGTCAGCCTGAGTCAGGTCATTCCCCTCATCAGGCTTTTGCAGAAGCAGCTGTAGAAATTGAAGGAGGAGCTAAAACTGAGCGACTCAGCTAGGCATGTGGGACTTGTGGATGGAGCCCTTCATTCGCTTAACCAGGATTCACAGGTGCCGTCACAAGAGTTCCCAATTAAGTCCACAGGCGCTCATACAAAAAAAAAGAAAAGAACAAACATAGGCCCTCATTCCGAGTTGTTCGCTCGGTAAAAATCTTCGCATCGCAGCGATTTTCCGCTTAATGCGCATGCGCAATGTTCACACTGCGACTGCGCCAAGTAAATTTGCTATGCACTTAGTAATTTTACTCACGGCTTTTTCATCGTTCTGGCGATCGTAATGTGATTGACAGGAAATGGGTGTTACTGGGCGGAAACAGGCCGTTTTATGGGCGTGTGGGAAAAAACGCTACCGTTTCCGGAAAAAACGCAGGAGTGGCTGGAGAAACGGAGGAGTGTCTGGGCGAACGCTGGGTGTGTTTGTGACGTCAAACCAGGAACGACAAGCAGTGAAATGATCGCAGATGCCGAGTAAGTCTGGAGCTACTCAGAAACTGCTACGAGGTGTGTAATCGCAATATTGCGAATACATCGTTCGCAATTTTAAGATGCTAAGATTCACTCCCAGTAGGCGGCGGCTTAGCATGAGCAAATCTGCTAAAATCCGCTTGCGAGCGAACAACTCGGAATGACCTCCATAGTGTACTCTATTTTTCACATATAATCCAATGAAGTGAATATAAGTGATTACTCATACCCCACGGATTGGTCTACCATTGTACAGGTAGACAAACACACTTTTCATAGGAGCTGGATATCACCAGTCTGGACTCTCTTCTATCAGAGTCTCCAATGGAAATGGTCTACCACATGAGCAGACAAAACAGCATAGGTTAGATGTCAAACACAGGTGTCCCTGGAACCGGCTGTCCAAATCACATGGAAAAGTTTCCACACCGTCTCCCCTCCTACAGTCCTCCTGCCTTCACGGGTGGTCAATCTGTTGAAATCCGTGCACTACATTTTGGCCACCGTGCTCGATCCTAGGTTTAAAGCCTACGTTGAATCTCTCTTTCCGCCAGACACAAGTCTGCAGATGTTCAAAGACCAGCTGGTGAGACAATTGTCAAGTCAAGCGGAACGTGACCCGCCAACAGCTCCTTCTTCATTTTCTCACGCCACTGGAGCTGCCAGGAAAAGGATAAAATTTCCAAAACCACCCGCTGGCGGTGATGCACGGCAGTCAGGAGCGATAGCTGACATCTGGTCCGGACTGAAGGACCTGCCAACGATTACTGACATGTCGTCTACTGTCACTGCATATGATTCTGTCACCATTGAAAGAATGGTGGAGGATTATATGAGTGACAGCATCACTGTAGGCATGTCAAACAGTCCGTACGTATACTGGCAGGAAAAAGAGGCAATTTGGATGCCCTTGCACAAACTGGCTTTATTTTACCTAAGTTGCCCCCCCCCCCTCCAGTCTGTACTCCAAAAGAGTGTTTAGTGCAGCCGGTAACCTTGTCAGCGATCGGCGTAGGAGGTTACTTCCAGAAAATTTGGAGAAGATGATGTTTATCAAAATGAATTATAATCAATTCCTCCATGGAGACATTTACCAGCAATTGCCTCCAGAAAGTACATAGGGACCTGTGATGGTGGATTCCAGTGTGGACGAATTAATACTCTGTGAGGAGGGGGATGTACACAGTGAAAGGGGTGAGGAATCGGACGATGAGGAGGAGGTGGACATCTTGCCTCTGTAGAGCCAGTTTGTGCAACGAGAGATTGATTGCTTCTTTTTTGGTGGGGGCCCAAACCAACCAGTCATTTCAGCCACAGTCGTGTGGCAGACCCTGTCGCTGAAATTATGGGTTTGTTAAAGTGTGCATGTCCTGTTTATACAACATAAGGGTGGGTGGGAGGGCCCAAGGACAATTCCATCTTGCACCTCTTTTTTTATTTTATTTATCTTTGCATCATGTGCTTTTTTGGGACTATTTTTTTAAGTGACATCCTGTCTGACACTGCAGTGCCACTCCTAGATGGGCCAGGTGTTTGGGCCGCCCACTTGGGTCGCTTAGCTTAGTCATCCAGCGACCTTGGTGCAAATTGTAGGACTAAAAATAATATTGTGATTTGTGAGGTGTTCAGAATAGAGTGGAAATGAGTGGAAATTATGGTTATTGAGATTAATAATACTATAGGATCAAAATTACCCTCAAATTCTATGATTTAAGCTGTTTTTGAGGGTTTTTTGTAAAAAAAACACCCGAATCCAAAACACACCCGAATCCGACAAAAATTCTTAAGGGAGGTTTTGCCAAAATGCGTCCGAATCCAAAACACGACCGCGGAACCAAAACCAAAACACAAAACTTGAAAAATGCCCAGTGCACATCCCAATATATATATATATATATATATATTTATGTGTGTGTATACTGTATATATGTATATGTATTTGTGGGCAAGTCTAATGCTTTGTCTAGAGTGACGTCAAAATATATCCATCTTACAGTATATGTCTGCCATTCGGTTCAGTTGGTGGCATTTATTGTAGAAATTCAGATAATTAAGATATTTGTGCAGAATGCTGTGCTAGTTCTATTTTATTTCAATTAATTTAAAATATCCATTTTGCAACCTTTAAATAAAATTATTTACTGCTTAAAGAAGTATGTTAAAAATTATATTTATGGTATCCACTATGAAATTCCACTTTCATTACTGAAGTCCAACAGGGATTGGCTTTGCGGAACTTATTTTATTACAGGTGGAGCAAATATAGCTGAGGGAAAATAAACCCATCCAATGGTCAGACAAAACCACTTCTAATGGCAAAAGCTTTTTTAAGGTGACACAGAGATATGCAAAAGATGATCATACCAGATGGTAATCACATTAAGTACTGCTAGCACAGTTTACTGTGACATAATGTAGGCAGACCATATTATCCCTTTAACCTGGGACACTCATGAATTACACAGGTTCTGTGGCTGCTTAAAACCAGGTGAAATGCAGGCTTGTAAAAAATCTCAATATGTATAGTTTGGAGCAGAGAAGGGAAAGGGTGGACATGATAGAAACTTTCACGTATAGAAATTTTTTTCCTAAGGTCACACATCTACATAAAATACAATTAAAGCACTGAAAACCCCTTTTTGATCTCAACTGACAAACTTGTTTCTTAGAAGTTATGTCAGATTTAAGTAGGATATCCCTGAGGTTTTTGTTTCTTGCATAACAGTGCATAATCGATTGCCTGTTAATAGAGGTTAATTCATGATCACTAGCTATGATTTGCCAATGTTTTTTAGCCTGTTTCTTAATTATCTGACTTCCATGGTTAAAATGATTAACCCATGTAATCCTGTATAGGTTGTTGTATTTAAGATTTGTAGATATAAGGGAATCTCTTTTTCATTTAAAAGCTTCTTCCTTCTGTTTAAGAAGATTCTTTAAACAGTATCTTCAAAATTTGATGATCATAAGCTCCATTCTTGTTCTTCCACCTTACGTACTCTCAAAAACTGCGAGTAAGGCAAACTCACTATGAGACTTGTTAGATGGAAACTTATATTATCCAAAACATTATTACGATCAGTTTCTTTTGAAAAGGTAATTGTGCTAGATCAGATTCTCCCTTGGAAATGGTAACATCTAAATGGTTCACCTGATTTTCCCGAGTTGTCACAATTAATGCTTAATGGGTGTCTGGTGCTGTTGTGTTTATCAAAGACCTCCTTCAATTTATCGTTATCTGGACCACAATAATAACAAGTCATCAATGTACCTCAGAGGCACAAAACATTCTTGAAAATATCTGGATCAGTAAAGAACATTTCTCTCTATACTATTTTCAAAAGCTGGTGCAACTGCTGATCCCATAGCACAACCGTCTTCTTGCATATTGTACTCCCCATTGAAATAAAAGCAATTCCTAGGAAGTATAAGCTGCAGCAACTGAATAAACAAACCAATATCAGGCCCTTTGTTATTACTGTTGTTAGTTATTAATTGACGTACTGCCATTAAACCAGTATTATGTTCAATCCATGTGTACAAGCTATTGATGTCAGCTGTACAAAGAATCAGGCTATCTGGTAATGATGGTATTGCTTGCAGTATTTTCAATAATGTTGTAGTGTAAAAAAGATCTCTCTTGTTGGTATATACCGAAACAGGCTGATATAAGTTTCATCTTGCTGATATATAATCAGCTTGTCTTGCGGTCATATTAAGGACTTACTGTATGCACTTTTGCTACGGTATATAATAGAGGTGTCATTGGAAATTCAATTATGAGCAGTTCTGTTATTTCCTATGTAAGTAGACTGCTTTCCATAGCTGATTGCAGAACTAGATCCAGTTCTTTGTTACACTGTAGTGTACAGTCCCCCCTCAATTTGACATACTGTAAGTTATTGCATCCAACAATTGTCAGTACACCTCTTGTCAATAGTCCTTCAAATTCTGTACTGTAACTGAACCCCCTTATCCAAGGCCGTATTACTGTTTCCTCTTATTGGCTAATATTTTTTAAAGCCTGATGTTCTTCTGGATTTAAGTTAGCGTGTACTGTTGAGTAATCTTTTAACTCATTCTGGACAGAGTCCTTCAAAAGTCTTGAAAAGGTTTTAATCAAAGGGTTTGTACATATTTTACTGTATCAAATGAGGTTGTATTGTATCAAATGTGGATCCTGGTTGCAAACAATTTAGTTTGTACAGTATATGTGACAGTTCACAGTCTCCTGGAGTGGCAACTTCTTTAAAATATTCTTTAATTCAGAAATTACAATTTAACTTAAAGTTATCAACTTGCCATTGAAATGAATCAAGTTTAGTTGTGGGGACAAATGACAGTTCTAAATTAAGGACTGTTAATTCAGCGACTGTTAATTATCCAAGAGGTTGAAAATGAAGTTCTCTGGGGCAATGGAGGTCATTTGCTTGTTCCTCTCCATCTTACAGTATTCTGCCATGATCTACATGTCCTCCATTTTTGGGACCCAATAGTTGGGTTCTCATCATCACCTCTAAAGAGGAATTATGTGTGGGTGTAGAACAACTCTCCTGATCGCTTGTAATGACATTTAATTCAGCTGAGGAGTCAGTATTAGAATAATTGTGTCTTTGTCTCCTTGGTTTCTGAAATATATGGCTATCACTCTATGAACCAGTCATCCAACCAGTCTTGTTACCTCTCCTAGTCACTTTTGACTCTTGCTAGTTTATTCTTCTTAAATTTGATCAGGTCTTTGGTGTATACTTGTCAATCTGGTTTTACCACCCAATTTGTTGTTTTATCCTTTTCCAGATGACTTTTATATTTAGTTTCAAATTCATGTATTTATTTCCTCACATTTAATTTATGAGTAGACTCCTCTAGTACAAGCAGTACTAAATTGAATGAGCATTTAGTTAATATTGCCACCCACTTCTTGCAGAATGGCATACTGTGTCTCCCGATTGTAGGTATGTTTTTGATATGAAACCCTATAGGGATTTGTTTGTTACGATAATATTCAGAAATTATAATACCATGATAAGGGAAGCAGTCAAGATTCTGACTGTCAGGAACCTGGCAGTCAGAATACCGACTCTGGGATCCTGACACTAGTCTGAATACCGACATCAGCATTCAGAAAGGGGGCAACCGGGATGGTGCTGGAATCCTGACAACTGGGATCCTGAACAAAGAGGCACCGCGCCGCTGCAGAGGTTAGCCATGTTGGGTGTGCGTGTTTGTGAGGTTAGGTTTAGGCTGCGTTCCGGGGGTTTAGGATTAAGCTGCATCCCAGGGGGTTAGGATTAGGCTCTGTGGAGGTCAGGTGAGGTTAGGTTTAGGCTGCATTCTGAGGAGTTAGGGTTAGGCTGCGTCCAGGGGGGTTAGGATTAGGTTGTGGGGATGGGGGTGTTAGGTTTAGGCAGCAGGTATGGGGGTTAGGTTTAGGCACCTCCAGTGGGTGGTTAGGGTTAGGCACAAAGGGGGAGGTTAAGGTTAGGCTGCGGGTATTGAGGGTTAGGGGGTGGGGATGGGGTTAAACACCCTTAACTCACCCCTGTCAGTATTTTAAGCTCCGGGATCCCGGCGTCGGTATTTTGCACACCGGTATACCATATGCCGGGATCTCATACTGATCCCCATGATATATATAGTCCATTTCTCTTTACTTAAACTTTATCCACTCCATGCAATGATCCTCATTTGTTAATAACTGTGCATGTGCAGATCAGGTACTCTGGTGCAGCACTGGATCACACATGCATGCAGGAGGCGTTTACCAAATGCCTCCTGCTGCATTACCATTTCTTAGCACCACTGCATTTTCACCCACATCTGAATCACCTCAGTCTGCACTCCTGTTGTTGTAACATTATTCAAATATATAGCTGTGCCACAAGATAGAAATCATAATAAAGCCCAAATATATGGCTCTCCAGTCCAAAAAGTTGTGCAACATTTCGGGTATCCGTAATCCTTTCTTAAGCAATATGATCAGAAAATGTGACAGACAAGTGAATTTAAAAGTAAGATGGTACCAAAAAGTGTCTCAGATGACATCCTTATGATGTCATAAATGTTTATTACAGCTGCTCAGGTATACTATAATGAATATCTTTACAATTTTAAAGCCCTTTAAACTAACTTGGAAAACAGAATGCATACACCTAGTGCATTATCAATTACATCATTTAATATTCCATATTTAAAAATGCTTGCTTTATTCAAAACAAACAAACAAACAAAAAAACAGCTCATCTTAATTATCTAGAAACTAGCTGGAGTACAATGCCAAAGTTAGGTCCACCATAAAAATGATCCACAAACATTCCAACAGACTCATCCTGGGAGGTCAACCCACGCATTTCATCTGCATGACTTCATCAGGGATTAAATATTTGCGCATACGCCAAATTGTTCTTATGTGACATCAATTCTGCTTCTAGGACAGACACAGATGTAGCCATGCTATATTGGAAATTATTGAGCAATCTCCGGCAGCAAAGATGAGCGTGGCTACATATGTAGATAGACATGAGATAGATAGATAGATAGATAGATAGATAGATAGATAGATAGATAGATAAGCAGATAGGGAAGCAACTGTAATATACTGTATTGCAGAATCAGTTTCTAAAGGAAAAAAATCAGTAAGTGAAATCAATTAAATAAAGCACTAAAGTTACTTTTTTTTTGCCTTAATACACACTATTAATATTTAATAGTAGAATGAGGGGAACGTGCTGCAATGCCCTGTAGGCTGTTGATTGGAGAAATTGCAAGGGTATGTACTTTTGCACAATATTTTTTATGTTTCGCATAAATGGAAAAGCTGAGACAATCACCTTATGTTCCTTTTTATGATGAAAGTGACTGTGAATACTGTACCAACGTCTTTATGCATAGGAGAGGACGGGCTTTAAACCTAGACCTGTAATCAGGTGCTCTTAGAAGTCACAACTAACGATGGTTTTCATCAGTGAGCAATAATGTTAAAGGTATTATATGTAAATACAGCACATAAACACTATATAGCCTGAATTTTGCATCAAGCACAACTCTTGCTATATGTGGGGAAAAATGGTAGAGGAAAAACATAAAGACAAATCTGCACAATATTATGTTCATTAATTTCATTAGCCATACAGTCAGGCTTGGACTGGCCCACAGGGGTACAGGGGAAACCACAGGTGGGCCCCACTGCCTGGGGGGGCCCACCTCCTGCTCTAAGGATCAGGTTCTAGACTGCGCACTTGAATTATACATCATACATATGTTACCTTATACTGGACTATGGTGTATTTTCTACAGTGCATTGCTGTTATTAATCTGTTATTAATCTGGTACATTATCATGCATGCAGCTGCTGAATTTACTGTATATATTTATGAAGGGGCCCAGACGTTGCACTCTCTAATGGTTAGTCAAACCAATGAGGCGGCATGCCACACCCCCTCCACAGACTGACCACACCCCTAAACATGGGCCCCTAACACTGCATTCCCCCGGTGGGCCCTATATGCCCCAGTCCAACACTGCATACAGTGCATCTATACATGTAGCCTCAGTTATTGCCCTGTAAGAGCCATTGGAAACTGTTTCCAAGGAAAGCAATATTGGCTGATGTACATACTGTAGGAGACGTTTAATAAAATAATTGCGCATGTTTTAAAGAATAATCCATCTTCCTGAGAAAATATTACTAAGTGCTAGTTGTCACCTATTAACTTTTTTACATGGCTTAAAATGTGAATAAATAAAATATTAGCGCTCTCTCCAGTTATAATACAGCCACGTTTATAAAGACAATAAATTTGCACCGGAGTAAAACGAGTCACCGGATGATCAATACATTGGAGGCAGACTATTAAAAAGGATTATTTTCTCTCTACCTGGAAGAAGTGGAGTCTTAAAAGTTTAAAATGAGAATTAAGATTTGCAATAAAAGGAGGAGGGGAAAAAAATCACATATTCTTTTATTAAACCAGGAAAAATATTTGAAGAGAACCTTGTATATAACAATAAAAGACGTATTTACATCCCCAGAGGGAGGTAAAAATGATGTTGCTCTAAGATTCTTCAAAAATATACTACTTGGTGTCCTGAAAGTGCTGACTGCTTTTCCACTATTGAAAACTCATTGCTCTCCTGGGACGGAATGTCAGAGAACAGACAAAGCCACAAATACGTTATGTGAAATATATATTTTTGTACAAGGCTATTTTAATGATAAAATAACTATTTAAAACTGTGTTAAAATTATATTAGGCTACATTATGAACCGGATTAAAACACATGCAGATTACGCTTTTGTTTTATGCGTAAAAGTGATATTATAAAGTTTATGGCTTCAGGGAGCAATTTCTCCAACATTATCTTGAAGTACAACTGTCAGCTTTCCGTAGCCAAAGTCTTTGTTCTAGGCAATTTCCTGTCCTTCATAAGAATCCTATTTATTATGAGCAAGAATAAAAATATATTTCAGACCAACAGATATAGAAAAATGTAGGAATTTAATGAAGGGATAATAACCAGAACAGAATTAATAGATGAGAGGTATTGAAATCCTTAATTACTAAAAACTAAGAAACGTTTAATTATTTCTCTATTGTCTGAAGAAACGGTGACAAGATGTTAATCGGCCAAGCAAGCGGGTGATATATACCGCAGCAATAAAGGCGGGACATTTATCAAAGCTCGCAAAGAGAGATAAAGTGGAAAGGGGTAAAGTACCAACTAGGGAGGCCAATCCCGGGATCGGCGGGATCCCGGGATTTGGGCCCAAAAATGCCAGGATTTGAATCCCGGGATTGGAGCATCCAATCCCGGGATTCACGGGATTACACTGCGCATGTGCGGGAGGGAGTGTGTGTAAGTAATACTACTTACACTTAGGCGGGCGGCAGCCATAGACGAACGCTGAACGCGGCGGCACTTCAATTGTGGTGCCGGCCGCCAGCCAATCAGAGCTGGTGGACCGGCAGCCAATCAGGGAAGCTGCTGCGGCAGCCAATCAGGAGCGACTGCTGCGGCCGCTTCCCTGATTGGCTGCTGGTCCGCCAGCTCTGGTTGGCTGGCAGCCGGCGCTTCATTTGAAATGCCGCCGCGTTCAGTGTGTCCATGGCTGGCGCCCACCTAATAGTAAGTGGTACTTACACCCACCCTCCCTCCCGCGCCGCTATCAACCCTCCCCGCTACCTACTGTACATCCTCCCGCCCAGCTACCTACACCCTCCCGCCCAGCTACCTACACCCACCGCACCGCTACCTACACCCTCCCGCCCAGCTACCTACACCCTCCCGTCCAGCTACCTACACCCTCCGCACCGCTACCTACACCCTCCCGCCCAGCTACCTACACCCTCCTGCACTGCTACCTACACCCTCCCTCCCTTCCCCGCCGCTACCTACACCCTCCCGCATCGCTACCTACCCTCCAGCGCTGCTCCCTACACCCTTCTTCACTGATCCCTACTGCAATCCCGGGAATCCCGGGATTGATCGTTTTTCAATCCCGAATCCCGGGATTGAAAAAACGGCCCGGGATTGGCCTCCCTAGTACCAACCAATCAGATCCTAACACCCATTCACAAGCTGTGTTTGAAAAATGAGAGTTAGAAGCTGATTGGCTAGTAATTTAGGGGAGGTGTGTGGTTCCTAAGTGTCAACCACACTTAGGTTGACAATCATTAGGTCGACCACTATTGGTCGACAGTCATTAGGTTGACATGGTTTCTAGGTCAACAAGGTTGACATGTGGTAGGTCGACATGACAAAAGGTCGACATTTTTTTTTCCATTTTTTTTGGGTGTCGTTTTCTTTGTAAAGTGACCGGGAACCCCAATTAGTGCACCGCGTCCACTTGCATGGCTCGCTTCGCTCGCCATGCTTCGGGCAAGGTGCCTCGCTCCACTACCGCTGCGCTCGGCACAGGTTACTATTCCCAATTATAGTCCACGTGGATCACTAAGTATAAAAAGGGCAAAAAATAAAAATGTGAAAAACTCAAGTTGACCATGTACTTGTCGACCTAGTGACCATGTCGACCTAATGACTGTCGACCAATAGTGGTCGACCTAACGACTGTCAACCTAAGTGTGGTTGACCTAAAGACCGGATACCTTGGGGGAGATATACTAAACAGTGATAAGAGCGGAGAAGTGAGCCAGTGGATAAGTTGCCCATGCCAACCAATCGGCTGCTCTGTATAATTTTATAGTATGGAAATTATAAGTGTTACTTCAATGCTGATTGGCTGCCATGAGCAACTTCTCCAATGGCTCACTACTACACTCTTTTCTCTGCTTTGTACATCTCACCCTTTATCTCTCTCCATGTTCTCTCTCTGTCTTTCCAATCATTGATAAATTTCCCCAAGGACTGCTACCTTATTTTGGACATTCATTTGTTAAGTTTGAGTAAAGAAAAGTTCAATTTATTGGAATAGAAAGTACAACAATTTAAAGAAATGTTATCTATTACTTAGAGTTTTGTGTTTTTTAAAGCTTATCTATTTTTCATATTCCAACTCATTGTCCATCATTAACATTATCCCTACACTTTAAAATGAAAAAAAATATTGCAACATTTCAATAAATTTTGTAAATGACTTGGAAATGTTTCTTTTTCTACCCAAACACATTGTTGGGATATTTTCATTCAATGTGGGGACTTCATTCTGCAGTAGCAATTTTGGACTTTGTGTAAAACAAAACATTTGACAATCCTGGTAAAACCTTCAGTAGGGTAGGATAGATCCCGCTGAATTAAACCACAGGGCAATTGAATTCTTCACATGGTGCTTAGCACTGATTCATTGCTGGAAACGTCATGTTGTATTTCATATTAACATACCATGAAATGTTTTTATTTGCTCTAATTCAGCGGGATGTTTTATTTATTTTCTTGTTTTACTTCTATTTTGTAAAATGTATCAAGACTGGGGCTCCTGTTGTATTTTTATATGATCAAATAACCAAACTGGTTATGTGTTTTCATATATACAGATGTAGCCACCTTTATCTTGAGTGGCTGAGGCGTTTGTCCCGTTCGAGCATACGCAGCGTACTGGGGTGTAGCAAGGCGCGCCTAGTCACAGAGAGGCTATCTAATCGCACGGAGACAGACATTTGACGTTTGGCGTTACCTGTACGTGTAATACCTGCGATCATCCACCAGATGTCGCTTTTTACAATCACCACTGCGCATGCGTGTGGGCTCCCGTAAAATATAATACTGAAATACTGTACAGTACTGTATAGTAAGGACTACTTTACTAGTGCGTCTCGTTACGCTGCATCCCGCAGCCAAAGCAACCTAAAACCAGTAGTGTACACTGACGCAAATGGACGTGTTAGAAGTTCATTATTGCCTAATGATATTAGGAATATTGTACAGTATGTTAGCATCCTAATCCCGTAGCCATTTGTCTTAATCAAAACTAATGGATTTATTCATCTGTCTGCGGCGAAGTGGTGAAGTGTTCCGCTTCCTACAGTATACTCAGAGTCCCGTGTTCGATTCCTAAAGTACAGTACGAACGCATGTTAGTTTTTTCCAGACACTTTATAATTTTTTTTAATCACATAAACCAGGGCAAAGCTGCAGCAGATGTACTGTTAAGGTTCTATGCACCATACGGTACACATACAATTCTGTAGCAGGGCAGACTCAATTGAAATGGCTACTGCCTGTGACTCCATGGAGGCTCTCAGCTATGGAGCGAGTGATGACATAGATTTTGCGGACAACGGGGCAGTGCTGAAGGTGCGTCACAATCCCTTCGCTAAAATACATAGGGGCGATAGAAATAAGTGAGGTCTATGCACATTACGGTACACCGGACTTGATCGCATAGCACACTGTCAAAATGGCCGTCGCCCCTGAGCCCCCACTACGTGGCAGCCAGCGCTCGGAGATGGAGTGAGAGATAGTAGTGGAGTGAGAGATAGCAGTAGTCTTGAAGGCTATGGGGCAATGCTGAAGAAGCGTCACAATCCCCTCGCCAAAGCGATAGGGATAAGCGAGGTCTATCATTATGGTACACCGGACTTGATCGCATAGCACACTGTCAAAATGGCCGTCGCCCCTGAACCCCCACTACGTGGCAGCCAGCGCTCGGAGATGGAGTGAGAGATAGTAGTGGAGTGAGAGATACAGTAGCAGTAGTCTTGAAGGCTACGGGGCATTGCTGAAGAAGCGTCACAATCCCCTCGCCAAAGCGATAGGGATAAGCGAGGTCTATCATTATGGTACACCGGACTTGATCGCATACAATAGCACACTGTCAAAATGGCCGTCGCCCCTGAACCCCCACAGCAGGAATTCGACCGCAATTGCATATACCATGTGACATAAGCTTGTGTACAGTATCTGTCATGAGGTGTTTTTTCACTGACACTATTATTTTTTTCTATTGTAATATACAGAGGCGGCAAACTAGCCAAACAGGAATAATCAGCTTCTGCTGAATAAAATGAGATGCTACAGTACATGCATATATTCTGTGTGTGACTGCGGCTCTATGAAATGAAATCTGAAAATGTAAATATGAAATGCATTACTAATGTGCAGCATTATGTGTATAAGGTGTGCTACAATATTTTCTGGCGTAACATAAGGAAAGGGCACTACTGCATGGTCTAATGCAGTTGTTCTCAAACTCGGTCCTCAGGACCCCACACAGTGCATGTTTTGCAGGTAAGTTCACAGGTGTACTGTATTAATTACTCACTGACACATTTTAAAAGGTCCATACATTAGGTGGAGCTAATTATTTCACTTGTGATTCTGTGAGACCTGCAAAACATGCACTGTGTGGGGTCCTGAGGACTGAGTTTGAGAACCTGCGGTCTAATGTAAATAAAGATCAATGTGGTGGGGTGTAATGTGAATAAGGGGCAATACTGTTAGGAGTAATGTGGTACTATCATATGATGTACTGTAACAAGAATAAGAGACACTACTGCATGATATAATGTGAATAAAGTTGCAGTACTGTGTTGTGTCATTTCATCTGGGGGTATTATTGTGTTACCATGCCCCTTCCCAGCAAGAACTTGCACTGTTTTGGGCTGGCACTAAATGTGCACATTGTTCCTACAGTATTTAAATTATAGGGGGTAGGAGCGCCAAAATAGGTGATGGTGATGGGAAAGGGGTGCAGGGTTATAGGCGGAACTAGCATCTGTGCAAGAGGGCATCAGCCGAAATGTAGCCTAGGGCATCATGTTGGTTAGGGACGGCTCTGGTAATACTGTACAGTACAGTACTTTGCATTCAATAGAGATACTGTTTGCACACAGGTTTTACATGAATCATTGGCAATGCTGCAGGAGTGTCTCATTAGGCAATCTAAAATATACCACGACTATGGGTGGGGATACAGTAGGTAGGTTCTGTCACCATAAGCTGTCTGCTGTGTATAGCAGATTTTCATCTGGGATGCATTTGTGTTTTTGTAATAAAAACAAAACAAAAACATTTTACTGTACATTTAGTGGATACAGTATTTCTCCCCCTTAACGGCACATCATACTGTACAGTTACCCCCATGTACTGTACCGTACTATACTGTATAAGGTAATATTTATTGGAAAAAAATCAATATTAATGTAAAAAAAAGTATTTATTACAACATCCGATTGCATGTACTGTACTGATCAAAATGTACAGTACTCTTATTCAGGACTTATAAAACAGAAAATAACTGTTCATACACATCAATAACATTACTACTGTATAATATTCAACATTAGTTTATGCAATAATCAGACAAAGGGAATTTTATAAACATTTTTAATAATCCACCAATTAAAAATTTTAAACATAAAATATAGTACAGAACTACATATTTGTGGCTTGACCATTTCTTTCGACTATAACAGGTAATACTTTATACAGGTGATATATATAATTATTACAATGCTCAGGTGTGAGTACTTCTAGCCAAAATTTCTTTATCCCAACAACAGCTGCTGTTTTGTTGTTGGCTTCGCAACACTCCTAATGTACCTCTTCAATTGAGCCCACACTTATTCAATTGGATTCATGTCTGGTGATCTATAAAAAATTAAAATAAAAAGAGTATAGAAAAAAAGTTAGTCAATTAATGACATTAAATAGAGAAAATTAAACATACGGTATTGTACTGTTTATTAAACCAAAAAATATATTTACAGTACTAGAGTGCTACCCAAAATTTTACTTGTACATTGTTGAAAGAATACTCACTCTGGTGGTGTGCGTTCCCAATTCATACCTTTCTCTTCCATAAATTTGGCTGAGGCGGAGTGTTTAGGATCATTGTCTTGGAATATCCTATGGTGAGTTGGGTAATATTTATTCACAGATGGCACCATACATCCCTCTACTATTGTTTCTTGGAAAAATGTCTTATCCATGATCCCTACAGAAATAAAAAAATGTTGTTCATTAATAAGCAACTCCTTTTATTGTGCAGTTACATGTACTCTACAGTACAGCATGTATTTTTACAGAACACAGGCACAGAATAAAATATAGTACTGTACCTTCGAAAAATAATAGGGGACCAGCTCCTAATCGTGTTATGCCTCCCCATACATGGACTTTCAATGGATGCTTTGGGCGTGGTTTTAATGAGATATGGTTACGTTTCCGGAATGACATTCTGGAGAACCGCTCAAGGGCAACAGACGATTCATCTGTGAAAATGACATCATGAAATGTTTCGCCACTCTCAATCCATCGCCGTGCCTGTTCCACTCTCTTTTCTTTATTCACATCTCTTATCATGGGAGATATCCTGTGAAGAGCCAAAAATAATGAAATCAGATACAGTAATGAAATTACTGATTTACAGATTACTGTATATACAGTAGACTGTATGTGCAGTATACTGTATTATATACCTACTGTATACATTATACTGTAAATATAACTGTTGTCAACCAATTTCAAAAGCCACACCATCTAGGTCGACACCAGATCTAGGTCGACATGGTGTCGACCTAGATGGTGTCACCATTGACATGGATAGTAAATGTAAGAAAAATTTAAAAAGTGTAAAATAAATACAAATTGACCTTTTGACCCTGGTTAATGTTTGGGCCTTGTTTAACCATTTGTTTACCACAGATACAGTGCTGTATAGACCGGATACCTGCTGCTACAGCAGCCACCTGCTATAATGTACTGTACCTGTAACTACAATAACTTAAAGTACAGTAATCTACAGTGATGTACTGTACTTACAATCCCTTATGGCCTGAAGGCGCCTTGGAGTCCGGCGGACGAGGTCGCTCCACCTCCTCTGCAGCGACATCACGGATCTCCTCCGGTTATATTTCCGGAGGATATCCCTGCTGGCCCTCCTGTAGGCCCGCACTTTCTTCTCGTTGCTGGCGAGACTTCTGTCCCGCCAGCGGACGAGGAGACGCAGCTCACTGAGCGCATAAGGACGGTCTCTTGCATCAGCCATGACTCCGTCCTTATGCGCACTGTACGTCTCAGACGTCGTGCGTCTCAGACGTCGTGCGTTCCACGCATTCAGCGATGCCCGCTGAGGATTCCCAATTTCATGTGTGAAAGTACAGCAAGCAGCGCCCTGCCCCCTCCCCATTGGTGTTGGTTTATGCCTTAGGGGACACGGACGCTCGCATTTGTAAAGCACAGTCTTTCCCATCGTCTCCCCCTACCCCCATCGCCCTTCCCCCCTGTGAGCCTACAATACTGTTTTGCTCACTCAGAATACACTCAATTCTACTCATTGCCGCTGGGTAGTGGCATTTAGCGTAAAAAGAATCGCTCCTGCAGATCTACTCTGATTTATGTGAAACTTGTGTGCATCCTTCCATTGGATGCACAGTATTAGAGACAAAAAAAAATATTAAAGTGAATGTCACGGGAACACATAAACAAAAAAAAAAGGCTGGCACTTCCTTCCCATTGGTGATGGTTTATGCCATAGGGGACTCGGACGCTCATATAATTGCATTTCAAAGCCACGGTATTTCCCATCGTCTCCCCCTACCCCCATCGCCCTTCCCCCCTGGGAGCCTGCACAGATCATGCAGTGGACAGGGAGGGAATTCAGGTACTGTGCAATACACGAACGCTGAAAATCTACAGTACTGTTTTGCTCAACTCATTGCCGCTGTGTAGTTGCATTAAGTGTAAAGAATCGCTCCTGCAGATGTACTCTGATTTACATGTAACTTGTGTGCACCCTTCCATTGACTGTCTTACAATGAAAATAACATAATACAGTATATTATTACAATATAAAAAAAAAAAACATCCGGTCTCGAACCCTGGACGCCCAGCGTGGGAGGTGGGAGCCTTCATCGCTAGCCCACGATGCCCGCTGAGGATTCCCACTTTCATGTGTGAAAGTACAGCAAGCAGCGCCCTGCCCCCTCCCCATTGGTGTTGGTTTATGCCTTAGGGGACACGGACGCTCGCATTTGTAAAGCACAGTCTTTCCCATCATCTCCCCCTACCCCCATCGCCCTTCCACCCTGGGAGCCTACAATACTGTTTTGCTCACTCAGAATACACTCAATTCTACTCATTGCCGCTGGGTAGTGGCATTTAGCGTAAAGAATCGCTCCTGCAGATCTACTCTGATTTATGTGAAACTTGTGTGCATCCTTCCATTGGATGTACAGTATTAGAGGCAAAAAAAAAATATTAAAGTGAATGTCACGGGAACACATAAACAAAAAAAAAAGGCTGGCACTTCCTTCCCATTGGTGATGGTTTATGCCGTAGGGGACTCGGACGCTCATATAATTGCATTTCAAAGCCACGGTATTTCCCATCGTCTCCCCCTACCCCCATCGCCCTTCCCCCCTGGGAGCCTACAATACTGTTTTGCTCACTCAGAATACACTCAATTCTATTCATTGCCGCTGGGTAGTGGCATTTAGCGTAAAGAATCGCTCCTGCAGATCTACTCTGATTTATGTGAAACTTGTGTGCATCCTTCCATTGGATGTACAGTATTAGAGACAAAACAAAAAATATTAAAGTGAATGTCACGGGAACACATAAACAAAAAAAAAAGGCTTGCACTTCCTTCCCATTGGTGATGGTTTATGCCGTAGGGGACTCGGACGCTCATATAATTGCATTTCAAAGCCACGGTATTTCCCATCGTCTCCCCCTACCCCCATCGCCCTTCCCCCCTGGGAGCCTGCACAGATCATGCAGTGGACAGGGAGGGAATTCAGGTCCTGTGCAATACACGAACGCTGAAAATCTACAGTACTGTTTTGCTCAACTCATTGCCGCTGTGTAGTTGCATTTAGCGTAAAGAATCGCTCCTGCAGATGTACTCTGATTTATATGTAACTTGTGTGCACCCTTCCATTGACTGTCTTACAGTGAAAATAACATAATACAGTATATTATTACAATATAAAAAAATAAATAAACATCTGGTCTCGAACCCTGGACCCCCAGCGTGGGAGGTGGGAGCCTTCATCGCTAGCCCACGACGCCCGCTGAGGATTCCCAATTTCATGTGTGAAAGTACAGCAAGCAGCGCCCTGCCCCCTCCCCATTGGTGTTGGTTTATGCCTTAGGGGACACAGACGCTCGCATTTGTAAAGCACAGTCTTTCCCATCGTCTCCCACTAGCCCATACCCATTATGCCTTAGGGAACTCAGACGCTCATTTACTGTACATGTATTTTAAAAGCACGGTGTTTATACATTGTATTGTGTGTTTATACATTGTATTGTACATTCTTCCTTTTACACAATTACTGTAGTTGCGTCTCCATACAGTACAGTAGGTCACCATCTTTTTCCACCGCCTCCCGTTACGCCTACAGTATTGACATTACAGTCGTCACTGACCAATTGCCAGAGCTGTAGATCAATCCGCCGCTATACTGTACGATCGAAAGTACTGGATTAGTGGAGCATTAGCCACCCAGTGGTGGAGATGTGTAATGCATGCTGAGTATCTAGATCGCCTCAACGCGTCTGCCTGCGATTAAACTCAGCTCTCGCCCTAGCGTGACTAGACGGCCGTCTAGCTGGAGAATCGGTCAAGATGAAGGTGGCTACATCTGTAATATACTGAGAGGAAACTTGTTTTACCTATTGGCCCGTCTTAGCACCTATTGGAATTATGATGGATTGCACCGAACATTGACATGCTTTTTTTTTTAATGATTTTGTACTTTTTCATACATTACCATCCATGTAGACTACAATTGGGAATAGTAACCTTGTTGGCAGAGTGTTCTGGGCTATCTGGTGTAGTGACGTCAGTCCACCCACTTAGTGACTTAAACAGTAATGCAGGTTTATTTAGTGTACACAGGTGACTCAGATGTAACACTGATAGCGGTAATCAGGAGCCCATATATCACACAAGGTAACAGCATTAGGTAGTGGTACTTATCAGGAGATGTCTGTGGTGGTGAAGCATGGAGGACTGCACAGCCATGCAGTCTGACTCCCATGGTAGAGAAGATGATGCATGCACTGGAATCACTGTGAGTCTCTGTAGCTGAGATCTGCTCCCAGGCTCAGCTCTGCACACTTGTACACCTGGACCTGTCTCTCAGTCTCTGTGTGTCACACTCTCCTCACTCTCTCTGAGATGGAGGAAAAGGAACATACATCACACGACTCCGCTTCTGAGTGACTCATTTCACTACAGGTCTAATACTAGGGGATGCTCCCATAGACTGATACACAGAAGGGGACAGGTACGGAGCGCACCATATCCTAACAAACCTGTGCCAAGCAGGGCGGGAGCAGAGCGAGGCACCTTGCCCATAGCATGACAAGCTAAAAAAGCCATGCTAGGAGACGCGGTGCACTAATTGGGGTTCCTGGTCATTTTGCGCAAAAAACCCCACCAAAAACAGTCAAAAATTCCATGTCAACATTTTCACGTGTTGACCTGTCCAGTGTCAACCATTTAATGTGTTGACATTTTTCCCATTTCGAACATGTCAAGCTCAACCAATGTCAACCCATTGATCCTTAACCTTACATGCTTCAATCTAATTGGTTTCTCAAAAACTGGGTTCTGGAGCATAAATGAAATAGACTGATAACGGAATACTTTTGTTACCACAGAAGTACAATGCTTAGGTACAGAAAGAATATAAAAATGGTTACAGATTATATAGACAAACATTATTATTATTATTATTATTATTATTATTATTATTATTATTAATAACAGTTTCTTATATAGTGTAGCAAATTCCATTGCGCTTTATAACTGGACAGAATTAGAAGACAAAACTGTGTAAAAACAAACAGTCATAGAGGTAGGAGGGCCCTGCTCGTAAGTTAATAATCTGTGGGGAAATAGGCATTGATACACAAGGATAGGTGCTATCTATTGCATAGTTGTCCACCAGATTGCAAATGTTCTTGGTGGGCTGCATGATATCACATCACAGCAGTGAAGAACAAGGAGGAAGGGAGAGTGAAGAATTAAAAATGTGGGGGATATGTGTGGACTGTACAGTGGGGATATAATTGGATGGGAAAGCTATGACGGTAATGTGAGCGATTCTGGAATTTGATAAGCTTGTCTGAATAGGTAAGTTTTCAGGGAACGCTTGAAGGTTTGAAGACTAGAGGAGAGTCTTATAGTGTGTGGTAGGGCATTCCATAGCGTGGGAGCAGCCCGATGAAAGTCCTGTAAGCGTGCATGGGAGCAAGTAATGAGTGTGGATGAGAGCTGTAGATCTTGTGAAGAGCATAGGGGCCGGTTTGGGAAATATTTTGAGATAAGCAAAGAGATGTATGTTGGTGTAGTATGGTTAATAGCCTTGTGTCTAAGTAACAGTATTTTATATTGAATACGGTAGAATACAGATAGCCAATGGAGGGATTGACATAGTGGGTCTGCAGACAATGACAAGAAAATGGTCAGAAATACACCTGTATGAAAATGCGCTTCCCAAGCAGCAGAGGAATGGAAATCCAAAAAAGGGGTGTTACCCTCACCCCAATCAAATTATCCAAGTACCAAAGAAGATTTGGATCTCCTATCCACTGCGCTCCCCCGATATATAAATATGCAAAGAAAAGGGAATGAACCTCTACTTATCTTAGGAGGTCGGTATTTTTTTCACACGTCCCACCTTCTTCTCGTTAGATTTTATTACGAGTATTATCTGGATGATATTATTCCAATGGTCCAGCAATAACCCATGTAAGAGAAAATAAAACACAATCTAGTGTAATACTATCATGCAAATCCCTTCACTGGATATAACATAGATCCATAAATTCGAATCTATAATAAGTGTGATCCACAAATATGTATAAAATACAATTTTTTTTAATACTAAAAAGTTCCAATCATAAAATGTGCTTCAGTCACATGAATACATGACACATGTCCGTTTTTACATCCAATAATTTGTGAGGGTGGCTTCCTACCAGATTTGGGAATTTTGAAGCGCTTATAAAAAAGCTGTGCAGATGTTTCAGCAATCCCAGGGAGAATCAGCTTCAATGGTCAGCACCCCGTCCTCTCCTCATCTGGTATGTCCGTCAAATTCCTCACCATCAGTCAACGCATTTCGATCAAATTCGCTGATCTTTATCAAGGCATACCTTGATAAAGATCAGCGAATTTGATCGAAACGCGTTGATGACGGTGAGGAATTGTGACGGACATACCAGATGAGGAGAGGACGGGGTGCTGACCATTGAAGCTGATTCTCCCTGGGATTGCTGAAACATCTGCACAGCTTTTTTATAAGCGCTTCAAAATTCCCAAATCTGGTAGGAAGCCACCCTCACAAATTATTGGATGTAAAAACGGACATGTGTCATGTATTCATGTGACTGAAGCACATTTTATGATTGGAACTTTTTAGTATTAAAAAAAATTGTATTTTATACATATTTGTGGATCACACTTATTATAGATTCGAATTTATGGATCTATGTTATATCCAGTGAAGGGATTTGCATGATAGTATTACACTAGATTGTGTTTTATTTTCTCTTACATGGGTTATTGTTGGACCATTGGAATAATATCATCCAAATAATACCCGTAATAAAATCTAACGAGAAGAAGGTGGGACGTGTGAAAAAAATACCGACCTCCTAAGATAAGTAGAGGTCCATTCCCTTTTCTTTGCAT
Organism: Pseudophryne corroboree; assembly: GCF_028390025.1. Taxonomy (NCBI): domain Eukaryota; kingdom Metazoa; phylum Chordata; class Amphibia; order Anura; family Myobatrachidae; genus Pseudophryne; species Pseudophryne corroboree. The sequence continues at coordinate 1,191,810,662 of NC_086444.1, read as the reverse complement.
ATTTATATATCGGGGGAGCGCAGTGGATAGGAGATCCAAATCTTCTTTGGTATTGCAGACAATTAAAGTCTAGTGAGGAAGATTAGCCTCGCAGATGCATTCCGAATGGATTGTAATGGTGAGAGTCTCTTCTTAGTAAGACCAGTAAGAAGACTATTGCAATAATCAATGGGTGAGATGATAAGTGCATTGATTAGAGTTTTAGCAGTGTCATATGTAAGGTATGATCGTATTTTGAATATGTTTCGCAGACGCATGTAACATGATTTCGAAAGTGGGGAGCAAATGACAGATCAGAGTCAAGTATGACACCTAGGCAGCGAGCTTGTGGGATAGGGTTGATTGTAGAGTTCTCAACAGTGATAGAAATATCAGGTTGGTAACTGCTATTGGCCGGTGGAAATATAATTAACTCTGTTTTAGAAATATTAAGTTTGAGGTGGCAAGATGACATCCAAGATGAAACAGCAGAGAGGCATTCAGTGACCCTGACCAATACAGATAGAGACAAATCTGGGGAGGATAGGTAGATTTGAGTATCATCTGCATACAGATGATACTGAAATCTAAAAGAGCTGATTTGTTTCCCAAGAGATGAGGTATAAATTGAGAAAAGCAGAGGGCCTAAGACTGATCCCTGCGGTACTCCAACTGAAAGAGGTAGCGAAGAGGAGGAGGATACAGAGAAAAGGACACTGAAAGAGCAATTAGAAAGGTAGGATAGGAACCAAGAGAGGGCTGTGTCCTGAAGACCTGGGGATTGTAGTGTTTGTATGAGAAGAGAGTTGTCAACAGTGTCAAAAGCAGCAGAGATCTAGAAGAATAAGTAGTGAGTAATGGCCTTTAGACTTTGCAGTGACCAGATCATTCACTACTTTAGTCAGTGCTGTTTCTGGGGAGAGTTGGGAGCAAACGCCTGATTAATGTGGGTCCAATAAGTTGTATGAGTTAAGAAAGTTTGTGAGGCAAGTGTAGGCAAGTTTCTCAAGCAGATAAACAGTGGCAATTGCTCTATCATTCCTGGAGATAATTATATATAAGGTGCTAAAAAGGGGGAGGGGTCACAGACAAACAGCAGACAGAGGGGAAGGGGTGCTTTTACCCCCCTCTGGAATCCTCCAAGCACACTAAAAAAATTACCTGTAACCATACCTGAACCTATCTGGTAATAGATTTTCAGAGAATTGGTCACATGTGTTTGCAAAGACATGTTTAGCTGATGAGCCGTGCCAAGGCCTCTCCAATATCAGCAGTCCTAACACTACATAATAGCAGTGCCCACATAAAGGCTTTTCATTTCATATCAGCACATAGTGCTATTTCGAATATTTTGTTAATTATTTGACTATCATTATCTTCTTGATGAACCACTAATTGTCTTAATTGTGTAGAAATTATTTTGTTGAATTATTAAAATTTGTATTTTAATCTACTTTGACTATTTTCTATATTTATGTAAAGTAAAGAGTGCGCCCACAAAAGAGTCTTCTTCTCTTCCCATTGTCTCAGGTGTGATACAGCCATCTCAGGAGAAGTGAATGCATAAATAGGTGAAAGCAGTTGTTGCAGTGAGGTGGAAAGTCTTGAAGATTAATTGCATTAATAGTTCTGCGGGTTTGAGGAGGATTGGAGGATGTCAGCGACAGTGAGTTTGAAGTATTAGAGGAGAGCATGCAGGTGATAAGGTTGTGATCTGAGAGAGGTAAAGGCATGTTAGTGAATTCAGAAACTGAGCATAATATGGTGAATACTAGATCAAGACGGTGGGCCATCTGATGAGTAGGAGTCAGTCCATTGTGAGAGGCCGAGAGAGGAGGTTAGAGAGTGTAGATTGGAGGGATGAGCAGTGGATTTTAGACTATCAATAGCAAGATTGAATTCTCCCATGATAATGGTGGAGATGGCAGAGGATAAGAAGTGAGGGAGCCAGGCAGAAAAATCATCTAGAAATTGTTTGGGCTGCCCAGGAGGCCAATAGATAGCTGCAACACACAGAGAAAAATGAGTGTAAATTCTGATAGAATGTACTTCAAATGATGTGAATGTGAGTGATGGAACCTGTTGTAGAACTGTGTATGTGAAAGATTGGGATAGTAATAATCCATCTCCACCTCCTTTACAGTGACCAGGCCTGGGGGTGTGTGTGAAGTGGAGACCACTGTGTGACAGTGCTGCAGGGGAGGTCGTGTCTGGTTGTGTTTGCCATGTTTCTGTAATAGCCAGCAGATTGAAGTTGTTAAATATGAAGAGGTCATGAACAGATGTTAGTTTGTTACAAACAGAGCGTGCATTCCATAAGCCACATTTTAGTGATTTGGAGGGTGATGGGAGACATGTGATGTTTATGAGGTTAGCTGTATTTCTATATTGCTGTGAATCAGGTGAATGTGAGTGGGGCTGGTGTTTGGGGCCTGGATTAGGTGAAATGTCACCAGCTAATAGCAGTAAGAGAGAGAAGTAAATATAGTTGAATGAGGTTTGTGAATGTTTTTATGGTGTCCAGTTGTGGATGTTATTGTTATCGTACAAAGAGGAGTAAAAAGCTCATGAGTGTTAATAGGAGGTGTGTGGATAATTGAGGCGGCAATGTGTAGAGAGGGGTGGGTTGCAGGGAGAGTGGATGATGTATTTGCTTTGAAGAGAATACCATGGAGTGCAATGAAGTACAACAATATGAGGTGCATGGTGTGTTTGTGAAAGAAGGTATTTAGGCTTGAGTGTATGTGCAAGTTTTTAAGTTGAACATTCAAATACTTGATTACTGGTGTTGTTCAGCTGTTCATTTACAAACACCTTATGAATGTGAATGCACGTTGACCAGCACAGGTGACCCTAGATTGCATGTAATGAATACTATGGCTAATTAATAGATGCTACCAATGAGAAAAATGTGATGTTGATGAAAGGCGATAGATGACACTGTATTGGACTAGGCAAACAACAGCCATATAGCCCTACATTAAGTATGGATTAGTAAGTAAAATGTGAAGTGGAAGTATTATAATTGCATGCAAATCATGATATAGCAAAAGTTGCTAAGCATAGATTATTTGCTTAGTGAACCAAAGTGAGGGTTGCAGAGTAATATATACATACATTAGAAGTTGCAAAGAAGTTAATTTGTAGTTGTTTTAGGTGCTTGATGTTTCCTTTCAGTTTTCATACAGTTTAAGTACAGGCTAAGTATAGGTTGAAAAACAATTAAATTTCTACACTTTGATTTCTACACCCGGCCTATGTCAGCCAGGTTATGTCAGCCTTTTATCCCTTACATGTTGCGATTTCAAATAAACTTTTAGAATATAACCTATTCTGACTGGAGGCACAGTTGGTAAATGAAGGTGCAGTCTCTCAATTAGATTGATCCACACAGTCTGACACAGAACAAAAGACCCCCAGAATTTTGATTACCTGTACCCAGAATTTAATGTGGTCATAACCAAGTCTCTAAGAATTGGCTGACCAGTTAATTAATGCAGGGTCCATATTAGGACTGCCCACGTAAATTTTAACTTACTGTAAGTACAGATAACTATACCTAACTTCCCCTGTGTAATAGCTATTTGAATGCATCAGAACATATGGTGTAACGGTCATCATTACTGCCTCACAGCACTAAGGTCATGGGTTCAATTCCCACTATGGCCTCTACTGTGTGGTGTTTGTATATTCTCCCTGTACTTGTGTGGGTTTCCTCCAGGTACTTCGGTTTCCTCCCACAATCCAAAAATATACTGGTAGGTTAATTGGCTCCCAATTAAAAAATAACCCTAGTACTGTAAGTAAATGTGTGTGTGCATGTGGTAGGGAAAATAGACTGTAAGCTCCACTGGGGCAGGGACTGATGTGAATGGGCAAATATTCTCTGTAAAGTGATGCAAAATATGTGTGTGCTATATAAATAACTGGTAATAAATAAATAAATAAATAAATGGTAATAATTTTATATTTGCTTTAAAAAAAACATTACATACTGTTTACATACAGTGATCAATTGGGCAATAGTTCAATTATTAATGCACGTTATTTTTCTCTCTACAATGCCCTAACATGCCTATGTAGCTACACTTACCCATACTGTAACAGTGTCAGTCTCTGTATTGCTAATGTACAGTAAAAAGCCACAGGTGAATAAAACTGGGGGTGTATGGCAGTATAAGAGCATAAGGTGGACAAGTTGTCAGGTGTCGGAGGGGTAAAGAACACCTCTGTCCACATATATATTTATAACATTTTAATTTTGAACTGAGTCTCACACCTAGACGTCTTTTATCCTCATTGAGTGTTATAAATTGGATCACAGTCAATACTTAAACACAGTTATTTTACTGTAGTGAAAATTATTCTTTGTTTTTCCTGAGTCTAAGAGCAAATCCCAGAATTTACCGCCATCTCTAGACAATTGCAGCAAGCCAGCTGTTTTCAGGGAACTGAATAAATAAGACTTATATTTAAATAACTTGTCTCATATTTAAAGATTTTGTTTGAATTTAGTCAAATTACACCATGATTGGAAAAATGAAAAGAAGCATTTCAATATTTATTAATATTTCAGTGACATTTTTGATATATGACAAATAACAAATTGAAGAAAAGAAATATTCAAATATATGTCATTAAAAAATAGAGTCAAGCTGGTTTCTTTAGTACTCAGAGAAGAGAAACATCTTGGGTTTTTTTTCTCAAAGAATAGTTTACAGGGGTTTTTGAACTGATTTACACTTACATCTCCACAGGGATCAGCTTTGATTTCAACCATTCTTTCTTGATTGCACAGTATGATGCAGAAAGAGGACTTCCAGAATTTTCCTCTTTTTTTTCTTTTTCTTTTAATGAAGAAGAAAAAATCATTTGTCAGAAAAGAAAAAGACAGCATACAGAAATGTATTCCTTGTGTCTTTTCCCATGGAATTTCACCCCTGCCCAGAATACAGATTACATAACCAGAATTAGTCATTAAAAGCATCACTTCTTGCTCACAGATTTGTGACTAATCTTTATGCAAAATACATCCTAAGAGTGACATAAGGGCAATAAAAATTGCACAGAGAAAGCAGTAGTGTTTTAATTGCTAAACATATGGCTGGCAGCCATAGACGGGGGCAGATGAGGTATTAGCTAGGGACTACATCTGAGTACTTCAAAGCATTGCTAATGAGCAACGGAAATGTGTTTGCTTTGTTCTATTTTTTGGTATGCTTGTTTGTTTTATTCCCTAGGACTGAAATCTGGAAAACAACATATTTGATATAATTATGGTGTCATACATTGGATATAAATATGATATGAATCAATTTGCACTTTTTAAATATTTAATAGGACTATCACGTAAAACTAAAAATGTTGTTTGCTGGAGTTCATGATATAATGATATAGGGTGGAATGAACCATAATCCCACCATCGGGTAGATAATGGCATTAATACATCAGTATGTACCCAGGGGTAGATCCAGAATAAAATGATAGGGAAGGAACCATGATGGGGAAAAAGTGTGGTGGGGTGTTCTTTTGTTCATGCCAAAGGAACATGCGCTCCTGGAAAAGTGGGTGTGGACCTGCAACAGGGGTTGTGGTCTTAAAAGGAATGCCCTATCTACAAGCCGTGCCCTCATTTTCCTCACACTTCCTAATCCTTTATGCCAGCGTCCTCCTCAGCTAGTCCCCAGCTCATACAAACCTTTGCCTCCTCAGTTCTCACCCAGTCTCTTCAGCAGTCACAGCCAGGCTCCCCATCCCAGGCTCTAGACTCCAAGTAACAATTCTCAATTCCACCTCCTGACCTCTCTTCCCGCACTCAGCACTGCTCATCTCCTCAAATCAATCACAGACTTCTTTTCTGAAGACAGGGAGAAGCAGTGGATGGTGCCAGGCAATAGGTGACAGTGGGTGACAGGGGCGTGATGCGGATAAGCAGTAAGTGACAGGGAGAGGGTGATGGGGAAAAGCCATGCATAACGGGGGAAGCAGAGCGTGACGTGAAGAGGATAATACCTTAGAGAGGCAGAGGGTGACAGGAGAGGATGATGGGGAGATAGTGATGCAGGGGAGAAGCAGAAGGGGACACAGTGGGTACAGGGAGAGACAGGGAGAGACGTGAAGGCAGTGGGTGTCAGGGAGAGGCAGAGGGTGACAAGGAGAGACAGAGGGTGACAGGGAGAGGCAGTGGGTGACATGGGGAGGCAGTGAATAGATACATAGAATATGACAACAGATAAGAACCTCTTGGCCCATCTATTCTACCCATATAAATGCACTATTACACACTAGAGTTAAGTTTTGCCAGGAGCCAATTCATTTACAAGCATATTTTTGGATTGTGGGACAAAACCTGAGTATCCAGAGGAAACTCACACATGTACGGGTAGAATATACAAACTCCACACAGTTAGGGCTGTGCTGGGAATGTAATCCCAGACAGACTCGGTGATGTTGTGATAAGGGCTCTGTGGAGGCGATATCATCACTTCCAGGACTCCTTTTTCTTCTTTACACTGAAGATAGTTCTTATTGAATTTGGTTGTATGTTTGGGGTTGTTGTCCTCCTGCAGAATACATTAAGAGCCAATCAGATGCCTCCCTGATGGCAGTGTCACAAACTGATTATATAGTATATATTCCACCATGGAAGCACAAGTTTGTATGTCCCAATAATGGCTCACTCGCTGCTATTTTTAGCAGAATTGCTAATAGGCTAAAATCCGGCAGTTCTGCGCATGCATATGCACTGCAGGGAGCACACGCTAAGCAATTTTACACTAAAATCTGCTATTTTACTCACAGGCGAACTAAGCTTTTCAATCGCTTTGCTGATCGTAGTGTGATTGACAGGAAGTGGGTGTTTCTGGGCGGAAACTGGCCGTTTTCAGGGAGTGTGCTAAAAAACGCAGACGTGCCAGGTAAAAATGTGGGAGTGTCTGGAGAAATGGGGGAGTGGCTCGCCGGACGCTGGGCGTGTTTGTGACGTCAAACCAGGAACTAAACGGACTGAGGTGATCGCAATCTAGGAGTAGGTCTGGAGCTACTCAGAAACTGCAAGGAAATACTTAATAGCAGAACTGCTAATCTTTCGTTAGCAATTCTGCTAAGCTAAGATACACTCCCAGAGGGCGGCGGCTTGGCATTTGCATTTCTGCTAAAAGTAGCTAGCGAGCGAACAACTCGGAATGACCGCCCATGTGCAATACGTGGTACTAAAAGTTTAAAATGACAACAAAGAGATTCTGAAATTTTTCCTGTGGCATTCATGAGCTACAATATTCAAGATTATTGCTGTGCAAATTGTGCCATTCATCGATTATCTCCATTGTGAATTAATTTCATCTTTATATTATCATGGAAATGGAATTGTAATGTGTTTTGTGAAGAAGACAATTACCCTAAAATGTAACTATTTGGGCTAATGGGACATTGTGACATGTATATTACCCATGTTATCTTTTCTTGCACCTGGAAGGTAGCGTGAGCATTGCTTTCTTCTAATATTACCTACAGCTGTTACTAAGTGCATCATGGGAAAATTATTTATCTGTTGCACTTCTACATTTGCACTCCTGTGATAACCCAGACCCTAGGTGTGACAAAGGGTATCCGGACTATAGACCTACACTAAAAAGGTCTACAGCCAATAGGTCTACCACTATTGGTAGACATGCATTAGGTCGAGAGAGTCAAAAGGTTGACGGGGTCAAAAGGTCAACATGTAAAAGGAAGACAGTTCAAAAGGTTGTCAGTGTCAAAAGGTTGATGTGGTCAAAAGGTCGACATAACAATGGTCGACACACATAAGGTAAACAGAGTTTTATTAATGTAATTGTTTTTTTTTACTTTTTCATACTTTATGTGGACTGTGATTGGGAATAGTAACCTGCTCAAAGCTCGCAAGCCATGCGAGGGGACATGTTACATTAATGGGGCATGTTTGCGGCAGAAAAGTGACAAAACACCCCCAAAAAATAAGAAAAAATTGTGTCTACCTTTTTTGTCGAATATTTACAGGTTGACCTTTTGACCTTGTCGACCTTTCCAACTGTCAAACTATTCTATGTCGACATTTTGAACCTGTCAACCTTTTGGCCTTGTCAGCCTAATTCATGTCTACCATTAGTGGTAGAACTATTGACTGTAGATCTTTTTAGTGTCGATCTAATAATCCACACACATGACAAAGAGAGAAATAATTACACAGAAAAATATTTTTGTTGTGAAGTTTGTATATTCTCCATGTGCTTGTATGAGATTCCTCTAACAATCCAAAAATCATCTAGTAGGTTTATTGGTTCCCAACACAAAATTAACTTTAGTGTGTATGTGTGGGTATGTGGTAGGTAATATAGAGTCACCTGGGCAAGGACTAATGAGAATGGCAAAATATTATCTGTAATGCGCTGCGGAATGTGTGTGCACTATATAAATAACTGTTAATAAATCAATAAAATTCATAATGATGTTGTTTATTTACAATGCTGGGCCTCTGGACCCCACAGGCAGTGGTGGACTTCCTACTAGGCACATAAGGCAAGTGCCTAGGGGTGACACTTGTTGGGGGGCGGGACAGCATGCTCATATGCATTAGAGCCCAGCTAGACCGATGGCCGGATGAGGCAAGGTGTTTTTTTTTCTTTGTAATTTACAAAAAAATGTAATTAATTTTGTAACTGGTGAATGAGGAGGGGACAATGGTCAGTAAATTGTGGTAGTGGAGGGGGCTGAGGTTGATGCTGCTTTGGTAGTAGGGAGGGGACAATGGTCAGTAAATTGTGGTGGTGGAGGGGGCTGAGGTTGATGCTGCTTTGGTAGTAGGGAGGGGACAATGGTCAGTAAACTGTGGTAGTGGAGGGGGCTGAGGTTGATGCTGCTTTGGTAGTAGGGAGGGGACAATGGTCAGTAAATTGTGGTGGTGGAGGGGGCTGAGGTTGATGCTGCTTTGGTAGTAGGGAGGCCCCAACATGAAGTGGATATTGACATGATGGGGGCCGACCAATAATGTTGTGCCTAGGGGAGACCTGACACCTAAATTTGCCCCTGCCCAGAGGGGTAACCAAGGGCCAGCAGGGGGAAGAGAGGAGAAGTGAGTGTTGGAGTGGTGACTCAGCAGCAGCTAGCTGAGGTGGTCAGTTATGTCAGTTATACCTCTTTCAGATATAAAAGCTCAGCTTCAACCACGCTCAGACCTGGGACACTGAGCATGGGACCAGGCTCAGACCTGGGACACTGAGCATGGGTTGAAGTCGGGGATTTCTGTACTTGTTCCCCTTCACACATGGGTAATGACACGGGTTATTCCCGGGTCATCACCCTTTACACTGAACCCAGGTCTTCCAGTGACCCGGGTCTTCTGGTTTGCAGTGGGTGCTTGGAGGTGATGTACTCCCCAGCAGTCAGCTGCTTTTAGGCATAACCAGTGTCATCAAGACTCAGGTCATACCTTTCAGACAGGAGCCGGGCACTGACCTGTGTTGCTAATCCTGGGAATAACCATAACCGATTGAGGGGCAAATAACCCAGGACTGTTAACCTGGGTAGACCATTTCAGACACTGGAGGTTATTCAGGTTTGTTAGCAAACCAAAAAAGCACACCAATGGACAAAACCATGTTGCACTGTAGGTGGGGCAGATGTAACATGTGCAGAGAGAGTTAGATTTGGGTGGGCTATATTGTTTCTGTGCAGGGAAAATACTGGCTGCTTAATGTTTACACTGCAATTTAGATTTCAGTTTGAACACACCCCACCCAAACTCTCTCTGCACATGTTACATCTGCCCCACCTGCACTGCGCATGGTTTTGTCCATTATTGTGCTTTTTTGGTTTGCTTACAAACCTGAATATGGCCCATAAGCCTGAGATGGGTCAATGTGCATTCACAGTTATAAACCTAGGTTTTTGGCTTATGTCTGAAAGGGGTATTACAGATTCTATAAATAGCTGCTGTCCCAGACCTCTGGTTGTTGTGAGAAAGAGGAACAAGGCTGAGGTGGTTACAAGTTTCTGTAAGGAGATGGGCAGGCAGACAGCATAGCAGCTATTTGGGTACAATAGGCTATAGAGATTATGTGGATGTTTTTTTTTTATTTCGGGGTAATACTTAAAGGTATGGAGACTAGAAGAAAGCCTTGTTGTGTGTGGGAGGGCATTTCACAGAGTGGTTGCAAACTGAAAAAAGTCCTGTAACCATAAATAGGAGCAGGTAATGTGTGTGGATGAGACATTGATCTTATGCCGAGTCGAGAGGTCGAGTTGGGAGATATTTTGACATGGTCTTGGGTTCAATTGGGTTCAATTGCTATGACAACCCTTGCAATGTGGAGTGTGGAGTTTGTATATTCTCCCTGTGCTTGCATGGGTTTCCTATAGGTAGTGGTACTCCAGTTTCCTCCCACAATCCAAAAGTATTTTGGTAGGTTAATTGGCATGACAAAAAAATGAATTAAATTAACAGTAGTGTGTATGGTATACAAAAGGGATTTAGATTGTAAGCTCCACAGAGACAAGGACTGATGGGAATTGACAAATATAATGTGTAAAGCGCTGCAGAATGTATGCACTATATAAATAACTGGTAATAAATAAATAAAACATGTTAGTGTAGTTTTGTTGATAGCCTTATGTGTAAGCAGAAGTATTTTATATCGAATTTAGTGAAAACTGGTAGATAATGTAATGACTGATAGGGTGGAGCAGCAGCAATGTTTGTGAGAGGTCAGTCTAGCAGAAGACAGTCTGTTAAGAAGAACACCAGTAAGTATTGCAATAGTCAGCTACTCGTCGCTTTCTGGGTCGCAGCTGCTGCATGTGATGTCACACAGCCGCAGCCCGCCCCTCTGCACGGTCCAAGCATGCCTGCGTTGTCCGGACCGCAACCCCCAAACAGCGGACAAATGCCGCGGCCCGCCCTCTCTGTCATTCAGGCAGAGGCGATCGCTGGGCTGAGATGGCCATCGGCTCTCTGGTATGCACATGTGCACAGTGGCGCATGTGCAGTTCAGGCCTGATCGCCCGCTGACCGAAAATGCACAGCAGCGATCAACACGCCCCACTCAGGGTATTTCAATTACTCTTGTTTGAATGAGAAGCAATGTTCAATTGAGTCTGGACTAGTACAGAATTTAGGTAAAAGATACCTAAAAAAATTGTCAAAACGTGTAACCCATTTTAAATTAAATTACTTTCCAACAAAATGTATTGAACAGACATGATACATAGTGGTTGACATATCAATCCCAATCTAGAATCTTTTGCAAGCCATAATGTGACGGGAGTCATTATCAGCAGTGGGTGGAGTCAAAGGTCCATACATATCAATACTGTGCAGGCCATGTTTAAATGCAAGTCAGTGTAATGCTCAAAGAAATAGAGCGGATGTCTATTCAATAAGCAGAACACATCAGCTAACTAGGCAACCTTACAGGAAATCTTATGGTTTTCCAGTGCAAACAGGACTTAGTGGAGCTGGGCAGATGGATTTTTGTGTATGTCGGTGTAGTGCATTGCAAAAAAAATTTACCAGTTAAGATGCTGATTTTTTTTGCCTGGGCATTAATAAATTAAATAGGTTATGACAAAACAGACTTTGGTCCTATTATAGTGCTAATGAAAATTAAATGGACAATGGTGAGAATGTGAACAATTGAAATAACAGTATAAAGAACTCTATACTCAGATGTAATGAACTCCAATGAATCGAAGGATAGAAAAGCCACTGATGGTCAGCACATCACAAGTAACAAATAATATCCACAGACCTGTAGAGTGCAGTTGCGAATGCAGGGTTTCCAAATGCAGTCCACAATCTCCCACTCTGCGGAACATGAGGGGTGGAAGAACCTAGTAACAACACTGTAGATTAATGTAAACATTGGTCTTTCTATACACTGGATACTGTATAGAACACAGTCTTAATATTTAATGCTATAGATGGTCTATATTACAGGCTGTATCAAATAATATAAATAAGTTGAAATTTAAATAATATAAATAAGTGGTCAGGAAAAGAATAAACAAGCCATAATCAATAAAAAAATAAATACACATAATAGAACCAGTGCTGCACTTTCTAAGCACACATTCTCCCACCTCATGGTAAGGCTCCTGTCTCTTCTTCCTGGCAGCTACTCTCTGGTTCAGAGCACTGATTGAGGGCTCAGATCCACACACACACACACACACACACACACACACACACACACACACACACACACACACACACACACACACACACACCAAACTTGGTAGAAGAAGTTGCTACCACTGGACATGTGCAGCAGCTCCACTCTGTACCTTAAACTGCATGATGTGACGGCAGCTCTAGTAATAGTATTACAGATGTAGCCATGCTGTCTCTGCTGCAATGCAGCATGCTGCAACACGGCTTGCTGCATGGCGTGCCAGACTGTGTCTACTTGCAGCCGGTGATCACTCCATTAATACCTAAAGGACTTAATGAAGTGATCGCCATCTGCGAATAGTGGCAGCCTGGCATGCCATGCAGCATGGCGTGAAGCAACATGCTGCAATACAGTAAGATGAGCATGCCTACATTCATATATACCATTGCTATTTTTGTCATAATTTGAGCCACTTGTGAAGAGGAGGAGGGAGGTTTCCAGGCAACAGGAACTCCCCCCCCCCCTTCACCCTGCACTTACCTATTGAGTGTAGAGAGATTTAGTGTCTGGGAGCTCTTAGCTCATTTTATACAGCTATAGACATCACATGTTATTTGTTGTGGTACAGTCATCACTCAGCGTGCCGTGACTGGTCTCTATTTGTCAGTGTGCGGTAATTATTTGGTGAGTTTTGTATAAATCTGAGTGAAGAATAAGCCTGGCATGGATTAAACCACAAGGCTGTGAGCTGGCCTCATTGGTGATCACAAGTCTAGGTTTAACCAATGATAGTGTACGGTTGTGATGTTAGTAAAGTTATTTTAGTCTCAGTCTTCTTTCCTTGAAGACAATTCCCCACCTTCCCTCCCTATGTTTGGTGGTAAAGTACAGCTAATCATCAGTCCATGTGCAGTTGGTATGTTCAATCACTGTTGAAGTCTGGACCGCTCTCGTTGAGGCAACAAATCCACCATTCTGGGTGGAATAATAATAGTGGAAGGTTGATTTGGTTACCCTAGTTGAAGTTTTTAGCGTACACATAGGGAATTCCCCACCCACAATGCAATTGTAGTTTGGGCTTTCATGATGTCATCTCCAAACGCCAGGAAAACTGACAGATCAGGAGCCTCAGGGCGTAGTCTCAGCCTCATTAGGCCACACCTCCCATTGGAAGCTGTCCCACGTCACACTGAGGGCAAGCCCAGCACTCCGGAAGCTGCTGGGCAGCACTCAGCCTCCAGCATACACCTTACCAGGCTGGCGTTGCTATCTGCATAGCAGGACAGTCAGTAGCACTAACAAGGTGCCCCATGTCCCCAACCTCCTGAGGGACACTGCGGTAAGGGAGTTATGTGCTGTAGACATGCTGTAAGTGGGTCCTGGGTTGGATGACCTGGGTAACCCGTTTCCACTGCCCCTTAAACTGGGTCCTACACATGTTTAAACCTTGTCGCTACCCAGGTTGGATTCCCTTTTCCACTGAACTAAAAACTGGGGATGATACGCGTTCATGTGCAAAATACCCGTGTTTTTAAAGGCAATCTAATAGGTGTTTAATTAAGTTATGTTTGTTATTGATAATCACACATGTAAGACGCACATCAGATATCATTATCTTTATAAATTGAATTAATTTACCAATGACTAGTCCAGAATCCCTCACAGCAGAGAACTGAGCCATATCCATTTAATCACAAAGATATGACCTGCTTCTGAATGGGTGTGGTATGGAAGGTAGATAGTAACTAGGTCGACAGTGTCTAGGTCGACCACTATTGGTTGACAGTAAGTAGATCGACAGGGTCTTTAGGTTGACATGGTGTAGGTCGACAGGTCAAAAGGTCGACATGAGTAGAGTGACCGGGAACCCCAATTAGTGCACCGTGTCCCCTTGCATGGCACGCTTCATTCACCATGCTTCAGGCAGGTTACCGTTCCCAATTGTAGTCCACGTGGATCGTTAAGTATGAAAAGGTTAAAAAAAAAATTATCGTGAAAAACTCATGTCGACCTTTTGACCTGTCGACCTAGAACATGTCAACCTAGAGTCCCTGTCGACCTAGAAACCATGTCGACCTAGTTACTGTTGACCAATAGGGGTCGACCTAGATAGTGTCAACCTAGTTACTGTCGACTTAGAGACCGGATCCGCTTCTGAATACAGCGCTGCCTTCCTCAAGTGACCTGAGCTAAAATACGTACCTGAATTCAAAATGTAAATTGTGGCTGTTGCTGATTCTCCAGATCTAGTCCCTGTTTTGATTGAAGCTAAAACTAAAACTTCTTGTCACAAAGGCATCCCAATCATTTTTACTCTGTTACTGAATGTTTCATCACCATTTAATGTAGTGAATAATTCCACAAATTAAACACATTCCTATGTTGACTGTGTAACCATCTTTCATATATTCACTTGTCTGAATGTCTCCTTGTCCTTTGACCATTATAGCTACTGAGTGGACTTGACCGGGGCCCTAACTAGACTTTTTGATGCCCTGTGCAAGAGAGAGAATTGATGACCCCCCCATTTTTCCAATCAGAACATAAAGATGCACAATAGTATCACAATGAAATAGATTCCACTGAGAAATCGGGCGCTATAAACACTTATAAATAATTTAGCAATTAAAAAAGCACCTTCGTATAATTTATTTTATTTTATAGCTGCTCCTATATGGCAAACTGGATGCGTTTGCTGTGGCAGAGAAATGCATTGAGGGCTACAGAGTTTGAGTGTCTGCCTTTGTGAATAAGCAGCAATTATCATTTGAAGTGGACACGTCCTCCCCCAGCCGCCCGCTGCGTTAGGAACATTTAACAACTGACTGTCGCTCTGTAACAAGCCCCGTCAGCAGACTAGGTATCGTGGACTCACCATTCCTCCCCCCCCCCCCCCCCCCCCCGTGGCATACCTACAGAGGGGGAACCGATCAGCTATCTGGAGATCATACGTCTGCACTACCATCGACGGGAAAGTACGGTCAATACCTGCATCGGGTGAGAACTAATCTTTGGTCGGGGGAGAGCATAACGTCTACACTCCACTCTATTTACATCTGTGCACTTCATGCTTTTAGGAAAAAATCCTTCCCACTGATTCTGGATTTACCAGCTTTATACCATCAATATATGGACCTCAACTCTAATTTCATTTACGCTTTATTTTATATTACATCTAAATTGCTATGCTTCATTCACTGCCATCTTAGATTGTTTTTATTGTTTTTTATTTTTGGTTACAAATGTTTATGCAGTGCCTATTGCTATTTTATATGTATTCTTAATAAATTGCATTATATATTATTTTATAAGCGCTCCTTGTTTGTTGAGTCTATACGAACATTACGGGACATAAAGAGCACGTCTCATGCACATATATATACAAATAATACACACATATTCATAGTCCACTACAAGAGAATGGATTTGGACACAAATTCTCATTATACCTCATTCATACACTTACTGTAACTTGAGAGCTTGTTATTCAGTTACAGTAATACCATCTGTTAAATAACACATTTTAATAGACTGCAATACCCAGGATACAAACCTATAACCTATTGAATTCCAATCAAACACCCTACTCATTGAGATATTTGATCCTGCATAAAAACTGTGAACACTTTATGAAGCTACTGTTGCTTTGTAAAAAAAATAATCAGCATTGAAATTGAGCAGATCTATGTCGTGTGCAGCCACACATCCAATCCCTTGCAGCCGCACACTACACAGATCTGCTCAGCCGCAATGCTGATCATTTTTTCACAAAATACAAAGTAAGCTTTAGAATTATCTACCTTTCAATGGATAGATTGTCTGACTGCAATGCCACAGGCAATGGGTTCGAATTCTGGGTATGTCTGCATCTTGAAATGTAATAAAGGGCAGTGTGACTGAATAACAAAGAAATCTCATGTTGAGTTCATGAATGTTGTACAGTACAGTATGTGTATTACCGACAGAAGGGGTCAGGGTAGGAGACAGCAGCGGTCAGGAGATGCTGGTCTTAAAAAAGGATGGAAGCTACAAGTGAATGTGATTAAAACAGATAACTGACAAGTGCCACCAACAGCGCCCCCTACCCTGCAGCGCTATGTACGGGGCACACTCCGCACACAACTAGTTACGTCCCAGGACTTGACCCTACATCACCAACAAAAACTTTCCCATCTGCAATATGACAGGTCCCACTCAGTTTATGACACTAATCGGTTCATATTCTGTTGTGATAATAGCTTAATGAAGGGACTACTGGTTCGGGGTATTAAAGCAAATAATCCAGATTTTCAAAATATAGTCCATCGAGGACACATTTTTACATTTACAAAAAGTGTTGAGTTTCATGGGATACTAAGATGTCGTGTCCCTGAGATAGATGGTATTGCGGGTCTCTGCAGATTCAGTAGACAAGAGGGAATTGGGAAATCACAGGCAGGTTAACACACTCTGTAATAAGATGCAATATCACATTTTTAAGAGTAATAGGTTTTACTACAAACAGTAACAACTCACAAATTTGAATTTTTATGAAAGCAGAATAATCATTAATATTACTTAAGTCACGGTGGCAGGATGCATCTGCATTCCATCATGTTTTTTATACCTAAAATACAAATATCTCCATAGGAGAAGTAATATGCAGCACAGCAAGATGTACTGTTGTGACATATTTTTCCCAGTACTGGCAGTTTGACACTTTTTATATCTATATTTGTGCACAGGTAGCCATAGATCTTGTCATCCGATATTGTTAAACTTTTCTGCTCATCGTTTATATTCCTGAGAAGTTGTGAATCAATAAATATGTGTAAGATTTACGAGTTTAAAGTAATTTCATTGGCTGCGAGTCATGCCGAAAGTGAGCCCATGAATTTAATTTACAAACCAGTTGGCCAGACTATCAAAGCCATGTGATGTAATAAATTGTGAGCATCGGGGGTAGTTATAGTCTTTGTAAAAGTTCTGACTTGTTGGGAAGCTGTGCTCAAAACTCAGCGGTTATTTAAAAAGCCACAAAAAAAAAAATTAATTTAAGCTTCTATAAAATTTGCTTACTATTATTCCTACATAAAGAGTGTTTATTACTGTTTTTTATGAATCTTGAACATCTACATGTTTCATAGTTGGAGGATTACAGATTTATTAATTAAAAAAAAGAGAAGAAAAAGAAAAAGAGATGTATAGATATAAGCAAATTAAGGGTGCGTTGTATCAAACCTAGTGAAGAGAAAATCCAGAGAAGTTGCCCATAGCAACCAACGAGTATTCTATAAAATGTTAGCTTCTATTGTACCTATCATTTTATAAAATGTACTAGGAGGGTTTATACCGGCACCTTCTACACTTGGTCGCTCCAGTAGGTTTGATGTTTACCTTAATCAGAAAGTTATGATTCAGAACTTTATGAAGACCTGAGAGAACATAATGATATAAAAAAAATGCTATATATTATGGCATGCAATAATAGCTGTTTTCTTATGGGTACTGAGTGCCGAAAATTGGGCGTGGTCATGTGTTGTGATGGGGCGTGGCCACATGCTGCTAGTGGGAGTGGCTACATGACACTAGTGGTGTGGCCACATGACACAGACCCTTTTTTGGGAGATTCTGGAGGTAAGGCTAAAAATATATAGTAATGCCTCCAGTATAATAGAAAAATATAGTGATACCTCCAGTATAATAGAAATATATAGTAATGCCTCCAATTTAATAACAATATATAGTAATGCCTACATTATAGCAGGAAAATACAGCCACTGTCGCAATGCCAGTAACCCTGACAAAGTGGGAGGAGCCGACATGCTGCCAAGCACCATGGTCTTGTTGCTTTTTGGTGCATTCTAATTGTGGCAATGGCAAAGTGTGTGGCAGGTGGTACTGCGTACCTGCTGCCAAATTCTTGAGGGTACTCCGTACCTGAGTGTACCCGCATACTTGCACCACTGGCTGTAAGTCATACAGAAATAGCCATCAATCTTATAGGCTTCTATGGGGTATCGCCAGCTGACCTGGCTGCTGGGGCTTAGTACATTTCCGAAAATGCGGTGAACGGGAGTCCGTTTAGTGCATCCCGCCCACATTGAGATGTTGCCTACTGTAGAGCAATCAGCTTCTAGCTATTATTTTATTGCATACACTGAACTTGATAAATGGTACTTACTGTAAGAAGATTATTTCTCCTCTTATCTATGAGTCTCTCTATGCCGGGAAGCCCTTGTGGATGAGAGCTGGGCTTCCAAGCAGAGTGCTAGGAGGCTGAGATGCCCGGTCATCCTCGTCTCTCTGTGTGGCTAGACTGGGCCATCTGGCATTTGCCAGAAATGCTGCCCTGCAGATATGGATACAGCCCATACAGATGGAGCCATCTTTATTTTGGCCTTTAATAGGAGGATTAACTGAGCTAGGGCAGTTGGACTTAATCCCCTGCTGTAATGACTTAATCCCCTGCTGTATTGTTCTCTCTGTATTGTATTGTAGCTGAGAACAATAGATGAAAGGTTTATGCTAATAAGCCTTGGTGCACCTAGGTGCAGCAGAGAAGGCTAGATGAGCGACGCTCCATCTGTGTGTTGCTGCTTTTTGGGAATGAAGACTAGGTACTGTAAATAATACAGATGTATCCATGTGATACATTCAGGGAAACGGTAACTGCCTCACGCAGCTACCGATTTCTCAGCTAGCACTGGTTAATACATCTATCCCTTTGTCTCTCTCCACTTTATCACTCTCCAGCCTTTGATACATCTCTCCTTAATTTTTAGCTCTCCTGGTTGTCTTCATCTGATCTAATCTAAGTGTGAGCACTTTTGTTATGGCAGCAGCACACTACACCGAGTGTCCGTACTTACACTTAATTGTGCTGACCCTTTTTTGTGGTTTTTAACCCTTTATCGCATATGTATAATTTATACTGGGATATTGACTCCTATATTTTATGTTAGACTCTACTTCGCCCTTTGTTATGAAAAATAAATGAGTGTAATTCTGCTAAGATCAGCTTAACAAAAATCATATACTGTATGCTGAGAG
The DNA here is from genome assembly GCF_028390025.1 of Pseudophryne corroboree. NCBI lineage: Eukaryota > Metazoa > Chordata > Amphibia > Anura > Myobatrachidae > Pseudophryne > Pseudophryne corroboree. Next base: position 1,191,791,526 of record NC_086444.1, on the reverse strand, counting down.
CTATTTACTAACATTAAATGTGTCAATCCGTAGTAACCGATGAGACATGATGTAACTTGCATCATCTAAGTTGCACTAGACAGGTAAATCCAGATGGGTGGGAGTCAGAAGTTAGATATTATAAAGATAGACAGTGATTCGGTCTACACCATCGGGTCGACAGAGTCAAAAGGTCGACAAGGTCAAAAGGTCGGCACAGTTTTTGTTGTGTTACTTTGTGTTTTTAAACATTTTTTTTTTACCCAAATTTGGTGAAATGCGTCCCCTGGCGGGCTCACTTCGCTCGTCGCGCTTCGGCCAAGGTTTCCAGAGTTAATATTGTAGTTTGTGACATGGATAGTAAATGAGGCAAAAGTAGTAAAAGCATGAAAAAACCCTAAAAAACTTGTGTCGACCCTGCCGACCTTTTAACTGTCTATTAACCACTTCCCAAGCCAGATGCCTGTTTGTTCTGCTATGTGAGGGCCTCTATTTCACACGTGGCACTAACTTGCCCTGCCACAGGGGCATTTATACAATCAGCTCTGGGGAAAATAAAACAATCTCTTATATATAATAGCCTGGATCTGTGACTCTGTGACTGTGTGTATAACGCTGGGCGTGGCTAGGAGCTCTCATTGGGTCAGTGGCAGGTCTGTCACACCCAGTCCACAGCTGCGTTAGGAAATGAGTCACAGATAGGAGATGTATGTATGTACTATGTATACGGCAGGGATAGGACAGGACGGAGCCAGGGTTGGATTATTGGAGAGGCCACAGGGGCACCCGTCTCGGGGCCCCCACACATTAAGGGCCCCCACACTCTGCTAATTAAACTGGAGTACTCCACAATTGCATAGCTGCACAGCCACATAGAAGAGGGAGGAGTGGTGCCCTGCGCTACCCTACACATGGAGGACGGGACTCCTGCTCCTGGCGCTGAGCGCAGCTGCACAGCCTTACAGTCACAATGGGGGAGTGACTGTCACTATAAGAACGGCATGTCCTGGCGGACACACTACTCCCGTGGCTCATCCTCTGAAGATGTGACTCCCTCCAGGCAGACGTGCCCAGCAGCCCGCAGATCAGCACTGTCCGGCCACACGCTGGAAGCACCTGGCTGCCCTGACCTATGCTCCTCCGCAAGTGGATGTAAGTGAGCCACCGATCCACTTCTCACTCCGCAGCGGCCACCCTGTCTCCCTTCTCCCTGTGTGGCGACAGACCCCATGCTTGCAGTGCTGGAGCTGTGTGCCCCTGCTGTGTGTATGCGCTCAGATGCTAAGGTGTGGTGGAGGGGGAGGACGACTGTGTGCCCTTGCTGTGTGTACAGTATGTGCTCAGATGTGTTGGGGGGGTGCTGTGTGGCCCTGTTGTGTGTATGTGCACAGGTGCCCCTGCTGTGTGTGTGTGGTGTGCAGTGTGCCCCTGCTGTGGTTGTAGATGTGGTGAGGGGCTGTGTGCCTCTGCTGTGGATGTGTGTCTGAGGGCGGGGGGCTGTGTGCCCCTGGTGTGTGTAAGTGATTAGTGGGGGCCCCCACAACTTTTTTGACCCTGGGAACCCACATGCCTTAATACGGCACTGTCAGGAGCACACACCTGGCAATACATGCGGTACAAGGGCATGGTTGCGTAGGCCATCCCCACCATGCCCACTCCAGCAGCGGTCATGTAGGCCAGCACAGTCTTGTTGCAGGTCCTCCAGTTGTACTGTGATCCACCGCTCCGGAACCCCCGCCCCCCCCCCCCCCATATAATTCCAGTGGTACAGGCGTATAAATCCACTCCAGTGGTACTGCCATATAAATCCAGTGGTATTGGCATATAAATCCAGTGATCATGCCATATAATTCCATATAAATCCATATAATTCTGTATAAATCCAGTCCAGTGGTGCTGCCATATAAATAAGTTTAATAGTGCTGTCCTGTGCAAATAATTTTCACAGGGTTTGCCGTGTGTGGTGTAGAGGTACGCTCTCCTGTACGCATATTGGCCCTCATTCCGAGTTGTTCGCTCGCTAGCTGCTTTTAGCAGCATTGCACACGCTAAGCCGCTGCCCTCTGGGAGTGAATCTTAGTTTAGCAGAATTGCGAATGGCAGATTAGCAGAATTGCGAATAGAAATTTCTTAGCAGTTTCTGAGTAGCTCGAGACTTACTCCTACACTGCGATCAGTTCAGTCAGTTTAGTTCCTGGTTTGATGTCACAAACACACCCAGCGTTCGCCCAGCCACTCCCCCGTTTCTCCAGACACTCCCGCATTTTTCCCTGACAGGCCTGCGTTTTTCCGCACACCCCCAGAAAACGGTCAGTTTTCGCCCAGAAACACTCACTTCCTGTCAATCACACTACGATCAGCAGAACGATGAAAAAACTTTGTTACGCCGTGAGTAAAATACCAAACTTTTGTGCAAATTTACTTGGCGCAGGCGCACTGCGAACATTGTGCATGCGCAGTTTGCGACTAATCGCTCAGTAGCGGAAAAAAAATAACGAACGAACAACTCGGAAGGACCCCCATTGTTATATAACTCCAGAAAAATAACAGAGAACAAAAATTTGGAGGATAAAATAGGGAAAGAAAAAGAACAACTTCATCCTAGTGCTGAAGCTGCTATCACTAGTCATGACATAGATGATGAAATGCCATCAACATCGTCTGCCAAGAGCGATGCCCAATGTGATAGTAGAGGGCATGTAAAACCCAAAAAGCCAAAGTTCAGTAAAAAGACCCAAAGAAATTTAAGTGGTCTGAGGAGAAACGTAAACTTGCCAATATGCCATTTACGACACGGAGTGGCAAGGAACGGCTAAGGCCCTGGCCTATGTTCATGACTTGTGGTTCAGCTTCACATGACGATCAAAGCCCTCATCCTCCCGCTAAAAAAATGAAAAGAGTTAAGCTGGAAAAAGCACATAAAAGAACAGTGCGTTCTAAGATGGTATCACCAGGTCCCGATGGTATTCACCCAAGGGTTCTAATGGAGCTTCATTCTGAACTTGCAAAACCGCTAATTTTGATTTTTTAGGATTCAGTAATATCAGGTATGGTTCCCAAAGACTGGTGTATAGCGGAAGTAGTGCCTATATTCAAAAAGGGAAGTAAAGCGGAACCAGGTAATTATAGACCAGTTAGTCTTACATCTATAGTGGGGAAAGTATTGGAAGGTATTCTAAGAGATAGTATTCAGAAGTTCCTTGAAGTCAATAAGGTCATTAAAAGGAATCAACATGGGTTTATGAAGGACAGATCCTGTCAAACCAACTTACTTGGCATTTATGAAACAGTTAGCGCAAACCTAGATCAGGGTAAAGAGGTGGATGTAATCTTTTTAGATTTTGCCAAAGCGTTCGATACTGTACCACACATGAGACTTATCTACAAGCTACAAGAATCAGGGCTAGGAAGCACAATATGCACTTGGGTCAAAAACTGGTTAGATAATAGGGAGCAGTGCGTTGTGGTTAATGGATCTTTTTCAACTTGGACTAAAGTGCTAAGTGGTGCTCAGTATTAGGACCGCTATTGTTCAATATTTTCATTAATGACCTAACAGAAGGTCTAGAGAGCATGGTGTCAATTTTTGCAGATGATACCAAATTGTGTAAAGTTATAAAGGCGGAGGGGGATGCTGAGTCACTTCAGAATGACTTAGTTAAATTAGAAGCTTGGGCAGCGAAATGGAGAATGCGCTTCAATACAGACAAGTGTAAGGTAATGCACTGTGGTAACAAGAACAAAAATAATACCTACCAACTAAATGGGGTAAAATTAGGGGATTCTGTACTGGAAAAGGACTTAGGTGTCCTCATAGATAGCAAACTAAGCAGTAGTACCCAAAGTAGGACTGCAGCAAAGAAGGCTAATAAGATATTAGCATGCATAAAACGGGGAATTGATGCTAGGGACGAGAGTATTATACTCCCGTTATATAAATCACTTGTGAGGCCACACCTTGAATACTGTGTACAATTCTGGGCACCTTACTACAAAAAGGATATACCGGAGCTAGAAAAGGTTCAAAGGCGGGCGACTAAACTAATTAAGGGTATGGAGACGCTGGAATACGAGGAAAGGCTAGCAAGACTAGGCATGTTTACACTGGAAAAGAGGAGATTAAGAGGGGACATGATCAACATTTACAAATATATAAGGGGACAATATACAGATCTTGCGCAGGACCTGTTTTTGGTTAGATCAACACAGAGAACTCGTGGACACTCGCTCAGGTTAGAGGAGAGGAGATTTCACACAATATGGCGTAAAGGCTTTTTTATGGTAAGGACGATACGTGTTTGGAATTCCCTGCCTGAGGGAGTTGTAATGGCCAACTCAGTCAACACCTTTAAGAATGGGTTAGATAAATTCCTAATGGATAAGGATATCCAGGGTTATGGGGCATAGTCACGCACTATGGTTATTATAAAAAAGAGGGGTTAATCGGAACGGCAGTCAACAACTTCAGTCAAAATTTTATACAAAATAATCGTGCATAGGAGACCACAAATAGGTTGAACTCGATGGACAATTGTCTTTTTTTAACCTTAGATACTATGTTACTATGTTACTATCACAAATCCCCAAGAAGAGTCCAAGTGTGTTGGTGGTTGCGATGCCTGACCTTCCCAACACTGGACGGGAAGAGGTGACTCCTTCCACCATTTGCACGCCCCCTGCAAGTGCTGGAAGGAGCACCCACGGTCCAGTTTCTGATATTCAAATTAAAGATGTCACTGTTGAAGTACACCAGGATGAGGATATGGGTGTTGCTGGTGCTGTGGAAGAAGTTGACGATGAGGATTCTGATGGTGATGTGGTTTGTTTAAATGAGGCACCGGGGGAGACACCTGTTGTCCGTGGGATAAAGAAGCCCATTGTGATGCCTGGACAAAATACAAAAAAATCCACCTCTTTGGTGTGGAATTATTTCTCCACAAATCCGGACAACAGGTGTCAAGCCGTTTGTTGCCTCTGTCAATCTGTAAAAAGTAGGGTTAAGGATGTTAAACACCTAGGAACATTCTCTCTTATACGTCACATGCAGCACATTCATCAGAAGTTAGTGTCAAGTTGTGAAACTTTGGGTAAGAGCATAAGCAGTCCACTGACACCTAAATCCCTTCTTCCTCTTGTAACAAAGCTCCTGCAAGCTACACCACCAACTCCCTCAACGTCAACTTCCTCCTCAGTCAGGTACATCAGTAGTTCTGCAGGCCATGTCACTGGCAAGACTGAGAAGTCCTCTTCAAACCGTGATTACTTCGGAGGATCCTTGAGTGGTACACCTGCTGTTGCTGTTGTTTTTGCTGCTGGCAGTCGATTGTCATCCCAGAGGGGAAGTCGGAAGACCACTTGTACTACTTCAAGTAAGCAACTGACTGTCCAACAGTCCTTTGTGAGGAAGATGAAATATGACAGCGGTCATCCTTTTGCAAAGCGGATAACTGAGGTTAGACGTGCATCCGGTATCCGCCATTAGTTCAGTGGGACTTAGAAAATTGTTTGAGGTACTGTGTCCCCGGTATCAAATTCCATCTAGGTTCCACCTCACTAGGCAGGCGATACCGAGAATGTACAGAGACGTCAGAAAAAGTGTCCTCAGTGTCCTACAAAATGCAGTTGTACCCACTGTACACTTAACCACGGACATGTGGACAATCCACAAAGGATGAGGGACTTGTGGATGGAGCCCTTTATTCGCTTTGCCAGGATTCAAGGGTGGTTAATCTGTTGAAATCAGAGCACTACATTTTGGCCACCGTGCTCGATCCTAGGTTTAAAGCCTACGTTGTATCTCTCTTTCGGGCAGACCCAAGTCTGCAGAGGTTCGAAAACCTGCTTGTGAGAAAATTGTCAACTCAAGCGGAACGTGACCCGTCAACAGCTCCTCCTTCACTTTCTCCCGCAGCTGGGGCTGCGAGGAAAAGGATAAGATTTCCTAGCCCTCCCGCTGGCGGTGATGCAGGGCAGTCAGAAGCGAGTGCTGACATCTGGTCTGGACTAAAGGACCTGCCAATAATTACTGGTTGTCACAACTGAGGGCCTGAGCTGACGGGAGGCAGCCTCAGTTGTAGGGGCTGAGATGTACCGGAACCTGGGAGGTTGTATCAGACCCCTGGACATGTAAGTAACATGAATAATAACTGCCCGAAGGCGTGACCACGACAACTTGGATAAAAGTCAATGATGTTTATTATGACAACTCCGCAACACAGCAGCAGTAAAAGAAAACGTAAAAGTCAGCAAATAATAAATACAGTTCCTGGGTACTACAGGATGGCAGGAGCCACAGGGCACTGGTAGTGTGAGATAGTTCTTATGATCTTCTAGATGGAAAGTCCTTACCAGGCCCGACTGTAGCAATGGAGATAACCCAGGATTGTGCCAGCTGGTGTTCCAGGAAAAGCTGGGTTGCTGAAGGTAAAACAGCTGCTGTGGATACTGGCTGGAACCAGACTGTTGTTAGCACGGAGTGGATACTGGCTGGAACCAGTTAAATAATAAATGAACTTGGGAGCAATGAAATATGAACTGAAATGTAGAACTTGAGAGCGGAGAAATAATAATACCGGTGGAGAGTGGTAAAGTGTAGAAAGGACACCGGCCCTTTAAGGGAAGCTGTACTCTGCTGGAAGCTGAGCTGGAAGCAGGTAATGTTGTAGCTGGAAACAGATGAATCCACAATGGATTGGAGAGTCAGGCTACACCGCAGGTGGAATGCTGGTGCGGGTCTCTATGGTGGAAGTCTTGAGACAGGAGCTGGAACCTGGAAGACAATCACAGGAGAGAGACAAACAGGAACTAGGTTTGACAACCAAAGCACTGACGCCTTCCTTGCTCAGGCACAGTGTATTTATACCTGCAGCAAGGAAGGGATTGGCTAGGCAATTATGCAGATTAACAATACTGACAACAGATTGGAGGAAATGATCAGCTGACAGAATCCAAGATGGCTGCGCCCATGCAGACACTTGGAGGGAAGTTTGGTTTGTAATCCATGTGGTAATGAAAACAGTAATGGCGGCGCCGGCCACTGGAGACAGGAGACGCAAGGCTGACAAGTGCACATCCAACCACGCGGACACAGCGGAGGCCGCGGCTGACGTAATCGCCACTCTGACACTCTGCATGCAGAAGCTCAGGGACGGCGGCGGAGGCCGCGGGAGACGCCATGCCAGATGTAATAAGGCGTTACTGTGACAGCGTCTCAGAGAGACAGGAGAGGATGCAGGAATGTGAACATTAGGATAACAGATGGGATCCGGTCCTGGAGCGCTGAGCCAGCCTTAGGAGGCATCTGATGGGTAAGAAATGGCGTCCAGATACCCGAATCGTGACAGCACCCCCCCCTTTAGGAGTGGCCCCAGGACACTTCTTTGGCTTTTGAGGAAACTTGGAATGGAATCTCCGGACCAAGGCAGGAGCATGGACATCAGAAGCATTGGTCCATGAACGTTCCTCAGGACCATAACCCTTCCAGTCAATAAGATATTGTAGTTGACCGTAACGGTGACGTGAGTCCAGGATCTTGGCCACTTCATACTCAACGCCTCGTTGAGTTTGGACTTTCGGAGTTGGAGGAAGTGAGGAATGAAACCGATTCAAGATCAGCGGTTTCAACAGGGAAACATGGAATGTCCTGGGTATTTTTAAGAAGGGAGGCAACTGGAGTCTGTAAGCAACAGGATTGATGACTTGTTCAATCTTGAAAGGACCGATATAGCTAGGTGCAAACTTCATACTTGGAACTCTTAACCTCAAATTATTCGTGGATAACCATACCCGATCACCCACCTTGAGAGCAGGAACTGCTCGACGCTTCTTATCCGCAAACTTCTTGTACCTGAACGATGCCTTGAGCAGAGCTGATCGTACGCTCTTCCAGATATTGGCAAACTGATGCAAGGTGATATCCACTGCGGGAACAGAAGTTGCTGGAAGCGGTTGGAACTCAGGAACTTTAGGGTGGAATCCAAAGTTAGTGAAGAATGGTGTTGAAGCAGATGAAGAATGATACTGGTTGTTATGACAGAACTCGGCCCAGGGAAGTAATTGAACCCAGTCATCTTGAGAGGAGGACACATAGATGCGGAGGAAGGCCTCCAAGTCCTGATTCACCCTCTCGGTTTGACCATTGGTCTGAGGATGGTAAGCCGTGGAAAACTTTAGCTTGACTTGGAGGACTTGACATAAACTTCGCCAGAATTTGGCTGTGAATTGAACTCCTCGATCTGAGATAATTTCTTCAGGAAGACCGTGGAGTCGGAAGATCTCTTGTATGAATACTTGAGCCAACTTGGAAGCTGACGGAAGACCGGTGAGAGGAATGAAGTGTGCCATCTTGGTGAACCGGTCAACTACCACCCAGATGGTATTGAACTTGTTGCACATGGGTAAGTCTGTAATGAAATCCATCGACAAGTGGGTCCATGGTCGACGGGGAACGGATAGTGGAACCAGTTGCCCCGCAGGCGACTGGCGGGATACTTTATGTTGGGCACACTTTGGGCAAGATGCAATAAACTCCAAGACGTCCTTTTTCAGAGTTGGCCACCAATAGGACCTAGAGATAAACTCCAGGGTTTTTTGGATACCTGTATGTCCGGCAAAACGGGAAGCATGGGCCCAATGCATGAGCTTCTTCCTTAGCATCGGCTTCACAAAACTTTTCCCTGATGGGGGCGTAGAGTCCATCCCTACCGTGGAGAATGCCAACGGATTTATAATAGGATGCTTGTCTGAAGACTCTGACTCATTTTCTTGCTCCCATGAGCGGGAAAGGGCATCGGCCTTGCGATTCTGAGAGCCCGGACAGAACTGGAGTTTAAAGTCGAACCTGGAAAAGAAAAGTGCCCATCTGGCCTGACGAGGGTTGAGACATTGTGCGCCCTTCAGGTATAAAAGGTTCTTGTGGTCTGTAAGTATGGTGATTAAATGAGAAGCTCCCTCCAACAGATACCTCCACTCTTCTAGAGCGAGCTTGATGGCTAGCAACTCCTGGTCGCCAATGGCATAGTTGCGCTCAGCTGGGGAGAACTTCCGGGAGAAGAAACTGCAAGGATGTAAATGGCCATCTTTAGCCCTCTGAGATAACACCGCTCCTACTCCAACGGAGGAGGCATCCACCTCTAGGATGAAAGGAGAGTCGATGTCAGGCTGTTTCAGGACAGGCGCAGAGATGAACCTCTGTTTTAAAAGATGAAAAGCTTGCATGGCTTCTTCAGACCACTTGGACGGGTTAGCACCCTTCTTGGTGAAAGCAGTAATAGGCGCCACAATGGTGGAAAAGTCTCGTATAAACTTTCGGTAATAATTGGCGAACCCTAAGAACCTCTGGACCCCTTTGAGGGTTAAGGGTACCGGCCAATTCTGAATTGCTTGTAGTTTCTCAGGATCCATCTCTAGTCCGGAACCGGACACAATGTACCCTAGAAACGGAATGGACTTGACTTCAAAGACGCATTTTTCTAATTTGCAATAGAGATGATTGACACGGAGACGGGACAGAACCTCTTTAACCCAAAAACGATGTTCCTCTAAATCGTTGGCAAAAATGAGGATATCGTCTAGATAGACCACGACATGACGGTATAGAATGTCTCTGAAAATCTCATTGACAAAATGCTGGAAGACAGCTGGAGCATTGCTCAATCCGAAGGGCATGACGAGGTACTCATAATGTCCGTCACGGGTGTTAAAAGCGGTCTTCCACTCGTCACCCTCACGGATCCGGATGAGATTGTATGCACCTCGCAAGTCCAGCTTTGTAAAGATGGTAGCTCCGCTAACTCTGTCAAAGAGCTCAGTAATCAGGGGTAAAGGATAACGGTTCTTGATGGTAATGTCGTTCAAACCTCTGTAGTCGATGCACGGCCGCAGACCACCATCTTTCTTTTTTACAAAAAAGAAGCCTGCGCCGGCTGGGGAAGAAGAAGGTCGAATGAACCCCTTTGCTAGGTTCTCTTTAATGTATTCCTCCATAGAATGCGTCTCAGGCAGAGACAACGGATAAGTTCGGCCTCGAGGTGGAACCTTCCCTGGAACGAGATCAATCGGGCAGTCCCATTCTCTATGAGGAGGAAGGATATCAGCAGAAGCTTTACTGAACACATCCGTGAAATCTTGATATGGAGGAGGTGGAACATCAGACGACCTGGGGGAGGAAGAACAGACAGGCAATACTTTAAACAAACATGTCTCTGCACAGGAGGAACCCCATGCCAGGATTTGCGTAGTCGTCCAATCAATTGTAGGATTGTGAAGACGGAGCCATGGAAGGCCCAGGACCACAGGATGTGTGGCTCTTGGAATCACTAAAAGTGAAATAAGTTCGGAATGAAGAACTCCCACTCTCAGACGAACTGGTAGAGTCCTTAGAGCAATAACAGTATCAAAAATGTTACTGCCATCCACGGCAGTTAAGGAAAAGGAGGAAGGAAGTCTCTCGGTGGGTAGGGACCACCGTTTAACATAGGCTTCAGTAATAAAGTTCCCAGCTGCTCCGGAATCAAGGAGAGCAATGACGTTCCGATAACGTTGAGCAACTTGAAGCGAGACTGGGAGATTACAATCATGAGGAGATGGAGAGGAGATCATTACTCCTAGCCGGCCCTCTCCTGGGCGAGCTAGGGTTTGGAGTTTTCCCGGACGTTCGGGACAGGTATTGATGGTGTGAGACGGAGCTGCACAGTAAAGACAAAGAGACTCAGAGAGACGTCTTCGGCGCTCAGCAGGAGTTAAACGGGAACGGCCAATTTGCATGGGCTCATCTTTAGATGGTGACAGTTGACGAGGAGGAGGAGCAGAAGATTTTGGAGCAGATGATCTTCCACGCTCAGTTGCTCTCTCTCTGAAACGTAAATCAACTTTCGTGCAGAGTGAGATTAGCTCATCTAACTTAGAAGGTAAGTCTCTGGTAGCTTACTCATTTTTAATAAGCTCAGATAAGCCATGCCAGAATGCAGCATACAGGGCCTCGTCGTTCCATGCCAGTTCGGATGCCAGGATCTGGAACTGTATCAGATATTGTCCTACAGTACGTGACCCCTGGCGTAAACGGAGAATCTCGGATGAAGCTGAGGTTACCCGGCCTGGCTCGTCGAAGATGCGCCTGAATGTTGACACGAATGCAGTGTAAGAAGATAGCAGGGTGTCGGACCTCTCCCATAACGGTGATGCCCAGTCAAGGGCGGAGCCACTGAGAAGAGAGATGATGTAGGCAATTTTTGTACGGTCACTGGGAAAATTGCCAGGTTGTAGCTCAAACTGAATCTCACACTGGTTGAGAAATCCCCTGCAGAATCTTGGAGATCCGTCAAATTTTGCTGGCGTTGGAAGATGAAGACGTGGAGCAGAAATGGGTAAGGTGGGTGGGGTTATAGCTGGAGTCACTGTGGTTGACGCACCAGATGCGCCTGATCCACGGAGAGTTGTCTGAATCCCATCCAGCCGAGTAGAGAGATCCTGGAGACAGCGGATGATGTGGCCCTGTGCAGCCTCCTGATGTTCTAGTCGGGCTGCCAGTTCTTGCATCGGCCTGACCGCTTGATCCTGGTCTCTGGCTGGATTCATTAGGTCAGTGCTTACTGTCACAACTGAGGGCCTGAGCTGACGGGAGGCAGCCTCAGTTGTAGGGGCTGAGATGTACCGGAACCTGGGAGGTTGTATCAGACCCCTGGACATGTAAGTAACATGAATAATAACTGCCCGAAGGCGTGACCACGACAACTTGGATAAAAGTCAATGATGTTTATTATGACAACTCCGCAACACAGCAGCAGTAAAAGAAAACGTAAAAGTCAGCAAATAATAAATACAGTTCCTGGGTACTACAGGATGGCAGGAGCCACAGGGCACTGGTAGTGTGAGATAGTTCTTATGATCTTCTAGATGGAAAGTCCTTACCAGGCCCGACTGTAGCAATGGAGATAACCCAGGATTGTGCCAGCTGGTGTTCCAGGAAAAGCTGGGTTGCTGAAGGTAAAACAGCTGCTGTGGATACTGGCTGGAACCAGACTGTTGTTAGCACGGAGTGGATACTGGCTGGAACCAGTTAAATAATAAATGAACTTGGGAGCGATGAAATATGAACTGAAATGTAGAACTTGAGAGCGGAGAAATAATAATACCGGTGGAGAGTGGTAAAGTGTAGAAAGGACACCGGCCCTTTAAGGGAAGCTGTACTCTGCTGGAAGCTGAGCTGGAAGCAGGTAATGTTGTAGCTGGAAACAGATGAATCCACAATGGATTGGAGAGTCAGGCTACACCGCAGGTGGAATGCTGGTGCGGGTCTCTATGGTGGAAGTCTTGAGACAGGAGCTGGAACCTGGAAGACAATCACAGGAGAGAGACAAACAGGAACTAGGTTTGACAACCAAAGCACTGACGCCTTCCTTGCTCAGGCACAGTGTATTTATACCTGCAGCAAGGAAGGGATTGGCTAGGCAATTATGCAGATTAACAATACTGACAACAGATTGGAGGAAATGATCAGCTGACAGAATCCAAGATGGCTGCGCCCATGCAGACACTTGGAGGGAAGTTTGGTTTGTAATCCATGTGGTAATGAAAACAGTAATGGCGGCACCGGCCACTGGAGACAGGAGACGCCAGGCTGACAAGTGCACATCCAACCACGCGGACACAGCGGAGGCCGCGGCTGACGTAATCGCCACTCTGACACTCTGCATGCAGAAGCTCAGGGACGGCGGCGGAGGCCGCGGGAGACGCCATGCCAGATGTAATAAGGCGTTACTGTGACAGCGTCTCAGAGAGACAGGAGAGGATGCAGGAATGTGAACATTAGGATAACAGATGGGATCCGGTCCTGGAGCGCTGAGCCAGCCTTAGGAGGCATCTGATGGGTAAGAAATGGCGTCCAGATACCCGGATCGTGACACTGGTATGTCTACTGTCACTGCATGATTATATGAGTGACAGCATCCAAGTAGGCATGTCAGACAGTCCGTATGTGTACTGGCAGGAAAAAGAGGCAATTTGGATTAGAGATGAGCGCCTGAAATTTTTCGGGTTTTGTGTTTTGGTTTTGGGTTCAGTTCCGCGGCCGTGTTTTGGGTTCGAACGCGTTTTGGCAAAACCTCACCGAATTTTTTTTGTCGGATTCGGGTGTGTTTTGGATTCGGGTGTTTTTTTCCAAAAACACTAAAAAACAGCTTAAATCATAGAATTTGGGGGTCATTTTGATCCCAAAGTATTATTAACCTCAAAAACCATAATTTACACTCATTTTCAGTCTATTCTGAATACCTCACACCTCACAATATTATTTTTAGTCATAAAATTTGCACCGAGGTCGCTGTGTGAGTAAGATAAGCGACCCTAGTGGCCGACACAAACACCGTGCCCATACAGGAGTGGCACTGCAGTGTCACGCAGGATGTCCCTTCCAAAAAACCCTCCCCAAACAGCACATGACGCAAAGAAAAAAAGAGGCGCAATGAGGTAGCTGTGTGAGTAAGATTAGCGACCCTAGTGGCCGACACAAACACCGGGCCCATCTAGGAGTGGCACTGCAGTGTCACGCAGGATGGCCCTTCCAAAAAACCCTCCCCAAACAGCACATGACGCAAAGAAAAAAAGAGGCGCAATGAGGTAGCTGTGTGAGTAAGATTAGCGACCCTAGTGGCCGACACAAACACCGGGCCCATCTAGGAGTGGCACTGCAGTGTCACGCAGGATGGCCCTTCCAAAAAACCCTCCCCAAACAGCACATGACGCAAAGAAAAAAAGAGGCGCAATGAGGTAGCTGACTGTGTGAGTAAGATTAGCGACCCTAGTGGCCGACACAAACACCGGGCCCATCTAGGAGTGGCACTGCAGTGTCACGCAGGATGTCCCTTCCAAAAAACCCTCCCCAAACAGCACATGACGCAAAGAAAAAAAGAGGCGCAATGAGGTAGCTGTGTGAGTAAGATTAGCGACCCTAGTGGCCGACACAAACACCGGGCCCATCTAGGAGTGGCACTGCAGTGTCACGCAGGATGGCCCTTCCAAAAAACCCTCCCCAAACAGCACATGACGCAAAGAAAAAAAGAGGCGCAATGAGGTAGCTGACTGTGTGAGTAAGATTAGCGACCCTAGTGGCCGACACAAACACCGGGCCCATCTAGGAGTGGCACTGCAGTGTCACGCAGGATGTCCCTTCCAAAAAACCCTCCCCAAACAGCACATGACGCAAAGAAAAAAAGAGGCGCAATGAGGTAGCTGTGTGAGTAAGATTAGCGACCCTAGTGGCCGACACAAACACCGGGCCCATCTAGGAGTGGCACTGCAGTGTCACGCAGGATGTCCCTTCCAAAAAACCCTCCCCAAACAGCACATGACGCAAAGAAAAAAAGAGGCGCAATGAGGTAGCTGACTGTGTGAGTAAGATTAGCGACCCTAGTGGCCGACACAAACACCGGGCCCATCTAGGAGTGGCACTGCAGTGTCACGCAGGATGTCCCTTCCAAAAAACCCTCCCCAATCAGCACATGATGCAAAGAAAAAGAAAAGAAAAAAGAGGTGCAAGATGGAATTGTCCTTGGGCCCTCCCACCCAACCTTATATTGTATAAACAAAACAGGACATGCACACTTTAACCAACCCATCATTTCAGTGACAGGGTCTGCCACACGACTGTGACTGATATGACGGGTTGGTTTGGACCCCCCCCAAAAAAGAAGCAATTAATCTCTCCTTGCACAAACTGGCTCTACAGAGGCAAGATGTCCACCTCATCTTCACCCTCCGATATATCACCGTGTACATCCCCCTCCTCACAGATTATCAATTCGTCCCCACTGGAATCCACCATCTCAGCTCCCTGTGTACTTTGTGGAGGCAATTGCTGCTGGTCAATGTCTCCGCGGAGGAATTGATTATAATTCATTTTAATGAACATCATCTTCTCCACATTTTCTGGATGTAACCTCGTACGCCGATTGCTGACAAGGTGAGCGGCGGCACTAAACACTCTTTCGGAGTACACACTTGTGGGAGGGCAACTTAGGTAGAATAAAGCCAGTTTGTGCAAGGGCCTCCAAATTGCCTCTTTTTCCTGCCAGTATAAGTACGGACTGTGTGACGTGCCTACTTGGATGCGGTCACTCATATAATCCTCCACCATTCTATCAATGTTGAGAGAATCATATGCAGTGACAGTAGACGACATGTCCGTAATCGTTGTCAGGTCCTTCAGTCCGGACCAGATGTCAGCATCAGCAGTCGCTCCAGACTGCCCTGCATCACCGCCAGCGGGTGGGCTCGGAATTCTGAGCCTTTTCCTCGCACCCCCAGTTGCGGGAGAATGTGAAGGAGGAGATGTTGACAGGTCGCGTTCCGCTTGACTTGACAATTTTGTCACCAGCAGGTCTTTCAACCCCAGCAGACCTGTGTCTGCCGGAAAGAGAGATCCAAGGTAGGCTTTAAATCTAGGATCGAGCACGGTGGCCAAAATGTAGTGCTCTGATTTCAACAGATTGACCACCCGTGAATCCTTGTTAAGCGAATTAAGGGCTGCATCCACAAGTCCCACATGCCTAGCGGAATCGCTCCCTTTTAGCTCCTTCTTCAATGCCTCCAGCTTCTTCTGCAAAAGCCTGATGAGGGGAATGACCTGACTCAGGCTGGCAGTGTCTGAACTGACTTCACGTGTGGCAAGTTCAAAGGGCATCAGAACCTTGCACAACGTTGAAATCATTCTCCACTGCACTTGAGACAGGTGCATTCCACCTACTATATCGTGCTCAATTGTATAGGCTTGAATGGCCTTTTGCTGCTCCTCCAACCTCTGAAGCATATAGAGGGTTGAATTCCACCTCGTTACCACTTCTTGCTTCAGATGATGGCAGGGCAGGTTCAGTAGTTTTTGGTGGTGCTCCAGTCTTCTGTACGTGGTGCCTGTACGCCGAAAGTGTCCCGCAATTTTTCTGGCCACCGACAGCATCTCTTGCACGCCCCTGTCGTTTTTTAAAAAATTCTGCACCACCAAATTCAAGGTATGTGCAAAACATGGGACGTGCTGGAATTTGCCCATATTTAATGCACACACAATATTGCTGGCGTTGTCCGATGCCACAAATCCACAGGAGAGTCCAATTGGGGTAAGCCATTCCGCGATGATCTTCCTCAGTTGCCGTAAGAGGTTTTCAGCTGTGTGCGTATTCTGGAAAGCGGTGATACAAAGCGTAGCCTGCCTAGGAAAGAGTTGGCGTTTGCGAGATGCTGCTACTGGTGCCGCCGCTGCTGTTCTTGCGGCGGGAGTCCATACATCTACCCAGTGGGCTGTCACAGTCATATAGTCCTGACCCTGCCCTGCTCCACTTGTCCACATGTCCGTGGTTAAGTGGACATTGGGTACAACTGCATTTTTTAGGACACTGGTGAGTCTTTTTCTGACGTCCGTGTACATTCTCGGTATCGCCTGCCTAGAGAAGTGGAACCTAGATGGTATTTGGTAACGGGGGCACACTGCCTCAATAAATTGTCTAGTTCCCTGTGAACTAACGGCGGATACCGGACGCACGTCTAACACCAACATAGTTGTCAAGGACTCAGTTATCCGCTTTGCAGTAGGATGACTGCTGTGATATTTCATCTTCCTCGCAAAGGACTGTTGAACAGTCAATTGCTTACTGGAAGTAGTACAAGTGGGCTTACGACTTCCCCTCTGGGATGACCATCGACTCCCAGCGGCAACAACAGCAGCGCCAGCAGCAGTAGGCGTTACACGCAAGGATGCATCGGAGGAATCCCAGGCAGGAGAGGACTCGTCAGAATTGCCAGTGACATGGCCTGCAGGACTATTGGCATTCCTGGGAAGGAGGAAATTGACACTGAGGGAGTTGGTGGGGTGGTTTGCGTGAGCTTGGTTACAAGAGGAAGGGATTTACTGGTCAGTGGACTGCTTCCGCTGTCACCCAAAGTTTTTGAACTTGTCACTGACTTATTATGAATGCGCTGCAGGTGACGTATAAGGGAGGATGTTCCGAGGTGGTTAACGTCCTTACCCCTACTTATTACAGCTTGACAAAGGGAACACACGGCTTGACACCTGTTGTCCGCATTTCTGGTGAAATACCTCCACACCGAAGAGCTGATTTTTTTGGTATTTTCACCTGGCATGTCAACGGCCATATTCCTCCCACGGACAACAGGTGTCTCCCCGGGTGCCTGACTTAAACAAACCACCTCACCATCAGAATCCTCCTGGTCAATTTCCTCCCCAGCGCCAGCAACACCCATATCCTCCTCATCCTGGTGTACTTCAACACTGACATCTTCAATCTGACTATCAGGAACTGGACTGCGGGTGCTCCTTCCAGCACTTGCAGGGGGCGTGCAAATGGTGGAAGGCGCATGCTCTTCACGTCCAGTGTTGGGAAGGTCAGGCATCGCAACCGACACAATTGGACTCTCCTTGTGGATTTGGGATTTCAAAGAACGCACAGTTCTTTGCGGTGCTTTTGCCAGCTTGAGTCTTTTCAGTTTTCTAGCGAGAGGCTGAGTGCTTCCATCCTCATGTGAAGCTGAACCACTAGCCATGAACATAGGCCAGGGCCTCAGCCGTTCCTTGCCACTCCGTGTGGTAAATGGCATATTGGCAAGTTTACGCTTCTCCTCCGACAATTTTATTTTAGGTTTTGGAGTCCTTTTTTTACTGATATTTGGTGTTTTGGTTTTGACATGCTCTGTACTATGCCATTGGGCATCGGCCTTGGCAGACGACGTTGCTGGCATTTCATCGTCTCGGCCATGACTAGTGGCAGCAGCTTCAGCACGAGGTGGAAGTGGATCTTGATCTTTCCCTAATTTTGGAACCTCAACATTTTTGTTCTCCATATTTTAATAGGCACAACTAAAAGGCACCTCAGGTAAACAATGGAGATGGATGGATTGGATACTAGTATACAATTATGGACGGGCTGCCGAGTGCCGACACAGAGGTAGCCACAGCCGTGAACTACCGCACTGTACTGTGTCTGCTGCTAATATATAGACTGGTTGATAAAGAGATAGTATACTCGTAACTAGTATGTATGTATAAAGAAAGAAAAAAAAACCACGGTTAGGTGGTATATACAATTATGGACGGGCTGCCGAGTGCCGACACAGAGGTAGCCACAGCCGTGAACTACCGCACTGTACTGTGTCTGCTGCTAATATATAGACTGGTTGATAAAGAGATAGTATACTCGTAACTAGTATGTATGTATAAAGAAAGAAAAAAAAACCACGGTTAGGTGGTATATACAATTATGGACGGGCTGCCGAGTGCCGACACAGAGGTAGCCACAGCCGTGAACTACCGCACTGTACTGTGTCTGCTGCTAATATATAGACTGGTTGATAAAGAGATAGTATACTCGTAACTAGTATGTATGTATAAAGAAAGAAAAAAAACCACGGTTAGGTGGTATATACAATTATGGACGGGCTGCCGAGTGCCGACACAGAGGTAGCCACAGCCGTGAACTACCGCACTGTACTGTGTCTGCTGCTAATATATAGACTGGTTGATAAAGAGATAGTATACTCGTAACTAGTATGTATGTATAAAGAAAGAAAAAAAAACCACGGTTAGGTGGTATATACAATTATGGACGGGCTGCCGAGTGCCGACACAGAGGTAGCCACAGCCGTGAACTACCGCACTGTACTGTGTCTGCTGCTAATATATAGACTGGTTGATAAAGAGATAGTATACTCGTAACTAGTATGTATGTATAAAGAAAGAAAAAAAAACCACGGTTAGGTGGTATATACAATTATGGACGGGCTGCCGAGTGCCGACACAGAGGTAGCCACAGCCGTGAACTACCGCACTGTACTGTGTCTGCTGCTAATATATAGACTGGTTGATAAAGAGATAGTATACTCGTAACTAGTATGTATGTATAAAGAAAGAAAAAAAAACCACGGTTTGGTGGTATATACAATTATGGACGGGCTGCCGAGTGCCGACACAGAGGTAGCCACAGCCGTGAACTACCGCACTGTACTGTGTCTGCTGCTAATATATAGACTGGTTGATAAAGAGATAGTATACTCGTAACTAGTATGTATGTATAAAGAAAGAAAAAAAAACCACGGTTAGGTGGTATATACAATTATGGACGGGCTGCCGAGTGCCGACACAGAGGTAGCCACAGCCGTGAACTACCGCACTGTACTGTGTCTGCTGCTAATATATAGACTGGTTGATAAAGAGATAGTATACTCGTAACTAGTATGTATGTATAAAGAAAGAAAAAAAAACCACGGTTAGGTGGTATATACAATTATGGACGGGCTGCCGAGTGCCGACACAGAGGTAGCCACAGCCGTGAACTACCGCACTGTACTGTGTCTGCTGCTAATATATAGACTGGTTGATAAAGAGATAGTATACTCGTAACTAGTATGTATGTATAAAGAAAGAAAAAAAAACCACGGTTAGGTGGTATATACAATTATGGACGGGCTGCCGAGTGCCGACACAGAGGTAGCCACAGCCGTGAACTACCGCACTGTACTGTGTCTGCTGCTAATATATAGACTGGTTGATAAAGAGATAGTATACTCGTAACTAGTATGTATGTATAAAGAAAGAAAAAAAAACCACGGTTAGGTGGTATATACAATTATGGACGGGCTGCCGAGTGCCGACACAGAGGTAGCCACAGCCGTGAACTACCGCACTGTACTGTGTCTGCTGCTAATATATAGACTGGTTGATAAAGAGATAGTATACTCGTAACTAGTATGTATGTATAAAGAAAGAAAAAAAAACCACGGTTAGGTGGTATATACAATTATGGACGGGCTGCCGAGAGCCGACACAGAGGTAGCCACAGCCGTGAACTACCGCACTGTACTGTGTCTGCTGCTAATATATAGACTGGTTGATAAAGAGATAGTATACTCGTAACTAGTATGTATGTATAAAGAAAGAAAAAAAAACCACGGTTAGGTGGTATATACAATTATGGACGGGCTGCCGAGTGCCGACACAGAGGTAGCCACAGCCGTGAACTACCGCACTGTACTGTGTCTGCTGCTAATATATAGACTGGTTGATAAAGAGATAGTATACTCGTAACTAGTATGTATGTATAAAGAAAGAAAAAAAAACCACGGTTAGGTGGTATATACAATTATGGACGGGCTGCCGAGTGCCGACACAGAGGTAGCCACAGCCGTGAACTACCGCACTGTACTGTGTCTGCTGCTAATATATAGACTGGTTGATAAAGAGATAGTATACTCGTAACTAGTATGTATGTATAAAGAAAGAAAAAAAAACCACGGTTAGGTGGTATATACAATTATGGACGGGCTGCCGAGTGCCGACACAGAGGTAGCCACAGCCGTGAACTACCGCACTGTACTGTGTCTGCTGCTAATATATAGACTGGTTGATAAAGAGATAGTATACTCGTAACTAGTATGTATGTATAAAGAAAGAAAAAAAAACCACGGTTAGGTGGTATATACAATTATGGACGGGCTGCCGAGTGCCGACACAGAGGTAGCCACAGCCGTGAACTACCGCACTGTACTGTGTCTGCTGCTAATATATAGACTGGTTGATAAAGAGATAGTATACTCGTAACTAGTATGTATGTATAAAGAAAGAAAAAAAAACCACGGTTAGGTGGTATATACAATTATGGACGGGCTGCCGAGTGCCGACACAGAGGTAGCCACAGCCGTGAACTACCGCACTGTACTGTGTCTGCTGCTAATATATAGACTGGTTGATAAAGAGATAGTATACTCGTAACTAGTATGTATGTATAAAGAAAGAAAAAAAAACCACGGTTAGGTGGTATATACAATTATGGACGGGCTGCCGAGTGCCGACACAGAGGTAGCCACAGCCGTGAACTACCGCACTGTACTGTGTCTGCTGCTAATATATAGACTGGTTGATAAAGAGATAGTATACTCGTAACTAGTATGTATGTATAAAGAAAGAAAAAAAAACCACGGTTAGGTGGTATATACAATTATGGACGGGCTGCCGAGTGCCGACACAGAGGTAGCCACAGCCGTGAACTACCGCACTGTACTGTGTCTGCTGCTAATATAGACTGGTTGATAAAGAGATAGTATACTACTAATATTATATACTGGTGGTCAGGTCACTGGTCACTAGTCACACTGGCAGTGGCACTCCTGCAGCAAAAGTGTGCACTGTTTAATTTTAATATAATATTATGTACTCCTGGCTCCTGCTATAACCTATAACTGGCACTGCAGTAGTGCTCCCCAGTCTCCCCCACAATTATAAGCTGTGTGAGCTGAGCAGTCAGACAGATATATAATATATATAGATGATGCAGCACACTGGCCTGAGCCTGAGCAGTGCACACAGATATGGTATGTGACTGACTGAGTCACTGTGTGTATCGCTTTTTTCAGGCAGAGAACGGATATATTAAATAAACTGCACTGTGTGTCTGGTGGTCACTCACTATATAATATATTATGTACTCCTGGCTCCTGCTATAACCTATAACTGGCACTGCAGTAGTGCTCCCCAGTCTCCCCCACAATTATAAGCTGTGTGAGCTGAGCAGTCAGACAGATATATATAATATTATATATAGATAATAGATGATGCAGCACACTGGCCTGAGCCTGAGCAGTGCACACAGATATGGTATGTGACTGAGTCACTGTGTGCTGTGTATCGCTTTTTTCAGGCAGAGAACGGATTATAAATAAAAGTGGTGGTCACTGGTCACTATCAGCAAAACTCTGCACTGTACACTACTGAGTACTCCTAATGCTCCCCAAAATTAGTAAATCAAGTGTCTCTCTAATCTTTTCTAATTCTAAACGGAGAGGACGCCAGCCACGTCCTCTCCCTATCAATCTCAATGCACGTGTGAAAATGGCGGCGACGCGCGGCTCCTTATATAGAATCCGAGTCTCGCGATAGAATCCGAGCCTCGCGAGAATCCGACAGCGTCATGATGACGTTCGGGCGCGCTCGGGTTAACCGAGCAAGGCGGGAAGATCCGAGTCGCTCGGACCCGTGAAAAAAAACATGAAGTTCTGGCGGGTTCGGATTCAGAGAAACCGAACCCGCTCATCTCTAATTTGGATGCCCTTGCACAAACTGGCTTTATTTTACCTAAGTTGCCCCCCCTCCAGTGTGTACTCCGAAAGAGTGTTTAGTGCAGCCGGTCACCTTGTCAGCGAGAAGATGATGTTCTTAAAAAATTAATTATAAATTTCTCCAGGAATACCTTGACCAGCAATTGTCTCCAGAAAGTACACAGGGACCTGTGATGGTGGATTCCAGTGGGGACGAATTAATACTTTGTGAGCAGGAGGAGGATGTACACAGTGAAAGGGGTGAGGAATCAGAGGATGAGGTCGACATTTTGCCTCTGTAGAGCCAGTTTGTGCAAGGAGAGATTGATTTCTTCTTTTTTGGTAGGGGCCCAAACAAATCAATCATTTCAGCCACAGTCGTGTGGCAGACTCTGTCGCTGAAATGATGGGTTTGCTAAAGTGTGCATAAGGGTGGGAGGGAGGGCCCAAGGACAATTCCATCTTACACCTCTTTTCTTCTTTGCATCATGTGCTGTTTGGGGCCTACTTTTTAAATCTTCCATCTTGTCTGCAACTGCAGTGCCACTCCTAGATGTGCTAGGTGTTTGTGCCGCGCACTTGTGTCGCTTAGCTTAGTCATCCAGCCACCTCGGTGCCACCTTTTGGCCTAAAAACAATATTGTGAGGTGTGAGGAGTTCAGAATAAACTGGAAATGAGTGGAAATGAATATTATTGAGATTAATAATACCGTAGGAGCAAAATTACCCCCAAATTCTGTGATTTTAGCTGTTTTTATGTTTTTTTTCCAAAAATCATCCAGATCCATAACCAAAACACGAAGGGGTGGTTTTGGCAAAACCAAGCCAAAACCAAAACACGAGCGGGGAATTAGAACCAAAACCAAAACACGAAAAGTGCCCGTCACACATCTCTATTTTTTATCCACATCCAGTACGTCTGCCCCTTGCATTGGTTATGTGTGACTGGCGCTCATGAGAGTGCTAGTTACAATATCGACAGTGAGATCCCGGTTGTTGGATGGCTGGCAGGGAGGGGCGCAACAAAGCCCCTTGTGATCTCGCTGCACTCACCACGCAGCAGGCTCGGTAGCTAGCTTCACTCGCCACAGGTTTTATTCCCACTCCATGGGTGTCGTGGAATGGCCCCCGTTGGCTGGCATGCCGTCCGGCGGGATTATCAGATTTCTCCTGACCGCCGGTCACATAAACGCAACCCCTGCCTCTCTATCAATACTGCCCTATGCTTGGATACTGCTGTGGTTGGTTTGAAGTAGTGATGAGCGGGTTCGGTTCCTCAGAAACCGAACCCCCTCGAACTTCACCCATTTTACACGAGTCCGAGGCATACTCGGATTCTCCCGTATGGCTCGGTTAATCCGAGCGTGCCCGAACGTCATCATCCCGCTGTCGGATTCTCGCGAGATTCGGATTCTATATAAGGAGCCGCGCGTCGCCGCCATTTTCACTCGTGCA
This sequence comes from Pseudophryne corroboree, assembly GCF_028390025.1. NCBI lineage: Eukaryota > Metazoa > Chordata > Amphibia > Anura > Myobatrachidae > Pseudophryne > Pseudophryne corroboree. The sequence goes on along the minus strand of NC_086444.1, from coordinate 1,191,768,003 downwards.
TTGAAAATGTTAGGGAGAGGACGTGGCTGGCATCTTCTCCGTTTATTAATTTTGCTGCAAATATTTGTGCTTATTGCTAAATTGTGGGGACTGGGGAGCAGCTGTATTATATAGGAGGAGTACAGTGCAGAGTTTTGCTGATCAGTAACCACCAGTTTTATCCGTTCTCTGCCTGAAAAACGCTCCATATCTGTGCTCAGTGTCCTGCATATATCTGTGCTCACACTGCTTAATTGTGGGGACTGGGGACCAGCAGTATTATATAGGAGGAGTACAGTGCAGAGTTTTGCTGACCAGTGACCACCAGTATTATACGGTGTTTGCCTGAAAAATGCTCCATATCTGTGCTCATTGTGCTGCATATATCTGTGCTCACACTGCTTTATTGTGGGGACTGGGAACCAGCAGTATTATATAGGAGGAGTACAGTGCAGAGTTTTGCTGACAGTGACCACCAGTATATATAGCAGTACAGTACGGAAGGCCACTGCTCTACCTACCTCTGTGTCGTCAAGTATACTATCCATCTAGATTCTATACTTGTGGTGCATTTTAGTTTTGCAGTTTGCTGACAGTGACCACCAGTATATATAGCAGTACGGTACGGAAGGCCACTGCTCTACCTACCTCTGTGTCGTCAAGTATACTATCCATCTAGATTCTATACCTGTGGTGCATTTTAGTTTTGCAGTTTGCTGACAGTGACCACCAGTATATATAGCAGTACGGTACGGAAGGCCACTGCTCTACCTACCTCTGTGTCGTCAAGTATACTATCCATCTAGATTCTACACCTGTGGTGCATTTTAATCTTGCAGTTTGCTGACAGTGACCACCAGTATATATAACAGTACGGTATGGAAGGCCACTGCTCTACCTACCTCTGTGTCATCAAGTATACTATCCATCTAGATTCTATACCTGTGGTGCATTTTAGTTTTGCAGTTTGCTGACAGTGACCACCAGTATATATAGCAGTACGGTACGGAAGGCCACTGCTCTACCTACCTCTGTGTCATCAAGTATACTATCCATCTAGATTCTATACCTGTGGTGCATTTTAGTTTTGCAGTTTGCTGACAGTGACTACCAGTATATATAGCAGTACGGTACGGAAGGCCACTGCTCTACCTACCTCTGTGTCGTCAAGTATACTATCCATCTAGATTCTATACTTGTGGTGCATTTTAGTTTTGCAGTTTGCTGACAGTGACCACCAGTATATATAGCAGTACGGTACGGAAGGCCACTGCTCTACCTACCTCTGTGTCGTCAAGTATACTATCCATCTAGATTCTATACCTGTGGTGCATTTTAGTTTTGCAGTTTGCTGACAGTGACCACCAGTATATATAGCAGTACGGTACGGAAGGCCACTGCTCTACCTACCTCTGTATCATCAAGTATACTATCCATCTAGATTCTATACCTGTGGTGCATTTTAGTTTTGCAGTTTGCTGACAGTGACCACCAGTATATATAGCAGTACGGTACGGAAGGCCACTGCTCTACCTACCTCTGTGTCGTCAAGTATACTATCCATCTAGATTCTACACCTGTGGTGCATTTTAATTTTGCAGTTTGCTGACAGTGACCACCAGTATATATAACAGTACGGTATGGAAGGCCACTGCTCTACCTACCTCTGTGTCATCAAGTATACTATCCATCTAGATTCTATACCTGTGGTGCATTTTAGTTTTGCAGTTTGCTGACAGTGACCACCAGTATATATAGCAGTACGGTACGGAAGGCCACTGCTCTACCTACCTCTGTGTCATCAAGTATACTATCCATCTAGATTCTATACCTGTGGTGCATTTTAGTTTTGCAGTTTGCTGACAGTGACCACCAGTATATATAGCAGTACGGTACGGAAGGCCACTGCTCTACCTACCTCTGTGTCATCAAGTATACTATCCATCTAGATTCTATACCTGTGGTGCATTTTAATTTTGCAGTTTGCTGACAGTGACCACCAGTATAAATAACAGTACGGTATGGAAGGCCACTGCTCTACCTACCTCTGTGTCATCAAGTATACTATCCATCTAGATTCTATACCTGTAGTTCATTTTAGTTTTGCAGTTTGCTGACAGTGACCACCAGTATATATAGCAGTACGGTACGGAAGGCCACTGCTCTACCTACCTCTGTGTCGTCAAGTATACTATCCATCTAGATTCTATACCTGTGGTGCATTTTAGTTTTGCAGTTTGCTGACAGTGACTACCAGTATATATAGCAGTACGGTACGGAAGGCCACTGCTCTACCTACCTCTGTGTCGTCAAGTATACTATCCATCTAGATTCTATACCTGTGGTGCATTTTAGTTTTGCAGTTTGCTGACAGTGACCACCAGTATATATAGCAGTACGGTACGGAAGGCCACTGCTCTACCTACCTCTGTGTCATCAAGTATACTATCCATCCATACCTGTAGTGCATTTCAGTTGTGCTCAGTATATATAGTAGTAGGCCATTGCTATTGATACTGGCATATAATTCCACACATTAAAAAATGGAGAACAAAAATGTGGAGGTTAAAATAGGGAAAGATCAAGATCCACTTCCACCTCGTGCTGAAGCTGCTGCCCCTAGTCATTGCCGAGACGATGAAATGCCTTCAACGTCGTCTGCCAAGGCCGATGCCCAATGTCATAGTAGAGAGCATGTAAAATCCAAAAAACAAAAGTTCAGTAAAATTACCCAAAAATCAAAATTGAAAGCGTCTGATGAGAAGCGTAAACTTGCCAATATGCCATTTACGACACGGAGTGGCAAGGAACGGCTGAGGCCCTGGTCTATGTTCATGGCTAGTGGTTCAGCTTCACATGAGGATGGAAGCACTCATCCTCTCGCTAGAAAACTGCAGTGCCACTCCTAGATGGGCCAGGTGTTTGTGTCGGCCACTTGGGTCGCTTAGCTTAGTCACACAGCTTCCTCATTGCGCCTCTTTTTTTCTTTGCATCATGTGCTGTTTGGGGACTATTTTTTTGAAGTGCCATCCTGTCTGACACTGCAGTGCCACTCCTAGATGGGCCAGGTGTTTGTGTCGGCCACTTGGGTCGCTTAGCTTAGTCACACAGCTACCTCATTGCGCCTCTTTTTTTCTTTGCATCATGTGCTGTTTGGGGACTATTTTTTTGAAGTGCCATCTTGTCTGACACTGCAGTGCCACTCCTAGATGGGCCAGGTGTTTGTGTCGGCCACGTGTGTTGCTTAGCTTAGTCACACAGCGACCTTGGTGCGCCTCTTTTATCTTTGCATCATGTGCTGTTTGGGGACTATTTTTTTGAAGTGCCATCCTGCCTGACACTGCAGTGCCACTCCTAGATGGGCCAGGTGTTTGTGTTGGCCACTTGTGTCGCTTAGCTTAGCCATCCAGTGACCTTGGTGCAAATTTTAGGACTAAAAATAATATTGTGAGGTGTGAAGTGTTCAGAATAGACTGAAAATGAGTGTAAATTATGGTTATTGAGGTTAATAATACTATGGGATCAAAATGACCCCCAAATTCTATGATTTAAGCTGTTTTTGAGGTTTTTTTGTAAAAAAACACCCGAATCCAAAACACACCCGAATCCGACAAAAAATTTTCAGGGAGGTTTTGGCAAAACGCGTCCGAATCCAAAACACGGCCGCGGAACCGAATCCAAAACCAAAACCCGAAAAATTTCCAGTGCACATCTCTAGTTTGAAGCATGGTTTATGTCAGTGGTATTATTGTTGCTGTAGTTTTCTCTATGCTTACCATCTGATGCTTATTAATGTCATAGATTTAGTACAAGTAAATAAAAAGTCTGTGTACCCTGTAACGGTACTGCATAAACAAAATGCATCACGGATTAGTTGTACGATTTGTTTAAGACATTTAAATATTCCTGTCTATAATTGTCATTTCACAATGTAATTTGATAATTGCTAGTTCAGTCACCTATTGTGCCTCTGTAAGTATGCGGCATAATCGTTAACCTGTAGCTTCAGACATCAAGAATGATTATGCATTACAGAAACAAGCAACGGTTCCATCTCCACCTTTCAGACAAAGGTTATTGTAGGCTTAATTTGCTGCTTAATTAAAAATATCTTCACGAGGTTCTACCAATGACAGTTGGAGCAACGTACCGTGAGCAGAGGCGTTAATTACAGTTTCAGGCTTGTAAAGCTAAAATAAGTATGAAATTGGGATAAACTTCTAGTCATTTACTCAAAGTAAATCTTTGCCAGAAGGAGAACATTTTATGGAGTTTTTAGTTCTTTCACTTTCCCTACCTTAAACGAGATTACAATAAACCATGGCCATAATTAAATCCCTTTAAATGAGATGTCAAATATTTTTTCCTACTCATATCCTCCAGTTGATAATAAGATTTACAAATGATTTTAGGAATTGCTCTGCTCCGCACAAAGGGTTGCTTTGAAGAAAAAAAAAAGACATAAATACAGCAAGTTCTACTGCAGTAAACAGAGAAATGAGAAGGGGTGAGAGAAGCCGCTGTGAAAGTGTTGCATTATTTAAAGTGTTGTTGAAAATCCAGTTATCAGAGTTGCAAAAGAACATCAAAACAGTCTTCCGCAGTATGGTATTTTACGCTGTATTTGTTGTATTGCACTTCATGGAATTTATAGTCTATTAAGTATAGCTGTGAGGACAACAGTCACCTCATTCTGCTGTGCGGTGTTCTCAGAGCTGGATTATAGAAGGCAGGGGGTACGTTCCCCCGGGCCCCCATGTCTTAGGGCCCCCCTTGCCTGCCATCCTGCAGTTCTTTCATGGTTTGAAGGCAGGGTGGTAATGGTATGTACTGCAGTCCCGGCAGTGCAATCGCTGCTGAACCCACCGCTGCTGTGATGTTACAGCCAGATGTGGTGAGCCCGTCCTTTCCCACACAGTGACTGCCTACCCAAGACTGCAGTTACCTACAATGTACCTGCTGTGGTCCATGAAGTACAGTATGGGTTGGACTGCTGGCCCTCTCCCCGATACTGTACTTCCACATCGCTGTACTTCCTATGCCGGTGAGTGGAGGGAGTGTTGGGAGAGTGGGAGTACAGAAGGGTGAACGGATATTATATATATATATATATATATATATACTGCTCAAAAAAATAAAGGGAACACTAAAATAACACATCCTAGATCTGAATGACTGAAATATTCTTCTTAAATACTTTGTTCTTTACATAGTTGAATGTGCTGACAACAAAATCACACAAAAATGATCAATGGAAATCAAATTTATTAACTCATGGAGGTCTGGAGTCACACTCAAAATTAAAGTGGAAAAAAACACTACAGGCTGATCCAACTTTGATGTAATGTCCTTAAAACAAGTCAATATGAGGCTCAGTGTGTGTTGCCTCCACGTAATGTCTTCCCCAAATATAGTCAAGTGTCTGATTTGCGAAATAAATACATACTTGTGTCTAGGTCACCGATCATTGTATGAAATATTTATTTTCTTATGGTAATAATTGATGGCAGTTATTGTTTACTGCCAAAGGGTGGACTGTCGAAGTCAAAAATATTACATAAAAAGAACATACAAACTACACATATATAAGTTGATATACTTGCAAATACGCGCAGCGAGCACAGTAATATATGGTAACACACGCATTTACACGGACATGCCACAGAGATGGATTCGACACTTATTTCATACAGTACATAATTATAATAATATTAAGCGCCAGACATCATGATGATTTAAAATTATCTAATGAAGTAATGTCATGTATGTGTATTATTTGAACGAAACAAGATAGACCTGTCATATTTACTATTAAAGCAACCAGATTAATGTGTAGATTCATTTGATACTTGTTATTAAGTTGTAGGACATTGCAACACGGAATTATTAATAAATGTATAAAAGCTAAAATCACTTTTATTAGAACAATAGATATTCCAAACAGGTAGTGGACAGGAAACTCAGGTCAGCCCTTTGGATGTCTTCAAGGCTGAACCTGATCAGCATATACAAAGGGACTGGTGACTCATCGTAAATCCCTCCCCCAGAAACTAGATAACACATTGCTAACCACACAGGAAGTGAGTTGCTTTTTGGGACCAGAGGATGAAGGAGTTGCTGGCAGACCAGTTCCTGCATTTATTTACAGAGAGAGAGAGATATGGAAAGACAAATTTATATAACTTAAGGATAATGGTATTGTATGCTGTCATGTAACTGTATGTAACTGTATGTATTAACTGCTTACTGTGTGAGTTGTAATCATGTAACTATAGGTATACTGTACTTTGTAATATATATATTGAATCTATATCCTTTTTAATAACAAATATATACATCAATGAGCTTTGGAACTCAGATAATGTGTGGGTGTATTGTTTTCTCTTATGGGATGCAGTGTTTTGCGACGTATAGATCACATTCATGGGATATGGTAATAAGAGGTGCAGGCATTTACAATATATATTAGAGCGGGCATTTTAAATATTTGTGAGAAATCGATTTGGCTTTCTTAGATGAGGGCTCTCACGGGATATCATGGTATTAATGATGCACTGTACATTATAAACGTGACGCTGTGGTCGATCAGCTTGTGATGGACGCATCCTGACGCTGATAAAATCATAACCACGTGTATTGTTGTGATATCAGTAACCCATTGATATGAAATTTCATGGGACAATGCGTTTCTTATATTATTTAAGATGCTAAAATATATTTTTATTGTTGCAAAACAAGGTTCAAATAAGTCATATTGTGTTTGATTCAGATTGGATTGTTTATCTGTTAAGTAGGTTTAAAAGTTGCTGCATAGCCTTGATATAGTTTTTTTTTAACTCAGGCCTAAAATAACTTCTAGTGCTTGTATGATGTGTGATTTCTTTGTGACAAAGGAAGCCGCATGGTCTGTCCTCCAATTTGGACTAACCACATGGCCTGTCCACCATTTTGTGTAATCCTCATGGATGTGGAAGGGGGAGGAGCAGCGGCCATTTTGGGAGGGTCATTTTCTGAATAGCTGATTTTCAGTCTGCTCAGAATAATCAGTTTCCGTGGTCACATCAAACACCATTTATGAGTTACCAATGCATTTATTTAACCCATGCCATAGTCAATTACAAATAGTTTCAATTGGGCCTAGTGAGAGTTAATAGTGAGATGAATACTTGATGTAAGAATTAAACACAGATATAAACAAAGTTTTTTTTTTCTTTTTCCTCCAGGATTTAGTTAAATCTGCTTGCTAGTTTAGGATAGCCATTGAAAAGTTAATTAACCTGTCCCACTACCCTATTGAACAGGCATATGAACCTCTGTTGATATGCAAATTAGAGACTTTGAAGGAAATGCATTCATTCAGTATGTGTGTACTGTGTGGGCGTTCTATGAGAGTCAAGTGGTATATATATATATAAATATATATTATATATAATATTATTATAATAATTATGTGTATATTTATATCAGTGTATGTTCTGCAAGATAGCTATCCAATCTGAATCATATCATTTAAATTATTGATTATTGCTAGAGTCATTATAGATCTATGTGAAACCGGATACATTTGTTGCAATATAGTTAAAACTAAAATAAAAGTGTTTAAGGAAGAAAATGTAAAAGACACAAACACAGTCTGGCCTGGTTGTAAAGGTTTATACAGAAAAAACGGTGTTGTGTTAAGTGAGTGATTATAGCTAATATTGCTCACATTTATAGAAGTTGTGGGTTTTGTTTTATTGCAGGCGCAGGGTTTTGTACACGTGTCTCAGACAAAGTAAAGGACTGCGCACGCAGCGTAAGAGACACGCACGGTCGCGTGTTTATGCAAAGTGCATAAGAATGCAGGCGCTAAGTACAAATTACACAATAGTGTCGTTTAGTTCAAAGGTGGTATAGTAGACATTTAATACAATAGCACAAAACTATCAGATTTCAAAAGCAGGTTACTCTAAATTTAGTTTAAAAACTGTATTGCCTCTGGGGTAAAGCTGCTTATCTGAATGAATCAAAATTTTCTGTACAGAAAAGACAAAGTGTACTTGAGTGAGTGAACTTAGGAGTGAGTGGAACTGAACCCTGGAAGTCGGGTCCCGTGGTACACCAAGTAAGCTGAGGCTTGGTGGCGTGAAGTGGCTGGTTCACGTTAATATAGATTGAAATACGCAAATCGTGAGGTGATTTGTAGAGGAGCGTGATAGTGCATAGTATTGCAATTGAAGTTAAAAGGTTTTTGTATTACGCTCCGAACTGAGGGTTGCAGTTTGTACATCGACTTGTGGTCGTACAGCAGATAGGTAACAAGTACCTATACGCTGTGCGATTGGACCGTGCATTTGTGGGTGCAATATATATAGCGCAACTGGATACCCCTTTACGAGCTTTTGCGTAAAATCGTGGTATCATTAGCGCTGTATAGAGCATACGCAAGTGTGATTTGTGTATAGGTGTATAGGGAGTTTTCGCTGGTTTCTCTCAAGAAATTCTCCAACGGCAGATATTCACTGGAATAGGTAAGTCACTCCTAAACACTTCCAGGGAATAGAAACCAGTTAGGGACTCACTGGGTACGCGGTGGTCACTATTGGAGTGAGTTGTGGTACTCAGCGGAGTAGGAGTGGGTGAAAGCGCTCTAAGAACTTTCACCGTCTATTCGTATTGTGCATTGGGGATTGCGTAAAAAGGGAAAAAGTCCGCGATGGGATCCAATTGCACAAGCGGTGGACGTTTTGTAGCCAGGGTTCAGGTTGAAAAGCCGCGGCCCAAGGGGTCAGCGAGGTTTGTTATGTGTGGTAAATATGGATCACACACTGAAGACTTTTTGTCTGAATGGGTATGTATGACTGACAAAGATAGGGTACCATTCCCTAAAGTGGGCAGCTTTGAACCAGAGGTATTGCAGAACTTAAGGATAAAAATATGTCTGATAAAAACCCGAAAACAAAGGGTCAGACATACAAATTGTTTAAACCTGTGACAGCAAGAGGGTTGGCGAGTTTGATCCTAAGGTATTGCAGGTGGTATGTCTAACCAAAGTCATATAAGACAAGAATGGAAATATAAGAACTGTTTGAACTTGTAGCAACAATAAACAAGTAGGAAGAAAAAAATAGAATGCAAGTACACCGCCATATGTAGATGTGGAAGCAGTTACGGCCAGCATACAAACTATAGAAAATAATAAAAATATGAAAAATATGACTAACCTATATATATACTAATGAATGTTGAAGTTTTATTTAGGAGGAGAAGGTGACCTGATTGTTTTCAACCATTTCTCATGTACCCAGAGGAGTATCCAACTGGTAAAAGAAGAGCACTAGCCTGTGGGGGAAGTGGCTGAGACCAGTGGAACAGGTAAGTATGGTATCATTCGTGTACATATATAGTAAAACCTAAAAAAAAAAAAAAAAATTCAAGAAAGTAACGTCAGAAATGGAGAAAAACCTGTCCACACATTAGTATTTTCCAGAAGGAAAGCGGACAGAGACAAGGTAACTCCAGGGTATTTCTTTCAGTTACCATATAAGAAGTATTCATTCCTAGTAATGTCCCTAGTCAAGATGAGCTTGGACATGTTTGTTGGACCATGTACAGACCCTTAATACGGGATGAGAAGGATTGAATGAATACTTCGCATGACCTAGAAGCTTGTTAAACTTTTTTTTATTGTCTCTTGCAGTAATAGAAAACTCTCCATCTGGATAAGACCACTGGTAAACACTAATTCGGCAAATGGGAGGTGGCTGTCTCTGTGCAAATAAGGCATTGAGTGACAGGGTACAGACTTCTTTGCAAAATTGGAAAGGGGTCACAGTAGCTAATTTTAGATAGTGTGCTATTGAACATCACAAGAATAGTGCTAGGCGCAGAGAACAACAGGTGGAGAGATGAGGATGGTAAGTATACTGGCACATACAGGAAAGACCCATCAGTCCAAACCCCAGATCCCTAATGGACAATAATATGTTACACTTGTAGGAAGGAAGGGCATTTTGCCTGAGATTGTAGGAGTAGTAGGACACATAGTCAATATAGACCCCCTAGACAGAGAAAACAAGCCACGTTATTAAACACATAGACGGGATCAAGGGACATATAGTAAGAAATCACGGGCCATATAGAAAACACAGATTCGGGCAATGGGAGTAACAGGAACGGTGCAATAATACCCTTTGCGTAGACCTGCAGAGATTACGATAGGGCCCTTGCAAACCAAACAGTCTTTTCTGCTGGCGGCATCGGCTCCGACTAATCTACTCGGCAGAGACTTATTGTGTAAAATGCGGTGTGTCATATATTGTACTCCTGGGGGTGTCTTCTTGGATATACCTGAGAACCATGCTCAAGAAGTACAAAATATACTAGACACCCCTCAAAGGCTAATGTCGCATTCTACTGTTCTAGATGCATGTCCATCACAGGTAGAGGAAATTATCTCACAGATACCGGGTTCCCTATGAACTTAGGATGGACAGGACACTGGATTGATGGCTGGGATAGTCCCAATAGCGATACGACATACACAGAATTTTTTTTTAAGGGGAGTAGACCAAGTAGAGAATCACTTCCCCGTAGTGCCCAATCCAGTTGTCAAAATTTTTATAAAATCTTCTCCTCCTCTACAAACTCATCTGTCACCAACCTCTATTCTGTTTCTCTACAGTTTTCCTCTTCATCTTTTGCGTTCACACAGGGTGGTACAATACATGGACCCCAGTACAGTTCAAACTCCACATGCCTAGGTTCTTCAGAGTTCTGCCCGAAACCCAGTATATCTCAACAGCACGATGACACCAGTATTACTGTAGTGTGCCTTGTCAAGCACAAAGGGTGGAGAATGGGAATACTGGTGAAGGGAAATTTTGTATAGACACTGATATGCCTGTTGGTGAATGGCAAACTTGACATTTTCTTTTTCATTTTCTTCTTCTTTCTCTCCTCTAGAGATGTTTTTTTTTTGAGTTACGCTCATGGTACTCTACATTGCAAACACACAATAGTTAAATTAAGATACAAAAATTTGTGTTCCCTACAGGAAGGAAAAGGCAGTCTGGGGGACAAAGGGGTATGGCCAGGAGTCCTCAGGACTGTGGACAGGTGGACACGGTAAGCCAGTAGCCCCCAGAGCATACCTTCCAAGTCTAGCTGAGGTGGCACACAGTCTGACTCATCTAGGCAAAGAGGGTAGGTGCAGGCTGATGAGAGCCTGCTGGTGTACGCCAGGATTATATTCTCATGCAGGTAAGAGAGCAATGACCTGTCTTACTTGCTTGAGGAAGAATATTGGTAAAGCAATACCAACAGAGCCATCCCATATCCCTCCTGCAGACAGATCTTTTCAGGAAATACAAATTGACTTCGTACAGTTAACACCATTTAGGAATTATTGTTATGTATTGGTGTGCACTGATGTTTTATCAAACTGGGTAGAGGCATTTCCTGCCGCCACGGATGCGGCTGTGTTTACCGCAAAGAAAAATTGTGCAGAAATTTGTGTGTAGATAGTGGTACCCCTAGAAGTAGGAGCAAAGCTTGAAATTGTACTATTGTGATAATAGATACCGCCACTAGTATTATGTAGCTTCGGAACCACTCCCAGATCTTTACTCAACGAATCACCCTCTTCGAAATTTGTTTTTGTTTTTATTTTGGTATTTTTGTTTTTTTTTTGGGTTGTTTTTGGAAGACAACCTCATGTCATGATTGATCCGCACAATGATCAGAAATACACCAATGAGGTGACAGTACAGTACCTTATTGAGATGAGCCAGCATTTGAGAACTTGACAAAAGAACTTGAAACTGTTGATTGCTGGTATGCCAAGTACTAACTGTCTTGATTGTGAACCAAGAGACTGTGTGATTGTTCTTACACTCAGGTTGCCTAATAGACAGGTGGGAAGGACCATACCAAGATTTGTTGACAGCACGAAAGGTCGCCGAAAGAGAGACTTGGGTCCATGCATGTTTACACTGGAAAAAAGGAAATTAAGAGGGGACATGATCAACATTTACAAATATATAAGGGGACATTATACAGATCTTGCGCAGGACCTGTTTTTGGTTAGATCAACACAGGGAACTCGTGGACACTCGCTCAGGTTAAAGGAGAGGAGATTCCGCACAATACGGCGTAAAGGCTTTTTTACTGTAAGGACGATACGTGTTTGGAATTCCCTGCCTGAGGGAGTTATAATGGCAGACTCAGTCAACACCTTTAAGAATGTGTTAGATAAATTCCTAGTGGATAAGGATATCCAGGGTTACTGGGCATAGTCACGCACTATGGTTATTATAAAAAAGAGGGGTAAAACGTAACGGCAGTCGTCAACTTCAGTCAAAATTTTCTACAAAATATTCGTGCATAGGAGACCACAAATAGGTTTAACTCGATGGACAATTGTCTTTTTTCGACCTTAGACACTATGTTACTTTGTTACTATGTTACTCGTCCCACTGCAAGAAGGTCGCTGACCCAGAAGAGAACTCGTGACAAAGTAGTTTATTGCTCACATTCATCGAGTTTGTGTAGTTTGGTAACTGTGTGTTCGAAGTGAACTGTGTGTTCAAAGAGCAAGGTGGAGAGCAAAGTGAACTGTGTGTTCCAAGTGAACTGTGTGTTCAAAGAGAACCATGTATCACTAGAGACTCTGTTCCGTGAAGACTGAGAGGCGGCACTGTTGAACACTACCTGAGCATACTAAAGGATTGCAGAAAGACCCGTCATTGTAATTGATTTGTTAAGAACAAGAGTTGTTTTGTTCTATTTCTCTTTTCTCTCTTTCCCGCTGACAAACATTTTCTATGAGGATATTCTATTTTTGAGAGGTTTTTTTTTTATGAGGAGTCGAGTGTGGGACTGGAACTGGTTTTGGAGGAAGGAGTGATTTCCTTATAGGATCCCAGAATTAGCCGATCAGTTTGTTAAAATCAGAGAAAAATCAAAGGTCTAGTAGTTATGGAGTTCAGAGGTAATAAGAAAAAATCAGACAATGGCTATTCACACATTGCAGATAAAGAGCTCATTAATATATGTGGAACAAAGGTTTATGAGTGGCTCTCCCCGAACTCCGAAGGTTTATGTTATTTAGGAAGGACACTACTTATAACCCTTGTTCAATGATTAAACAGACCTAGCATACGTTCCAGAAATGGAAACAATGTTCAGAAAATGATAGAAATATGTAGATCATGAAAATTTTATGTCACTGTCACGATTTGTTTGTGTCTTCTTCATCTACCCAGCAGAACCTCAATCGAATTCAAACATCAGTGTACAAAGACGTAGGTACATGTATCTGTGAAATGTTCATCGCAAATCAGACATTATAGGCCAAAGCACTATCCCAGCGTACTCTATAGGTTGAACGCTATTCCACACCCAACCAGTGGTCCCTTGACCACCGAGTGCACGTAGAGGATGTCTCGTCCTCCTCCCTGTCTTCCCCAAATATAGTCAAGTGTCTGATTTGCGAAATGAATACATACTTGTGTCTAGGTCACCGATCATTGTATGAAATATTTATTTTCTTATGGTAATAATTGATGGCAGTTATTGTTTACTGCCAAAGGGTGGACTGTCGAAGTCAAAAATATAACATAAAAAGAACATACAAACTACACATATATAAGTTGATATACTTGCAAATACGCGCAGCGAGCACAGTAATATATGGTAACACACGCATTTACACGGACATGCCACAGAGATGGATTCGACACTTATTTCATACAGTGCATAATTATAATAATATTAAGCGCCAGACATCATGATGATTTAAAATTATCTAATGAAGTAATGTCATGTATGTGTATTTGAACGAAACAAGATAGACCTGTCATATTTACTATTAAAGCAACCAGATTAATGTGTAGATTCATTTGATACTTGTTATTAAGTTGTAGGACATTGCAACACAGAATTATGATTAAATGTATAAAAGCTAAAATCACTTTTATTAGAACAATAGATATTCCAAACAGGTAGTGGACAGGAAACTCAGTTCAGCCCTTTGGATGTCTTCAAGGCTGAACCTGATTAGTATATACAAAGGGACTGGTGACTCATCGTGAATCCCTCCCCCAGAAACTAGATAACACATTGCTAACCACACAGGAAGTGAGTTGCTTTTTGGGACCAGAGGATGAAGGAGTTGCTGGCAGATCAGTTCCTGCATTTATTTACAGAGAGAGAGAGAGAGAGAGAGAGAGAGAGAGATATGGAAAGACGAATTTATATAACTTAAGGATAATGGAAATGTATGCTGGCATGTAACTGTATGTAACTGTATGTATTAACTGCTTACTGTGTGAGTTGTAATCATGTAACTATATGTTAGGGTCTCCTGCTCTGTGCTGCCACGTCGTCATGGCAACCGGGAGACAAGTGCTAGCGGAGTAACCTGAGCGTAGTTGATACTCCGGTTCGGGTCTTTTGCTGTGCAGTGGTTACAGGCTCTGTGCACGGCAGGGGATCCGGTGCTGGTTTTTGTGCTCACAGTCTGTGAGGTCTGAGTGGGGCGTGGACAGCACCTGCTATATAAACCCTCTTCTCAGGTTAGGCAGATGCTGCTGAATCTTTGTTGGTTAGTCAGTTCCTGAAAGCTAGCTAGTACTGTGTAAACTTTGTATTTGTTTGTTGCTTACTGCAAATAGGCCTTGGGATTTGGTATTACACTCTGCCAATCCAGACCTAGCAGTAAGACTGGAGTCAGTCGTTTAACCTGCTGGGGTTCTTTTGCTACTCTGTGAGCCTAACAAGTTTGCGGCTGTATTCTCAGACTTGCCTGCCAAAATCCTTTCTCACTGTGCAAGGTGTTCTGGTGTCAGTTTAGTGGCAGTAAGCTGAACCAGTGCACTGCAAGTGAAGACTAGGATTGTGGAGACTCTCCTTGTGTCTATTATTCCATCTCTGACCAAGGAGTTTACTGCCACACCCGTTGGTAACCCTTTAGGGTTTTGCTGTTGCCCTTAGCAACAGCATTTCGGGTTCTCTACGTATTAAATCACAACATCTCGATTCTTTCCATCTGAGCATTCCTAATACTAGGAAGACACCCAGTTTCTTAGCCTTCGGGCTTCTCTGTTCACTTTGTGTTTATTTTGTTACCCTGTCACCTTCTGTGTATGTAATGTCATATTCCCCAGTCTGTCTGTGAGTTCATTTGTTTTGCATCCCTCTCCGTTCAGACACCAGTACATTCCTGCTGGCACTGGTGTGCATAACACTATAGGTATACTGTACTTTGTAATATATATATTGAATCTATATCCTTTTTAATAACAAATATATACATCAATGAGCTTTGGAACTCTGATAATGTGTGGGTGTATTGTATTCTCTTATGGGATGCAGTTTTTTGCGACGTATAGCGCACATTCATGTTATATGGTAATAAGAGGTGCAGGCATTTACAATATATATTAGAGCGGGCATTTTAAATATTTGTGAGAAATCCATTTGGCATTCTTAATGGCACTTAAAAAAATTGGCACAGCACATGATGCAAAGAAAAGAGAAAAAGAGGTGCACTGTGGTCGCTGGACGGCTAAGCTAAGCGACACAAACACCTCAATATCACAGGAATTATTTGTTCTAATCAATGGTATTATTGGTCCAAATCACTGGAAGAAAATGACAAAATCACTGGAATTATTCGTTCTAATCAATGGTATTATTGGTCCAAATCACTGGAAGAAAATGACAAAATCACTGGAATTATTCATTCTAATCAATGGTATTATTGGTCCAAATCACTGGAAGAAAATGACAAAATCACTGGAATTATTCATTCTAATCAATGGTATTATTGGTCAAAATCACTGGAAGAAAATGACAAAATCACTGGAATTATTCATTCTAATCAATGGTATTATTGGTCAAAATCACTGGAAGAAAATTGAATGGATGGATACTTGCAGTGACACAGAGCTGCAAGATACAGCAATGGCCTACTGTACAACTATATACTGTTAGTCACCAAAATGCTGCACTGTAATACTATATATGCTGCTCACAAAAATGCCGCACAGATATGGAATGGATACTTGCAGTGACACAGAGCTGCAATATACAGCAATGGCCTACTGTACAACTATATACTGTTAGTCACTAAAATGCTGCACTGTAATACTATATATACTGCTCACAAACATGCCACACATATATGGAATGGATACTTGCAGTGACACAGAGCTGCAAGATACAGCAATGGCCTACTGTACTGTACTACTATAATTATTATATAGATGACATAAAGTTACATTGTGGGGGAATCCAGTATACGTTCTGTCACCAGGTACCAGTGAATGACCACATCATGTATATAGGTGACAGATATAAAGTTACATTGTGGGGGAATCCAGTATATGTTCTGTCACCAGGTACCAGTGAATGGCCACATCATGTATATACTTATACTGGTGGTCCCCAGTCCCCACAATGCAGCACACTAATCAGATATTTGCAGCACACTGAGCACAGATATGGAGCATTTTCAGGCACGGAACATAGATATTTTCAGCACACTGAGCACAGATTATTTGCAGCACACTGAGCACAGATATTTGCAGCACACTGAGCACAGATTACGGAGCTTTTCAGGGAGAGAACGCTGCCACGTCCTCTCCGTTCAATCTCCAATGCACGAGTGAAAATGGCGGTGACGTGCGGCTCCTTATATAGAATACGAATCTTGCGAGAATCCGACAGCGGGATGATGACGTTCGGGCGCGTTCTGGATAACCGAGCAAGGCGGGAAGATCCGAGGCTGCCTCGGAACCGTGTTAAATGGGTGAAGTTCGGGGGGGTTCGGATCCCGAGGAACCGAACCCGCTCATCTCTACTTTAAACTTAATGCTAGTGCCACTTTAAGTTTTCAGCTCCACCCTAAAAAGAAGTGACGGGTTCGTAAATATAGTCAGACCTGATAATTTAAAGTGGCACTGATAGCCAGTGTAAAGCCTGGTGCAATTTAAACTGAAGTTTAGCGCCGCTTTAAATTATCAGCTCCAACCCTTACCATGGTATTTTACTTTTTGCGGAAATCCTCAGAAAACTTCACTTTTACAAAAGATGGACAGCAAATGTATTTTTATAAATAGACCACTATGACAGTTAAGGGCCGTCATTGACTAAAACTCAGTAAAAAGACAGATTCTGGTGCTGTACTGCAAGTTTGTGCAGCCACAGCAGAAATGGGTATAACCTTCATAAGGTGAATGAAAGGAAAAATAGATGCAACTTCCATGAAACAAGCTGTCTGGGACATTGGTGACCTGAAAAGAAAGGTCTAACCACTCAGCAGTCTGACAATATAAAATACATCTATGCACCCATGTAGTGTCACGGTGACACAGACTCGGAGCACCTAAAATAGCATTGCATTTATTTACCTGCGTTGCTATATGTACTTTTCAGTGATTACAGCAAGATTTGGCAGGGAAATCTGTTCAGTGTCTCCGTTCTGAGAAGCTAAGGCAAGGTTCTGTGTCTGCAGGTAATAATGGGGGTCATAAGGTCTTTATCGCTCGCTAGCTATTTTTTGCAGCGCTGCGATCAGATAGTCGCCGCCTATAGGGGAGTGTATGTTTGCTGTGCAAGTGTGCAGCCGAGCAGTACAAAAAAATTTTGTGCAGTTGCTGAGTAGCCCAGGACTTACTCAGCCTGTCCGGGACCAGGATTTGATGTCAGACACCCGCCCTGCAAACGCTTGGACACGCCTGCATTTTTCCAAACACTCCCAGAAAACGCCTTCTTCCTGTCAATCTCCATGCGATCGGCTGTGTGAATAGATTCTTCGTTAAATCCATCACTCAGCAATGATCCGCTTTGTACCTGAGCAATGCGCCTGCGCATTGCGGTGCATACGTATGCGCAGTTTGGACCTGATCGCAGCGCAGCAAAAAAACCTAGCGTGCGATCAGGTCTGAATTACCCCCATTGTTGGGTGGCAGAATTTATTCACATTTTTGCTAAAGATAAAAATACAGATGTTGAAATGAGGGCGTTGGTGCTGGCTGTTACCCCAAAGCCTGACACTAAAACAGCCAGACGTGGAGCAAAACCAGACTCTGGGGGACATGTACTAAGCAGTGATAAAAGTGGAGAAGTGAGCCAGTGGAAAAGTTGCCCATGGCAACCAATCAGCTGCTCTGTAGATGTTTATAGTATGCAAATTATAAATGTTACATCAAAGCTGATTGGTTGCCATGGCCAACTTCTACATTGGCTCCCTTCTCCACTTTTATCACTGCTTAGTACATGTCCCTCACTGTGTAATTTGACTGTAGCTTAATGTGCATTTTAGGGGATGCAGTCATAATGTTGACAAAGCAATGTCAACAGTTATGATGCTGTTATTGTTGACACGCTGACATCTCACATTTCAACATCTGCAGAATGTCAACATGTTTAAAATGTTGACATGTGAAATATTGACATTCTATGGAATGCTGATGATAGGGTAACCTACGGGAGTGGATGCAAGGGTTAAGCACTAGGGGGAGAGTCAGGGTTAGGCTGCAGGCACTAGGGGGAGGGTTAGGCTGCAGGCAGGGCCGTCTTAACAGCAGTGTAGGCCCATAGGCATAGCAATGCACTGGGGCCCCTACCTATCCTCCAGTGGTAGGGGTGGGCGGTGCAATCATGCTATCAGCGGCAGCTTTGATGTCCCGTGGGCGATAGGGGGTGTTCTGTCTCCCGCTCAGCATGTAGGTCCTGGAGCAGTCATTTCTGCTAATTACTCCTTTACTGCATAGATGGGGCTAAACTGTAGAAGGGGGCATTGGGATGAATGAAGAAGCCCTGGTACAAGACTTCCAGGGTGGTAGGGAGTGTTTAATATGTAGGGAAGGGGTGGATAGTGGAGTGGGCTTACTATTTATAATTTTCCAGTGGGATGGCAGCTTGCTTGACTGCAAATATCTCAAGTTCCTGAAAATAGATTTCTTAGCTTTGAATGGGATAAAAAAAACTAGAGAGTGCCACCTTTCAGAAGGTTCTTGGGACTTGGGGATCAGAGTTCAGGAGCCAGAGCAATCCTCCAACAAAAATCTAAAACTGCATATTAGGCATGTGGAGCTGGAGCAAGGACAAGCTGCTTGGAGGCTGATATCTCTGGTTCTGGGCATAGTAGAGAAAGCTGCCAGTGTCCACCAAAAGGGGAGAGTCCCAGCTTTAGGAGTTTACCCTCAGAAAAACTCTAAGTTACACAGAACCCGAGATATCTGGCTGGGAAGAGCAATTAACAGGCTTGGATGGGGACCACTGCTTTCAAGTCGGATATCTCCGGTTCCCTAGGGCCGATTTTCAAAAATCTGGTACCCCTGAAAAGAGGGGACCCTCAGCTATCAGACTCGGACCCTTATACTATTGGGGTCCTTGAACAATAGCCCACTGAGCCCATATGAAAAGATGGCCCTGGCTGCAGGAAGGGAGGCTTAGGCACTGGGGGGTTAGGGTTAGGCCCTAGGTACCTAGGTTAGGTATTAGGGGAGAGTTAGGGTTAAGCTGTGGGAGGAGAGGGTTAGGGTTAGATACTAGGGAGAGGGTTAGGGTAAGGCTATGGAAGTGGATGGTTAGGATTAGGCTCTAGGGGAGGGTTCGGCATTAGGGGAAGGGCTAGGATTAGGCACTAGGTAGAGAATTAGGGTTAGACATTGGGGTGGTTATGGTTAGGCACTTGGGGGAGTGTTAGATACTAGGGAAACGGTTAGCATTAGGCTGCAAGAGTGGAGGTTAAGTACTAGGTGAAGGGTTACGGTTAGGCTGCAGGAGTGGAGGGTAAGGGTTAGGCACTAGGGGGAGAGTTACGCTGTGGAAGTGGAGGTTAGGGTTATGCACGGGGGGAAGGGTTAGGGGCATCACTCATTGCCGGATGCCAAACTTTTTTGAATCACGGCGCCTAGAGTATCAGAATTTTTTTTATCTACCCCTAGGCCAAAAGTATCTTATTAAGAAATTTAGAAATATTTAAATTAAGTAAAATGTGTTTATATGTAATCCTCAGGTTCAGTTATGTAGTGAGGGATAAACATTTGCTTCTGTTTGTCCACATATTTCATGATTGGAAGCCACCAGCGCTGATTTTGCCTATTACATTGACCATAAATAATTAAATTTGGTCCTGGACCACCAATCCAAGGCACCTCCGCAAGTGTCCCAAGGCACACAGTTTGAGAATCACTGGTATACATGGTCAGTGTTGACTAAGAGACACCAACTTATGCAGCGGTGATATAGTAGCAGGATTACAGTGTACTGAATACTTGTTTTCTAAAAACTGTGTGCCATGGCACCCTGAGGTGCCTCGGGACACTTGCCGGGGTGCCTTGGATTGGTGGTGCAGGACCAATAAAAATTTTTTATGATTAATGTAATAGGCTAAACCAGTGCTGGTGGCTGCCAGTTCCTGAACTTCCTAATAGAGCGGGAGCAGAGAGTAAGGATGGGGAAATTCTCCACGGGAGTAAGGTCAACCAGCACGGGCGCCCCTCAGGGGTGTGTTCTTTCCCCCTTCCTCTTCTTTCTTTACACCAATGACTGCATCTCCAAGGACGTCGGTGATACTCCTTAAATTTGCGGACTTCACCACGCTAATTGGCCTGATCACGGAGGGAGTGGAGACTGCTCACAGGATTAAGGTAGATCAACAGGTCACCTTGAGCAGTGCCAACAATCTAAAGTTAAATGCATAAAAGACAGTTGAGATGATCATAGACTTTAGGAAGCATCCCCCTACACTCCCCAAACTAACAGTTGGGGGCAGTGCAGTAGCAGAAGTTGAATCCTTTAGATTTTTAGGCTCCACGATTACTAGGGATTTGAAGTGGAAGGACAACGTCGACGGCATTGTGGGGAAAGCCCAACAGAGGCTGTACTTCTTACGCCACCATAGGAAGTTCAAACTGCCGCAGGAACTCCTGGTGCTCTTCTACTCAGCTATTATCCAATCCGTTATCTGCACCTCGATAATAGTGTGGTTTGGCTCGGCCTCAACTCATGACAGGAACAGACTACAGTAAATAGTGGGGGCAGCAGAAAAAATCATAGGGACAAATCTTCCGGCAATTGAGGATATATATAGGGCAAGGGTTATTAAGTGGGTGGAAAGGATCATCAGTGATCACTCCCACCCTGCTCACGACATGTTCAGAAGGCTGCCATCAGGGAGGCAGTACAGCTCGCAACTGGTGAGAACCGCCAGACACAGGAACAGTTTTTTTCCCAAGCAACCACCCTAATAAATTTGATGGGCGCCTAGCCCATTCCATTTGCAATTCAACCTGGCACATGTATCTACGTACCTACCATGCTGCTCTTCCCTATGTGTGTTTTGGTCTGTATGTATACTGTCTGAGAGCGGTGGCTATCAGAAACAAATTCCCTGTGTATTGTGTATTGGGCACTGATATACTTGGCAATGAAGTGATTCTGATATGTCTCTGTCTCCTGAGTGATGACTGGGACTGTCCCGGTTGAATATGGCATCCCTGTGAGGGGTGGCTACTCTGCATATCTTGAGACATCACCACTCTCCTTGCAGTTACTGCATCTGCAGTGCATGGGTGCCGCTGTCATGGTATGAGTAACTGGACAGTCTCCAACCAACTGGATTCCAGCTGCTTTGACCATGTGAGCTCTCTGCTTTTTGGTGTTTAGGGTGCCCTATTTTAACTTGCTCTCCAACCAGAGCCAGAACAAATTCTCTACTTAAAGACCATCTCCCTTGCTCTTGGCTCAGTTTGCCGCTGTTCCAGTATCTGTCTTCAGCCTGACCGCTTCAGTCTGTAAAGGCCTCACCTGTCTACAGCCTGTCTACTTCAGTCTGTTAATGCCCCACCTGTCTCCAGCCTGTCCACTTCAGTCTGTAAAGGTCCCACCTGTCTCCAGCCTGTCCACTTCAGTCTGCAAGATCACCTTTCAGCATCTAAACATTTCAGTCTACTAGGAAACACTTGTCTCCAGCTACCCAATATTGTCTGCTAAGGACATCTGCCACCAAGTCCCCTAGTTGTCATCTGATCTTTGCTCTGCATCCCTTTCACATCAATTAATTATTAGAGGTCTGCATAAGTAGGAGTTTTCTAACAAAGTCCAGCTTCATGTACTCTCCACAAAAGAAGGCCAGCCATAAGGTTCATGACCTGGGCCAACAAGATTACAGAATTGTGACAAAGGTGCTGTACGTACTGTATGTCTAAGGGGAAGATTTATAAGTGGAGGTGTTGCCCATGGTAGCCAATCCAATTCTAGCTGTCATTTATCTAATGCATTCTATAAACTGATAGCTACAATCTGATTGGCTGCTATAAGCAACACCTATAAGTGTTGTCTTTAGAAAGTTTCATACATTGCCCCGTAAATGTTTTAAAGGAAATTTTTACAAAAGTGTGAACACAAATTTTAAAATAATACATACCATATGATGAATGATGCCCCAAATAAATACATATAGATATACATTTGGGGTACACAATTAAGGAGTGTGCTCTGTAGTTCATGCTTGCGAGCTGTTGCAAACTGTTTTGTTTAGTTTTGAGTAGAAATAAGTTTGGAAAAAGTTAACATAATATCTTTTCTTTTGATTGAGATAGATGAGTGTTGAACATTTTCCAACAATCTGTCCTCTGGCGTTCTGAATTCCATGTTGTAGAATTCAAGCTGTGTAACAAATTGGTTCCAAGCAGCAGGCGTACTCTTCCTGGCAGGTCTTCCATTGAGTCTGATTGGTCCTTTACTATTGCCTAAAGGCCTGACACATGTTGTACTAGCAGATTGCCTGTCCGGTCTGCAAGCACTACAGAGCAACCCTTAATTTCTATGTCTTCCATTAGTTATCGGAGCAAATGCATGGTATACTTTTATGTCTTTTTTTTATCTGATGTTTTTATTCTGTTTTTACCCTCATATTATTTTAAAGTTGCTTTTTCTTTTACTCCATAAGAGAAAAAAAATAGCATGGTCACATAATAATTATACCACTTTCAGACAGAAAAATCTGAAATTCATGACAATTACCCAGCATTTCAGTGCTGGGTTGTTTTGCCAGGGCCTGCCTGACCCCCTCCCCTTTCAAACAGACATGCAAATTACAGGGTCGAAAATTCAACAGATCAACACGGGTATTTTGACTGTGTGAAAGGGTCAACCCGTGTCGAAATTCCCATGTCTCCAACCCTGGTAGATTCCAGGGTCAAATTCCCGCCAATTACAACACGGGTCGACCCCTTCACATAGAAAAAGGACCCGTGTGTTTCATGAAATTACCGGGTGGAACTGCTTTACCCGGTAATTTCTGTTTCTTCTGAAAGGGGTATTAGTTACTCCAAAAATCCACACAGTAAATACTGACCACGCTCTCCTACTTTTGGGTTCAATCACGTGTTTTGATTTGGGAGCTATGAGGACACACGCACTTGTTTTAATGGACAAAAACTGCAACTTTTACGGAAAATATTACTGTAAGCCATATTTTTAGCAAAATAATAAAAAACATTAAACAACGTGAAAGTGAGATATAACAAAGATGCCTCCTGAATTTAAAGATAAGTGTAGTTATCAAATACAACAGTGGTACCCAACTTTTTGGAGTATCAGAACTTTTTTTCACAGCACCAATAGGCCAAAAGTTTCTTACTGAGAAACTCAGAAAAAAATACTAAATTAAGTAAATTGTATTTATAGGTCATCATTTACAGCAGTTTTGTGGTGCGGGACAGGATTGGCTTCTGTCTACCCACATGTTATATGATTGGAAGCAGTGACACATTTTGCCTATGGGCTGAAGAACTGCAGTCCCCCCAGGTAAAATCCGTCACTATAGCACAGAGTCCGTGAGACTGCACTGGCTTCACTAAGACTGGTAGTAACTTCCTATTGGAAGTCCTACCTGCCAGTCAGAGACACTACAGGCAGTCCTATTGGGAGGTGTCTCCTCCCACCGGGACTGCCAGATCAAGATGCGATAGGCAGAGAGCTGGCTTTCTGTAGTCAGCCCTAGCCGGTTTCTATGGGCTGCAGCCGATGCAGTCCATAGAAGACGGGGTGTTGCGCATGCACAGTACTGTCAACGCTACTGCGCATGCGTCAGCCCCGGCATCTGTGAACCACATCGTACATATTCTGGGACCCAGCTGCATTGGGGACAGGGAACCCTGCAGTGGGGACAACAGAAGAGGGACCCAGTCACACTACCAGTGGCAGCCCCCCTCACTGAGGTAGGAGCCGCCGCTTATTGGAAGCCACAAGCCCTAGTTTTGCCTATTACATTTACCATAAATAATTAGAATTGATCCTGCACCACCAACCCAAGGCACCCCTGCAAGTACCCAAGGCACCCCAGGGTGCTACAGCACCCAGTTTGGGAACTGCTGCACAACCGACAAACCGAGCGATATTTATGAGAAAAACAGTCACGATAAATTGATGAACTTGGTGATGGTAAATGAGAGTAGATTGCAGTGTGAAATACATGTTTCCACTTTGCAGCTTGCACATATTTTAGCAGATTTGTAATTTGCTACACTAGGAAAATACTAGTGATGAGCGGGTTCGGTTCCTCGGAATCCGAACCCCCCCGAACTTCACCCATTTTACACGGGTCCGAGGCATACTCGGATACTCCAGTATTGCTCGGTTAACCCGAGCGTGCCCGAACGTCATCATCCCGCTGTCGGATTCACGCGAGATTAGGATTCTATATAAGGAGCCGCACGTTCCCGCATTTTTTCACTCGTGCATTGGAAATGATAGTGAGAGGACGTGGCTGGCGTCCTCTCACTTTGTTTCCGGCATTTCAGGGGGCTGCAAATATCTTTATTCTGGGGACCAGCAGTATTATAGGAGGAGTACAGTGCAGAGTTTTGCTGACCAGTGACCACCAGTATTATACGTTCTCTGCCTGAAAAACGCTCCATATCTGTGCTCAGTGTGCTGCATATATCTGTGCTCACACTGTTTTATTGTGAGGACTGGGGACCAGCAGTATTATATAGGAGGAGTACAGTGCAGAGTTTTGCTGACCAGTGACCACCAGTATTATACGTTCTCTGCCTGAAAAATGCTCCATATCTGTGCTCAGTGTGCTGCATATATCTGTGCTCACACTCCTTTATTGTGGGGACTGGGGAGCAGCAGTATTATATAGGAGGTGTACAGTGCAGTTTTGCTGACCAGTGACACCAGTATTAAATGTTCTCTGCCTTAAAAACGCTCCATATATGTGCTCAGTGTGCTGCATATATCTGTGCTCACACTGCTTTATTGTGGGGGCTGGGGACCAGCAGTATTATATAGGAGGAGTACAGTGCAGAGTTTTGCTGACCAGTGACCACCAGTATTATACGTTCTCTGTCTGAAAAACACTCCATATCTGTGCTGCATTGTAGTATATAGTAGGAGTACAGTGCATAATTTTGCTGACCACCAGTATATCATATATAGGAGTACGGTACAGAAGGCCACTGCTCTAAATACCTCTGTGTCGTCAAGTATACTATCCATCCATACCTGTGGTGCATTTCAGTTTTGCCCAGTTTGCTGACCACCAGTATATAATATATAGCAGTATGGTACAGTAGGCCACTGCTCTACCTACCTCTGTGTCGTCAAGTATACTATCCATCCATACCTGTGGTGCATTTCAGTTTTGCACAGTTTGCTGACCACCAGTATATAATATATAGCTTACGGTACAGTAGGCCACTGCTCTACCTACCTCTGTGTCGTCAAGTATACTATCCATCCATACCTGTGGTGCATTTCAGTTTTGCACAGTTTGCTGACCACCAGTATATAATATATAGCTTACGGTACAGTAGGCCACTGCTCTACCTACCTCTGTGTCGTCAAGTATACTATCCATCCATACCTGTGGTGCATTTCAGTTTTGCACAGTTTGTTGACCACCAGTATATAATATATAGCAGTACGGTACAGTAGGCAACTGCTCTACCTACCTCTGTGTCGTCAAGTTTACTATCCATCCATACCTGTGGTGCATTTCAGTTTTGCACAGTATATATAGTAGTAGGCCATTGCTATTGATACTGGCATATAATTCCACACATTAAAAAATGGAGAACAAAAATGTGGAGGGTAAAATAGGGAAAGATCAAGATCCACTTCCACCTCGTGCTGAAGCTGCTGCCACTAGTCATGGCCGAGATGATGAAATGCCATCAAAGTTGTTTGCCAAGGCCGATGCCCAATGTCATAGTAGAGAGCATGTAAAATCCAAAACACAAAAGTTCAGTAAAATGACCCAAAAATCAAAATTAAAAGCGTCTGAGGAGAAGCGTAAACTTGCCAATATGCCATTTACGACACGGAGTGGCAAGGAACGGCTGAGGCCCTGGCCTATGTGCATGGCTAGTGGTTCAGCTTCACATGAGGATGGAAACACTCATCCTCTCGCTAGAAAAATGAAAAGACTTAGGTGGTCATTCCGAGTTGTTCGCTTGCAAGCTGCTTTTAGCAGCATTGCACACGCTAAGCCGCCGCCTACTGGGAGTGAATCTTAGCATAGTAAAATTGCGAACGAAAGATTTGCAATATTGCGATAAGACATCTCTGTGCAGTTTCTGAGTAGCTCGACACTTACTCGGCATCTGCGATCAGTTCAGTGCTTGTCGTTCCAGGTTTGACATCACAAACACACCCAGCGTTCGCCCAGACACTCCTCCGTTTCTCCAGCCACTCCCGCGTTTTTCCCAGAAACGGTAGAGTTTTTTCCCGCACGCCCATAAAATGGCCTGTTTCCGCCCAGAAACACCCACTTCCTGTCAATCTCACTCCGATCGCCTGAGCGATGAAAAAGCCGTGAGTAAAAATCCAAACTTCTTAGCAAATTTACTTGGCGCAGTCGCACTAAGCGGAAAATCGCTGCGTTAAGCTGGCAAAAGCACAGCATAGAACTGTGCGTTCTTCTAAATCACAAATCCCCAAGGAGAGTCCAATTGTGTCGGCTGCGATGCCTGACCATCCCAACACTGGACGGGAAGAGGTGGTGCCTTCCACCATTTGCATGCCCCCTGCAAGTGCTGGAAGGAGCACCCGCAGTCCAGTTCCTGATAGTCAAATTGAAGATGTCACTGTTGAAGTACACCAGGATGAGGATATGGGTGTTGCTGGCGCTGAGGAGGAAATTGACAAGGAGGATTCTGACGGTGAGGTGGTTTGTTTAAGTCAGGCACCCAGGGAGACACCTGTTGTCCGTGGGACAAATATGGCCATTGACATGCCCGGTCAAATTACAAAAAAAAAAAATCACCTCTTCGGTGTGGAATTATTTTAACACAAATGCGGACAACAGGTGTCAAGCCATGTGTTGCCTTTGTCAAGCCGTAATAAGTAGGGGTAAGGACGTTAGCCACCTCGGAACATCCTCCCTTATACGTCACCTGCAGCGCATTCATCATAAGTCAGTGACAAGTTCAAAAACTTTGGATGACAGCGGAAGCAGTCCACTGACAACTAAATCCCTTCCTCTTGTAACCAAGCTCACGCAAACCACCCCACCAACTCCCTCAGTGTCAATTTCCTCCTTCCCAGGAATGCCAATAGTCCTGCAGGCCATGTCACTGGCAATTCTGACGAGTCCTCTCCTGCCTGGGATTCCTCCGATGCATCCTTGAGTGTAACGCCTACTGCTGCTGGCGCTGCTGTTGTTGCTGCTGGGAGTCGATCGTCATCACAGAGGGGAAGTCGGAAGACCACTTGTACTACTTCCAGTAAGCAATTGACTGTCCAACAGTCCTTTGCAAAGAAGATGAAATATCACAGCAGTCATCCTGCTGCAAAGTGGATAACTCAGGCCTTGGCAGCCTGGGCAGTGAGAAACGTGTTTCCGTTATCCACCATTAATTCACAGGCAACTACAGACTTGATTGAGGTACTGTGTCCCTGGTACCAAATACCATCTAGGTTCCATTTCTCTAGGCAGGCGATACCGAAAATGTACACAGACCTCAGAAAAAGAGTCACCAGTGTCCTAAAAAATGCAGTTGTACCCAATGTCCACTTAACCACGGACATGTGGACAAGTGGAGCAGGGCAGACTTAGGACTATATGACTGTGACAGCCCACTGGGTAGATGTATTGCCTCCCCCAGCAAGAACAGCAGCGGCGGCACCAGTAGCAGCATCTCGCAAACGCCAACTCGTTCCTAGGCAGGCTACGCTTTGTATCACCGCTTTCCAGAAGAGGCACACAGCTGACAACCTCTTACGGAAACTGAGGAACATCATCCTAGAATGGCTTACCCCAAATGGACTCTCCTGGGGATTTGTGGCATCGGACAACGCCAGCAATATTGTGCGTGCATTACATCTGGGCAAATTCCAGCACGTCCCATGTTTTGCACATACATTGAATTTGGTGGTGCAGAATTATTTAAAAAACGACAGGGGCGTGCAAGGGATACTGTCGGTGGCCCGAAAAATTGCGGGCCACTTTCGGCATTCAGCCACCGCGTGCCGAAGACTGGAGCACCAGCAAAAACTCCTGAACCTGCCCTGCTATCATCTGAAGCAAGAGGTGGTAACGAGGTGGAATTCAACCCTCTATATGCTTCAGAGGATGGGGGAGCAGCAAAAGGCCATTCAAGCCTATACTCTGCCTACGATATAGGCAAAGGAGGGGGAATGCACCTGACTCAAGCGCAGTGGAGAATGATTTCAACGTTGTGCAAGGTTCTGCAACCCTTTGAACTTGCCACACGTGAAGTCAGTTCAGACACTGCCAGCCTGAGTCAGGTCATTCGCCTCATCAGGCTTTTGCAGAAGAAGCTGGAGACATTGAAGGAGGAGCTAAAACAGAGCGATTCTGCTAGACATGTGGGACTTGTGGATGGAGCCCTTAATTCGCTTAACCAGGATTCACGGGTGGTCAATCTGTTGAAATCAGAGCACGACATTTTGGCCACCGTGCTCGATCCTAGATTTAAAACCTACGTTGGATCTCTCTTTCCGGCAGACACCAGTCTGCAGAGGTTCAAAGACCTGCTGGTGAGAAAATTGTCAAGTCAAGCGGAACATGACCCGTCAACAGTTCCTCCTTCACATTCTCCCGCAACTGGGGGTGCGAGGAAAAGGCTAAGAATTCCGAGCCCACCCGCTGGCGGTGATGCAGGGCAGTCTGGAGCGAGTGCTGACATCTGTTCCGGACTGAAGGACCTGCCAACGATTACTGACATGTCGTCTACTGTCACTGCATATGATTCTGTCACCATTGAAAGAATGGTGGAGGATTATATGAGTGACTGCATCCAAGTAGGCACGTCAAACAGTCCGTACGTATAATGGCAGGAAAAAGAGGCAATTTGGAGGCCCTTGCAGAAACTGGCTTTATTTTACCTAAGTTGCCCACCCTCCAGTGTGTACTCCGAAAGAGTGTTTAGTGCAGCCGCTCACCTTGTCAGCAATCGGCGTACGAGGTTACTTCCAGAAAATGTGGAGAAGATGATGTTCATCAAAATGAATTATAATCAATTCCTCCGTGGAGACATTCACCAGCAATTGCCTCCAGAAAGTACACAGGGACCTGAGATGGTGGATTCCAGTGGGGACGAATTAATAATCTGTGAGGAGGGGGATGTACACAGTGAAAGGGGTGAGGAATCGGACGATGAGGAGGTGGTGGACATCTTGCCTCTGTAGAGCCAGTTTGTGCAAGGAGAGATTGATTGCTTCTTTTTTGGTGGGGGCCCAAACCAACCAGTCATTTCAGTCACAGTTGTGTGCCAGACCCTGTCGCTGAAATGATGGGTTTGTTAAAGTGTGCATGTCCTGTTTATACAACATAAGGGTGGGTGGGAGGGCACAAGGACAATTTCATCTTGCACCTCTTTTTTCTTTCATTTTTCTTTGCATCATGTGCTGTTTGGGGACTATTTTTTTGAAGTGCCATCCTGCCTGACACTGCAGTGCCACTCCTAGATGGACCAGGTGTTTGTGTCGGCCACTTGGGTCGCTTAGCTTAGCCATCCAGCGACCTTGGTGCACCTCTTTTTTTCTTCGCATCATGTGCTGTTTGGGGACTATTTTTTTTGAAGTGCCATCCTGTCTGACACTGCAGTGCCACTCCTAGATGGGCCAGGTGTTTGTGTCGGCTACTTGGGTCGCTTAGCTTAGTCACACAGCTACCTCGGTGCAAATTTCAGGACTAAAAATAATATTGTGAGGTGTGAGGTGTTCAGAATAGACTAAAAATGAGTGGAAATTATGGTTATTGAGGTTAATAATACTATGGGATCAAAATGACCCCCAAATTCTATGATTTAAGCTGTTTTTTAGGGTTTTTTGTAAAAAAAACACCCGAATCCAAAACACACCCGAATCCGACAAAAAAATTTCAAGGAGGTTTTGCCAAAACGCGTCCAAATCCAAATCACGGCTGCGGAACCGAATCCAAAACCAAAACACAAAACACAAAAAATGTCCGGTGCACATCAATAGAAAATACATTTCTTTCCTAACCTTACCGTGTCAGCGGCCTAACCCAAAGCCTGCCAGCCCGAAGCTTAACCCTAACCTTACCCCCTCCATGGCCTAAACCTAACCCTGACACCCGTAGCCTATTCCTAAACTTACCCCCTCCGTGGCCTTATCCTAACCCTGACACCTGCAGCCTATCCCTTACCTTACCTTCTTCGTGGCTTTATCCTAACCCGGACACCTGCATCCTGTCCCTAACCCTGAAATCCGCAGCCTATCCCTAACCTTACTGTCTCCATGGCCTAATCCTAACCGTGACACCCGTAGCCTATCCCTAACCTTACCCCCTCCGTGGCATTATCCTATCCCTGACCCCTGCAGCCTATCCCTCGCCTTACACCCTCCATGGCTTTATCCTAACCCTGACACCCAGAGCCTATCCCTAACCTTAACCCCTCCATAGCCTTATCCTAACCCTGCCACCTGCAGCCTATTCCTAACCCAACCACCTGCAGCCTATCCCTAACCCTGCCACTTGCAGCCTAACCCTAACCTTACCCCCTCCATGGCCTAATTCTTACCCTGACACCTGCAGCCTATCCCTAACCCTGCCACTTGCCGCCTAACCCTAACCCTGAAACGCGCAGCCTATCCCTAACCTTACTCTCTCCATGGCCTAATCCTAACCCTGACACCTGCAGCCTATCCCTAACCTTACCCCCTTCATAGCCATATCCTAACCTTGCCACCCACAGCCTAACCCTAACCCTGACACTCGCAGCCTATCCCTAACCTTACCCCCTCCATGGCCTAATTCTAACCCTGCCATCTGCAGCCTATCCCTAACCCTGCCACACGCAGCCTAACCCTGACACCCGTAGCCTATCCCTAACCTTACCCCTTCCGTGACCTTATCCTAACCTTGACACTAGAGATGAGCGGGTTCGGTTTCTTTGAATCCGAACCCGCACGAACTTCACTTTTTTTTTCACGGGTCCGAGCGACTCGGATCTTCCCGCCTTGCTCGGTTAACCCGAGCGCGCCCGAACGTCATCATGACGCTGTCGGATTCTCGCGAGACTCGGATTCTATATAAGGAGCCGCGCGTCGCCGCCATTTTCACACGTGCATTGAGATTGATAGGGAGAGGACGTGGCTGGCGTCCTCTCCATTTAGATTAGATTTAGAAGAGAGAGAGAGAGAGAGATTGCTGTGATACTGTAGATTAGAAGAGAGTGCAGACAGAGTTTAGTGACTGACGACCGCAGTGACCAGTGACCACCAGAGACAGTGCAGTTGTTTGTTTTATTTAATATATCCGTTCTCTGCCTGAAAAAAACGATACACAGTCACACAGTGACTCAGTCTGTGTGCACTGCTCAGCCCAGTGTGCTGCACATCAATGTATTGTATATAAAGCTTATAATTGTGGGGGAGACTGGGGAGCACTGCAGGTTGTTATAGCAGGAGCCAGGAGTACATGATAAATAATATTATATTAAAATTAAACAGTGCACACTTTTGCTGCAGGAGTGCCACTGCCAGTGTGACTAGTGGTGACCAGTGCCTGACCACCAGTATATTAGTAGTATTGTATACTATCTCTTTATCAACCAGTCTATATTAGCAGCAGACACAGTACAGTGCGGTAGTTCACGGCTGTGGCTACCTCTGTGTCGGCACTCGGCAGGCAGTCCGTCCATCCATAATTGTATTATAATATATACCACCTAACCGTGGTTTTTTTTTCATTCTTTATACCGTCGTCATACTAGTTGTTACGAGTATACTACTATCTCTTTATCAACCAGTGTACAGTGCGGTAGTTCACGGCTGTGGCTACCTCTGTGTCGGCACTCGGCAGGCAGTCCGTCCAACCATAATTGTATTATATACCACCTAACCGTGGTTTTTTTTTCATTCTTTATACCGTCGTCATACTAGTTGTTACGAGTATACTACTATCTCTTTATCAACCAGTGTACAGTGCGGTAGTTCACGGCTGTGGCTACCTCTGTGTCGGCACTCGGCAGGCAGTCCGTCCAACCATAATTGTATTATAATATATACCACCTAACCGTGGTTTTTTTTTCATTCTTTATACCGTCGTCATACTAGTTGTTACGAGTATACTACTATCTCTTTATCAACCAGTGTACAGTGCGGTAGTTCACGGCTGTGGCTACCTCTGTGTCGGCACTCGGCAGGCAGTCCGTCCAACCATAATTGTATTATAATATATACCACCTAACCGTGGTTTTTTTTTCATTCTTTATACCGTCGTCATACTAGTTGTTACGAGTATACTACTATCTCTTTATCAACCAGTGTACAGTGCGGTAGTTCACGGCTGTGGCTACCTCTGTGTCGGCACTCGGCAGGCAGTCCGTCCAACCATAATTGTATTATATACCACCTAACCGTGGTTTTTTTTTCATTCTTTATACCGTCGTCATACTAGTTGTTACGAGTATACTACTATCTCTTTATCAACCAGTGTACAGTGCGGTAGTTCACGGCTGTGGCTACCTCTGTGTCGGCACTCGGCAGGCAGTCCGTCCAACCATAATTGTATTATAATATATACCACCTAACCGTGGTTTTTTTTTCATTCTTTATACCGTCGTCATACTAGTTGTTACGAGTATACTACTATCTCTTTATCAACCAGTGTACAGTGCGGTAGTTCACGGCTGTGGCTACCTCTGTGTCGGCACTCGGCAGGCAGTCCGTCCATCCATAATTGTATTATAATATATACCACCTAACCGTGGTTTTTTTTCATTCTTTATACCGTCGTCATACTAGTTGTTACGAGTATACTACTATCTCTTTATCAACCAGTGTACAGTGCGGTAGTTCACGGCTGTGGCTACCTCTGTGTCGGCACTCGGCAGGCAGTCCGTCCAACCATAATTGTATTATAATATATACCACCTAACCGTGGTTTTTTTTTCATTCTTTATACCGTCGTCATACTAGTTGTTACGAGTATACTACTATCTCTTTATCAACCAGTGTACAGTGCGGTAGTTCACGGCTGTGGCTACCTCTGTGTCGGCACTCGGCAGGCAGTCCGTCCAACCATAATTGTATTATATACCACCTAACCGTGGTTTTTTTTTCATTCTTTATACCGTCGTCATACTAGTTGTTACGAGTATACTACTATCTCTTTATCAACCAGTGTACAGTGCGGTAGTTCACGGCTGTGGCTACCTCTGTGTCGGCACTCGGCAGGCAGTCCGTCCATCCATAATTGTATTATAATATATACCACCTAACCGTGTTTTTTTTTTCATTCTTTATACCGTCGTCATACTAGTTGTTACGAGTATACTACTATCTCTTTATCAACCAGTGTACAGTGCGGTAGTTCACGGCTGTGGCTACCTCTGTGTCGGCACTCGGCAGGCAGTCCGTCCAACCATAATTGTATTATAATATATACCACCTAACCGTGGTTTTTTTTTCATTCTTTATACCGTCGTCATACTAGTTGTTACGAGTATACTACTATCTCTTTATCAACCAGTGTACAGTGCGGTAGTTCACGGCTGTGGCTACCTCTGTGTCGGCACTCGGCAGGCAGTCCGTCCAACCATAATTGTATTATAATATATACCACCTAACCGTGGTTTTTTTTTCATTCTTTATACCGTCGTCATACTAGTTGTTACGAGTATACTACTATCTCTTTATCAACCAGTGTACAGTGCGGTAGTTCACGGCTGTGGCTACCTCTGTGTCGGCACTCGGCAGGCAGTCCGTCCATCCATAATTGTATTACATACCACCTAACCGTGGTTTTTTTATACCACCTAACCGTGGCAGTCCGTCCATAATTGTATACTAGTATCCAATCCATCCATCTCCATTGTTTACCTGAGGTGCCTTTTAGTTCTGCCTATAAAATATGGAGAACAAAAAAGTTGAGGTTCCAAAATTAGGGAAAGATCAAGATCCACTTCCACCTCGTGCTGAAGCTGCTGCCACTAGTCATGGCCGAGACGATGAAATGCCAGCAACGTCGTCTGCCAAGGCCGATGCCCAATGTCATAGTACAGAGCATGTCAAATCCAAAACACCAAATATCAGAAAAAAAAGGACTCCAAAACCTAAAATAAAATTGTCGGAGGAGAAGCGTAAACTTGCCAATATGCCATTTACCACACGGAGTGGCAAGGAACGGCTGAGGCCCTGGCCTATGTTCATGGCTAGTGGTTCAGCTTCACATGAGGATGGAAGCACTCAGCCTCTCGCTAGAAAACTGAAAAGACTCAAGCTGGCAAAAGCACCGCAAAGAACTGTGCGTTCTTTGAAATCCCAAATCCACAAGGAGAGTCCAATTGTGTCGTTTGCGATGCCTGACCTTCCCAACACTGGACGTGAAGAGCATGCGCCTTCCACTATTTGCATGCCCCCTGCAAGTGCTGGAAGGAGCACCCGCAGTCCAGTTCCTGATAGTCAGATTGAAGATGTCAGTGTTGAAGTACACCAGGATGAGGAGGATATGGGTGTTGCTGGCGCTGGGGAGGAAATTGACCAGGAGGATTCTGATGGTGAGGTGGTTTGTTTAAGTCAGGCACCCGGGGAGACACCTGTTGTCCGTGGGAGGAATATGGCCGTTGACATGCCAGGTGAAAATACCAAAAAAATCAGCTCTTCGGTGTGGAGGTATTTCACCAGAAATGCGGACAACAGGTGTCAAGCCGTGTGTTCCCTTTGTCAAGCTGTAATAAGTAGGGGTAAGGACGTTAACCACCTCGGAACATCCTCCCTTATACGTCACCTGCAGCGCATTCATAATAAGTCAGTGACAAGTTCAAAAACTTTGGGTGACAGCGGAAGCAGTCCACTGACCAGTAAATCCCTTCCTCTTGTAACCAAGCTCACGCAAACCACCCCACCAACTCCCTCAGTGTCAATTTCCTCCTTCCCCAGGAATGCCAATAGTCCTGCAGGCCATGTCACTGGCAAGTCTGACGAGTCCTCTCCTGCCTGGGATTCCTCCGATGCATCCTTGCGTGTAACGCCTACTGCTGCTGGCGCTGCTGTTGTTGCCGCTGGGAGTCGATGGTCATCCCAGAGGGGAAGTCGTAAGCCCACTTGTACTACTTCCAGTAAGCAATTGACTGTTCAACAGTCCTTTGCGAGGAAGATGAAATATCACAGCAGTCATCCTACTGCAAAGCGGATAACTGAGTCCTTGACAACTATGTTGGTGTTAGACGTGCGTCCGGTATCCGCCGTTAGTTCACAGGGAACTAGACAATTTATTGAGGCAGTGTGCCCCCGTTACCAAATACCATCTAGGTTCCACTTCTCTAGGCAGGCGATACCGAGAATGTACACGGACGTCAGAAAAAGACTCACCAGTGTCCTAAAAAATGCAGTTGTACCCAATGTCCACTTAACCACGGACATGTGGACAAGTGGAGCAGGGCAGGGTCAGGACTATATGACTGTGACAGCCCACTGGGTAGATGTATGGACTCCCGCCGCAAGAACAGCAGCGGCGGCACCAGTAGCAGCATCTCGCAAACGCCAACTCTTTCCTAGGCAGGCTACGCTTTGTATCACCGCTTTCCAGAATACGCACACAGCTGAAAACCTCTTACGGCAACTGAGGAAGATCATCGCGGAATGGCTTACCCCAATTGGACTCTCCTGTGGATTTGTGGCATCGGACAACGCCAGCAATATTGTGTGTGCATTAAATATGGGCAAATTCCAGCACGTCCCATGTTTTGCACATACCTTGAATTTGGTGGTGCAGAATTTTTTAAAAAACGACAGGGGCGTGCAAGAGATGCTGTCGGTGGCCAGAAAAATTGCGGGACACTTTCGGCGTACAGGCACCACGTACAGAAGACTGGAGCACCACCAAAAACTACTGAACCTGCCCTGCCATCATCTGAAGCAAGAAGTGGTAACGAGGTGGAATTCAACCCTCTATATGCTTCAGAGGTTGGAGGAGCAGCAAAAGGCCATTCAAGCCTATACAATTGAGCACGATATAGGAGATGGAATGCACCTGTCTCAAGTGCAGTGGAGAATGATTTCAACGTTGTGCAAGGTTCTGATGCCCTTTGAACTTGCCACACGTGAAGTCAGTTCAGACACTGCCAGCCTGAGTCAGGTCATTCCCCTCATCAGGCTTTTGCAGAAGAAGCTGGAGGCATTGAAGAAGGAGCTAACACGGAGCGATTCCGCTAGGCATGTGGGACTTGTGGATGCAGCCCTTAATTCGCTTAACAAGGATTCACGGGTGGTCAATCTGTTGAAATCAGAGCACTACATTTTGGCCACCGTGCTCGATCCTAGATTTAAAGCCTACCTTGGATCTCTCTTTCCGGCAGACACAGGTCTGCTGGGGTTGAAAGACCTGCTGGTGACAAAATTGTCAAGTCAAGCGGAACGCGACCTGTCAACATCTCCTCCTTCACATTCTCCCGCAACTGGGGGTGCGAGGAAAAGGCTCAGAATTCCGAGCCCACCCGCTGGCGGTGATGCAGGGCAGTCTGGAGCGACTGCTGATGCTGACATCTGGTCCGGACTGAAGGACCTGACAACGATTACGGACATGTCGTCTACTGTCACTGCATATGATTCTCTCAACATTGATAGAATGGTGGAGGATTATATGAGTGACCGCATCCAAGTAGGCACGTCACACAGTCCGTACTTATACTGGCAGGAAAAAGAGGCAATTTGGAGGCCCTTGCACAAACTGGCTTTATTCTACCTAAGTTGCCCTCCCACAAGTGTGTACTCCGAAAGAGTGTTTAGTGCCGCCGCTCACCTTGTCAGCAATCGGCGTACGAGGTTACATCCAGAAAATGTGGAGAAGATGATGTTCATTAAAATGAATTATAATCAATTCCTCCGCGGAGACATTGACCAGCAGCAATTGCCTCCACAAAGTACACAGGGAGCTGAGATGGTGGATTCCAGTGGGGACGAATTGATAATCTGTGAGGAGGGGGATGTACACGGTGATATATCGGAGGGTGAAGATGAGGTGGACATCTTGCCTCTGTAGAGCCAGTTTGTGCAAGGAGAGATTAATTGCTTCTTTTTGGGGGGGGGTCCAAACCAACCCGTCATATCAGTCACAGTCGTGTGGCAGACCCTGTCACTGAAATGATGGGTTGGTTAAAGTGTGCATGTCCTGTTTTGTTTATACAACATAAGGGTGGGTGGGAGGGCCCAAGGATAATTCCATCTTGCACCTCTTTTTTCTTTTCTTTTTCTTTGCATCATGTGCTGATTGGGGAGGGTTTTTTGGAAGGGCCATCCTGCGTGACACTGCAGTGCCACTCCTAGATGGGCCCGGTGTTTGTGTCGGCCACTAGGGTCGCTAATCTTACTCACACAGCTACCTCATTGCGCCTCTTTTTTTCTTTGCGTCATGTGCTGTTTGGGGAGGGTTTTTTGGAAGGGACATCCTGCGTGACACTGCAGTGCCACTCCTAGATGTGCCCGGTGTTTGTGTCGGCCACTAGGGTCGCTAATCTTACTCACACAGCTACCTCATTGCGCCTCTTTTTTTCTTTGCGTCATGTGCTGTTTGGGGAGGGTTTTTTGGAAGGGACATCCTGCGTGACACTGCAGTGCCACTCCTAGATGTGCCCGGTGTTTGTGTCGGCCACTAGGGTCGCTAATCTTACTCACACAGTCAGCTACCTCATTGCGCCTCTTTTTTTCTTTGCGTCATGTGCTGTTTGGGGAGGGTTTTTTGGAAGGGCCATCCTGCGTGACACTGCAGTGCCACTCCTAGATGGGCCCGGTGTTTGTGTCGGCCACTAGGGTCGCTAATCTTACTCACACAGCTACCTCATTGCGCCTCTTTTTTTCTTTGCGTCATGTGCTGTTTGGGGAGGGTTTTTTGGAAGGGACATCCTGCGTGACACTGCAGTGCCACTCCTAGATGGGCCCGGTGTTTGTGTCGGCCACTAGGGTCGCTTATCTTACTCACACAGCGACCTCGGTGCAAATTTTAGGACTAAAAATAATATTGTGAGGTGTGAGGTATTCAGAATAGACTGAAAATGAGTGTAAATTATGGTTTTTGAGGTTAATAATACTTTGGGATCAAAATGACCCCCAAATTCTATGATTTAAGCTGTTTTTTAGTGTTTTTGGAAAAAAACACCCGAATCCAAAACACACCCGAATCCGACAAAAATAATTCGGTGAGGTTTTGCCAAAACGCGTTCGAACCCAAAACACGGCCGCGGAACCGAACCCAAAACCAAAACACAAAACCCGAAAAATTTCAGGCGCTCATCTCTACTTGACACCTGCAGCCTATCCCTAACCTTATGCCCTCTGTGGCCTTATCCTAACACTGACACCTACAGCTTATCCCTAACTTTAACCCCTCCGCGGCCTAAACCTAACCCTAACACCCGCAGCCTATCTATAACCTCTTTAGGGGAATATCCCATTAGCTACTGTAATTTACCACAGTTCCAGTAATTGGTTCGTCAGGGGCTATCTTATCAGCCCTGATAGCCGGCACTTATCTCGGATTGGTTTCGCCTGCCTCAGGCAGGTGAGTCTAAATCCCAGATGAGTGACTATTTTTGCCATGATAAGTGCTGCGAAAAGCCGATATATTTTTGCAGAACCCTATGAATTTTCTTGAGATAAACGGCAATGTAATTAATAGCGGCGAAAAAACATTGATGATAAAATAAAAATGTGAAAAACACCCTTTTTTCGCTGCCGCAGCATTATCGTGGTAGGTTGGATGCCCCCTTATAGTGATAAAGTATATTACTAATAACAATAATATATATCTCAGTATAAACTTCAGATGTATTTACTGTGCTTTGTAGAAAAAATAGTCTTCATTATTTCTATTGATTAAAGTAGTTGCGGCTGTTGTTACTTCTATTTCTCTAAATGGCCTATTACTTTACATTCTACTAAACAATAAAAACAAAATGTGGAATTTGCAGAAAACATGCTCAATAAATCTGTTGCCGTGAATACCATTGTTGTGTTGATAACTACCTGCGCTACAGTATAGTGTGCTTAATAGCATAGAACTATTGTATCATGTAGAGTCTTTTTAAAATTGTCAAATGACCTTTATTTGTCATTGAAATACCATGTTTTGATTAGATGAGGACTGAATAAGTTCGAGGCTATTTAAGAACCCTATTTTTTGTGATTGATTGTTCAATGACTAAGCAGTTGCTAGGTAGATTTCAAGGGTCCGGGTATTTTTTTCCCATAGGTCTGTTGGTATGTCAATCAGTAACAGGGGGTGTAGGCTTAGGTCAGTATATAGGTGGTCATTCCGAGTTGATCGCAGCCAGCAACTTTTGCTGATGCTGCGATCAACTAGTCCACGCCTATGGGGGAGTGTATTTTAGCTTAGCAGGGCTGCGATCGTTTGTGCAGCCCTGCTAAGCTAAAAAAATTTCAAGCAAAACTAGACTAGGCCTGGACATACTTACCCTGTGCGATGGATCCAGCGATGATGGGCCCAGCTTTGGCGTCACTCCTCCGCCTTCCGTTCTCCTGGACACGCCTGCGTTTTACTCACCACTCCCCGAAAACGACTCCAAACGGTCCAGATCCGCCCTGGAACGCCTTCTCCCTGTCAATCATATTTGCGGTCCGTCCTGCGACCGCTTTCTTCTTTAGACGGGATGTAACCCGGCGACCCCTGTCGCCGGGCAATGCCGCGCACGCGCACAGTGGCCGCCGTGCATGCGCATTTCGCACCCGTTCGCACCGCAGCAATAAACCGCTGCTTGCAAACGGGTCGGAATGACCCCAATAATTCCCAGTCAGGTGCCTCAGACTTCCTCTTGCCATTTTCTTGGAATGAAAGGCTGAGTATATTCTGTGGCATTATTCCTTGTGTCCCCACTGTCATTTATTCTCCTCAGCCTCCTTTGCTATACCCTTTGCTGTCTCTCAGTTGTGCTCCCTTGTTCTGTTTCTCCCGCTTATTTTGTTTCCCTGCACTATTCCCCGTCCGCGCAGGTCGGCTCCTCCTCCCAGGCGTCTGGCCGAGGCCGCGCGCCCGCTCACCTCGGCGGGTTATGGGTGTCCTTATGCCCGCACGATGGCCTTGTCCCCCTCCTTGTCTGCTCCTGCCTCGGGGTCTCGCTGAAGGTCCTCTGCTGGGCTCCATTCCTCTCCTCCGTCACGTCAGGTGGCTGGCGGGTGCGGTGTCCCGGTTATGGCTGCCGCTGGCGATGGGCGGCTATGTGTGTGGGGGTCTGCCCCGATGGCCACTACGCTGCCACCGGCGGTCCCCTCCTGCCCGGCCTCTCTGCTTGGGTCCTGCTCCCTCTCCTCATCCGCAGCTCCGGTTGATGGCTGCGACGGCCTGGTGGTGCACGGCGGCCCCGGATTGCTAGTGGAGGAGGGGAGGCATCATCGCGGGGGGTCCGACGCCATTGCAGTTCGCTGGCCCTTGGACGCCACTAGATGGGGGGTTTTCGATGGGTAGTTCCGAAGGGGGGGTTGAGCTTCCACAGTCCCCCAGTTGACTGAGGTACCTGCATTTGTGCCTCCTCCGAGAGCACTGTTGGGTGTGGCGTCTGGCTCCCTAGGGCTGACGCATTCTGCGGTTCCTCCTTTTGATGTTGCTCCGGCACCACCTGCTGGACACTCTGGGGTGTTGCAGGTGGTGTCTGCACACAGCTCCCTGGCCGCCTCATTTACCTTGCCGAGTTATCGTTCCCTGTCTGCTGGTGGCTTTTACCCAGCTGGTGTCCCCGGGGTGCAGCCTTTGGCGGTACAACAGCTGTTCCCCGTATCCCTTGGCACGCGGCTGCTGAGTGCATCCGTTTCCTTTGCATTCCATTTTTCTCCCTATTTGGCGGGTACGGAGTTGGGGGCCCAGCCCACATGGTCTTTTAGTGGTCCACAGTTTTCTATCCCCCCCCCCACAGCATTTCCGGGTCCTGGTGTTGGGGGTTTCTTCCCTTCATCATCCCCAAATGAGCGGATTTGGCAGTCACCTTTTGACCCGGGGCATTTTCACCATGTCCCACAGTCGGGCCCCTGGGGTCTGGCATATGTTCCTTCCCCGTTGTGGCCACCAGCCTATAGTATCGGGAACCTGGTGTTGCCCAGGGCCCCTCCTTAGGCCACTGTGTCCCCCCCTAGTTCATTTCCCCTGCCCCGCCTCTCCCCCCGGGCCCACCTCCGGGTGTCAGTGTTGCATTGCCCCCCCTTCCTCCCTTGCCGTCTGTGGCTCCTGTTGATTTGCATGTTTTACTAGCTGCTTTTGTGTCCATGGAGTCTTCCGTGCAGGTGTCGGCGAGTTCAGCGGGTCCAGTGTCTACGCTGCGAATGGGTCGCAGGTGGAGGAGCGGGCCAGTTGCGGCTCCGGTCAAAGATGTGCCATCGGGGCCGGTGGAAGTGGCTGATGGGGTTATGGGCCCCTCCGGTTCGGGTAAGCAAGCATTTGTTTCTCCTTGTTTTTCTAGTTCTTCTTCTAGCTCTTCCACTAGTGTTTCCTCGGGTTCTCCCAGGTGCCCGCATGAGTTTGCTAGGCTTATAGCGTGCCGCGTAGCTAAGCAATCTTGGAAAGACAAAGTGTAAGTGGTCACGGTTCCTTCTGATCCCCGCGTTTCACAGAATTGGTGCATTGCGCCAATATCGCTGTGACAAGGGGCATTAGGAAACGGATGAAGGAAAAGATTAAAAAGGGCAAGTAAGTCGACGTGTTCACCCTTACGGATGACATGGGGCTTTTGATGAGGCTAAAAAGGCGGGCGGCATGGGGGAGAATGCCTTCAATAACTTCCATCAATGGTTATGTTTTTTTTTTTTTGCGGCTTGTTACCCGGATTCTCGGCCTGCCGAGTATCCTAATGTAGTGAAGTATTTGTTTTTGGTGCATGAGATGTATTTGAAGACCAAGGTTTACGCTAGGAGGGATTACGACGAAGAGTTTCGGCGTAATCAGGATGGCAACCCCATTTTACCCTTGGCTTTCAAAGACGTGGAAGTGTGGCTCGAGGTTACACAGCAGGTCAGGCCCCCCGCGGATGCTAAAGGTAAAAAGCCTCTTGCCCCTAGCGTTTCCGGTTCACGCTTGGGGGCAAAGGGCAAGTGATTTGCATTTAATGAAGGAAAATGCACCATGGGCCTTACCTGATGTTTTCGCCACTCCTGCAAAGTTTGCGGGCCGGCCACCCGGCTAAGGACTGCACTTCGGCCGCGGGCGGTAAGCCCTCCGCTGCGTCCGAGGCCGGTGGAGGTAATAAGTAAGGCGCATTCTCCTATCCGTGTGCGCGAACTTGTTAGGTGGCTAAGTTTGTATACCGAAAGGGCGGCTGCTCAGTTTTTACGGAACGGGTTCAGTTACGGTTTTCGTCTGCCCATTTCGGATTCCATGCACGTTGTTGCACACAGGAATTTTAAATCGGCTCGAGATTTCCCGCATGTGGTCAGCCACACGGTGGACGCGGAGTTACACTTGGGACGCATGTGTGGCCCCTATGCTGCCCCTCCGTTGCCCTCCTTGTGCATCTACCCCATTGGGGTGGTGCCCACGAGTGTTCCGGGCAAGTTCCGCCTCATTCAGCATTTGTCACACCCTCCCGGGGTTTCCGTGAATGATGCCATCCCCGAATCTGTTTAAGTCTTTTGACGACGCTCTGCGTTTGGTTCGGGGCTGCGGTCTGGGTGCGCTGCTGGCCAAGCTGTACGTGGAGTCCACTTTTCGCCTGCTTCCCCTACACCCGGATTCCCTCAGATTCCTGGGTTTGAAGTTGGGGCAGGATTTCTACGTGGACAGGTGCCTCCCAGTGGGCTGTTCTGTCTCTGGATGATTTCCTCTTGGTGGGCCCAAGAGACAGTTCGGCTTGTGGCGACATGCTGTCTTCCGCCAGAGCATTGTTCAGGGAGCTGGGCGTCCCGGTGGCCCCTAAAAAATGTGAGGGCCCCACCAGTCGACTTAGTTATCTGGGGATTGAAATAGATACGTGGCGGGTTGTTGCCGCCTTCCCGCTGACAAAGTGCATAAGCTTCTAGGGTTAATCGGAGACTGCATGGGGAAGCGCAGGGTTTGGCTCAAACAGGTCCAATGTTTGATAGGCTCTTTCAATTTTGTGTACAGGATCATCCCCATGGGGCGGGTTTTTTGACGTTAACTTGAGTGTGCCACGGCGGGGACGGCCCGGCAGCACGAGACCGTTTACCTTTCCCATGAAATCAGGGATGTTTGCGGGTCTGGT
Organism: Pseudophryne corroboree; assembly: GCF_028390025.1. NCBI lineage: Eukaryota > Metazoa > Chordata > Amphibia > Anura > Myobatrachidae > Pseudophryne > Pseudophryne corroboree. The sequence continues at coordinate 1,191,724,369 of NC_086444.1, read as the reverse complement.
CCACGTTCTTAGTTTCTTTTAACTGGGAAGTTTTGTGGCCTTCACAGTGCTGTACCAACAGCTGCCTTCAGTTGTTCACGGACTCTTCCGGCAGTTTCGGGTTCGGCGCCTTTTTCGCCGGCGAGTGGTGTGCTTCTCCCTGGCCTGCCTCTTGGTCTCCCATGGGTTCACCTGGAACCTTCTTTTGTTGGAACTTTTCCCCATAATCGTAGCTCTGGACTTGTGGGCCTCCAAGTTTTCGGATCGGAACATTTCTTTCCGCTGCGACAACTTGAGGATGGTCCACGCTATTAACAACTAGCGTTCATCCTCCCCACAGGCCTTGCGCCTTTTGCGGTATTTGGTACTTAAATGCTTGCAGCACAATATCAGTTTCAGGGCTCACCACGTCCCCGGCATCGACAACGGGATAGCGGATGCTTTGTATCACTTTCAATTTGATAAGTTCTGTGAATTGGTGCCGGGGACGGCAGCTGAAAGTTTACCATGCCTGCCTTCTCTCTGGCAGATTATCGAGCTGGCTTAGTTGAGTTGGCCAGAAAAGCTTTAGTTCCTTCCATGCTTAGGGCGTATGATGCTGCCTGGCGTGACTGGTCGGCTTTTGCAGGTGGGTATAGTCCAGGGGGTAAGTCAACCATTGACTGTTTGATGGCCTTTGTCTGGAGCCATTATGAGGCAGGCATTTCCTTCCATGCGTGCATACGCCGACAGGCGGACCCCACCAAGTCTTTTGTTTTGTCCAAAGCTCTTAAGGGTTGGTCTAAGGTAAGCCATGCGCCTGTGGATTCGCGGAGGCCTGTTACTTTGCAGATGTTAACGGAATTACTAGGGGTACTGCCTCAGGTGGCCGACTCCAATTTTGAGGTTGCTCTTTTTAGTTTGGCTTTTGCGCTTGCTTTCTTTGGGGCTTTTTGGATCAGTGAGCTAGTGGCGAGTAACAAGTTGTCTCGGGACTCTTGCCTCCTCTGGTGCAATGTGATGTTGCAGGACGTTAAGTTGCTGTGCAAAATTCCACGTTCTAAAGCGGATCAGGCTGGCCGTGGTCGCTGGGTGTCCCTTGAGGCGCGTACGGGTGAAGGTATTTGCCCGGTGCGGCTGGCGAATGAGTACGTATTGTTGTGACCCAGAAGACGGGGTGTTGCGCATGCACAGTACTGTCAACTAGAGATGAGCGGGTTCGGTTCCTCGGAATCCGAACCTGCCCGAACTTCAGGTTTTTTTACACTGGGCCGAGCGACTCGGATCTTCCCGCCTTGCTCGGTTAACCCGAGCGCGCCCGAACATCATCATCCCTCTGTCGGATTCTCGCGAGGCTCGTATTCTATCGCGAGACTCGGATTCTATATAAGGAGCCGCGCGTCGCCGCCATTTTCACACGTGCATTGAGATTGATAGGGAGAGGACGTGGCTGGCGTCCTCTCCGTTTAGACTAGAGTACTAGAGAGAGACACAAATTTTGGGGAGCATATTATTAGGAGGAGTACTACTTGCTGCTGATAGTGTGACCAGTGACCACCAGTTTAATTAATCCGTTCTCTTCCTGAAAAAAAACGATACACAGTGTGACACAGTCACATACCATATCTGTGCTCAGCCCAGTGTGCTGCATCATATGTAATACTGTATATCATTATCTGACTGTGCTGAGTGCTCACTGCTCACACAGCTTAATTGTGGGGGAGACTGGGGAGCAGTTATAGCAGGAGTACATATTTTAAGTACAGTGCACACTTTTGCTGCCAGAGTGCCACTGCCAGTGTGACTGACCAGTGACCACTGACCACCAGTATTGTGATTGTCTGCTGACCACCAGTTTATTGTGTGATTGTCTGCCTGAAAAAGTTAAACACTCGTCGTGTGGTGTTTTTATAAACGCATTCTGCAGACAGTGTCCAGCAGGTCCGTCATTACATAATATATACCTGTCCGGCTGCAGTACTAGTGTGATATATATATATTTTAATTTTATCTCATTATCATCCAGTCTATATTAGCAGCAGACACAGTACGGTAGTCCACGGCTGTAGCTACCTCTGTGTCGGCAGTCGCTCGTCCATCCATAATTGTATACCACCTACCCGTGTTTTTTTTTTTTTCTATCTTCTTGATACTAGTAGCTTACTTTAGGAGTCTGCAGTGCTGACAGACAGTGTCCAGCAGGTCCGTCATTACATAATATATACCTGTCCGGCTGCAGTACTAGTGTGATATATATATATATTTTAATTTTATCTCATTATCATCCAGTCTATATTAGCAGCAGACACAGTACGGTAGTCCACGGCTGTAGCTACCTCTGTGTCGGCAGTCGCTCGTCCATCCATAATTGTATACCACCTACCCGTGGTTTTTTTTTTTTCTATCTTCTTGATACTAGTAGCTTACTTTAGGAGTCTGCAGTGCTGACAGACAGTGTCCAGCAGGTCCGTCATTACATAATATATACCTGTCCGGCTGCAGTACTAGTGTGATATATATATATATTTTAATTTTATCTCATTATCATCCAGTCTATATTAGCAGCAGACACAGTACGGTAGTCCACGGCTATAGCTACCTCTGTGTCGGCAGTCGCTCGTCCATCCATAATTGTATACCACCTACCCGTGGTTTTTTTTTTTCTATCTTCTTGATACTAGTAGCTTACTTTAGGAGTCTGCAGTGCTGAGTCTGACAGACAGTGTCCAGCAGGTCCGTCATTACATAATATATACCTGTCCGGCTGCAGTACTAGTGTGATATATATATATATTTTAATTTTATCTCATTATCATCCAGTCTATATTAGCAGCAGACACAGTACGGTAGTCCACGGCTGTAGCTACCTCTGTGTCGGCAGTCGCTCGTCCATCCATAATTGTATACCACCTACCAGTGTTTTTTTTTTTTTCTATCTTCTTGATACTAGTAGCTTACTTTAGGAGTCTGCAGTGCTGAGTCTGACAGACAGTGTCCAGCAGGTCCGTCATTACATAATATATACCTTTCCGGCTGCAGTACTAGTGTGATATATATATATATATATTTTTTTTAATTTTATCTCATTATCATCCAGTCTATATTAGCAGCAGACACAGTACGATAGTCCACGGCTGTAGCTACCTCTGTGTCGGCAGTCGCTCGTCATCCATAAGTATACTAGTATCCATCCATCTCCATTGTTTACCTGAGGTGCCTTTTAGTTGTGCCTATTAAAATATGGAGAACAAAAATGTTGAGGTTCCAAAAATAGGGAAAGATCAAGATCGACTTCCACCTCGTGCTGAAGCTGCTGCCACTAGTCATGGCCGAGACGATGAAATGCCAGCAACGTCGTCTGCCAAGGCCGATGCCCAATGTCATAGTACAGAGCATGTAAAATCCAAAACACCAAATATCAGTAAAAAAAGGACTCAAAAATCTAAAATAAAATTGTCGGAGGAGAAGCGTAAACTTGCCAATATGCCATTTACCACACGGAGTGGCAAGGAACGGCTGAGGCCCTGGCCTATGTTCATGGCTAGTGGTTCAGCTTCAGAGATTAATTGCTTCTTTTTTGGTGGGGGTCCAAACCAACCCGTCATTTCAGTCACAGTCGTGTGGCAGACCCTGTCACTGAAATGATGGGTTGGTTAAAGTGTGCATGTCCTGTTTATACAACATAAGGGTGGGTGGGAGGGCCCAAGGACAATTCCATCTTGCACCTCTTTTTTCTTTCATTTTTCTTTGCGTCATGTGCTGTTTGGGGAGTATTTTTTTGAAGGGCCATCCTGCGTGACACTGCAGTGCCACTCCTAGATGGGCCAGGTGTTTGTGTCGGCCACTAGGGTCGCTTATCTTACTCACACAGCTACCTCATTGCGCCTCTTTTTTTCTTTGCGTCATGTGCTGTTTGGGGAGTGTTCTTTGGAAGGGCCATCCTGCGTGACACTGCAGTGCCACTCCTAGATGGGCCAGGTGTTTGTGTCGGCCACTAGGGTCGCTTATCTTACTCACACAGCTACCTCATTGCGCCTCTTTTTTTCTTTGCGTCATGTGCTGTTTGGGGAGTGTTTTTTGGAAGGGCCATCCTGCGTGACACTGCAGTGCCACTCCTAGATGGGCCAGGTGTTTGTGTCGGCCACTAGGGTCGCTTAGCTTACTCACACAGCTACCTCATTGCGCCTCTTTTTTTCTTTGCGTCATGTGCTGTTTGGGGAGTGTTTTTTGGAAGGGCCATCCTGCGTGACACTGCAGTGCCACTCCTAGATGGGCCAGGTGTTTGTGTCGGCCACTAGGGTCGCTTAGCTTAGTCATCCAGCGACCTCGGTGCAAATTTTAGGACTAAAAATAATATTGTGAGGTGTGAGGTGTTCAGAATAGACTGAAAATGAGTGGAAATTATGGTTTTTGAGGTAAATAATACTTTGGGATCAAAATGACCCCCAAATTCTATGATTTAAGCTGTTTTTTAGTGTTTTTTGAAAAAAACACCCGAATCCAAAACACACCCGAATCCGACAAAAAAAATTCGGTGAGGTTTTGCCAAAACGCGGTCGAACCCAAAACACGGCCGCGGAACCGAACCCAAAACCGAAACACAAAACCCGAAAAATTTCAAGTGCACATCTCTACTGTCAACACGACTGCGCATGCGTCAGCCCCGGCAGGGCCGGATCAAGGCTCCAGGGGGCCCGGGGTACTTTAGACAAGGGGGGCCCCTGAGGGCTAAATATAGTGTATATACTGTAGGAAGGGGAGGTTCCTTACAAAAAAAAAAAATATATATATATATATATATATATATAATTGATAAAAGTGAGCAGAAAGCTGTTGGAGGCAGAAACGAAGGATAGCACATTTTATTAAATAGAAAATTAGCATACATACACACAACACACACATAGCATTCATAAACACTCACAAACAGCATACATACATACATACCACACAGCATACACACATACACACACACACACACACACACACACTACACACCAACAACATACACACTACACACCAACAACATATACACACACACTATACACCAACAACATATACACACACACACACACACACACACACACACACAGCATGCATACATACATATACACACACACACACAGCATGCATACATACACACACCAACACATACACACACTACACACCTACAACATATATATATACACACACACCACTAACCAACTGAACAGAGGAGAAGAGGAGGAGGTTCTGCCGGAGTCCATGTGAGTTAAACATAGGAGGAGCTGCTGCTGCTGCACATACTCAGCAGCTCCCTCCACAGTCCACTGTGTGTTCGAGAGGCAAAGAGCTCAGCTGATCAGAGGCAGAGCTCTCAGTGAGGAGCAGCCAATTCATTCACGGCAGTTCGTAAGTGCCTGTGGGTGGCCCCGCTGGGTGCAGAGACGGAGACAAGGCTGTCTCCGTCTCTGAAACACAAAATTTGTCTGCAGAGAGGGGAAAGTTTGCACCACTGCCACCAATGAATGAACTTCCTAAAATAAAATAAAAACTACCAGTGCTTGACGGAAGGCACGGGGGGCCCTTAAATCTGGGGGGCCCAGGGTAATGTGTCCCCTGGGCTCCCCCCATAATCCGGCTCTGAGCCCCGGCATCTGTGAACCACATTGTACATATTCTAGGACCCAGCTGCATTGGGGACAGGGGACCCTGCAGTGGGGACAACAGAAGAGGGACCCAGTCACATGACCAGTGGCAGCCCTACTGTCACAACTGAGGGCCTGAGCTGACGGGAGGCAGCCTCAATTGTAGGGGCTGAGATGTAACGGAACCTGGGAGGTTGTATCAGACCCCTAGACATGTAAGTAACATGTAGAATAACTGCCCGAAGGCGTGACCACGACAACCAGGATAAAAGTCAATGATGTTTATTATGACAAACTCCGTAACACAGCAGCAGTAAAGGAAACATAAAAGTCAACAGAAGATAAATACAATTCCTGGGTACTACAGGGTGGCAAGGGCCACAGGCACTGGTAGAGTGAGACAGTTCTTATAATCTACTAGTTGGAAAGTTCTTACCAGACCTGACTGTAGCAATGGAGAGAACCCAGGATCGTACCAGCTGGTGTTCCAGGAAAGGCTGGGTTGCTGAAGATAAAACGGCTGCTGTGGATACTGGCTGGAACCAGACTGTTGTTGGTACGGAGTGGATACTGGCTGGAACCAGTTAAATAATAAACGAACTTGAGAGCGATGAAATAATAATGAAGTTTGGAGTTTAAGAGCGGTGAAATAATAATACCGGTGGAGAGTGGTAAACTACAGAAAGGACACCGGCCCTTTAAAAGAAGCTGTACACTGGTGGAAGCTGGGCTGGAAGCAGGTGATTGATGAAGTTTGGAGTTTGAGAGCGGTGAAATAATAATACCGGTGGAGAGTGGTAAACTGCAGAAAGGACACCGGCCCTTTAAGAGAAGCTGTACACTGCTGGAAGCTGGGCTGGAAGCAGGTGATTGTTGTAACTGGAAACAGGTGAGTCCAGAATGGATCGGAGAGTCAGGCTACACCACAGATGGAATGCTGGTGCGGGTCTCTATAGCAGAAGTCTGGAGACAGGAGCTGGAACCTGGAAGACAACCACAGGAGAGAGACAAACTGGAACTAGGTTAGACAACCAAAGCACTGACGCCTTCCTTGCTCAGGCACAGCTTACTTATACCTGCAGCAAGGAAGGGGTTGGCTAGGCAATTATGCAAATCAACAATACAGACAGCAGATTGGTGGAAATGCTCAGATGACAAAATCCAAGATGGCTGCGCCCATGCAGACACTTGGAGGGAAGTTTGGTTTGTAATCCATGTGAGAATTGAAACAGTAATGGCGACGCCGGCCACAGGAGACAGGAGACGCCAGACTGACAAGCGCACATTTAACCACGCGGGCACAGCGGAGGCCGCGGCTGATGAAATCACCACTCTGACATTCTGCATGTGGAAACTCAGGAACAGCGGGATCCGGTCCTGGAACGCTGAGCCAGCCTTAGGAGGCATCTGAAGGGTAAGTAATGGCGTCCAGATACCCGGATCGTGACAGCACCCCCCCCTTTAGGAGTGGCCCCAGGACACTTCTTAGGCTTTAAAGGAAACTTTGCGTGGAAATTTCGGACCAAGGCAGGAGCATGGACGTCTGAGGCATTGGTCCAAGAGCGTTCTTCAGGACCATAGCCCTTCCAGTCAATGAGGTATTGTAACTGACCGTAACGGAAACGTGAGTCCAAAATCTTGGCCACCTCGTACTCGACTCCCCGTTGAGTCTGAACTTTGGGAGCTGGAGGAAGTGTGGAATGAAACCGATTCAGGATCAGCGGTTTCAACAAAGAAACATGAAATGTCCTGGGTATTTTCAAGAAGGATGGTAACTGTAACCTGTAGGCAACAGGATTGATGACTTGTTCAATCTTGAAGGGTCCGATGTAGCGAGGTGCAAATTTCATGCTGGGAACTCTCAACCTCAAATTCTTCGTGGACAGCCACACACGATCACCCACCTTGAGAGCAGGAACCGCTCTACGCTTTCTATCGGCAAACTTCTTATACCTGAATGAGGCTTTAAGCAGGGCTGCGCGGACGTTCCTCCAGTTATTTGAAAACTGATGCAAGGTGACATCCACTGCTGGAACAGAAGTTGCGGGAAGCGGTTGGAATTCTGGGACTTTAGGGTGGAATCCATAATTAATGAAGAATGGTGTAGAAGAAGATGAGGAATGGTATTGATTGTTGTGGCTGAACTCGGCCCAAAGAAGGAGTTGAACCCAGTCATCTTGAGAGGAAGACACATATATACGGAGGAAGGCCTCCAAGTCCCGATTCACCCTCTCGGTTTGACCATTGGTCTGAGGATGGTAAGCCGTGGAAAACTTTAACTTGACTTGGAGGGCTTGACAGAAACTTCGCCAAAATTTGGCTACAAATTGTACTCCACGATCCGAGATGATCTCTTCAGGAAGACCGTGAAGTCGGAAGATCTCTTGTATAAACACTTGAGCCAACTTTGAAGCTGACGGAAGACCGGTGAGAGGGATGAAATGTGCCATCTTGGTGAACCGGTCAACTACCACCCAGATGGTATTAAACTTGTTGCAGATAGGTAGATCGGAAACAAAGTCCATCGACAAATGGGTCCAAGGTCGACGGGGAACAGATAATGGAACCAGTTGCCCCGCAGGCGACTGGCGGGAGACTTTGTGTTGGGCACACTTTGGGCAGGAGGCAGTAAATTCCATAACGTCCTTCTTCAGAGTTGGCCACCAGTAGGACCTAGAAATAAATTCAAGGGTTTTCTGAATGCCTGTATGTCCAGCAAAACGGGAAGCATGGGCCCAATGCATGAGCTTCTTCCTTAGAACTGGCTTAACAAAACTTTTCCCTGGTGGAGGCGTAGAGTCCATCCCTACCGTGGAGAATGCCAACGGATTAATAATAGGATGCTTGTCTGCAGACTCGGACTCATTTTCTTGCTCCCATGAGCGGGAAAGGGCATCGGCCTTACGATTCTGAGAACCCGGACAGAACTGGAGTTTAAAGTCAAACCTAGAGAAGAAAAGTGCCCATCTGGCCTGACGAGGATTCAGACATTGTGCGCCTTTGAGATATAAAAGATTTTTGTGGTCGGTAAGAATGGTGATTGAGTGGGAAGCTCCCTCCAACAGGTATCTCCACTCCTCCAGAGCGAGCTTGATGGCTAGCAACTCCTGATCGCCAATGGCATAGTTGCGCTCAGCTGGGGAGAACTTCCGGGAGAAGAAACTGCAAGGATGTAGATGTCCATCTTTGGCCCTCTGGGATAACACTGCTCCTACTCCAACGGAGGAGGCATCTACCTCTAAGATAAAAGGAGAGTCGGTGTCGGGCTGTTTCAGAACTGGTGCAGAGATGAACCGTTGCTTCAGAAGGTGAAAGGCCTGTGTAGCTTCCTCGGACCACTTGGACGGATTAGCACCTTTCTTGGTTAATGCAGTGATAGGCGCCACAATGGTGGAAAAGTCTCGTATAAATTTTCTATAATAATTGGCGAACCCTAAGAACCTCTGGACCCCTTTGAGGCTTAAGGGTATAGGCCAATTCTGGATTGCTTGGAGTTTCTCAGGATCCATCTCTAGTCCGGAACCGGACACAATGTAACCTAGAAACGGAATGGTTTTAACTTCAAACACACACTTCTCCAATTTACAATAGAGGTGCTTGACACGGAGACGGGAAAGAACCTCTTTTACCCAGAAACGATGATCTTCGAGATTATTAGCAAAGATGAGGATGTCGTCTAGATAAACCACGACATGGCGGTACAAGATGTCCCTGAAAATCTCATTCACGAAGTGCTGGAAGACTGCTGGAGCATTGCTCAATCCGAAGGGCATGACGAGGTACTCATAATGTCCGTCACGGGTGTTAAAGGCGGTCTTCCACTCGTCACCCTCACGGATTCGGATGAGATTGTAGGCACCCCTCAAGTCCAGCTTTGTGAAAATAGTTGCACCACTAACTCTATCAAAGAGCTCGGTAATCAGGGGTAAAGGGTATCGGTTCTTGACGGTAATGTCGTTCAGACCTCTGTAGTCGATGCACGGACGCAGACCACCGTCTTTCTTCTTAACGAAGAAGAAGCCTGCGCCGGCTGGAGAAGAAGATGGTCGGATGAAACCCTTCGCCAGGTTCTCTTTGATGTACTCTTCCATGGAGTGTGTCTCAGGCAGAGACAACGGATAAGTTCGGCCTCGCGGTGGAACCTTCCCTGGAATGAGGTCGATTGGGCAGTCCCATTCTCTATGAGGAGGAAGGATATCAGCAGAGGCTTTACTGAACACGTCCGTGAAGTCTTGATATGGAGGAGGCGGAACATCAGATGACCTGGGGAAGGAAGAACAAACAGGAAGAACTTTGGCTAAACAAGTCTCAGCACAGGAGGGACCCCATGCCAGTATTTGCGTAGTCGTCCAGTCAATTGATGGGTTGTGGAGACGGAGCCATGGAAGGCCTAAAACCACTGGATGTGTGGCTCTTGGAATCACTAAAAAAGAAATATACTCAGAATGAAGAACTCCCACTCTCAGACGAACTGGAAGAGTCCTTAAGGAAATGACTGCGTCAAAAATCTTGCTGCCATCCACGGCAGTCAAAGAGATGGACGAGGACAGTCTCTCGGTGGGTAGGGACCACCGTTTAACATAAGCTTCGGTTATGAAATTCCCAGCTGCTCCGGAATCAAGGAGGGCAATGACGTTCCTGTAACGTTGAGCAATTTGGAGCGACACTGGGAGGTTACAGTCATGAGGAGATGGAGAGGAGATCATTACTCCTAGCCGGCCCTCTCCTTGGCGAGCTAGGATCTGGAGTTTCCTGGACGTTTGGGACAGGCATTGATAGTGTGCGACGGAGCTGCACAGTAGAGACAGAGAGACTCAGAGAGACGTCTTCGGCGCTCAGCGGGAGATAGACGAGAACGACTAATTTGCATAGGCTCATCCTTGGATGGAGATGGTTGACGAGGAGGAGGAGCAGAAGATTTAGGAGTAGATGATCTTCCTCGCTCAGTTGCTCTCTCTCTGAAACGTAGATCAACCTTCGTGCAAAGAGAAATTAGCTCATCCAACTTAGAGGGCAAGTCTCTGGTAGCTAACTCATCCTTGATGCGTTCTGATAAGCCATGCCAGAATGCAGCATACAGGGCCTCGTCGTTCCATGCCAGTTCGGATGCCAGGATTTTAAACTGTATAAGATACTGTCCCACAGTACGTGTTCCCTGGCGTAAACGGAGAATCTCAGATGAAGCAGATGTTATCCGGCCTGGCTCGTCGAAGATGCGCCTGAATGTAGCTACAAAGTCAGTATAGGAGGATAGCAGGGGATCAGACTTCTCCCATAAAGGTGATGCCCAGTCAAGGGCTGAGCCACTGAGAAGGGAGATGATATAGGCAATTTTGGAACGGTCACTGAAGAAATTGCCAGGTAGAAGCTCAAAGTGGATTTCACATTGATTGAGAAATCCCCTGCAGAACCTTGGAGATCCATCAAATTTTGCTGGCGTTTGAAGATGAAGATGTGGACTGGAAATGGGTAAGGTGGGTGGGGTTACAGCTGGTGTCACTGTAGTGGACGCACCGGACGTGCCAGGTCCACGGAGGGTCGTTTGAATCCCATCCAGCCGTGTAGAGAGATCCTGGAGACAGCGGATGATGTGGCCCTGTGCAGCCTCCTGATGTTCAAGTCGGGCTGCCGCTTGATCCTGGTCTCCGGCTGGATTCATTAGGTCAGTGCTTACTGTCACAACTGAGGGCCTGAGCTGACGGGAGGCAGCCTCAGTTGTAGGGGCTGAAATGTAACGGAACCTGGGAGGTTGTATCAGACCCCTAGACATGTAAGTAACATGTAGAATAACTGCCCGAAGGCGTGACCACGACAACCAGGATAAAAGTCAATGATGTTTATTATGACAAACTCCGTAACACAGCAGCAGTAAAGGAAACATAAAAGTCAACAGAGGATAAATACAATTCCTGGGTACTACAGGGTGGCAAGGGCCACAGGCACTGGTAGAGTGAGACAGTTCTTATAATCTTCTAGTTGGAAAGTTCTTACCAGACCTGACTGTAGCAATGGAGAGAACCCAGGATCGTACCAGCTGGTGTTCCAGGAAAGGCTGGGTTGCTGAAGATAAAACGGCTGCTGTGGATACTGGCTGGAACCAGACTGTTGTTGGTACGGAGTGGATACTGGCTGGAACCAGTTAAATAATAAACGAACTTGAGAGCGATGAAATAATAATGAAGTTTGGAGTTTAAGAGCGGTGAAATAATAATACCGGTGGAGAGTGGTAAACTGCAGAAAGGACACCGGCCCTTTAAGAGAAGTTGTACACTGCTGGAAGCTGGGCTGGAAGCAGGTGATTGATGAAGTTTGGAGTTTGAGAGCGGTGAAATAATAATACCGGTGGAGAGTGGTAAACTGCAGAAAGGACACCGGCCCTTTAAGAGAAGCTGTACACTGCTGGAAGCTGGGCTGGAAGCAGGTGATTGTTGTAACTGGAAACAGGTGAGTCCAGAATGGATCGGAGAGTCAGGCTACACCGCAGATGGAATGCTGGTGCGGGTCTCTATAGCAGAAGTCTGGAGACAGGAGCTGGAACCTGGAAGACAACCACAGGAGAGAGACAAACTGGAACTAGGTTAGACAACCAAAGCACTGACGCCTTCCTTGCTCAGGCACAGCTTACTTATACCTGCAGCAAGGAAGGGGTTGGCTAGGCAATTATGCAAATCAACAATACAGACAGCAGATTGGTGGAAATGCTCAGATGACAAAATCCAAGATGGCTGCGCCCATGCAGACACTTGGAGGGAAGTTTGGTTTGTAATCCATGTGAGAATTGAAACAGTAATGGCGACGCCGGCCACAGGAGACAGGAGACGCCAGACTGACAAGCGCACATTTAACCACGCGGGCACAGCGGAGGCCGCGGCTGATGAAATCACCACTCTGACATTCTGCATGTGGAAACTCAGGAACAGCGGGATCCGGTCCTGGAACGCTGAGCCAGCCTTAGGAGGCATCTGAAGGGTAAGTAATGGCGTCCAGATACCCGGATCGTGACACCTACTCACCGAGGTAGGAGCCGCCGCTGATTTTAAGACACAAGCCCTAGTTTTGCCTATTACATTTACCATAAATAATTAGAATTGATCCTTGACCACCAACCCAGGGCACCCCTGCAAGTACCCAAGGCACCCCAGGGTGCTACAGCACCTAGTTTGGGAACTGCTGCACAACCGACAAACCGAGCGGTATTTATGAGAAAAACAGGCATGATAAATTGAAGAACCTGGTGATGGTAAATAAGAGTAGATTGCAGTGTGAAATACATGTTTCCACTTTGCACATATTTTAGCAGATTTGTAATTTGCCACACTAGGAAAATACATCTCTTTCCTAACCTTACCCCGTCCGCGGCCTAACCCAAACCCTGTCAGCCTGAAGCTTAACCCTAACCTTACCTGTCAAAGTCGAAAAATATTGTAAAGGATGCCCCAAGTACTAACCCCATGCACATGCCCGCTGCGCGTGCACTCAGTCTGCCGTGCGTGCACATATCCGCAATTTGCGTTAAGTAGCTTTCCACGGTCATGCGCCTTAGCGCGTGGTATGCGCATTTACGGTAGAGTTTGTGAATGCATAGAGGGTTATTAGAACATTACATATTTAACCCAAATAGTGTACATTTTAGATATAGTTCCCCTACACCACATCAGCGAGTGTTAATAGTTTAAACAGTTCCTGGACAAAGGGATTCGCCTTTGCATGATAGGAAGGGTCAGACAAAGGTTGGAAGGTGATGTCTAGTATCCAGCTATAGGGTATTTTGAGAGTAACGTATAGTTATGTACAGAAGTAGAATATAGATATTAACTGTATTTACTGTATATTATGTATGCGGCGGGAATCCAGTGGATACCACCCACAAGAGCAGTTGGGGAAAGACATCGCCCACCTTTTCAAATCAACCTATGACCTCACCTGTAATGAAAAAACACATCTCTGTGTCCAATGGACAATGCGATTACAGTGACCATTGTATTGTGTATGTAAGTTGTGTATAAAAAGACCATTGTTGCCTGGCCGGTCAGAAGACTCTGAGCGCTATCTGTATGACCAGCGGAGGACCGGCCGGGTTGCGCTTGCGAACATTCTCACGTATGTACATTTTCTGTAGCCATTATTCTGTTTAGATTTATCTTGTTAGCCTGTAGTGTATGATTTGTACTGTTTTACCTTTTGGAATAATCCACTGTGGCCTTAGAACCCTGTGGTTGCAACTACAAATCAGTGTTGTGTCTTCACTTTCCTGCAAGGGCTTTAAAGTATATTTATCTGTATAAAGTGTATAAGTATTGATAAGGTGTACGCACTGCGGGTACTTTATACCGTCAGCGCTACGTAAGGTTTAAGGTATAACATCGTTGCAGTACTTTGCTGCTAAGGGTTTAAAGTGTAATCATATCATTGCATTGTATCATTAACAAGGTTTAAAGGTTATCAATTGTGTGTACCACATGCGGGACTCTGTACGCAAATAGCGTACAAAGTGCATAGCACGGGTATTCAGCCTAGCGGCCATAGCGGCTCCACAGTAATAGTGTATCTAGAGGTATAGCTTTACGGTCTAAGATAATATCGACATTATCAATTGAGGGCTCGTCCGGTTCTTCCTCATACCCGCAGCCTAGCAGATTTACGCAGACTTTATCTATCAGCAAAAGGCGGACAGGTATCCCCTGTAAGCCTTCTCTTGGTCAGTGGATACACTAGTGCTGATTAGATAAGCGTCTGCCCTGCATGGTTTGAAGGGATGCTGGAGGGATCCGTAAGGTAAGAACGCAAAGCTATTCTTAAATCTGTGAAATTTCTGTTTTGGCGCCAAATGCGCACACATCATACGCATACACCTGTATTTTGGACTTTGCATATCTGCTCGCATTATTGCCGTAAGCATTGATTACTAGATTCATTTCTGACCTGTACTGAGAAAATTTGTTGCTATTTAGTTAAAATATAGAGTTAATATTTAAGGAAGTAAATGTAAGATGCACACACAGCCTGGCCTAACTGTAAAGGTTTATACAGTAGAAACTGTGTGTTGTGTTCAGTAAGTGATTATAGTTAAATATCGCTTACATTTATAGAAGTGTGGGATTTGTAGTACTGCGGACGTACGGCCTTTGTACACGTGTCTCGGACAAAGTACGGGACTGCGTATGCTACGTAAAGGCCTACGCATGTGGCGTGTTTACGCAACATGCGTAAAGGGTACGACCGCTAAGTACAAATTACACAATAGCATTGTTTTAGTTTAGGCGCGAGACGGTAGCCACGCGATAATATCACAAATTTGTTCAGTTTCCAATATTTAGTTTAAAAACCTTTTTTACTGTAGTACTTCTGGGGAAAGCTATCAGTTAACAGGAAAATATATTTTTCTGATCAGAAAACTATAGAATGTTAGTGTGAGCTGAATAAGGTGTGAATGTATTGAACACCGCTTGGTGAACTTGGTGATCTTGGTGAAGCTTGGTGAAGCTTGGTGAAGCACGGTCTAGGTGAAAACGTGGTGAGCACGGTCCAGGTGAATACGTGCAACGGAGTGTGATAAAGTTTTCATGGTACTACGCTCCGGCTGTTTTGGAGCACAGTGTGGAGACTCCAGTGATCCTACCACTTATAGATAGCAAGTGTCTATAAGCGGTACGATTGGACCGCACGGTTGTATGGGCAATACGTGACGCAACGTGATACAAAGTTTTGCATATTTGTGCGTAAATCTCGTCATCATACGCATTATAGGAAGCACATGCAAGCGTGATTTGTGTAAAGTAAAGGTTTAGGGAGTTTTCGCTGGTCTCTCAGGAAAATCTCCAGAGGCAGATATTCACTGGGTACGGTAAGTTACTCCTAAAGGCCCAGGGGATATAGGCCGAAGTAGGACCTGCAACGGCTACACGTGTCTGCTAAAAAAAAAGGCAGATTCGTGATACTCGGAGCAGAAGAAGTTAGTGGAAGAACTTTGAGGACTTCCACCGGTAGACTACTGTGTTTGGTGCATTTTAGGAAGTTTTTCCCATGTTAAAAAGGTCCACAATGGAAGCCAAGTGCACAACACAGGGACGTTCCTCAGTCAGGGTTCATACTGCAGATTTCAGACCCAGGGGGTCAGCTCGGTTAGTAATGTGGGGGAAGTATGGTCCCCACACTGAGACCTTTTGTGATGAATGGACACAAATGACTGTGAGGGATAAAGCACCATTTCCTGGGATAGGTAGTTTTGACTCAGGGGTGTTGCAGAATTTAAGGATTAGGATATGTCTGTTAAAGTCCCAAAAACAAAGGATCAGACACACAAACTGTTTACATTTATGGCAGCAAGAGGGCGATATGCAGAGGGAACTTTCTTACACAGCCGGTTCCAAACCTAGCAGGAAACTGATGGCAACCGCACCACCACCACCGTATATTACAGGGAAGAAAGTGGCTACAGACAATGGCGTAACGTTGATAAATGTATTAATGATGATAAGAGTAAAACTGATAAATGTATTAATGCTAACCCGTGCAAGTTGTATCCCATTTTAAACTTCCCTCAGGACTGCGAGCAAGAAGATGAGCCCAGCACGATATCGGCACTCTCTCTAGCAGCCACCATACGAGACACCCAGGTGGGCACGGCCCAACCAGTAAGAGCAGTAGCAAAGGCCCCTAGCGGAGGGACAGGTGAGGTCGTGTCCACAGGTAAGTACGGTACCATACATTATGCAGAGACAATTGCACCTCACATTGTAGAAGCAACCCAGAATGATGTAATTGAACTAAATCCTGTCAGGGTGATCACAGTCCTCAATGGGAGAACTGACACTCAGGTATTCACTCCCATCAGGAACATTGCTATGCATTGTCCTTGGTCCCGGGCAGAATTGAGGACAATTATGTCTGAATTTCCCGATCCCAGAAAGGATCTAGCCGCATGTCAGAGGTTTATTAGAGAATTAGGTAACTCCACCGAACCCACAAACAAAGATTGGTGGACAGTGCTACGGGCATGTTTGCCCTCCAATATTGACCCTGTGAAATTCATTGCTGGTTGTAATTTAGACGCAGAAGTACCTCTCACTGATGAATACACTCAGGAGAATGTAAAACAGATCAATCTGCAGTTAGGGGTATATTTCCCTACTGTTGTCAAGTGGAATAAAATCTTTTCCATAAGACAAAAAGAAGGTGAAACTGCTTCTGAATATTTCCATCGAGCACTGCAGGAAATGGCTAGATACACTGGGATCGAGGACATTAAGGAAAATTTACATCATATAGAGGTAGCTGTGTCCGTATTAATGGACGGGTTAAAAGAAACGTTGAGAACAAGGGTACAAACCTCTCTACCTAACTGGAGAGGTATTTTGGTGGCTGCATTAAGAGAGTCCGCTATCGAGCACGACCGTAATATCCAGAGAACCAGAGAGGCACAGGGAGAGCGGTTGATGGTGATGAGCATCCAAGCACTGGAAGCATCAACTCGACCAAAACCCCAGGCCCCTGGCACGTGGAGGAAGCCAAGAATTTGTTATCTGTGTAAAAGGAAAGGGCATTATGCCAGCAATTGTAACAGCACACATAAATTCAGACCCCCTAGACAAGAAAATGAGTAAGGTTATGATACATGTATTTGGGATCAGGGATCACATAGGAAAAATTTTGGGCTGCACCTGTAGTCTGCAGCCAGTGAAGTTGCTTGCTGGCCTTGGTGGTGAACCTGAGGTCACAGTTGATGTAGTTGGTAGATCATTCCTTGTAGATACAGGAGCGGCCAGGTAAACTCTGATTTATCTTTTAAAGTTTCCTTTTCATCTCTGATGTTCACCGACAGAACTACAGCTCAAACGTCACATGTCTACTCGGTCTTTTCAGAGGTCTGCCCAACCCCAGCATATCTCACCAGCATCATTGTGCCTGGCCATGCACAGAGGGTGGAGAGTGGAAATACTAGTGAAGGGAGACTGTGCAGAGATACCGATAGACATGTTGGTTAGAGATGTGCACTTGAAATTTTTCGGGTTTTGTGTTTTGGTTTTGGGTTCGGTTCCGCGGCCGTGTTTTGGGTTCGACCGCGTTTTGGCAAAACCTCACCGAATTTTTTTTGTCGGATTCGGGTGTGTTTTGGATTCGGGTGTTTTTTTCAAAAAACACTAAAAAACAGCTTAAATCATAGAATTTGGGGGTCATTTTGATCCCAAAGTATTATTAACCTCAAAAACCATAATTTCCACTAATTTTCAGTCTATTCTGAATACCTCATACCTCACAATATTATTTTTAGTCCTAAAATTTGCACCGAGGTCGCTGGATGACTAAGCTAAGCAACCCTAGTGGCCGACACAAACACCGGGCCCATCTAGGAGTGGCACTGCAGTGTCACGCAGGATGGCCCTTCCAAAAAACACTCCCCAAACAGCACATGACGCAAAGAAAAAAAGAGGCGCAATGAGGTAGCTGTGTGAGTAAGATAAGCGACCCTAGTGGCCGACACAAACACCTGGCCCATCTAGGAGTGGCACTGCAGTGTCACGCAGGATGGCCCTTCCAAAAAACACTCCCCAAACAGCACATGACGCAAAGAAAAAAAGAGGCGCAATGAGGTAGCTGTGTGAGTAAGATAAGCGACCCTAGTGGCCGACACAAACACCTGGCCCATCTAGGAGTGGCACTGCAGTGTCACGCAGGATGGCCCTTCCAAAAAACACTCTCCAAACAGCACATGACGCAAAGAAAAAAAGAGGCGCAATGAGGTAGCTGTGTGAGTAAGATAAGCGACCCTAGTGGCCGACACAAACACCTGGCCCATCTAGGAGTGGCACTGCAGTGTCACGCAGGATGGCCCTTCCAAAAAACACTCCCCAAACAGTACATGACGCAAAGAAAAATTAAAGAAAAAAGAGGTGCAAGATGGAATTGTCCTTGGGCCCTCCCACCCACCCTTATGTTGTATAAACAGGACATGCACACTTTAACCAACCCATCATTTCAGTGACAGGGTCTGCCACACGACTGTGACTGAAATGACGGGTTGGTTTGGACCCCCACCAAAAAAGAAGCAATTAATCTCTCCTTGCACAAACTGGCTCTTCAGAGGCAAGATGTCCACCTCATCATCATCCTCCGATATATCACCGTGTACATCCCCCTCCTCACAGATTATCAATTCGTCCCCACTGGAATCCACCATCTCAGCTCCCTGTGTACTTTGTGGAGGCAATTGCTGCTGGTCAATGTCTCCACGGAGGAATTGATTATAATTCATTTTAATGAACATCATCTTCTCCACATTTTCTGGAAGTAACCTCATACGCCGATTGCTGACAAGGTGAGCGGCGGCACTAAACACTCTTTCGGAGTACACACTTGTGGGAGGGCAACTTAGGTAGAATAAAGCCAGTTTGTGCAAGTGCCTCCAAATTGCCTCTTTTTCCTGCCAGTATAAGTACGGACTGTGTGACGTGCCTACTTGGATGCGGTCACTCATATAATCCTCCACCATTCTTTCAATGGGGAGAGAATCATATGCAGTGACAGTAGACGACATGTCCGTAATCGTTGACAGGTCCTTCAGTCCGGACCAGATGTCAGCATCAGCAGTCGCTCCAGACTGCCCTGCATCACCGCCAGCGGGTGGGCTCGGAATTCTGAGCCTTTTCCTCGCACCCCCAGTTGCGGGAGAATGTGAAGGAGGAGATGTTGACAGGTCGCGTTCCGCTTGACTTGACAATTTTCTCACCAGCAGGTCTTTGAACCCCAGCAGACTTGTGTCTGCCGGAAAGAGAGATCCAAGGTAGGTTTTAAATCTAGGATCGAGCACGGTGGCCAAAATGTAGTGCTCTGATTTCAACAGATTGACCACCCGTGAATCCTTGTTAAGCGAATTAAGGGCTCCATCCACAAGTCCCACATGCCTAGCGGAATCGCTCCGTGTTAGCTCCTCCTTCAATGTCTCCAGCTTCTTCTGCAAAAGCCTGATGAGGGGAATGACCTGACTCAGGCTGGCAGTGTCTGAACTGACTTCACGTGTGGCAAGTTCAAAGGGCAGCAGAACCTTGCACAACGTTGAAATCATTCTCCACTGCGCTTGAGACAGGTGCATTCCACCTCCTATATCGTGCTCAATTGTGTAGGCTTGAATGGCCTTTTGCTGCTCCTCCAACCTCTGAAGCATATATAGGGTTGAATTCCACCTCGTTACCACTTCTTGCTTCAGATGATGGCAGGGCAGGTTCAGGCGTTTTTGGTGTTGCTCCAGTCTTCTGTACGTGGTGCCTGTACGCCGAAAGTGTCCCGCAATTCTTCTGGCCACCGACAGCATCTCTTGCACGCCCCTGTCGTATTTAAAAAAATTCTGCACCACCAAATTCAAGGTATGTGCAAAACATGGGACGTGCTGGAATTTGCCCAGATTTAATGCGCACACAATATTGCTGGCGTTGTCCGATGCCACAAATCCACAGGAGAGTCCAATTGGGGTAAGCCATTCCGCGATGATCTTCCTCAGTTGCCGTAAGAGGTTTTCAGCTGTGTGCGTATTCTGGAAACCGGTGATACAAAGCGTAGCCTGCCTAGGAAAGAGTTGGCGTTTGCGAGATGCTGCTACTGGTGCAGCCGCTGCTGTTCTTGCGGCGGGAGTCCATACATCTACCCAGTGGGCTGTCACAGTCATATAGTCTTGACCCTGCCCTGCTCCACTTGTCCACATGTCCGTGGTTAAGTGGACATTGGGTACAGCTGCATTTTTTAGGACACTGGTGACTCTTTTTCTGAGGTCTGTGTACATTTTCGGTATCGCCTGCCTAGAGAAATGGAACCTAGATGGTATTTGGTACCGGGGACACAGTACCTCCAACAAGTCTCTAGTTGGCTCTGCAGTAATGATGGATACCGGAACCACGTTTCTCACCACCCAGGATGCCAAGGCCTCAGTTATCCGCTTTGCAGCAGGATGACTGCTGTGATATTTCATCTTCCTCGCAAAGGACTGTTGGACAGTCAATTGCTTGGTGGAAGTAGTAAAAGTGGTCTTACGATTTCCCCTCTGGGATGACCATCGACTCCCAGCAGCAACAACAGCAGCGCCAGCAGCAGTAGGCGTTACACGCAAGGATGCATCGGAGGAATCCCAGGCAGGAGAGGACTCGTCAGAATTGCCAGTGACATGGCCTGCAGGACTATTGGCATTCCTGGGGAAGGAGGAAATTGACACTGAGGGAGTTGGTGGGGTGGTTTGCGTGAGCTTGGTTACAAGAGGAAGGGATTTACTGGTCAGTGGACTGCTTCCGCTGTCGCCCAAAGTTTTTGAACTTGTCACTGACTTATGATGAATGCGCTGCAGGTGACGTATAAGGGAGGATGTTCCGAGGTGGTTAACGTCCTTACCCCTACTTATTACAGCTTGACAAAGGCAACACACGGCTTGACAAATGTTGTCCGCATTTCTGTTGAAATACTTCCACACCGAAGAGCTGATTTTTTTGGTATTTTCACCAGGCATGTCAACGGCCATATTCCTCCCACGGACAACAGGTGTCTCCCCGGGTGCCTGACTTAACAAACCACCTCACCATCAGAATCCTCCTTGTCAATTTCCTCCCCAGCGCCAGCAACACCCATATCCTCCTCATCCTGGTGTACTTCAACACTGACATCTTCAATCTGACTATCAGGAACTGGACTGCGGGTGCTCCTTCCAGCACTTGCAGGGGGCGTGCAAATGGTGGAAGGCGCATGCTCTTCACGTCCAGTGTTGGGAAGGTCAGGCATCGCAATCGACACAATTGGACTCTTCTTGTGGATTTGGGATTTCGAAGAACGCACAGTTCTTTGCGGTGCTTTTGCCAGCTTGAGTCTTTTCATTTTTCTAGCGAGAGGCTGAGTGCTTCCATCCTCATGTGAAGCTGAACCACTAGCCATGAACATAGGCCAGGGCCTCAGCCGTTCCTTGCCACTCTGTGTGGTAAATGGCATATTGGCAAGTTTACGCTTCTCCTCCGACAATTTTATTTTAGATTTTGGAGTCCTTTTTTTACTGATATTTGGTGTTTTGGATTTTACATGCTCTGTACTATGACATTGGGCATCGGCCTTGGCAGACGACGTTGCTGGCATTTCATCGTCTCGGCCATGACTAGTGGCAGCAGCTTCAGCACGAGGTGGAAGTGGATCTTGATCTTTCCCTAATTTTGGAACCTCAACATTTTTGTTCTCCATATTTTAATAGGCACAACTAAAAGGCACCTCAGGTAAACAATGGAGATGGATGGATACTAGTATACTTATGGATGGACGAGCGACTGCCGACACAGAGGTAGCAACAGCCGTGGACTACCGTACTGTGTCTGCTGCTAATATAGACTGGATGATAATGAGATGAAATCAATATATATATATAATATCACTAGTACTGCAGCCGGACAGGTAGATATATTTATTATGTAATGACTGATGACGGACCTGCTGGACACTGTCAGCTCAGCAGCACCGCAGACTGCTACAGTAAGCTACTATAGTAGTATGTATAAAGAAGAAGGAAAAAAAAAAACCACGGGTAGGTGGTATACAATTATGGATGGACGAGCGACTGCCGACACAGAGGTAGCTACAGCCGTGGACTACCGTACTGTGTCTGCTGCTAATATAGACTGGATGATAATGAGATGAAATCAATATATATATATATATAATATCACACTAGTACTGCAGCCGGACAGGTAGATATATTTATTATGTAATGACTGATGACGGACCTGCTGGACACTGTCAGCTCAGCAGCACAGCAGACTGCTACAGTAAGCTACTATAGTAGTATGTATAAAGAAGAAAGAAAAAAAAAAAAACCACGGGTAGGTGGTATACAATTATGGATGGACGAGCGACTGCCGACACAGAGGTAGCTACAGCCGTGGACTACCGTACTGTGTCTGCTGCTAATATAGACTGGATGATAATGAGATGAAATCAATATATATATATATATATATATATATATATAATATCACACTAGTACTGCAGCCGGACAGGTAGATATATTTATTATGTAATGACTGATGACAGACCTGCTGGACACTGTCAGCTCAGCAGCACCGCAGACTGCTACAGTAAGCTACTATAGTAGTATGTATAAAGAAGAAAGAAAGAAAAAAACCACGGGTAGGTGATATACAATTATGGATGGACGAGCGACTGCCGACACAGAGGTAGCTACAGCCGTGGACTACCGTACTGTGTCTGCTGCTAATATAGACTGGATGATAATGAGATGAAATCAATATATATATATATAATATCACTAGTACTGCAGCCGGACAGGTAGATATATTTATTATGTAATGACTGATGACGGACCTGCTGGACACTGTCAGCTCAGCAGCACCGCAGACTGCTACAGTAAGCTACTATAGTAGTATGTATAAAGAAGAAAGAAAAAAAAAAACCACGGGTAGGTGGTATACAATTATGGATGGACGAGCGACTGCCGACACAGAGGTAGCTACAGCCGTGGACTACCGTACTGTGTCTGCTGCTAATATAGACTGGATGATAATGAGATGAAATCAATATATATATATATATATAATATCACACTAGTACTGCAGCCGGACAGGTAGATATATTTATTATGTAATGACTGATGACGGACCTGCTGGACACTGTCAGCTCAGCAGCACCGCAGACTGCTACAGTAAGCTACTATAGTAGTATGTATAAAGAAGAAAGAAAAAAAAAACCACGGGTAGGTGGTATACAATTATGGATGGACGAGCGACTGCCGACACAGAGGTAGCTACAGCCGTGGACTACCGTACTGTGTCTGCTGCTAATATAGACTGGATGATAATGAGATGAAATCAATATATATATATATATATAATATCACACTAGTACTGCAGCCGGACAGGTAGATATATTTATTATGTAATGACTGATGACGGACCTGCTGGACACTGTCAGCTCAGCAGCACCGCAGACTGCTACAGTAAGCTACTATAGTAGTATGTATAAAGAAGAAGAAAGAAAAAAAAAACGGGTAGGTGGTATACAATATTATATATATATATTATATACAATTATATATATATATTATATATATTAAACTGGTGGTGATTATTAAACTGGTGGTCAGGTCACTGGTCACACTATCAGCAACTTGCAAGTAGTACTCCTAAGCAGACAATCACAATATATATTATACTGGTGGTCAGTGTGGTCACAATGGCAGTGTGGCACTCTGGCAGCAAAAGTGTGCACTGTACGTTATATGTACTCTTGAGTCCTGCTCTCAGACTCTAACTGCTCCCCACTGTCAGTGTCTCCCCCACAAGTCAGATATACATTATACAGTCACACTATCTATCTATCTATCTATCTATCTATCTATCACTTCAGCAAGTAGTAGTACTCCTCCTAATGCTCCCCAAAATTACTACTGTGTCTCTCTCTACTCTAGTCTCACTCTCTTCTCTATAAACGGAGAGGACGCCAGCCACGTCCTCTCCCTATGAATCTCAATGCACGTGTGAAAATGGCGGCGACGCGCGGCTCCTTATATAGAATCCGAGTCTCGCGATAGAATCCGAGCCTCGCGAGAATCCGACAGCGGGATGATGACGTTCGGGCGCGCTCGGGTTAACCGAGCAAGGCGGGAAGATCCGAGTCGCTCAGCCCCGTGTAAAAAAAATGAAGTTCGGGCGGGTTCGGATTCCGAGGAACCGAACCCGCTCATCTCTAATGTTGGTGTGACAGCCTGATGGTGAACGCAAATCTGACAAATTTCCTTTTATTATTCTCTCTCTCTCTCTTTTCATTTTCCATGGATGGTTAATTTCACACAACAGTTAAACACATTGTAATGCAGGATTTATGTTCCATACAGAAAGGTCGCAGACTTGGAAAGAATATCGTATCACTGGAGCGTCTGTTCCGGGAAGACTGAGAGGCAGCACTGTTGAGACGGTATCTGAGCACGGAGAACAACAAGACTAGAGGCGGTTGTCGTACCAGTTTTCTTTTTTTCCTTTTTATTATTTTCTCCATCTTCCATTACCCTCCTTTCCTCCCCCTCCTTGTTTCCTTTCTCTCCCCCTTAACAAGATGGACTTACCCCAAGAGACTGCATTCCGGGTTTTCCTGTTGACCCTGTTGTTGACCAGAGCAGTCTGTTTCGGTGAGAGTACCAGAGAGGTCGAGAAAGGATCTGGAATGGGTTCTGATGACAAGGACGGATTTGTAGAATTCCAAGAGCAACACATTCACCGAGCAAAGGCGAGTATCAGAAAACGATCTGGTAGTCAAGAAACTAGGAAACACTGTGAAGGGTTATTAGCTGAGGAAAATTGTATCTGTAGAAATTGTGAAAACATAGTTGAGGACTGGTGCATCCAGAGATGTCAGTCCAGCCTTAATATCAACATGGACCGTCATCCAGTGAGTGACTATCACTCATTAGTGGGTAAGGTTTTAAACCAAACAGAATGCTGGGTGTGCTCACAGGTACCTCAAGGTCAGAGCAAGTCAGGACTAGTACCGTATCCGTTAACAATAGATGAGGTACTTGAATTACGGGGTGGGAGACCGGTGGACAAGAAATTTAATATTTCTAAGCCCCCTAGTTTGAAGCTCCAACAATATCATGTGGATAGATCCTTAGTATGTTTCAACATTTCCAATTCCCGAAAGCCGGGAAATTGGGAAGTGACATGGAATAACCAAACCATGGCATTTTCACACAGAGCCGACAGAATGCCCGTAGACTCAGAACTTATACGCCAAATAGCCGACGGTGGAAGGTATTTTCGGTATAGGTATACTCTAGGAAGTAGGACCATGCGAGTTGGAGAAGTATCACCAGGGTACTGTGCGCATATCATACAGCTTGATACATGTACTGAACAGATGAGAGAGTTAGGGATAGGATTTTTCACTTGGAAGGTTTGCAATATGGTAATGTCATATTCTGTCCCATATGTTCTCCCCGATTATGCATATTTCATATGCGGGAGGAAGGCGTATAAGTGGCTTGCCCCAAACTCAGAGGGATTGTGTTACATTGGAAGAGTGTTGCCAGAAGTAATGACCATAACCCATAATAAGATGAAAGACGTTCACCGCAATGCTCAAGCTCCTTACACTCACACTCACTATGAACACATCGTTAAGAGACACCTTATAGAAAGGACAGAGCACGCAGCCTCTGAATTGATCCACGAATCCACCGGGATTCAATTCCTACTCGCGTTAGACATCACCCGTACTGCCAGAGGAATTATAAAGTAAAGGTATATCCACGCGCTAGCGAATCTAATAGATAATATCACGAGATGTATGATGACACCTTCAGGTATACAGGGAGGGAGTTGCAAGCTTACAAAATGGAACTGATCCAGCACAGGATGGTTCTCAATTATATCACAGCGGTGACAGGCGGGTACTGCCACACTTTGGCAACTCAGTATGGTGTGAAGTGCTGCACGTATATTACAAACAGCACTGACGACCCAACCGAGGTCATAGATCAAAAGATGGACGATATCTTACAGTTGAAGTGGGAGTTCCGAAGGAGACACAACCTTACCCTTACTGCTGTGAGTAATGTACTGACCGGCTGGGTCTCATGGTTGAACCCACGCAATTGGTTCTCAGGTTCAGGAGAATGGGCTCAAAATGTTATCGTGAGTGTAGGAAAGTTTCTCCTTTGAATCCTGGGAGTTGTCATAATGATTGGCTTGATATTTAGGTGTGTTCGAGTTTTAACGTGGCGCAAGTGCAGTACCAAAGTGATGAGTTTGAGGAGCGGGGGCATTGTTACAACAACTGATTTAATTTATGACCCATCAATAGAGACAATGTTGTGATAAGACGTGATTCCATGGTCCGTTTCTTTCACCTGTTTCTCCTTTGTTTTCCCTCAAGCAAAAAAACATCCATTCGGAAAAGACTTTGATGAACAATACATCCATTCGGAAAAGACTTTGATGAACAATACATCCATCCAGAAAAGACTTTGATTAACACTTTCAGCAAAGATACACCCATCCGGACAAGACTTCAACCAACACCCAAGAACGATTGCACAAATGTTATGTGAAGGTATTTGTGATATGTGTCTTATCTTCATCTCTACAACCTTCAGGTAGTGTCACACATAGTCGATAGGTAATACCCATATACAGGTTGAGTATCCCATATCCAAATATTCCGAATTACGGAATATTCCGAAATACGGACATTTTTTAGTGAGAGTGAGACAGTGAAACCTTTGTTTTTTGATGGCTCAATGTTTACAAACTTTGTTTAATACACAAAGTTATTAAAAATTGTATTAAATGACCTTCAGGCTGTGTGTATAAGGTGTATTTGAAACATACATGAATTGTGTTAATGTACACACACTTTGTTTAATGCAGAAAGTTACAAAAAATATTGGCTACAATGACCTTCAGGCTGTGTGTTTAAGGTGTATACTGTATGTAACATACAGTAAATGCATTCTGTGCTTAGATTTAGGTCCCAACACCATGATATCTCATTATGGTATGCAATTATTCCAAAATACGGAAAAATCCCATATCCAAAATACCCCTGGTCACAAGCATTTTGGATAAGGGATACTCAACCTGTATTAGCATTCACATATGTTCCCCCTCCATGTATCATCAACAAAATGTGCACCCCATTTGTTGGAACAAGAAGCCAAAAAGAGCTCGGTAGTGTTTGTTGGCCCACTTACAGACCCTTAATACGTGATAAGAAGGATTTAATGTATACTTCGCAATACCTCGAAGCTTATCTAGAACATATACGGCACGATGATACATGCCCCTCAGACGGATTTCATACATACATGCTTTTACTATGCCACTAGGTCATACATTTCCCACCTACACCTCTCCTCCTACCATCCAATCATCTGTAGATATTGTATTGTATATTTTTCTGTTTAATGTTTAGATAGTGGCAGTTATTGTTGACTGCCAAAGGGTGGACAGTCAAAGTCGAAAAATATTGTAATGCATGCCCCACGTACTAACCCCATGCACATGCCCGCTGCGCGTGCACTCAGTTTGCCTTGCGTGCACATATCCACAATTTGCGTAAAGTAGCTTTCCACGGTCATGCGCCTTAGCGCGTGGTATGCGCATTTACGGCAGAGTTTGTGAACGCATAGAGGGTTATTAGAACATTACATATTTAACCCAAATAGTGTACATTTTAGATACAGTTCCCCTACACCACATCAGCGAGTATTAATAGTTTAAACAGTTCCTGGACAAAGGGATTCGCCTTTGCATGATAGGAAGGGTCAGACAGAGGTTGGAAGGTGATGTCTAGTATCCAGCTGTAGGGTATTTTGAGGGTAACATTCCGGTGTTGGTTAGAGAAAGATCGCATGTTCCAGCGTATAGTTATGTACAGAAGTAGAATATAGATATTAACTGTATTTACTGTATATTATGTATGTGGCGGGAATCCAGTGGATACCACCCACAAGAGCAGTTGGGGAAAGACATCGCCCACCTTTTCAAATCAACCTATAACCTCACCTGTAATGAAAAGACACATCTCTGTGTCCAATGGACAATGCGATTACAGTGACCATTGTATTGTGTATGTAAGTTGTGTATAAAAAGACCATTGTTGCCTGGCCGGTCAGAAGACTCTGAACGCTATCTGTATGACCAGCGGAGGACCGGCCGGGTTGCGCTTGCGAACATTCTCACGTATGTACATTTTCTGTAGCCATTATTCTGTTTAGATTTATCTTGTTAGCCTGTAGTGTATGATTTGTACTGTTTTACCTTTTGGAATAATCCACTGTGGCCTTAGAACCCTGTGGTTGCAACTACTAATCAGTGTTGTGTCTTCACTTTCCTGCAAGGGCTTTAGAGTGTATTTATCTGTATAAAGTGTATAAGTATTGATAAGGTGTACGCACTGCTGGTACTTTATACCGTCAGCGCTACGTAAGGTTTAAGGTATAACATTGTTGCAGTACTTTGCTGCTAAGGGTTTAAAGTGTAATCATATCATTGCATTGTATCATTAACAAGGTTTAAAGGTTATCAATTGTGTGTGCGCACGCTGTGTATACTCTGTACACTCAGCATGGCGTGTGTACGCCAAGTACGTACCACGTGCGGGACTCTGTACGCAAATAGCGTACAAAGTGCGTGGCACGGGTATTCAGCCTAGCGCCCATATCGGCTCCACGGTAATAGTGTATCTAGAGGTATAGCTTTACGGTCTAAGATAATATCGACATTATCATACCCCCTCCATGGCCTAATCCTAACCCTGACACCAGTAGCCTATCCCTAAACTTACCCCCTGCGTGGCCTTATCCTAACCCTGACACCTGCAACCTATCCCTAAACTTACCCCCTCCGTGGCCTTATCCTAACCCTGACACCTGCAGCCTATCCCTAGCCTTACGCCCTCCGTGGCCTAATTCTAACCCTGCCACCCACAGCCTATCCCTAACCCTGCCACCTGTAGCCTATCCCTATCCCTGCCACATGCAGTCTAACCCTGACACCTGTAGCTTATCCCTAACCTTACCCCTTCTGTGGCCTTATCATAACCTTGATACCCACAGCCTATCTCTAACCTTACCCTCTCCGTGGCTTAACCCTAACCCTGCCACCCACAGCCTATCTCTAACCTCTTTAGGGGAATATCCCATTAGCCGCTGTAATTTATCACAGCTGCAGTAATTGGTTCGTCAGGGGCTATCCTATCAGCCCCGATAGCCGGCACTTATCTGGGATTGGTTTCACCTGCCCCAGGCAGGTGAGTCTAAATCCCAGATGAGTGACTATTTTTACCATGATAAGTGCTGCGAAAAGCCGAAATATTTTTGCAGAACCCTATGAATTTTCTTGAGAAAAACGGGCAATGTAATTAATACCGGTGAAAAAACATTGATGATAAAATTAAATAAAAATGTGAAAAACACGAAGGACAGCAGCAGAAGAGTGGGGATGAGCATCTCGGGCCCTCCAGACAGTGGAATATGTATGTATGCGTGTGAATAATATATATATATCTCCTATATATTTGCCTACATCTGTGACTCTGTGCCCGTAACGCTGGGTGGAGTCACAGGGCTGGGCGGGGCGGACCCACCTACTTCTGACCAGTGCCCAGATGGAGAGCCACGCAGTCCAGCCACCATCATCACAGGGAACCACCACTGGACGGACACCCCACTCAGCACGGTACCAAACACCCCTCCCTTGCTTTCCCCGCCACACACAGCCACTCACACCCCTAATGACACCTGCTAATCGCACACCGCAACTCAACCCACCACAGCCACACTCCGCTAACCCCCCTCCCCAGCTCCCTCCTGCAGCTTCTCACCACCTGCAGCACGGGAGCCACCCAAACCCCCCACCCCAAACCAACACTGGCAGCCTCCACTCACCCCCGTCCCCACCTTTCACATGCAGCCGGAGGACGGTCACCAAAGCACCGCCGCAAACATCACAACCGCTGCCTGCCTCCGCCACCCTCCCTCCCCAGCAACCTCCTCCACTCTGTCAGCGCCCGCAACATAGCGCAACCCTCCGCGGCCCGAACCCTAATTAAACACAGGCGCACTCCGCTAACCCCCCTCCCCAGCTCCCACCCGCAGCACGGGAGCCGCCCGCACCCCCACCTCGAACCAACACTGGCAGCCTCCACTCACCCCCGTCCCCAGTCCCCAGCTCCCACCTCTCGCATGCAGCCGGAGGACGGGACCCGAAACACCGCCGCAAATACAACGACCGCTGCCTGCCTCCGCCACCCTCCCTCCCCAGCAACCTCCTCCACTCTGTCAGCGCCCGCAACAGAGCGCAACCCTTCGCGCCCCGAACCCTAATTAAACACAGGCGCACTCCACTAGCCCCCCTCCCCAGCTCCCACCCGCAGTTTCTCAGCACGCCAGAAGCCAGCACCCCCCCACCCTGCACCCACCACAGCCACGCTCCGCTAACCCCCCTCCCCAGCTCCCACCCGCAGCTTCTCATCACCCTCAGCACGCCAGAAGCCAGCACCCCCCTACCCTGCACCCACCACAGCCACGCTCCGCTAACCCCCCTCCCCAGCTCCCACCCGCAGCTTCTCATCACCCTCAGCACGCCAGAAGCCAGCACCCCCCCACCCTGCACCCACCACAGCCACGCTCCGCTAAACCCCTCCCCAGCTCCCACCCGCAGCTTCTCAGCACGCCAGAAGCCAGCACCCCACCCCCACCCTGCACCCACCACAGCCACTCTCCGCTAACCCCCCTCCCCAGCTCCCACCCGCAGCTTCTCATCACCCTCAGCACGCCAGAAGCCAGCCCCCCCCACCCTGCACCCACCACAGCCACGCTCCGCTAACCCCCCTCCCAAATTCACACTCGCAGCTTCTCATCACCCTCAGCACGCCAGAAGCCAGCACCCCCCAACCCTGCACCCACCACAGCCACGCTCCGCTAACCCCCCTCCCCAGCTCCCACCCGCAGCTTTTCAGCACGCCAGAAGCCAGCACCCCCCCCACCCTGCACCCACCACAGCCACGCTCCGCTAACCCCCCTCCCCAGCTCCCACCCGCAGCTTCTCAACACGCCAGAAGCCAGCACCCCCCCCCCTGCACCCACCACAGCCACGCTTCGCAAACCACCCTCCCCAGCTCCCACCCGCAGCTTCTCAGCACGCCAGAAGCCAGTACCCCCCCCACCCTGCACCCACCACAGCCACGCTCCGTTAACCCCCCTCCCCAGCTCCCACCCGCAGCTTCTCATCACCCTCAGCACGCCAGAAGCCAGCACCCCCCAACCCTGCACCCACCACAGCAACGCTCCGCTAACCCCCCTCCCCAGCTCCCACCCGCAGCTTTTCAGCACGCCAGAAGCCAGCACCCCCCCCACCCTGCACCCACCACAGCCACGCTCCGCTAACCCCCCTCCCCAGCTCCCACCCGCAGCTTCTCAACACGCCAGAAGCCAGCACCCCCCCCACCCTGCACCCACCACAGCCACGCTTCGCAAACCACCCTCCCCAGCTCCCACCCGCAGCTTCTCAGCACGCCAGAAGCCAGTACCCTCCCACCCTGCACCCACCACAGCCACGCTCCGCTAACCCCCCTCCCCAGCTCTCACCCGCAGCTTCTCATCACCCTCAGCACGCCAGAAGCCAGCACCCCCCCATCCTGCACCCACCACAGCCACGCTCCGCTAACCCCCCTCCCCAGCTCCCACCCGCAGCTTCTAAGCACGCCAGAAGCCAGCACCCCACCCCCACCCTGCACACACCACAGCCACTCTCCGCTAACCCCCCTCCCCAGCTCCCACCCGCAGCTTCTCATCACCCTCAGCACGCCAGAAGCCAGCACCCCCCTACCCTGCACCCACCACAGCCACGCTCCGCTAACCCCCCTCCCCAGCTCCCACCCGCAGCTTCTCATCACCCTCAGCACGCCAGAAGCCAGCACCCCCCCACCCTGCACCCACCACAGCCACGCTCCGCTAACCCCCCTCCCCAGCTCCCACCCGCAGCTTCTCAGCACGCCAGAAGCCAGCACCCCACCCCCACCCTGCACCCACCACAGCCACTCTCCGCTAACCACCCTCCCCAGCTCCCACCCGCAGCTTCTCATCACCCTCAGCACGCCAGAAGCCAGCCCCCCCCCACCCTGCACCCACCACAGCCACGCTCCGCTAACCCCCCTCCCAAATTCACACTCGCAGCTTCTCATCACCCTCAGCACGCCAGAAGCCAGCACCCCCCCACCCTGCACCCACCACAGCCACGCTCCGCTAACCCCCCTCCCCAGCTCCCACCCGCAGCTTCTCATCACCCTCAGCACGCCAGAAGCCAGCACCCCCCCACCCTGCACCCACCACAGCCACGCTCCGCTAACCCCCCTCCCCAGCTCCCACCCGCAGCTTCTTAGCACGCCAGAAGCCAGCACCCCCCCCGACCCTGCACCCACCACAGCCACGCTCCGCTAACCCCCCTCCCCAGCTCCCACCCGCAGCTTCTCAGCACACCAGAAGCCAGCACCCCCCCCGACCCTGCACCCACCACAGCCACGCTCCGCTAACCCCCCTCCCCAGCTCCCACCCGCAGCTTCTCAGCACGCCAGAAGCCAGCACCCCCCCCCCACCCTGCACCCACCACAGCCACGCTCCGCTAACCCCCCTCCCCAGCTCCCATCCGCAGCTTCTCATCACCCTCAGCACGCCAGAAGCCAGCACCCCCGTACCCTGCACCCACCACAGCCACGCTCCGCTAACCCCCCTCCCCAGCTCCCACCCGCAACTTCTCATCACCCTCAGCACGCCAGAAGCCAGCACCCAACCCCCACCCTGCACCTACCACAGCCACGCTCCGCTAACCCCCCTCCCCAGCTCCCACCCGCAGCTTTTCAGCACGCCAGAAGCCAGCACCCCCCCACCCTGCACCCACCACAACCACGCTCCGCTAACCCCCCTCCCCAGCTCCCACCCGCAGCTTCTCAGCACGCCAGAAGCCAGCACCCCCCCCCACACAGCACCCACCACAGCCACGCTCCGCTAACCCCCCTCCCCAGCTCCCATCCGCAGCTTTTCATCACCCTCAGCACGCCAGAAGCCAGCACCCCCCTACCCTGCACCCACCACAGCCACGCTTTGCTAACCCCCCTCCCCAGCTCCCACCCGCAACTTCTCATCACCCTCAGCACGCCAGAAGCCAGCACCCCCCCCCACCCTGCACCTACCACAGCCACGCTCCGCTAACCCCCCTCCCCAGCTCCCACCCGCAGCTTCTCAGCACGCCAGAAGCCAGCACCCCCCCACCCTGCACCCACCACAACCACGCTCCGCTAACCCCCCTCCCCAGCTCCCACCCGCAGCTTCTCAGCACGCCAGAAGCCAGCACCCCCCCCACACTGCACCCACCACAGCCACGCTCCGCTAACCCCCCTCCCCAGCTCCCACCCGTAGCTTCTCAGCACGCCAGAAGCCAGCACCCCCCCACCCTGCACCCACCACAGCCATGCTCCGCTAACCCCCCTCCCCAGCTCCCACCTGCAGCTTCTCATCACCCTCAGCACGCCAGTAGCCAGCACCCCCTTACCCTGCACCCACCACAGCCACGCTCCGCTAACCCCCCTCCCCACCTCCCACCCGCAGCTTCTCAGCACGCCAGAAGCCAGCACCCCCCCACCCTGCACCCACCACAGCCACGCTCCGCTAACCCCCCTCCCCAGCTCCCACCTGCAGCCTCTCGGCAACCCCAGCACGGGGCCTGCACGCACCCCCCAGATCCACCCACCACATCCACCCTCCGGTAACCACCCTCCACAGCTCCCACCTCCAGCCTCTCATCACCCACCGCATGGGGGCCACCCGCACCCCACCCCATCCAGCCTTAGCTAACCCCCATCCCCCGCTCCCACCTCCAGCCTGTCATCACCCGCAGCATGTGAAACACCCGCACCCCCCACCCCTACCCACCAAAGGCTGCCTTCCACCCTCCGGTAACCACCCTCCACAGCTCCCACCTCCAGCCTCTCATCACCCACCGCATGGGGGCCACCCGCACCCCACCCCATCCAGCCTCCGCTAACCCCCATCCCCCGCTCCCACCTCCAGCCTGTCATCACCCGCAGCACGTGAAACACCCGCACCCCCCACCCCTACCCACCAAAGGCTGCCTAAGCTAACCCCCCTCTCCAAATCCCATCCCCACCCTCACCAATGCTCCCACACTCCGCTAACCCCCCTCCCCAGCTCCCACCTCCAGCCTGTCATCACCCGCACCACCGGGCCCGCCCGCACCGACCACCCCAACCCACCATAGCCAGCCTCTGCTAACCCCCTCCCCAGCTCCCACCTCCAGCCTGTCATCACCCGCAACACAGGAGCCACCCGCACACCGACCCAACACAGCCAGCCTCCGCTAATCCCCCTCCCCAGCTCCTACCTCCAGCCTCTCGCATCACGGCAGCCGCCCGCACCCCCACCCACCACAGCCACCCTCCCCTAACTCCCCTGCACAGCTCCCACCTCTCACATGAAGGCGGAGGACGGGAGACGCAAGACACCCGCACCCCGCATTAACGCTGCCTGCCTCCACCACCCCACCTCCAGCCTCTTGCATGAAGCCCAGGACTGAAGGCCCAATACACCCGCACCGCAATCCAGCACAGGCTACCTCCGCAAACACAACTCACCAGCGCCCACCTCCAGCCTCTCACATACAACGCTGTTTGAAACCGCAACACACCCACAGCACCACACACTCCTTCTGCATCATCCCCTGTACACCTCCCACATGTACACACTGCCCAGGAGACACAGCCAAAGGCTGCTGTGGACCAGACCAACACATTACTCTACATGCCACACACCATCCCCACCTGCCTATTTACCAGCCCCCAGTGTCTGCTGCCCCCACACCCTCACAAACACATGTGCCTTAACCTACCTCTCCCCCCTCCACACACAAAACACCTTAACAATCTTGACTAAACCACCACCCAAAAACCACCACTCCTGCAGCCATCACCCTCAGACAACTAGGGTCAACCAAACAATAAACACACCAACACTACATTTAACATACATAGCCACAACTACACAACCACCTCTCAACCACCCCACCACAATACCATCACCCACCCCCAATGACCCCATACCCGCAACACACCTGCCACAAATACAAACCCCCTACACTCCTCCACCACATTACCCATATAACTAACCCACACACCCCCTTCCCTAACCTTCCCTTACCTTCCCATCCCTACCCTCCCATCTCTTCCCCTGCACACACCACAGAGCCCCCAAAACAGTCCACATCAACCCGGCCATCCTATGTACACCTCTTCCACCCATGCGAACAATGCAAGCCAAACCCAACCTACAGCCATTAATTCCAAACATTCTACCTACCCTTACGCCTCATACACCACCACCCACACCATACACCCCCATCAATTCCCCCTTCAACATGCCATACACACAACCTACACCCCCTCGCAAAATACCTGTCCGCAAACCCTTACTCCCCCTCCAATTATAACCACACAACACTCACATCATGTACACAACACTTTGTCTTCATCCCCTGCATAACATCCCCCCAATCCACACACCCCTTTCACAAATAAGCTTCCTCCAAATCCACACCACAGAATACCATCCCTCCCTGCATAATTACACTACCTGCACACTAACGTCACAAACAAGCACCTACCCATCAACACAACCCCACCCACACATACAACTCCCCCACCTTCAGTACACCCCTTGCACCTCACCAACACAACCCCCATACAACTAAACACCCTCTATCCACACATACACCACTCAGCCATTACCTCATGCACCTCACCACGCCAATCATCATCCCCATACAACAATCCCCACCCCACCTTCCAAAATTACAACACACTACCCCAAATACCCTCCTTCATCACAACACACTTCCCATGTACAACTTCCCCACCCATCCCACCTTCCAACACCCTACCCTGTCCCCCACAAACACAAATCCAACACATACAAATCTTCCTACCACCTACACCATCTCTTAACCATTGCCCCCTGTATACACAGTCACCAGACACTATCCACGGTTACGGCCATACATGCTCATTCACCCTTCCTACCATATTACCAACACACACACACACACACACACACACACACACACACACACACACACACACACACACACACACACACCACCACACCAACACATTACCTTGACCACTATCAACACTCCTAACACAACCCCCACTTTCCCTAACACATACATCCTCAAACCCTAACCACACCACAACACCCCCTAACAACTTATGACAATCCCAAAACACCGTCTTAACCCACCTACACACCCAACGTTCCTCCCTCACACACACCCACATCCCTTACCCCTTCTGCAGATCCATAAAGCCCCTACCAACCCTCCAACACTCACAACATCCACATATCACATTTACAATACCACCTCTGCACCAACATCCCCCTACACAAAACAATTGTACAAACAACCAATCACCACACGCACCACCTACAACACGAACCCTCCACACACCCATCAATACCTCACTCACAGGCCTACACCAACACACACACACCTCCACATCACTACACCCATTCCCCTTTCACATTCAAACAATACACCATGTACACTGTTGCCCCACAGTCACACAACACACACATGGCTAACACCCACAACCCCTCACATTAACATCCAACAAAAACCCTCACCCCATACTTGACACACAGCTTCTTCCAATACACCACCACTCCACCTATCCCTATACATCAACAAAACCATCACACTCCACCTACCCCACACCCCACCACTAACTATACCACTACAAAGCCCCCCCCCCCCCCCCGTAATAAGGAAACAACACAAAAACAAAGAGCGCCAGGCAAGATGGCGAGCCAAACAAAGCTAAGGCTTGCAAGGCACATTTACTGCTGATACACCAGTACATCCCCAAACACATAATCTCCAAAACATACTTTACCTAACCAAAGCTTTTTCGTTTACATTCCATTTCCATCCTAATTCTCTACATCGTACCCTGCATACACTCTTCACACACTCACAACCCCCTACACACCATTCACCATCACATTCCATTTTGCCATACAACATTTTACCAACACCAAAAACCACATTACACCACACTACATTTTACAACTACTATTCTACACCTCCACCTTTATATAGGGGTTACGGGGGCGTTGCCCCTTACGACGGTGTGAAGAGCGCCCGCAGGGCGCGATGAATCACCTAGTATATATATATAAATAAAAAAAATAGCTGAGATGTTAAGGTGTCTGATGGCGAATTTAAAAATTTCAACTAAAATAAACAAATAAATATTTCTACCTTAAATACAGAGACTTGAGGGGGTGGCTTCGTGTCTGCATAGAAATTTTATTTTTTATTTTTTGGAATATATATTTATTTTTATTTAACTTTTTTTTCGGGGGGTTGGGCGCTTTCTATTTTGTCAGTCCTGGGCCCCACAATTTCTGATGGCAGCGCTGCTGACAGCGGAACACAGAGGGAAGCAGAGGGTGACAACTGAAGTCAAGGGGAAGCATATTTTGACAGTGGAAAGCAGGGGGAGGTACAGTAGAGAGTGACAACAGAAGGCAAGATGAGGCAGAGGGTGACAGTGGAATGCAGGGGGAGGCAGAGGGTGACAGTGGAATGCAGGGGGAGGCAATGGGTGACAGTGGAATGCAGGGGGAGGCAGAGGGTGACAGTGGAATGCAGGGGGAGGCAGAGGGTGACAGTGGAATGCTGGGGCAGGCAGAGGGTGACAATGGAATGCAGGGGGAGGCAGAGGGAGACAGTGGAATGCAGGGGGAGGCAGAGGGTGACAATGGAATGCAGGGGGAGGCAAAGAGTGACAGTGGAATGCAGGGGGAGGCAGAGGGTGACAGTGGAATGCAGGGGGGCAGAGGGTAACAGTGGAATGCAGGGGGAGGCACTGGGTGACAGGCAGAGACAAGGAGAGACAGTGAGTGATGGGGGTACAAGCACAATGTCCTGTGTGCTGTGGAGAACATGCCCCTCATGTACTTTGGTGGGCACAGGAACACAGCGTTATCTGCTCTGTCTGTGACAGGGGCCCCCTGGTGACAAGTGTCAGGACTCCTCCATAAGTCCAGTACACACTAGGCCAGCCCTGCCTCCCTAAGGTAAGGGGCAGTTCCCCTGGCAGTGGGGCCTACCCTAATCTCTGCACTGAGTCAAAATGGTCTGCAGGGAAGGGACGTGGGGGGGGGGTGTCAGCAGGGAATAACACATTGTTGGTCTTGGCAGCAGTGGGCCCCTTAGTTCTCAGGGGCCCCAGTGCAATGCACCTGCTGCACCAATGGTAGTTCCGCCTCTGCTCCCCTGTAGAATTGAATTAGACACTACTGTGTTTTTCTTTTTCTTCATTCTGTTCTGAAAAATAAGAGGGAATTTGTTGACTAGTGAAGAAAACTCCTGGAAAGTGCTGACTGTGTCTGTCAATGGGAGAAAAAAATGAGCACTCGTCAGAATTCAGGAGCACAGTTTGGAAACCACTAGGTGGGAGAGAGAAAAACATATTTTTGGCAGAATTGATGAAATGTCTCACAGAGAAGACTTTGATTATGATCCTGGAAATTGCCTTCACCAGGTTCAACGTTTCTGATGCAGTACATTACCGAGAAGAAACATATAGTTTCATTTCAATTAACTGAAGCTACAATAACCTTTCCATCCACTGCTATTCCTGTCTGTACATGAACATTATACATACCGTTCTGTGAGGATCTGTGTTCGTCTATTACCTGGGAGTCTGATCAAAAATCAATAGCATCAAACCTAAAAAAAAAACAAAAGAAATACATTGATTATAAAGAAAATGAATATACAGTTAATACATTTCATTTTCTGACTCACAGCCAGTCTCATACCAGCTTAGGATGTCTGTGGGAATATCTTCTGCTCTAAAACAATGCCCGGTGTATGTTATTCACAGTGGAATAGTCCACCTCATCATGTACAGTACAAGGCGTTGTTCCATATCCTCCATTGATGAGATAAGAGACTCATTTGTTATCGGCATTTCGTTGGAAATACTCAGAATTCAGCTATTTTCGGATGATTCGGCCGACCGAAGGCTGAATATATATATATATATATATATATATATATATATATATATATATGTAAGCACTGAGGTCATATTAAACCACAAGGGGTTTTGAGGGTTGCCACTTTAAGGCTGTGTTATGATTGTTTTTGTTTGTTATGGCATGATTAGGGGTCAGCCAATGGTGGTCAAGTGGGGAGGAGAGTTTTGTTTGAAACTAGATTATCTGCCTCTTGGTTCCTGTTTTTCCCATCCTCCCACCCAGTTTGTGTGGTTGGTTAGTTGGTTCAGTAGGTAGCGGTAAAGAACGGTTGGTTGTTAAGTTTTTAGGCTTTAGTGGGTGCGCTCTCCTTGCAGTGGGGTATGGCGTAAACCAATTGTCCTGGACGGGAAATTGTTACACCACCTGAACGGGTGGGTTGTGGAGTGGAGAGTTGAACACCAACACTTGGTTTTGTGTGTGTGTTTGTTTTCCCTGTCCGTTCTTTAGTGTCGCCACCATTTAAAGAAAAAATGTAAAATAGTACCTGTCAATAATACATTTGACAAAGATTTTAAATGCCAGCACTGTTGTCTGTGTCTTTATTTTAGTTGTTAAGTTATAATAGGTAGTTGTGATTAAATACATGTAAAAGGGGGTAACATGAAAAATACCCCGATAGAGGGTTTATAGCAAAAATTAAGTAATGTACATGTTGGGAGTATAGCGCAGGTACTGGAAGTATCTGCTGTGCGCCTTCTGTTTTCCATAACAAAATCTGCCCCCACTGTCCACAGTTCCAAGTGATTAAATATCTCTGTCAAGGTTTGTTGGGACCTGTAAATCAACAGCAAAATGAACCCTTGATTAAATTTTTAACCATTTACTCCAAGTCCACCATCCAGGGCTGTGGAACGAGCCCTAGTGCTTCACCATATTATTGTTTTCTCCTGAGGAAGGTCCATTTTTATTCAGGACCATTTGCCTGAGGGATTACATAACCTGGCTGTATGCTGTAGGGCTGTTGGTCATTATGACCCGGTCGGGTAAATAATTAGAGTTTTATTTCACATTATAGTATCCCACACCCAGCCCATCACAGCCTTGTGCTGGTAACGGCTTCAGCTGAACTCTGTGCAGTTTGGCCACCCTGGTCTGACCATTACCAGCCTGGAGTAGGAGCACTGGGGCTGTATTGTTCGCCAAGCATATCATAGGGCTTTCCTTCATTTAAAGTTTTTTCATTTCAGTATAACTCTGCTTCAAGCTCATGTATCGTTGGTTTTTATTATCATTCATTCATTCATTCATTCATTCATTCATTCATTCATTCATTCATTCATTGAGTCATTCATTCATTCATTCATTCATTCATTCATTCAATGTAAGTCACCCAGAGTCTTGCAGCAATGCACCATTGCTCTTTTACTTTTGGGTAGACGTACTAAGCCTTGGATAGATAAAGTGGAGAGAGATAAGCTACCAGCCAATTAACTCCTAACTGACAGTTTTCAAACACAGCTGTAACATGGCAGTTAGGAGCTGATTAGTTGGTACTTTATCTCTCTCCTTTTTCTCACTCTCCATGTCTTAAGGTGGGTACACACTAATAGATATATCTGCAGATCAATTGATCTGCAGATATATCTATGTACGGATCGGGCAGTGTGCTGTGCATACACACTGCCCGATCCGTCGGGGGACTGACGTCATGAACTGGGTGGGCGCCCGCCCGCCCAGTTCACCTGTCAATCACCGCCGGCCGCCGCAGCATGTGTACGGGCGGTCGGACGACCGCCCCGTACACACACAGCGACGCGCCAATATATCGGTAGATATATTGGCCGTCGGCTGTGCTGCGCGGCCGACGCGATACGTCTGTGAACGACGAAGTTCACAGACGTATCGGCCGTACACACTGGCCGACGGTCCCGCGATATATCGGCCGTTCAAGAGAACGGCCGATATATCGACCAGTGTGTACGGGCCTTTAGTACAGTACATCTGCCCAATGTATAATGCCAGCATGATAAGCGGTGACACTGCGGTGCATTCTAGAGCATGTCCCGGCATCACCAGTATTTCCCCAGGCAGTAGCTGAGAGATAACCAGGACCGCTAAATACTGTAGGTAAGGTCAGTGAGAAGGGTGTGAAGTACCGAGGCTGCTAATGGATACCACAGGAAGTGGCTGATGGGTCCCATGAAAGAGTGCATGGTGTCAGGGTACATGATCCTAGGGTAGGGAGGCCCTGAAAACAGAGAGATTGGCAGGACAGGAAAAGAGAGGAATATGCTGCTGTAGACGAGATGGATAAAATGAGACAGAGGCAGGGAGACAGAGATCTATGTTCCACTAAGCACAGAAAATATTGGTCCCCAGCATTGGTACAGCTATGATCAGCTAAGTTGATCTGCTCAGGAACTTCACCACACTCCATGCTACAATCTATAATCACTTAAGAGAAAAAAAATCAGGTCTCTGGGATATTGGGAACGCATGTTGGTAACCTGAGGTTCAACTTGGGTATCAATAGAGTGTAGGTAGCTAGGAGGCCTGATGAGGCTCCTCCTCAGGTGAGAGGTGACTGAGTTCCATAGGGTTTGCAGTGAATAGTCTGGAAAAAACCTGAAGACTGCAGGTGATATGTCAAACTAGAGAGCACTGTGCTGGATAGAGCACTGCACTAGCTATAGTAATATACTGCAGTATTGATATATGGAACGCACC
Source organism: Pseudophryne corroboree (assembly GCF_028390025.1). Lineage (NCBI taxonomy): Eukaryota > Metazoa > Chordata > Amphibia > Anura > Myobatrachidae > Pseudophryne > Pseudophryne corroboree. The sequence goes on along the minus strand of NC_086444.1, from coordinate 1,191,682,471 downwards.
ACACTGTGCTTGCAAGATGCGTGCACAGCATAGAATGGGAACTAGTTCTTTCTGAATTAAGAGCACAGAGTAGAATGGACTCTGGCACTTGGAGAGTAGACTAGTTGGAATTAGCAGACATGGATACAACTGCTGTAGGAACCAGAACACACCAAGGAATAGCAGCCAGAAGCCAGTAGCAGGTCACAAGAGTGAAGTTGGCACTGGCACTGGTCTGCTCACTGGAACAGCCTTAAATAGAAAGTTCTAAATCCTGATAGGTTGCTTGGGTCAGCTTATCCTATAGCAGCTTCTGGTGGTGATCAGAGATTCACCTGACAAGACTCAAGATGAGGTGCCCTTTACCACCAACATGAGAGATGATTTTAGAGATATGCCAACCACCCAGTTGATTGGTAGATACAAGACTCAGGTAGACTCTAAGGCCAGGAACTGGCATTACCATCTCAGGTAACAGGACCTACAAGCCCAAAGTGTGACAAAAATTGCTAAATCTATTGAAGGAAATGCACCATAGTACTACTGTATAGAAGTACACATTTTTTAAATGTCTACAGAACACATATAGACTTATAATTTATATATCTCAAAATATCTCCCAACCCGACCTCTCTGCTTTGCACATGATGATCTGCATCTCTCTTCCACATAACTCATTCCCATTCACAATTACAGGTGTTTTTTCAGGTTGCAGTCTGTGGAATGCCCTACAACGCACAATAAGACTCTCCTCTTGTCTCCAATCCTTCAGGCGTTCCCTGAAAACTCACCTCTTTAGACAAGCTTATCAAATTCCAGAACCACCCACCTAACCTTCATAAGCTTTCCTACTCTATCAATTCCCCTCTTTAAAGTCCACACTTAAACTCACATTTTCTCTTTCTTCACTTCCGCACCATCCTTACACTTGGCCAACATTGCTGAGTGACCATATCATACAGCCCACCAAGAACCTTTGCAATCTGGCCAGACCATTATGCAATAGGTAGCATCTATCCTTGTGTATCAATGCCTATTTCCCTATAGAATATAAGCTTGTGAGCAGGCCTTCCTACCTCTATGTCTGTTTTTTATTACTAGTGATGTGCACCGGAAATTTTTCGGGTTTTGTGTTTTTGTTTTGGATTCGGTTCCGCGGCCGTGTTTTGGATTCGGACGCGTTTTTTTGACGGATTCAAGTGTGTTTTTGATTCGGGTGTTTTTTTACAAAAAACCCTCAAAACCCTCAAAAACAGCTTAAATCACAGAATTTGGGGGTCATTTAGATCCCATAGTATTATTAACCTCAATAACCATAATTTCCACTCATATCCAGTCTATTCTGAACACCTCACAATATTATTTTTAGTCCTAAAATTTGCACCGAGGTCGCTGTGTGACTAAGCTAAGCGACCCAAGTGGCCGACACAAACACCTGACCCATCTAGGAGTGGCACTGCAGTGTCAGACAGGATGGCAGATTTAAAAAATAGTCCCCAAACAGCACATGATGCAAAGAAAAAAGAGGTGCACCAAGGTCGCTGGATGGCTAAGCTAAGCGACCCAAGTGGCCGACACAAACACCTGGCCCATCTAGGAGTGGCACTGCAGTGTCAGACAGGATGGCACTTCAATAAATAGTCCCCAAACAGCACATGATGCAAAGAAAAAAAGAGGTGCAATGAGGTAGCTGTGTGACTAAGCTAAGCGACCCAAGTGGCCGAAACAAACACCTGGCCCATCTAGGAGTGGCAATGCACTGTCCTCCTACTATATATACTGCGCACAAAAACTTAAATGCACCACAGGTATGGATGGATAGTATACTTGACGACACAGAGGTAGGTAGAGCAGTGGCCTACTGTACCGTACTGCTATATATTATATACTGGTGGTCAGCAAACTTATGCACTGTCCTACTACTATATATATACTGCGCACAACTTAAATGCACCACAGGTATGGATGGATAGTATACTTGACGACACAAAGGTAGGTAGAGAAGTGGCCTACTGTACCGTACTGCTATATAATATATACTGGTGGTCAGCAAAATTATGCACTGTCCTCCTACTATATATATACTGTGCAAAACTTAAATGCACCACAGGTACTATGTATGGATAGTATACTGGACGACACAGAGGTAGGTAGAGCAGTGGACTACTGTACCGTACTGCTATATATTATATACTGGTGGTCAGCAAAATTATGCACTGTCCTCCCTCTATATATATACTGCGCAATACTTAAATACACTACAGGTATGGATGGTATAGTATACTTGATGACACAGAGGTAGGTAGAGCAGTGGCCTACTGTACCGTACTGCTATATATTATATACTGGTGGTCAGCAAAATTATGAACTGTCCTCCTACTATATATATATATATATATATATATATATACTGTGCAAAACTTAAATGCACCACAGGTATGGATGGATAGTATACTTGACGACACATAGGTAGGTAGAGCATTGGACTACTGTACCGTGCTGCTTTATATTATATACTGGTGGTCAGCAAAATTCTGCACTGTCCTCCTACTATATATATACTGTGTAAAACTTAAATGCACCACAGGTATGGATGGATAGTATACTTGACGACACAGAGGTAGGTAGAGCAGTGGACTACTGTACCGTACTGCTATTTATTATGTACTGGTGGTTAGCAAAATTATGCACTGTCCTCCTACTATATATATACTGCACAAAACTTAAATGCACCACATGTATGGATGGGATAGTATACTTGACGACACAGAGGTAGGTAGAGCAGTGGCCTACTGTACCGTACTGCTATATATTATATACTGGTGGTCAGCAAAATTATGCACTGTCCTTCTAATATATATATACAGTGCAAAACTTAAATGCACCACAGGTATGGATGGATAGTATACTTGACGACACAGAGGTAGGTAGAGCAGTGGCCTACTGTACCGTACTGCTATATATTATATACTGGTGGTCAGCAAAATTATGCACTGTCCTCCTACTATATATATACTGTGCAAAACTTAAATGCACCACAGGTATGGATGGATAGTATACTTGACGACACAGAGGTAGGTAGAGCAGTGGCCTACTGTACCGTACTGCTATATATTATATACTGGTGGTCAGCAAAATTATGCACTGTCCTCCTACTATATATATACTGTGCAAAACTTAAATGCACCACAGGTATGGATGGATAGTATACTTGACACAGAGGTAGAGCAGTGGACTACTGTACCGTACTGCTATATATTATATACTGGTGGTCAGCAAAATTCTGCACTGTCCTCCTACTATATATATACTGTGCAAAACTTAAATGCACCACAGGTATGGATGGATAGTATACTTGACGACACAGAGGTAGGTAGAGCAGTGGACTACTGTACCATACTGCTATATATTATGTACTGGTGGTTAGCAAAATTATGCACTGTCCTCCTACTATATATATACTGCGCAAAACTTAAATGCACCACATGTATGGATGGGATAGTATACTTGACGACACAGAGGTAGGTAGAGCAGTGGCCTACTGTACCCTACTGCTATATATTATATACTGGTGGTCAGCAAAATTATGCACTGTCCTTCTAATATATATATACTGTGCAAAACTTAAATGCACCACAGGTATGGATGGATAGTATACTTGACGACACAGAGGTAGGTAGAGCAGTGGCCTACTGTACCGTACTGCTATATATTATATACTGGTGGTCAGCAAAATTATGCACTGTCCTCCTACTATATACAGTATATACTGTGCAAAACTTAAATGCACCACAGGTATGGATGGATAGTATACTTGACGACACAGAGGTAGGTAGAGCAGTGGCCTACTGTACCGTACTGCTATATATTATATACTGGTGGTCAGCAAAATTATGCACTGTCCTCCTACTATATATATACTGTGCAAAACTTAAATGCACCACAGGTATGGATGGATAGTATACTTGACACAGAGGTAGAGCAGTGGACTACTGTACCGTACTGCTATATATATATACTGGTGGTCAGCAAAATTCTGCACTGTCCTCCTACTATATACTACAATGCAACACAGATATGGAGCGTTTTTCAGGCAGAGAACGTATAATACTGGTGGTCACTGGTCAGCAAAACTTTGCACTGTCCTCCTACTATATAATACTGCTGGTCCCCAGTCCCCACAATAAAGCACACTGAGCACAGATATTTGCAGCACACTGAGCACAGATATGGAGCGTTTTTTCAGGCAGAGAACGTATAATACTGGTGGTCACTGGTCAGCAAAACTCTGCACTGTCCTCCTACTATATAATACTGCTGGTCCCCAGTCCCCACAATAAAGCAATTAGCACACTGAGCACAGATATTTGCAGCACACTGAGCACAGTCAGATATGGAGCGTTTTTCAGGCAGAGAACGTAGATATTTGCACTTGCAGCACACTGAGCACAGATATTTGCAGCACACTGAGCACAGATATTTGCAGCACAATTTGCAGCCCACTGATCATAGAAACTGAGAGGACGCCAGCCACGTCCTCTCACGATCATCTCCAATGCACGAGTGAAAAATGGCGGCGACGCGCGGCTTTATATAGAATCCGAATCTCGCGAGAATCCAACCGCGGGATGATGACGTTCGGGCGCTCTAGGGTTAACCGAGCAAAGCGGGAGGATCCGAGTCTGCACGGAACCGTGCAAAAAAGGGTGAAGTTCAGGGGGGGTTCGGATCCCGAGGAACCGAACCCGCTCATCACTAGTTATTACCCATTTTTCTTCTATCACTGTTATTTCCATTTGTAAAGCACAACTGCATGTGCTGCCCTATATAAGACACTGTTAATAAATAAATGATATTAATAAATATTGTGTTGTTCTAGACTTTGCAGAATCACTGAAGTCATTGAAATCTGCTGTGTTACGTATAAAACATGGATAACGACAAATACCAAAGTTAATTACCATTAAAAATGACAGATTCATTGGTTTCCCTTGAGGAAACAGAAACATTGGAGAGCTTATTAAGAGTCAATAAGTAGCAAACCAGAAAGCAAAAGAATTACTAGATAGTCATGAAATGTTGACATGTTACAGTGTTGGCATGTCGCCTCTGGTGGCCCAGAGGTGACTTACCTGCTCCTGACACATGCAGTGGCTCCAGTGCAGTTTCTGGCTCCCATATCATTGTCACTTTTGCACCAAACCACTGGTGCTCTGCTCCAGTGTTCTGGTGAGTAATATTCCCATATTTCTCTAACCATTGTACCTATCCCTAACTGTCCCTCTAGTGCAGTGGCCGAACTAGCGAGAGGTGGGCCCATGTGCGACAAAATGCTTTGTTCCCCCCCATCTAAGTCCACCGCCTCACCCCTGGAGAGGATCTGGTGAGGGGGACCTGCTCAGGGCCAGGGAAATGGATACCTAGCAACAGTGCCGTAATTAGTCATTTTAGTGCTGTGTGCAAAAAATGGCATCAGAGCCCCGCCCCTCCATGTAAAACAGGGGCAGTGCGCGCCACAGGCGCGCGTAAAAAAATAGGGGTGTGGCTTCGTGGGGAAGGGGTGTGGCCACAAAATAATACCAATTCATATAACGGTGCACAGTAGTCTCCATTATTCAAATTACGCCGCACGGTAGTACCACTACACCAGGTAGAGACCCCTTTACACATTATGGCGGACAGCTTCCCCTTTTTTACACATAACGGCAGACAGCATCCCCCTTTTTACACATTACGGCAGACAGCGTCCCCTTTTTACACATTACGACAGACAGTGTGCCCTTTTTACACATTACGACAGACAGCGTCCCCTTTTTTACACATTACGGCAGACAGCGTCCCTTTTTTACACATTACGGCAGACAGCGTCCCTTTTTTACATATTACGGCAGACAGCATCCCCTATTTACACATTACGGCAGACAGCGTCCCATTTTTTGCACATTACTGCAGACAGCGTCCCATTTTTTACACATTACGGCAAACAGCATCCCATTTTTTGCATATTACGGCAGACAGTGTCCCATTTATTACACATTACGGCAGACAGCGTTCCATTTTTTACACATTACGGCAGACAGTGTCCCCTTTTTACACATTACGGCACACAGCGTCCCTTTTTTACACATTACAACAGACAGCGTCCCATTTTTACACATTACGGCAGACAGCGTCCCATTTTTTGCACATTACGACAGACAGCGTCCCATATATTACACATTTTGGCAGACAGCGTCTCATTTTTTGCATACTACGGCAGACAGCGTCCCATTTATTATACATTACGGCAGACAGCGTCCCATGTTTTGCACATTACGGCAGACAGCGTCCCATTTATTACATATTACGGCAGACAGCGTCCCATTTTTTTGCATACTACGGCAGACAGCGTCCCATTTATTATACATTACGGCAGACAGCGTCCCATTTATTATACATTACAGCAGACAGCGACCCATTTATTATACATTACGGCAGACAGCGTCCCATGTTTTGCACATTACGGCAAACAGGATAGATAGATAGATAGATAGATAGATAGGTATACTTACCGTTTCCGCTGGCTCAGGCTCCTCGTGCAGCTTCTGTTCTGGCAGGGGAGAAGAAGGAGGAGGAGGGGTGGAGGAGGGAGCCGTAGCAGCGCTATGTCATTGGTAGAAGCGCTGCTGCTGCTGGACCTCTCCTTTACCATAGGCTGCCCTCCGCCGCTGTGAATGCTGGGATGCGATGCGCATCCCAGCATTCACAGCGGCGGAGGGCAGCCTATGGTAAAGGAGAGGGCCAGCAGCAGCAGCGCTTCTACCAATTACACAGCGCTGCTGCGGCTCCCTCCTCCATCCCCCCTCCTCCTCCTCCCCTCCTGTAGCCGGTGCACGCATCATCTCCTCGGCGGCGGCGGAACACAGCGGCAGCCAGGCGGCATGTAATGAGTCAGTTTGACTCATTACATGCTGTTCTGGCTGCGGGCCCCTTGACAGTTGCGGGCCCCAGTGCAAGGCACTGCCTGCACTGGCGCTAGTTCCGCCTCTGCTCTATTGCCTAAACCAAACCTCCCTCCACTTCAGCCTAACCCTAACCTCCCACCCCCACACAACCTAACAGCAACCTCCCCATGCAGCCTAACCCTAACCCCCACACAACCTAACAGCAACCTCCCCATGCACCGTAACCCCCCCACAACTTAACAGCAACCTCCACATGCACCCTAACCCCCCACAACCTAACAGCAACCTCCCCATGCACCCTAGCCCTACCCCCCACAACCTAACAGCAACCTCCCCATGCAGCCTAACCCTAACCCCCCCACAACCTAACAGCAACCTCCACATGCACCCTAACCCCCCCTCACAACCTAACAGCAACCTTCCCATGCAGCCTAACCTTAACCCCCCACAACCTAACAGCAACCTCCCCATGCAGCCTAACCCTAACCACCCCCCTACAACCTAACAGCATCCTCCCCATGCAGCCTAACACTAACCTCCCCCTTACAACCTAACAGCAACCTCCCCATGCAGCGTAACCATAACTTCCCCCCTCACAACCTAACAACAACCTCCCCATGCACCCTAACCTCCCCCCTACAACCTAACATCAACCTCCCCATGCAGACTAAACCTACCCACCCACCCACAACCTAACAGCAACCTCCCCAAGCAGCCTAACTCTAACCACCCCCATACAACCTAACAGCAACCTCCCCATGCAGCCTAACTCTAACCCCCCCAGACAACCTAACAGCAACCTCCCCATGCAGCCTAACTCTAACCCCCCCCCCCCAGACAACCAAACAGCAACCTCCCCATGCAGCCTAACTCTAACCTTGCTGCCAGCAGCCTATTCCTTATGTCGACCTTCTGACATTAGGATTAGGCAGTGTTGGCATGCATTGTAAATGTTAAGCTAATGATTACATCCTATTTTGGTCACTTCCTTGAACCCAGTATCATATGAGAGTAAGGGCAGCAAAAACATAACTTCACTGCACACGCACATACAGTATTGTATGGGTCAGCGGGATTAGGTCATCGTTGGCTCAAAAAAACAGGTGAGTGGGTGTGTCTCGCAGAAAGGGGATGTGGCCTTGTGCTCATTAGGATATGCCCCCTGATGTTTTAGGAGGCATATCCACAAGCCACGCCCCCTCTCCTCATCTTGATGAGTGCAGCCATGCACTTCGGCAGCTGCTGTGGACTACACTCAACACCAGATGGAAGCTGTGCCATTCACCTAAAAACGCACAACTGCAACTGCCTAGAATCGCATGCTGGGGGCCGCCCAGCAAGGGATAGGGCCGCCCAGCATGTGAAGGCCTGTCCAACATTGCGATCGCATTTAAAAATGCAAATACAATGCAGGCATCAAGCACCATCGGGCTTACCAGTAGTAAGCAGGAGCGCCGGCACCATGTTTCCCCCCGCGCGCACGCAGCGGCCGTGTGTGACCTCCTACTCACCACTGTCGATCATAGGGGGTCATTCCGACCCGATCGCTCGCTGGAGTTTGTCGCATCGCAGCGATCGGGTCGGAACTGCGCATGCGCCGGTGCCGCAGTGCACCGGTGCATGGCAGCTTTCGTTGCCCAGCGATCGCCTCTGAGACAGAGGCAGTTGCTGGGTGGGAGGGGGCTGAACGGCGGTATTGTTTAGGGGGAGTGGTCCGGCCAATGCAGGCGTGGCCGGGCCATTGGGGGGGTCGGCCGTGGTGGCTGCATGACGTCTCACGCAGCCGCTGCGGCCAGCGGCAGTGACAATTAACTCCTGGCCAGCCGCAGGAGCTGCGCTGGCCGGGAGTTACTCCTCAAATACAAAAGCATCCCCTGTGTGTGTTGTGTGTCGGTACGCTTGTGTCGACATGTTTGACGAGGAAGGCAATGTGGAAGCAGAGCGGGAGCAAATGAATGTGGTGTCTCCGCCGACGGCGCCGACACCTGATTGGATGGATATGTGGAAGGTTTTAAATGATAATGTTAATTCCTTGCATAAAAGGTTAGAAAAAGCTGAAGCCTCAGGACAGTCAGGGTCTCAACCCATGCCTGATCCTATGTCGCAGAGGCCGTCAGGGTCTCAGAAGCGCCCACTATCCCAAATTGTTGACACAGATACTAGTGATGAGCGGGTTCGGTTTCCGAGAAACCGAACCCAACCGAGCTTTACCTTTTTTTACACGGGTCCGAGCAGGCTCGGATCCTCCCGCCTTGCTCGGCTAACCCGAGCGCGCCCGAACGTCATCATCCCGCTGTCGGATTCTCGCGAGATTCGGATTCTATATAAGCAGCCGCGCGTCGCCGCCATTTTCCACACGTGCATTGAGATTGATAGGGAGAGGACGTGGCTGGCGTCCTCTACGTTTATACGAGACACTACAGTTGATCTGTTTGCTTTGCTTGTTTATTTTACTATTGTGGTGAGGATTGAGGAGCAGCTGTTAGGAGGAGTACAGTGCAGAGTTTTGCTGATAGTGACCACCAGTTTTTTTATCCGTTCTCTTCTCTGCCTGAAAAAAACGCTCCATACCATATCTGTGCTCAGTGTGCTGCATGATATATCTGTGCTGAGTGCTCACACTGCTTAATTGTGGGGACTGGGGAGCAGCTATAGCAGGAGTACAGTGCAGAGTTTTGCTGACAGTGACCACCAGTATACGTTTGTCTGCCTGAAAAACACTCCTGTGGCTTTTTTTTTTATACTAGTAGTTTAGCAGTTTGCAGACAGTGTCCACCAGGTCCATTATACTGTATATAGCAGTACGGTAGGCCACTGCTGTACCTACCTCTGTGTCGTCACTCGTCATCCATAAAGTAATAGTATACTATCCATCCATCTACATTGTATACCTGTGGTGGCTTTTTTTTTAATACTAGTAGTTTAGCAGTCTGCTGACAGTGTCCACCAGGTCCATTATACTGTATATAGCAGTACGGTAGGCCACTGCTGTACCTACCTCTGTGTCGTCACTCGTCATCCATAAAGTATACTATCCATCCATCTACATTGTATACCTGTGGTGGCTTTTTTTTTATACTAGTAGTTTAGCAGTCTGCTGACAGTGTCCACCAGGTCCATTATACTGTATATAGCAGTACGGTAGGCCACTGCTGTACCTACCTCTGTGTCGTCACTCGTCATCCATAAAGTAATAGTATACTATCCATCCATCTACATTGTATACCTGTGGTGGCTTTTTTTTATACTAGTAGTTTAGCAGTCTGCTGACAGTGTCCACCAGGTCCATTATACTGTATATAGCAATACGGTAGGCCACTGCTGTACCTACCTCTGTGTCGTCACTCGTTATCCATAAAGTATACTATCCATCCATCTACATTGTATACCTGTGGTGGCTTTTTTTTATACTAGTAGTTTAGCAGTCTGCTGACAGTGTCCACCAGGTCCATTATACTGTATATAGCAGTACGGTAGGCCACTGCTGTACCTACCTCTGTGTCGTCACTCGTCATCCATAAAGTATACTATCCATCCATCTACATTGTATACCTGTGGTGGCTTTTTTTTTTTTTATACTAGTAGTTTAGCAGTCTGCTGACAGTGTCCACCAGGTCCATTATACTGTATATAGCAGTACGGTAGGCCACTGCTGTACCTACCTCTGTGTCGTCACTCGTCATCCATAAAGTATACCATCCATCCATCTACATTGTATACCTGTGGTGGCTTCTTTTTTTTTTATACTAGTAGTTTAGCAGTCTGCTGACAGTGTCCACCAGGTCCATTATACTGTATATAGCAGTACGGTAGGCCACTGCTGTACCTACCTCTGTGTCGTCACTCGTCATCTATAAAGTATACTATCCATCCATCTACATTGTATACCTGTGGTGGCTTTTTTTTTATACTAGTAGTTTAGCAGTCTGCTGACAGTGTCCACCAGGTCCATTATACTGTATAGAGCAGTACGGTAGGCCACTGCTGTACCTACCTCTGTGTCGTCACTCGTCATCCATAAAGTATACTATCCATCCATCTACATTGTATACCTGTGGTGGCTTTTATTTTATACTAGTAGTTTAGCAGTCTGCTGACAGTATCCACCAGGTCCATTATACTGTATATAGCAGTACGGTAGGCCACTGCTGTACCTACCTCTGTGTCGTCACTCGTCATCCATAAAGTATACTATCCATCCATCTACATTGTATACCTGTGGTGGCTTTTTTTTTTTTATACTTGTAGTTTAGCAGTCTGCTGACAGTGTCCACCAGGTCCATTATACTGTATATAGCAGTACGGTAGGCCACTGCTGTACCTACCTCTGTGTCGTCACTCGTCATCCATAAAGTATACTATCCATCCATCTAAATTGTATACCTGTGGTGGCTTTTTTTTTTATACTAGTAGTTTAGCAGTCTGCTGACAGTGTCCACCAGGTCCATTATACTGTATATAGCAGTACGGTAGGCCACTGCTGTACCTACCTCTGTGTCGTCACTCGTCATCCATAAAGTAATAGTATACTATCCATCCATCTACATTGTATACCTGTGGTTGCTTTTTTTTATACTAGTAGTTTAGCAGTCTGCTGACAGTGTCCACCAGGTCCATTATACTGTATATAGCAGTACGGTAGGCCACTGCTGTACCTACCTCTGTGTCGTCACTCGTCATCCATAAAGTATACTATCCATACATCCATCTACATTGTATACCTGTGGTGGCTTTTTTTTATACTAGTAGTTTAGCAGTCTGCTGACAGTGTCCACCAGGTCCATTATACTGTATATAGCAGTACGGTAGGCCACTGCTGTACCTACCTCTGTGTCGTCACTCGTCATCCTTAAAGCATACTATCCATCCATCTACATTGTATACCTGTGGTGGCTTTTTTTTTTATACTAGTAGTTTAGCAGTCTGCTGACAGTGTCCACCAGGTCCATTATACTGTATATAGCAGTACGGTAGGCCACTGCTGTACCTACCTCTGTGTCGTCACTCGTCATCCATAAAGTATACTATCCATCCATCTACATTGTATACCTGTGGTGGCTTTTAGTTGTGCGCATTAAAATATGGAGAACAAAAATGTGGAGGTTAAAAAAATAGGGAAAGATCAAGATCCACTTCCACCTCGTGCTGAAGCTGCTGCCACTAGTCATGGCCGAGATGATGAAATGCCATCAACGTCGTCTGCCAAGGCCGATGCCCAATGTCATAGTACAGAGCATGTAAAATCCAAAACACAAAAGATCAGTAAAATGCCTCAAAAATCAAAATTAAAAGCGTCTGAGGAGAAGCGTAAACTTGCCAATATGCCATTTACGACACGGAGTGGCAAGGAACGGCTGAGGCCCTGGCCTATGTTCATGGCTAGTGGTTCAGCTTCACATGAGGATGGAAGCACTCATCCTCTCGCTAGAAAAAAGAAAAGACTTAAGCTGGCAAAAGCACAGCAAAGAACTGTGCGTTCTTCTAAATCACAAATCCCCAAGGAGAGTCCAATTGTGTCGGTTGCGATGCCTGACCTTCCCGACACTGGACGGGAAGAGCTTGCGCCTTCCACCATTTGCACGCCCCCTGCAAGTGCTGGAAGGAGCACCCGCAGTCCAGTTCCTGATAGTCAAATTGACGATGTCACTGTTGAAGTACACCAGGATGAGGATATGGGTGTTGCTGGCGCTGGGGAGGAAATTGACAAGGAGGATTCTGATGGTGAGGTGGTTTGTTTAAGTCAGGCACCCGGGGAGACACCTGTTGTCCGTGGGAGGAATATGGCCCTGGACATGCCTGGTCAAAATACAAAAAAAATCAGCTCTTCGGTGTGGAATTATTTCAACACAAATGCGGACAACAGGTGTCAAGCCGTGTGTTGCCTTTGTCAAGCTGTAATAAGTAGGGGTAAGGACGTTAACCACCTCGGAACATCCTCCCTTATATGTCACCTGCAGCGCATTCATCATAAATCAGTGACAAGTTCAAAAACTTTGGGTGACAGCGGAAGCAGTCCACTGACCACTAAATCCCTTCCTCTTGTAACCAAGCTCCTGCAAACCACACCACCAACTCCCTCAGTGTCAATTTCCTCCTTACCCAGGAAAGCCAATAGTCCTGCAGGCCATGTCACTGGCAAGTCTGACGAGTATTCTCCTGCCTGGGATTCCTCCGATGCATCCTTGAGTGTAACGCCTACTGCTGCTGGCACTTCTGTTGTTGCTGCTGGGAGTCGATCGTCATCCCAGAGGGGAAGTCGGAAGACCACTTGTACTACTTCCAGTAAGCAATTGACTGTCCAACAGTCCTTTGCGAGGAAGATGAAATATCACAGCAGTCATCCTGCTGCAAAGCGGATAACTCAGGCCTTGGCAGCCTGGGCGGTGAGAAACGTGGTTCCGGTATCTATCGTTAATTCAGAGCCAACTAGAGACTTGATTGAGGTACTGTGCACCCGCTACCAAATACCATCTAGGTTCCATTTCTCTAGGCAGGCGATACCGAAAATGTACACAGACCTCAGAAAAAGACTCACCAGTGTCCTAAAAAATGCAGTTGTACCCAATGTCCACTTAACCACGGACATGTGGACAAGTGGAGCAGGGCAGACTCAGGACTATATGACTGTGACAACCCACTGGGTAGATGTATTGCCTCCCGCACCAAGAACAGCAGCGGCGGCACCAGTAGCAGCATCTCGCAAATGGCAACTCGTTCCTAGGCAGGCTACGCTTTGTATCACCGCTTTCCAGAATACGCACACAGCTGAAAACCTCTTACAGCAACTGAGGAAGATCATTGCAGAATAGCTTACCCCAATTGGACTCTCCTGGGGATTTGTGACATCGGACAACGCCAGCAATATTGTGCGCGCATTACAACTGGGCAAATTCCAGCACGTCCCATGTTTTGCACATACCTTGAATTTGGTGGTGCAGAATTATTTAAAAAACGACAGGGGCATTCAAGAGATGCTGTCGGTGGCCCGAAGAATTGCGGGCCACTTTCGGCGTTCAGGCACTGCGTACAGAAGACTGGAGCACCACCAAAAACACCTGAACCTGCCCTGCCATCATCTGAAGCAAGAGGTGGTAACGAGGTGGAATTCAACCCTCTATGTGCTTCAGAGGATGGAGGAGCAGCAAAAGGCCATTCAAGCCTATACATCTGGCCACGATATAGGCAAAGGAGGGGGAATGTACCTGTCTCAAGCGCAGTGGAGAATGATTTCAACGTTGTGCAAGGTTCTGCAACCCTTTGAACTTGCCACACGTGAAGTCAGTTCAGACACTGCCAGCCTGAGTCAGGTCATTCCCCTCATCAGGCTTTTGCAGAAGAAGCTGGAGACATTGAAGGAGGAGCTAAAACAGAGCGATTCCGCTAGGCATGTGGGACTTGTGGATGAAGCCCTTCATTCGCTTAACCAGGATTCACGGGTGGTCAATCTGTTGAAATCAGAGCACTACATTTTGGCCACCGTGCTCGATCCTAGATTTAAAACCTACGTTGTATCTCTCTTTCCGGCAGACACAAGTCTGCAGGGGTTCAAAGACCTTCTGGTGAGAAAATTGTCAAGTCAAGCGGAACGTGACCCGTCAACAGCTCCTCCTTCACATTCTCCCGCAACTGGGGGTGCGAGGAAAAGGCTAAGAATTCCGAGCCCACCCGCTGGCGGTGATGCAGGGCAGTCTGGAGCGAGTGCTGACATCTGGTCCGGACTGAAGGACCTGCCAACGATTACTGACATGTCGTCTACTGTCACTGCATATGATTCTCTCACCATTGAAAGAATGGTGGAGGATTATATGAGTGACCGCATCCAAGTAGGCACGTCAGACAGTCCGTACGTATACTGGCAGGAAAAAGAGGCAATTTGGAGGCCCTTGCAGAAACTGGCTTTATTCTACCTAAGTTGCCCTCCCTCCAGTGTGTACTCCGAAAGAGTGTTTAGTGCAGCCACTCACCTTGTCAGCAATCGGCGTACGAGGTTACTTCCAGAAAATGTGGAGAAGATAATGTTCATTAAAATGAATTATAATCAATTCCTCCGTGGAGACATTCACCAGCAGCAATTGCCTCCAGAAAGTACACGGGGACCTGAGATGGTGGATTCCAGTGGGGACGAATTAATATGTGAGGAGGGGGATGTACACAGTGAAAGGGGTGATGAATCGGACGATGATGATGAGGTGGACATCTTGCCTCTGTAGAGCCAGTTTGTGCAAGGAGAGATTGATTGCTTCTTTTTTGGTGGGGGCCCAAACCAACCAGTCATTTCAGTCACAGTCGTGTGGCAGACCCTGTCGCTGAAATGATGGGTTCATTAAAGTGTGCATGTCCTGTTTATACAACATAAGGGTGGGTGGGAGGGCCCAAGGACAATTCCATCTTGCACCTCTTTTTTCTTTCATTCTTCTTTGCATCATGTGCTGTTTGGGGAGTATTTTTTTCAAGTGCCATCCTGTCTGACACTGCAGTGCCACTCCTAGATGGGCCAGGTGTTTGTGTCGGCCACTTGGGTCGCTGAGCTTAGTCACACAGCTACCTCATTGCGCCTCTTTTTTTCTTTGCATCATGTGCTGTTTGGGGAGTATTTTTTTGAAGGGCCATCCTGCCTGACACTGCAGTGTCACTCCTAGATGGGCCAGGTGTTTGTGTCGGCCACTTGGGTTGCTGAGCTTAGTCACACAGCTACCTCATTGCGCCTCTTTTTTTCTTTGCATCATGTGCTGTTTGGGGACTATTTTTTTCAAGTGCCATCCTGTCTGACACTGCAGTGTCACTCCTAGATGGGCCAGGTGTTTGTGTCGGCCACTAGGGTCGCTTAGCTTAGTCACACAGCTACCTCATTGCGCCTCTTTTTTTCTTTGCATCATGTGCTGTTTGGGGACTATTTTTTTCAAGTGCAATCCTGTCTGACACTGCAGTGCCACTCCTATATGGGCCAGGTGTTTGTGTTGGCCACTAGGGTCGCTTAGCTTAGTCACACAGCTACCTCATTGTGCCTCTTTTTTTCTTTGCATCATGTGCTGTTTGGGGACTATTTTTTTCAAGTGCCATCCTGTCTGACACTGCAGTGCCACGCCTAGATGGGCCAGGTGTTTGTGTCGGCCACTAGGGTCGCTTAGCTTAGTCACACAGCTACCTCATTGCGCCTCTTTTTTTCTTTGCATCATGTGCTGTTTGGGGACTATTTTTTTCAAGTGCCATCCTGTCTAACACTGCAGTGCCACTCCTAGATGGGCAAGGTGTTTGTGTCGGCCACTAGGGTCGCTTAGCTTAGTCACACAGCTACCTCATTGCGCCTCTTTTTTTCTTTGCATCATGTGCTGTTTGGGGACTATTTTTTTCAAGTGCCATCCTGTCTGACACTGCAGGGCCACGCCTAGATGGGCCAGGTGTTTGTGTCGGCCACTAGGGTCGCTTAGCTTAGTCACACAGCTACCTCATTGCGCCTCTTTTTTTCTTTGCATCATGTGCTGTTTGGGGACTATTTTTTTCAAGTGCCATCCTGTCTGACACTGCAGTGCCACTCCTAGATGGGCAAGGTGTTTGTGTCGGCCACTAGGGTCGCTTAGCTTAGTCACACAGCTACCTCATTGCACCTCTTTTTTTCTTTGCATCATGTGCTGTTTGGGGACTATTTTTCTCAAGTGCCATCCTGTCTGATACTGCAGTGCCACTCCTAGATGGGCCAGGTGTTTGTGTCGGCCACTTGGGTTGCTGAGCTTAGTCACACAGCTACCTCATTGCGCCTCTTTTTTTCTTTGCATCATGTGCTGTTTGGGGACTATTTTTTTCAAGTGCCATCCTGTCTGACAATGCAGTGTCACTCCTAGATGGGCCAGGTGTTTGTGTCGGCCACTAGGGTCGCTTAGCTTAGTCACACAGCTACCTCATAGCGCCTCTTTTTTTCTTTGCATCATGTGCTGTTTGGGGAATATTTTTTTCAAGTGCCATCCTGTCTGACACTGCAGTGCCACTCCTAGATGGGCCAGGTGTTTGTGTCGGCCACTAGGGTCGCTTAGCTTAGTCACACAGCTACCTCATTGCGCCTCTTTTTTTCTTTGCATCATGTGCTGTTTGGGGACTATTTTTTTCAAGTGCAATCCTGTCTGACACTGCAGTGCCACTCCTAGATGGGCCAGGTGTTTGTGTTGGCCACTAGGGTCGCTTAGCTTAGTCACACAGCTACCTCATTGCGCCTCTTTTTTTCTTTGCATCATGTGCTGTTTGGGGACTATTTTTTTCAAGTGCCATCCTGTCTGACACTGCAGTGCCATGCCTAGATGGGCCAGGTGTTTGTGTCGGCCACTAGGGTCGCTTAGCTTAGTCACACAGCTACCTCATTGCGCCTCTTTTTTTCTTTGCATCATGTGCTGTTTGGGGACTATTTTTTTCAAGTGCCATCCTGTCTGACACTGCAGTGCCACTCCTAGATGGGCCAGGTGTTTGTGTCGGCCACTAGGGTCGCTTAGCTTAGTCACACAGGTACCTCATTGCGCCTCTTTTTTTCTTTGCATCATGTGCTGTTTGGGGACTATTTTTTTCAAGTGCCATCCTGTCTGACACTGCAGTGCCACTCCTAGATGGGCCAGGTGTTTGTGTCGGCCACTAGGGTCGCTTAGCTTAGTCACACAGCTACCTCATTGCGCCTCTTTTTTTCTTTGCATCATGTGCTGTTTGGGGACTATTTTTTTCAAGTGCCATCCTGTCTGACACTGCAGTGCCACTCCTAGATGGGCCAGGTGTTTGTGTCGGCCACTAGGGTCGCTTAGCTTAGTCACACAGCTACCTCATTGTGCCTCTTTTTTTCTTTGTATCATGTGCTGTTTGGGGACTATTTTTTTCAAGTGCCATCCTGTCTGACACTGCAGTGCCACTCCTAGATGGGCCAGGTGTTTGTGTCGGCCACTAGGGTCGCTTAGCTTAGTCACACAGGTACCTCATTGCGCCTCTTTTTTTCTTTGCATCATGTGCTGTTTGGGGACTATTTTTTTCAAGTGCCATCCTGTCTGACACTGCAGTGCCACTCCTAGATGGGCCAGGTGTTTGTGTTGGCCACTAGGGTCGCTTAGCTTAGTCACACAGCTACCTCATTGCGCCTCTTTTTTTCTTTGCATCATGTGCTGTTTGGGGACTATTTTTTTCAAGTGCCATCCTGTCTGACACTGCAGTGCCACTCCTAGATGGGCCAGGTGTTTGTGTCGGCCACTAGGGTCGCTTAGCTTAGTCACACAGCTACCTCATTGCGCCTCTTTTTTTCTTTGCATCATGTGCTGTTTGGGGACTATTTTTTTCAAGTGCAATCCTGTCTGACACTGCAGTGCCACTCCTAGATGGGCAAGGTGTTTGTGTTGGCCACTAGGGTCGCTTAGCTTAGTCACACGGCTACCTCATTGCGCCTCTTTTTTTCTTTGCATCATGTGCTGTTTGGGGACTATTTTTTTCAAGTGCCATAATGTCTGACACTTCAGTGCCACTCCTAGATGGGCAAGGTGTTTGTGTCGGCCACTAGGGTCGCTTAGCTTAGTCACACAGCTACCTCATTGCGCCTCTTTTTTTCTTTGCATCATGTGCTGTTTGGGGACTATTTTTTTCAAGTGCCATCCTGTCTGACACTGCAGTGCCACGCCTAGATGGGCCAGGTGTTTGTGTCGGCCACTAGGGTCGCTTAGCTTAGTCACACAGCTACCTCATTGCGCCTCTTTTTTTCTTTGCATCATGTGCTGTTTGGGGACTATTTTTTTCAAGTGCCATCCTGTCTGACACTGCAGTGCCACTCCTAGATGGGCAAGGTGTTTGTGTCGGCCACTAGGGTCGCTTAGCTTAGTCACACAGCTACCTCATTGCGCCTCTTTTTTTCTTTGCATCATGTGCTGTTTGGGGACTATTTTTTTCAAGTGCCATCCTGTCTGACACTGCAGTGCCACTCCTAGATGGGCCAGGTGTTTGTGTCGGCCACTTGGGTTGCTGAGCTTAGTCACACAGCTACCTCATTGCGCCTCTTTTTTTCTTTGCATCATGTGCTGTTTGGGGACTATTTTTTTCAAGTGCCATCCTGTCTGACACTGCAGTGTCACTCCTAGATGGGCCAGGTGTTTGTGTCGGCCACTAGGGTCGCTTAGCTTAGTCACACAGCTACCTCATAGCGCCTCTTTTTTTCTTTGCATCATGTGCTGTTTGGGGACTATTTTTTTCAAGTGCCATCCTGTCTGACACTGCAGTGCCACTCCTAGATGGGCCAGGTGTTTGTGTCGGCCACTAGGGTCGCTTAGCTTAGTCACACAGCTACCTCATTGCGCCTCTTTTTTTCTTTGCATCATGTGCTGTTTGGGGACTATTTTTTTCAAGTGCAATCCTGTCTGACACTGCAGTGCCACTCCTAGAAGGGCCAGGTGTTTGTGTTGGCCACTAGGGTCGCTTAGCTTAGTCACACAGCTACCTCATTGCGCCTCTTTTTTTCTTTGCATCACGTGCTGTTTGGGGACTATTTTTTTCAAGTGCCATCCTGTCTGACACTGCAGTGCCATGCCTAGATGGGCCAGGTGTTTGTGTCGGCCACTAGGGTCGCTTAGCTTAGTCACACAGCTACCTCATTGCGCCTCTTTTTTTCTTTGCATCATGTGCTGTTTGGGGACTATTTTTTTCAAGTGCCATCCTGTCTGACACTGCAGTGCCACTCCTAGATGGGCCAGGTGTTTGTGTCGGCCACTAGGGTCGCTTAGCTTAGTCACACAGGTACCTCATTGCGCCTCTTTTTTTCTTTGCATCATGTGCTGTTTGGGGACTATTTTTTTCAAGTGCCATCCTGTCTGACACTGCAGTGCCACTCCTAGATGGGCCAGGTGTTTGTGTCGGCCACTAGGGTCGCTTAGCTTAGTCACACAGCTACCTCATTGCGCCTCTTTTTTTCTTTGCATCATGTGCTGTTTGGGGACTATTTTTTTCAAGTGCCATCCTGTCTGACACTGCAGTGCCACTCCTAGATGGGCCAGGTGTTTGTGTCGGCCACTAGGGTCGCTTAGCTTAGTCACACAGCTACCTCATTGTGCCTCTTTTTTTCTTTGCATCATGTGCTGTTTGGGGGACTATTTTTTTCAAGTGCCATCCTGCCTGACACTGCAGTGCCACTCCTAGATGGGCCAGGTGTTTGTGTTGGCCACTTGTGTCACTTAGCATAGCCATCCAGCTAACTCGGTGCAAATTTTAGGACTAAAAATAATATTGTGAGGTGTGAGGTGTTCAGAATAGACTGAAAATGATTGGAAATTATGGTTACTGAGGTTAATAATACTATGGGATCAAAATGACCCCCAAATTCTATGATTTAAGCTGTTTTTTTTTTTAAAAAACACCCGAATCCAAAATACCCGAATCCGACAAAAAATGTCCGGTGAGGTTTTGTCAAAACGCGTCTGAACCCAAAATACGGCCGCGGAACCGAACCCAAAACGAAAACACAAAACCCGAATAATTTCCGGTGCACATCACTAACAGATACCGACATGGATTCTGACTCCAGTGTCGATTACGATGATGCAAAGTTACAGCCTAAACTGGCTGAATCCATCCGTTATATGATTATAGCAATTAAGGATGTGTTACACATCACAGAGGAAACCCCAGTCCCTGACAAGAGGGTACATACAGTATGTATGGGGAAAAGAAGCCGGAGGTAACCTTTCCCTCCTCACACGAGCTAAATGAGTTATGTGAAAAGGCTGTGCGATGCTTTTGTATTTGTTTGGGGTGGGGGGGGGGCAGACTGACATGCGGGGCAGACTAGCCCTGTGCTGGGCGTCCCCCCGCATGTCAGGGAAGATGATCGTAGCTGTGCTAAATTTAGCACAGCTATGGTCAACTCGGAATGACCCCCATAGTGCAATCGCATTGTGAGGGGATGCAATTGCACTATGATGCCCGCACATGCGCAATTCAAACTCTGCGCATGCACAGGTGGTCGATAATCGGACCATCTAAGTTAACGCAGATTGCGTTTGATACGGATTGAGGGCCACAGTACTGTATTGTCATCCGCGCACAGAAGATCTATGAACAGCTAGCAATGTATTTGTTTTTATAGTCATGGGAAAATCAAGCGAAATTAAATCCAAAAACACATGCCCAGAAAATGTTGGAGACATCCCTTAACATTGTTTGTATATAATAAGATTGGAATCCACCAGAATATATGGTCCAGGGAACAGAATTAGCCAAATTTGGCATAAAACCGATGACATTCGCATAAGAAGCATATGGTACTGCCAGAGGTTGCGTTCAGGGCTTACAGTACATTAATTACGCAAAAGACAGTAAATCTAAATCCTGGTTTTGGAAGTCCGTGAATCTTTATATAAGTATCTTTCTGTATAACAATGTAATGTACAGTATGTTTCTTATCTTTATGTATAACAATTGCCTGTGCAATGTATCTGTAGCCTGTGTAGCTTTATATGAGCAGTTTAACCATACTCTGAAATTTCTTTGTTCATTTAAATATCACAGCAGGTGTGGTTCAGATTGCTATAGTACAGGTTATACAAACTTCCCAGAAAACAGGCCTTCTATGCAAATGCTTCATGTTCACTCAGATACACAGTATATTGCAGTAGCTATGACTTCAAATTATTAATTATATGTTCTCATGCACATAAAATATTAGAATATTATAACTGTGATATTATAGAGGATTTCGTAAAAAAATAAATAAAAATATATATATATATCTTAAAGTGAAAGCGTTTATGTCTATTAAAACAAATGTTAGAATGCATTTTGTGTCAATATTAGAAGAAAGGGTTGAAAATGCATTCCCCAGCTCCCTGTCTCACCGGTCTTATACCAGGGGGTAAATTTACTAAGGTGGGAGTTCTTTAGAACGGGTGATGAGGCTTGTAGCAACCAATCAGATTCTACTTAACATTTCTCTAGCTGCTTCTAGAAGATAATAGATAGAATCTGATTGGTTGCTGTGGGCAACATAACCAATGGTAAAAAAAAAAAAAACCTCCCACCTTAGTAAATTTACCCCCAGGAGAGGAAGTTTTTTATGGTAGTGTTTGTTTTGCTTTTACAGCATACTTTATAATGAAGATACAGAATATAATGAATGGGTTGGGTCTGGTGACCAGCGGTGGAGATCCCGACAGTCAATATACCGACCTGGAGATCCCAGCGCTCGCCCAGGATCTATTCCCACTTTATGGGTGTCGACTATGGGCAAGTCGACTGAAGGGCTTAGATCGCTCGGGAGCCCGGCGTCGGCATGGTGACTGCGGGGATCCCGAGTGCCGGTCACATGACCGGATCCCTAATGAATGTCTAGTTATTCTGTATATGTAAGCTGCATTTAATTACCATTAATTTCAGTGATTAGAGACTAGTGATGTGCACCGGAAATTTTTCGGGTTTTGTGTTTTGGTTTTGGGTTCGGTTCCGCGGCCGTGTTTTGGGTTCGAACGCGTTTTGGCAAAACCTCACCGAATTTTTTTTGTCGGATTCGGGTGTGTTTTGGATTCGGGTGTTTTTTTCAAAAAACCCTAAAAAAAAGCTTAAATCATAGAATGTGGGGGTCATTTTGATCCCATAGTATTATTAACCTCAATAACCATAATTTCCACTCATTTTCAGTCTATTCTCAACACCTCACACCTCACAATATTATTTTTAGTCCTAAAATTTGCACCAAGGTCGCTGAATGACTAAGATAAGCGACCCAAGTGGCCGACACAAACACCTGGCCCATCTAGGAGTGGCACTGCAGTGTCACGCAGGATGGCCCTTCCAAAAAATACTCCACAAACAGCACATGACGCAAAGAAAAAAGGAGGCGCAATGAGGTAGCTGTGTGACTAAGATAAGCGACCCAAGTGGCCGACACAAACACCTGGCCCATCTAGGAGTGGCACTGCAGTGTCACGCAGGATGGCCCTTCCAAAAAATACTCCCCAAACAGCACATGACGCAAAGAAAAAAAGAGGCGCAATGAGGTAGCTGTGTGACTAAGATAAGCGACCCAAGTGGCCGACACAAACACCTGGCCCATCTAGGAGTGGCACTGCAGTGTCACGCAGGATGGCCCTTCAAAAAAATACTCCCCAAACAGCACATGACGCAAAGAAAAATGAAAGAAAAAAGAGGTGCAAGATGGAATTGTCATTGGGCCCTCCCACCCACCCTTATGTTGTATAAACAGGACATGCACACTTTAACGAACCCATCATTTCAGCGACAGGGTCTGCCACACGACTGTGACTGAAATGACTGGTTGGTTTGGGCCCCCACCAAAAAAAGAAGCAATCAATCTCTCCTTGCACAAACTGGCTCTACAGAGGCAAGATGTCCACCTCATCATCATCGTCCGATTCATCACCCCTTTCACTGTGTACAGCCCCCTCCTCACAGATTATTAATTCGTCCCCACTGGAATCCACCATCTCAGGTCCCCGTGCACTTTCTGGAGGCAATTGCTGCGGGTGAATGTCTCCACGGAGGAATTGATTATAATTCATTATAATGAACATCATCTTCTCCACATTTTCTGGAAGTAACCTCGTACGCCGATTGCTGACAAGGTGAGCGGCTGCACTAAACACTCTTTCGGAGTACACACTGGAGGGAGGGCAACTTAGGTAGAATAAAGCCAGTTTCTGCAAGGGCCTCCAAATTGCCTCTTTTTCCTGCCAGTGTACGTACGGACTGTCTGACGTGCCTACTTGGATGCGGTCACTCATATAATCCTCCACCATTCTTTCAATGGTGACAGAATCATATGCAGTGACAGTAGACGACATGTCAGTAATCGTTGGCAGGTCCTTCAGTCCGGACCAGATGTCAGCACTCGCTCCAGACTGCCCTGCATCACCGCCAGCGGGTGGGCTCGGAATTCTTAGCCTTTTCCTCGCACCCCCAGTTGCGGGAGAATGTGAAGGAGGAGCTGTTGACGGGTCACGTTCCGCTTGACTTGACAATTTTCTCACCAGCAGGTCTTTGAACCCCTGCAGACTTGTGTCTACCGGAAAGAGAGATACAACGTAGGTTTTAAATCTAGGATCGAGCACGGTGGCCAAAATGTAGTGCTCTGATTTCAACAGATTGACCACCCGTGAATCCTTGTTAAGCGAATGAAGGGCTCCATCCACAATTCTCACATGCCTAGCGTAATCGCTTTGTTTTAGCTCCTCCTTCAATGTCTCCAGCTTCTTCTGCAAAAGCCTGATGAGGGGAATGACCTGACTCAGGCTGGCAGTGTCTGAACTGACTTCACGTGTGGCAAGTTCAAAAGGTTGCAGAACCTTGCACAACGTTGAAATCATTCTCCACTGCGCTTGAGACAGGTGCATTCCACCTCCTTTGCCTATATCGTGGGCAGATGTATAGGCTTGAATGGCCTTTTGCTGCTCCTCCATCCTCTGAAGCATATAGAGGGTTGAATTCCACCTCGTTACCACCTCTTGCTTCAGATGATGGCAGGGCAGGTTCTGGTGTTTTTGGTGGTGCTCCAGTCTTCTGTA
The DNA here is from genome assembly GCF_028390025.1 of Pseudophryne corroboree. Lineage (NCBI taxonomy): Eukaryota > Metazoa > Chordata > Amphibia > Anura > Myobatrachidae > Pseudophryne > Pseudophryne corroboree. The sequence continues at coordinate 1,191,658,032 of NC_086444.1, read as the reverse complement.
CGCGGTGCCTGTACGCCGAAAGTGGCCCGCAATTCTTCTGGCCACCGACAGCATCTCTTGCACGCCCCTGTCGTTTTTTAAATACTTCTGCACCACCAAATTCAAGGTATGTGCAAAACATGGGACGTGCTGGAATTTGCCCAGATGAAATGCACGCACAATATTGGTGGCATTGTCCGATGTCACAAATCCCCAGGAGAGTCCAATTGGGGTAAGCCATTCTGCGATGATGTTCCTCAGTTTCTGTAAGAGGTTGTCAGCTGTGTGCCTCTTATGGAAAGCGGTGATACAAAGCGTAGCCTGCCTAGGAACGAGTTGGCGTTTGCGAGATGCTGCTACTGGTGCCGCCGCTGCTGTTCTTGCAGCGGGAGGCAATACATCTACCCAGTGGGCTGTCACAGTCATGTAGTCCTGAGTCTGCCCTGCTCCACTTGTCCACATGTCCGTGGTTAAGTGGACATTGGGTACAACTGCATTTTTTAGGACACTGGTGACTCTTTTTCTGAGGTCTGTGTACATTTTCGGTATCACCTGCCTAGAGAAATGGAACCTAGATGGTATTTGGTACCGGGGACACAGTACCTCAATCAAGTCTATAGTTGGCTCTGAAGTAACGATGGATACCGGAACCACGTTTCTCACCGCCCAGGCTGCCAAGGCCTGAGTTATCCGCTTTGCAGCAGGATGACTGCTGTGATATTTCATCTTCCTCGCAAAGGACTGTTGGACAGTCAATTGCTTACTGGAAGTAGTACAAGTGGTCTTCCGACTTCCCCTCTGGGATGACCATCGACTCCCAGCAGCAACAACAGCAGCGCCAGCAGCAGTAGGCGTTACACTCAAGGATGCATCGGAGGAATCCCAGGCAGGAGAGGACTCATCAGACTTGCCAGTGACATGGCCTGCAGGACTATTGGCTTTCCTGGGTAAGGAGGAAATTGACACTGAGGGAGTTGGTGGTGTGGTTTGCGTGAGCTTGGTTACAAGAGGAAGGGATTTACTGGTCAGTGGACTGCTTCCGCTGTCGCCCAAAGTTTTTGAACTTGTCACTTACTTATGATGAATGCGCTGCAGGTGACGTATAAGGGAGGATGTTCCGAGGTGGTTAACGTCCTTACCCCTACTTATTACAGCTTGACAAAGGCAACACACGGCTTGACACCTGTTGTCCGCATTTGTTATGAAATAATTCCACACCGAAGAGCTGATTTTTTTTGTATTTTGACCAGGCATGTCAATGGCCATATTCCTCCCACGGACAACAGGTGTCTCCCCGGGTGCCTGACTTAAACAAACCACCTCACCATCAGAATCCTCCTTGTCAATTTCCTCCCCAGCGCCAGCAACACCCATATCCTCATCCTGGTGTACTTCAACACTGACATCTTCAATTTGACTATCAGGAACTGGACTGCGGGTGCTCCTTCCAGCACTTGCAGGGGGCGTGCAAATGGTGGAAGGCCCCAGTGTTGGGAAGGTCAGGCATCGCAACCGACATAATTGGTCTCTCCTTGGGGATTTGTGATTTCGAAGAACGCACAGTTCTTTGCTGTGCTTTTGCCAGCTTAAGTCTTTTCATTTTTCTAGCGAGAGGCTGAGTGCTTCCATCCTCATGTGAAGCTGAACCACTAGCCATGAACATAGGCCAGGGCCTCAGCCATTCCTTGCCACTCCGTGTCGTAAATGGCATATTGGCAAGTTTACGCTTCTCCTCAGACGCTTTTAATTTTGATTTTTGGGTCATTTTTTTACTGATCTTTTGTGTTTTGGATTTTACATGCTCTGTACTATGACATTGGGCATCGGCATTGGCAGACGACGTTGATGGCATTTCATCGTCTCGGCCATGACTAGTGGCAGCAGCTTCAGCACGAGGTGGAAGTGGATCTTGATCTTTCCCTATTTTTTTAACCTCCACATTTTAGTTCTCCATATTTTAATGCGCACAACTAAAAGCCACCATAGGTATACAATGTAGATGGATGGATAGTATAGTATTATATTAGTTATGGAGGACGAGTGACGACACAGAGGTAGGTACAGCCGTGGCCTACCGTACTGCTATATATAATATACTGTATAATAATAACGGCCCTGGTGGACACTGTCAGCAGACTGCTAAACTAGTATGAAGAAAAAAAAAGCAACCACAGGTATACAATGTAGATGGATGGATAGTATAGTATTATTATATTACTTATGGACGACGAGTGCACTGACGACACAGAGGTAGGTACAGCCGTGGCCTACCGTACTGCTATATATATATATATATATATATATAATGTATAATAATAACGGACCTGGTGGACACTGTCAGCAGACTACTAAACTAATATGAAGAAAAAAAAAGCAACCACAGGTATACAATGTAGATGGATGGATAGTATAGTATTATTATATTACTTATGGACGACGAGTGCACTGACGACACAGAGGTAGGTACAGCCGTGGCCTACCGTACTGCTATATATATAATATACTGTATAATAATAACGGACCTGGTGGACACTGTCAGCAGACTGCTAAACTAGTATGAAGAAAAAAAAAGCCACCACAGGTATACAATGTAGATGGATGGATAGTATAGTATTATTATATTACTTATGGACGACGAGTGCACTGACGACACAGAGGTAGGTACAGCCGTGGCATACCGTACTGCTATATATAATATACTGTATAATAATAACGGACCTGGTGGACACTGTCAGCAGACTGCTAAACTAGTATGAAGAAAAAAAAAGCCACCACAGGTATACAATGTAGATGGATGGATAGTATAGTATTATATTACTTATGGAGGACGAGTGACGACACAGAGGTAGGTACAGCCGTGGCCTACCGTACTGCTATATATAATATACTGTATAATAATAACGGACCTGGTGGACACTGTCAGCAGACTGCTAAACTAGTATGAAGAAAAAAAAAGCCACCACAGGTATGCAATGTAGATGGATGGATAGTATTATTATATTACTTATGGACGACGAGTGCCCTGACGACACAGAGGTAGGTACATCCGTGGCCTACCGTACTGCTATATATATATATATATATATATATATATATATATACTGTATAATAATATACTGTATAATAATAACGGACCTGGTGGACACTGTCAGCAGACTGCTAAACTAGTATGAAGAAAAAAAAGCCACCACAGGTATACAATGTAGATGGATGGATAGTATAGTATTATTAAATTACTTATGGACGACGAGTGCACTGACGACACAGAGGTAGGTACAGTCGTGGCCTACCGTACTGCTATATATATAATATACTGTATAATAATAACGGACCTGGTGGACACTGTCAGCAGACTGCTAAACTAGTATGAAGAAAAAAAAAGCCACCACAGGTATACAATGTAGATGGATGGATAGTATAGTATTATTATATTACTTATGGACGACGAGTGCACTGACGACACAGAGGTAGGTACAGCCGTGGCCTACCGTACTGCTATATATATATATATACTGTATAATAATAACGGACCTGGTGGACACTGTCAGCAGACTGCTAAACTAGTATGAAGAAAAAAAAAGCCACCACAGGTATACAATGTAGATGGATGGATAGTATAGTATTATTATATTACTTATGGACGACGAGTGCACTGACGACACAGAGGTAGGTAAAGCCGTGGCCTACCGTAGTGCTATATATATATATATATATATATAATGTATAATAATAACGGACCTGGTGGACACTGTCAGCAGACTGCTAAACTAGTATGAAGAAAAAAAAAGCCACCACAGGTATACAATGTAGATGGATGGATAGTATAGTATTATTATATTACTTATGGACGACGAGTGCACTGACGACACAGAGGTAGGTACAGCCGTGGCCTACCGTACTGCTATATATATATATATATATACTATATAATAATAACGGACCTGGTGGACACTGTCAGCAGACTGCCAAACTAGTATGAAGAAAAAAAAAAGCCACCACAGGTATACAATGTAGATGGATGGATAGTATAGTATTATTATATTACTTATGGACGACAAGTGCACTGACGACACAGAGGTAGGTACAGCCGTGGCCTACCGTACTGCTATATATATATATATACTGTATAATAATAACGGACCTGGTGGACACTGTCAGCAGACTGCTAAACTAGTATGAAGGAAAAAAAATCCACCACAGGTATACAATGTAGATGGATGGATAGTATAGTATTATTATATTACTTATGGACGACGAGTGCACTAACGACACAGAGGTAGGTACAGCCTTGGCCTACGTATTGCTATATATATATATATATATATATATATATAATGTATAATAATAACGGACCTGGTGGACACTGTCAGCAGACTGCTAAACTAGTATGAAGAAAAAAAAATCCACCACAGGTATACAATGTAGATGGATGGATAGTATAGTATTATTATATTACTTATGGACGACGAGTGCACTGACGACACAGAGGTAGGTACAGCCGTGGCCTACCGTACTGCTATATATATATATATACTGTATAATAATAACGGACCTGGTGGACACTGTCAGCAGACTGCTAAACTAGTATGAAGGAAAAAAAAGCCACCACAGGTATACAATGTAGATGGATGGATAGTATAGTATTATTATATTACTTATGGACGACGAGTGCACTAACGACACAGAGGTAGGTACAGCCTTGGCCTACGTATTGCTATATATATATATATATATATATATATATATAATGTATAATAATAACGGACCTGGTGGACACTGTCAGCAGACTGCTAAACTAGTATGAAGAAAAAAAATTCCACCACAGGTATACAATGTAGATGGATGGATAGTATAGTATTATTATATTACTTATGGACGACGAGTGCACTGACGACACAGAGGTAGGTACAGCCGTGGCCTATCGTACTGCTATATATATATATATACTGTATAATAATAACGGACCTGGTGGACACTGTCAGCAGACTGCTAAACTAGTATGAAGAAAAAAAAGCCACCACAGGTATACAATGTAGATGGATGGATAGTATAGTATTATTATATTACTTATGGACGACGAGTGCACTGACGATACAGAGGTAGGTACAGCTGTGGCCTACCGTACTGCTATATATATAATATACTGTATAATAATAACGGACCTGGTGGACACTGTCAGCAGACTGCTAAACTAGTATGAAGAAAAAAAAAGCCATCACAGGTATACAATGTAGATGGATGGATAGTATAGTATTATTATATTACTTATGGACGACGAGTGCACTGACGACACAGAGGTAGGTACAGCCGTGGCCTACCGTACTGTTATATATAATATACTGTATAATAATAACGGACCTGTTGGACACTGTCAGCAGACTGCTAAACTAGTATGAAGAAAAAAAAAGCCACCACAGGTATACAATGTAGATGGATGGATAGTATAGTATTATTATATTACTTATGGATGACGAGTGCACTGACGACACAGAGGTAGGTACAGCCGTGGCCTACCGTACTGCTATATATATATATAATGTATAATAATAACGGACCTGGTGGACACTGTCAGCAGACTGCTAAACTATTATGAAGAAAAAAAAAGCCACCACAGGTATACAATGTAGATGGATGGATAGTATTGTATTATTATATTACTTATGGACGACGAGTGCACTGACGTGACGACACAGAGGTAGGTACAGCCGTGGCCTACCGTACTGCTATATATATATATACTGTATAATAATAACGGACCTGGTGGACACTGTCAGCAGACTGCTAAACTAGTATGAAGAAAAAAAAAGCCACCACAGGTATATAATGTAGATGGATGGATAGTATAGTATTATATTACTTATGAACGACAAGTGCACTGACGACACAGAGGTAGGTACAGCCGTGGCCTACCGTACTGCTATATATATATATATATACTGTATAATAATAACGGACCAGGTGGACACTGTCAGCAGACTGCAAAACTAGTATGAAGAAAAAAAAAGCCACCACAGGAGTGTTTTTCAGGCAGACAAACGTATACTGGACTGGTGGTCACTGTCAGCAAAACTGTGCACTGTACTCCTGCTATAACTGCTCCCCAGTCCCCACAATTAGGCAGTGTGAGCAGTGCACTCAGCACAGATATATCATGCAGCAGTGCAGCACACTGAGCACAGATATGGTGGAGCGTTTTTTTCAGGCAGAGAACCAACGGATTAAACTGGTGGTCACTACTATTATAATCAAAACCCTGCACTGTACTCCCTAACAGCTGCTCCCCGTCCCCAATCCTCCCCACAATTATAACACTAAGTCACTCTGTGTCTTTTCTACTATAACGGAGAGGACGCCAGCCACGTCCTCTCCCTATCAATCTCAATGCACGTGTGAAAATGGCGGCGACGCGCGGCTGCTTATATAGAATCCGAGTCTCGCGAGAATCCGACAGCGGGATGATGACGTTCGGGCGCGCTCGGTTTACCCGAGCCACACGGGAGAATCCGAGCATGGCTCGGAGCCGTGTAAAAAGGCTGAAGTTCGGGGGGGTTCGGTTTCCGAGAAACCGAACCCGCTCATCACTATTAGAGACTACAATAAAATATTTTATGTTGCAGATTAAACACCAATCTGTTAAAGCAAACAGGATTCTATGGGGTCGATCTCATTGTGGGCAAAGGGTGCAAGCTGTCTTTACAATGGTGAGAAAATGTCAGCAACAACACCGAATGTTGCACCCCTCGCAGCCTGCTCTCATCCCGTACTCGCCCTATTTTGGAGTCTATTCATGAAGCAGTGAAAAGAGTGGAGTAGTGAGCCAGTGGAGAAGTTGTCCATGGCAACCAATCAGCTGCTCTGTATCATTTTATATTATGCAAATTATAAATGTTACGTCAATGCTGATTGGTTGCCATGGGTAACTTCTCCACTGGCTCACTTCTCCACACTTTTCACTGCTTCATGAATAGACCCCTTAAACTGTTAGCATAAGTGATATTAGTAGTCCTGCTGATTGAGGTTGAACCTTTAATTGTGCCCTTCTCACTCCTTTAATGCAAATTACCAGTACCATCTGTTAATGCTGCTAATGAGAAATTTCATATTCTAAAGACAAACATTTGAATTATACCAAAAAAGATCAATGAAAAATATTTTTACACTTTTCCAGCATACAATGTTTTATCTACCTATTTAATACCAGTTCTTTGTATAGCACATACATATACCACAGTGCTTTACAGAGAGTATTCAGTCATTCACATCAGTTTATGCCCCAGCAGAGCTTGCAATCTATGGGGAGGTCATTCCGACCTGATCGCACGCTAGCTATTTTTTACAGCACTGCGATCAGGTCAAAACTCAGCAAAACTGCGCATGCGTATTCACCACAATGCGCAGGCGCGTCGTACGAGTACAAAGCGGATCGGTGCTGGGCGATGGAATTAACAAAGTTTCCATTTGCACAGCTAGGAGATTGTCAGGAAGAGGGCGTATGTGGGTGTCAACTGACCATTTTCTGGGAGTGGTTGGAAAAACGCAGACGTGTCCAAGCGTTTGCAGGGCGGGTGTCTGACGTCAATTCCGGGACTGGACAGGCTGAAGTGATCGCCGCGGCTGAGTAAGTTCAGACCTACTCAGAAACTGCACAAACTGTTTTTGTACTGCTCGGCTGCACAGGCGTTCGCACACTTGCAAAGTGAAAATACACTCCCGCCATAGGCGGCGACTATCTGATTGCAGCGATGCAAAAAAATAGCTAGGAAGCGATCAACTCGGAATGACCTCCTATATTCCTTACCACATGGACACACAGACATACTGGGGGATATATACATTACGTTGATGTACACGCTTTTATCAGCCAGCCAATATGTCCATGGCATGATATTGACGGGACAACACTGACACTGTCGTCATGTTGTTTCAAGCATTGTAATGTTGCCGGCATTGTAACTTCAAAACATCATGTTTATATTGATCATGCCGACACTTGCAATGCTTTACATACTGTAACACCCCAACGGTCGACAGCATGTACATTGGCTAACTACATCACGTTTGTCAGAAGCCAATTAACCAGTGCAATCCCAGCTTCTACCTTTACAGCTGAGCGACTGCAAGTGTGTGCATACGATTAGCAGAAGATAGCAACCCCAATGTGATGTCACTGCCAGGGCACATGCATGGGGCTCGATGGGGGCAATGAAGTTTATTAGGAGTTGGTGGTGGACTGCCGCCCTGCAGTCCCCAGGTAAAATCAACCACTGCAATTAATCTGTCAGTATGTTTTTGGATTTGGGGGAAAATCTAAATCTATCTAGGAAGGGCTATGGTGCAGCAGCCGCATCTTACTCTTACGCCACACTCCATACGCTTCATCTGCGACTTTTTACGTGTTTAATACAAGTTCCTGTGCAGTTACAGACGCAGCCCGGCGTCTCTAGTACTGTGAGTGGTGTTCCCTCCATCTGCAATTTTAAATAATGGGCAAAATGTAAAGAAAAAGATGGAACGCGCACTTCTCGGATCGGCTCGTGCCATTTGGCATATAAATGCAGGTGTATAAGGGAACATCTGTAGATTATAATGGAAAATACGTCTGTATACTACAAGTGGAGGGCATAAGAAACATTTAGGGACTTATTCAGTATGCATAGCACCTGCGACGTGATCGCATTTTCCCGATTCCTGGGGCCAGTGCATATGCGCAGGGCCCGTTCTGCGCTTGCGCGGCCCAGGAGATGCGAATGCCTCTACCTGACTGAAAGGCAGAGGCATTCAAGGGGAGGTTAGGGGCATCAATGTGGCATTGCAGGGACGTGGCGGACGCATGATGTCACAAAAAAATGGTGGCCTAGCTGCGTATGCATGCAGAGAGTCAACCTTAATTTCAGGTTCAGCAAGGCAATCACAATTGATTTGCGATTGTCTCACTGGCCGCCGATTAGCATGCGGGTACTAGCAATTGCAGTTTTGCTAAAATAGCAAAACTGCAACTGATGCTGAATAATATCCTTTTGGGGTTATTCAGAGCTGAACGCAGATTACTGCATACACAGCCAGATCTGCATTCATCTCCTCACATGCTGAGGGCCGGCCCAGCACAGGGCAAGGCTACCTAGCATGTGTGAGGCCGCCTCCTGATTGCGGACGCATCGGAACTAAGGTTGACCCCTGGCTGCGCAGTCTGGCTGCACTGTCAGGCAGCCTGCCGCCATTATTTAAATCAGAGAGACTGCGTGCGACGTCACGCAGCTACCCCGAAACCGGTCCAGGCCCGCCCCCTTCAGAATGCCCCCTTAGGGCCTTATTCAGCATGGATCATTAATCTGAGAAATTGCAGTTGTCTGCGAGTTGAAAGGTGCTGCCCCGACAGAAAGAGAAACGCCCTGTGCAAATTTGCGTATGCATTGCAGATCGCTGTCCACTCGCAGATGCATATGCAATTCCCGGAACATCAAAGAATCTTTGCTGTCTGAGCAAATGTGAGTAAGTCTGAGGCTGCCACTGATCTTACATCATACTTGCCTACTCTCCCGGAATGGCCGGGAGGCTCCCGAAAATCGGGTGACCCTCCCGGCCCCCCGGAAGAGCAGGCAAGTCTCCCGATTTGTGGGGACCCCCCTGCCCGTCCGCCCACTTAGTGTGTAAAGTGGGCGGTCCGGGCAGTTGATGACGCGATTCTTGCTGAATCGCATCATCATAGCCACGCACCCTGCAGTGTAATGCCGGTGATCGCGGCATTACAGATCGGGGGCGTGGCTTAAAAGAGGCATAGTCGTGACCCCGTCCTTGCTCCGCCCCCGCTCCGCCCTTTCTCTGCCCCGTCCCTCCTCCGGCCCACCTCCTCCACTACGTCACAGCCTCCCCTGCCCGCCCTCTGAGCTGACCTGGCTGCTCTCTCCCGCAGAGAGCAGCCAAAATGTAGGTAAGTCTGTCTTACATGGGCTGGAAGTGGTCTGCTCTGACTTCAGAGACCATTCCAAAAATGCCTAGGCATGCCTGTGTTTTTTCTGACATACCCAGAAAATGGCAGATCTCTGCCCAGAAACGCCGGCTCCTGTCAGTCAACAGCGGCTGCATTACGTTAACGATCTGTTCGCATTTTGGTGGTCATTCCGAGTTGTGTGCTCGCTAGCTGCTTTTAGCAGCATTGCACACGCTAGGCTGCCGCCCTCTGGGAGTGTATCTTAGCTCAGCAGAATAGCGAACGAAAGATTAGCAGAACTGCTACTAAATAATTCCTTGCAGTTTCTGAGTAGCTCCAGACCTACTAACAGACTGCGATCACCTCAGTCCGTTTAGTTCCTGGTTTGACGTCACAAACACGCCTTGCGTTCGACCAGCCACTCCCCCGTTTCTCCAGCCACTCCTGCGTTTTTACCTGGAACGCCTGCGTTTTTTAGCACACTCCCTGAAAACGGCCATTTTCCGCCCAGAAACACCCACTTCCTGTCAATCACACTACGATCACTCGAGCGAGGAAAAAACGTTGCTCGTGCTTGTGTAAATCTACTACGTTTTTAGTTAAATAACTAAGCGTATGCGTGCTGCGTACCATGTGCATGCGCATTTAGCAACAAATCGCAGCATACAAAAATCGGCAACGAGCGAATAATTCGAAAATGACCACCTTTGTGTCGCTATTTATCCACATGCATGTGCAATACGAATACTACGCATGTGCAAATTAGCGATATATGCTGAATTAGGCCCTTAATTTACTAAAGTTACTTTATGATGGGGGGGGGGGTGTAGGAGGTAAATCTTTCTATTCAATGATAATTTCGATTTTAAAATAGCAGTACGAGGTGACAGTTCTTATTAAAGCACAACTGACAATGTGATTTACCACAGCTGAGATGTTTTATTCCCTGTTGGAAAGGTCTCATAATAAACATGCTTTATATATATATTTTGTCTCAAGAGAAGAGATTTATAGAAATATTTCTAACACTTGAATTTCCGAGCTCTGATCAGCCATTGCACCTGGAAACGTACAGAATGTTCCGCCTCGCCGTGTGTCTCTGCCGCACAATTATCTTTCTGACATTTCAGTATAAATAGACACATTTTGACCAATCATTTTTTCCCATCAATTTGTTTACACCATCAGCGCTGATAATATAAAATGTTCCCATCTGGGAACGATCTTTATACCGTACTTAGTTAAAGTGTAATACTATCATTTTAACATATGCTACACACAGTATGCCGCAAGTTACATTATTACTGGCTCTCAGAAGTGACACTTTTATTGCACATATCTGAGCGAAGTAGTAATACTCACCAGTCACCAATTGGAGATGTTCGGAAGTCTGCTCCTAGATTTTACAATTTCTGTTCCATGTGCCAAATATTACAGCTTTATTTTATTTATCTAAAGTTATGACATTAGAACTCAAGTTTATATATACATTGCTCAATAAATGTAAAATACATTAGTATCACTTGAGTATTATTGGCAGTAAAGGCTCATAGGTTGCCTGAGATTCTGCAGCAGACTGCAGGTATCTGTCAGTTGGGGGCAGGAGGCATTCAGCAACACTGCACTTGAGCTGGACAGACACCATACAAAATCATATAATAGTTGCCATACACATATTGCACATCCTCCTATTTACCATGTTCTATGCTTTCTTATTCTAAAAATACCTTTAATTAATGTATCTAGGCGCTGGGGCTAAGAGACCAACATTAATGGGTGCTACATTGCAATATACAGTACAGTATGGATTCATTTTTTACACTACTCTTATCAAGTTTATATTTTATGCTACTGTACTTTGCCAGCAAGTGTGAAGAGTCTATAAACAGTGTTTTAGAGCCCCTTCTTTTTTTTTGCAATTAACTGTCAACAAGACAAATAAAAGTTGAGGAAATGAAAAGTATCCAATCAGAATGCAGGGATTCATAGCATGTTGCGGCATTTCCCTAACTTCTTTATTTGCTGTGCTATTTGTCATTTCTGTGATCACATAGGAAGAATAACATCACAATTGGTCACATACAGTAGGACAGTGACTTATTACAAGGGGAAGAAACAAATTAAAGCAGAGTTTCCCAAGTGTTCCAGTCCAGGGGGTAAATTTACTAAGGTGGGAGATTTTTAGAACTGGTGATGTTGCCCATAGCAACCAATCAGATTGTATCTATTATCTTCTAGAAGCAGCTAGACAAATGTTAAGTAGAATCTGATTGGTTTCAATGGGCAACATCACCAGTTCTAAAAAACTCCCACCTTAGTAAATTTACCCCCAGGCTTTTAGGACATCCATGTTTGAGTCCAGATGGTTAAATAAAATTGACCAAGGTACTAAATATGTCACCTGTGCTTAAGCATGGATATGCTTAAAATATGGACTGTAGTAGTGACAGAGTTTGGTTAACTCTGAAGTAAATGAAGTAACCCTAGGGGTAAAGAGGAGAAGTTGGAATGTATATTCTGCACACTTACCCCATTCCTAGGCAGATCTAATGAAATGGTTGATAGATCTGCCTGACTATCTTTCTGCTTTCGTCAAGGCCATAATAAGAAGACGGAATGTAAGACAGTGAGAGCACTAAGGTCTTACATAATAGTAGTGTCATCATCCACAAGAGGGAGCTACAATCAGGAGGCAAATAGGACAGAGGCTGTCAGTACTCTGCCATATGTACTAATGGGGCTACCTACAGTCTTTCTCTACCACAAAAATACACACACTTAGGGGCTAATTCAGACCTGATCGCTGCTGTGCATTTTCGATCAGGTCTGCACTGCGCATGCGCTGCAGTGTACCGGCGCATGCCAGAGATGCGATCGGCATCTCAGCCCAGCGAACGTTCGCTGGGTGGGAGGGGGTGTGTGGAAGCGTTGGGCCGGCATTTGGGGGGCGCGGTCCGGGCAACGCAGGCGTGCCTGGACCTTGAAGGGGGCAGGTCACATGCAGCCGCTGCAACCCGGAGAGCAACGGGTAGCTCCCTGCCAGCGTGCAGGAGCTGCCCTGGTAGAGAGCTACTCTTCAGGTGCAAAAGCATCGCTGCCGTGTGATGCTTTTATACCTGTGCGGGGTGGGGGGGGGGTAGTGTGGAAACAGAGCCAGACATGCAGGGCGGACTAGCCCCCCGCATGTCTGTGAAAGTGATCGTAGGTGTCCTAAATCTAGCACATCTACGATCAGGTCTGAATTGCCCCCTTAATACCAATTTGGCCATAAGCCAGTGAACCTATGATTTAAAAAAAAATTAGTCTTTACGTGTTTATATTTCATTTTGTGGCATGACAGCACGTCACTGATAATCAACATATTGCGGCCCCCTGTCCCCATGATGTAGTACCACAATTGGCAGCACTCGTTGGGTGGGTGAGCCCACAACAACATGAATCATAGAGATTTCACAGTGTCCCCCTACTCCTGACAGGCTGATTGCTCAGTAGAGGGGAAGTGACCAACTTTTGCCTACACTGAATCAATAGTTGTCCAACCAATTGGGATAAATAAAACATAATCCTGCAAGTTGGGCAGACTGTTTTTAGGATGTTTTTCAACATGTGGGAGCAAAAGGCAAATTATCGTTTATTGCCACATAATACCCAATTATCGTTTCCCAACCAACCAGTTGGCTAGTTGGGACTTAATATTATGTTGGAAGATCAAAAAATACAAGTGAGGACTATCTCAAAGATTTAATTGATTGAGAATTGGGAAAGAATTTTAAGTACCAACCAATCAGCTCTTAACTGCGATGTTACAGGCTGGGTTTGAAGAATTACAGTTAGGAGCTGATTGGCTGGTGCTTTATCTCTCGCTAAGGTTTGATACACCTCCATGTGTATCTAGTTGCAGGTGGGTGATTGTCATTGGTAGAAAAGTTTCCACTTTTTCAATGACTACCAATGGAGGAAGAGTTTAAATGCTGGTATAATCTGTGCTCCTCAACCTCTGGTCAGCTACTAATCTAATGGAGATACAGTAGGGACTCACTAATCAGGATCAGTCTATTCACATCCATACCTTGTTCTCTTCCTTCTTTCTTGTTCTCTTCCTTCTATTTGTCTTTCTTATTGCACTGCATAAACAAGAATTTCCTAAAATCACTGCACTTTACGAAATATTGTTTAAGAATTTTTATCCTAGATCAATAAAGATTTGAACATCAATCCAAAGCCTGGAATGGGCATGCTTTTATACTGGTGAAGAGTAGCATCTGGTCAACCAGTAGGCTGACCAAGATGGAGCTTAGGTGCATGGATTTTGGAGGTGCCATTAGTGATGGAGCTTTAGGTGCATGGATTTTGGAGGTGCCAATATCCTAGATGCAGTTGCAGCTTTCTATAGAAGACACCATCATTTTAGCAGAGCAATCATATAACCACCTTGAGGGTTCCTGCAGATGACACTTTTATGGAGATTGACTTTCTCCACTGTTCTGTTCTTAGGTTCCATGGTGGTCCCACCCATTCCATTCGTGCAGACTTTGCTTTCCAGCTAGAGGGAGTGATTCAAAGTATGGGGTAAGGGGTGAGAGTAAGAGGTACGTACTAAGCCATAGAGAGTGATAAAGTAGAGAGAAAGATAATGTACGAGACAATCAGCTCCTAGCTGTCATTTTTCAAACACGGCCTGTAACATGACAGAGAGGAGCTAACTGGCTGATAGTTTCTCTCTCTACTTTAGCACTCTCCAAGGTTTAGTACATTTCCTCCTCACTCCATCACCATTATACATGAGTAAACCACAACTCTCAGCCTGCTCCCATATTAAGTGACAACACATGGAATACAGGTATGTCTTTACTTACTGTAACTATTCTTCTGCTAGGACATACCTTAAGTTAGATTAGTAGCTCTGAGTGATATGCTAATAAAAAAAATCTCATGATAAGGTATCACAACTTGTGATAAGGCATCATAAGCTAGTAGCTATAGAACTGTATAGAATACAGAACTAGCTTGTGACACTTTATGAGGAGTTGTGATTGCCTATCACTTGAATGCCATGCAAGCCATGGAGAGGAGAGAAGAAGAGAAGGGTGTGGACTTCATTCCCTTTAGCAGGAATAAAAGGTGGGCAGGGCAGACAGGCCATCTAAGAAATTGATGGCTCAATAAAGGGCAAAGAGTGAGAAGTGTAAAGCAAGAGGGGGATATGGGGAGGGTGTTGAATTTGGTGAACATTCAGCATGGATTCGAAGACTGAGAGTAAAGTAAAGATTAGATGTAAGATTGCTTGGAGAGAGAGAGAGAGAGAGTGAAGCTGCAGGAGCAAAGGATGAGCTTAATTGTCTTTTAGGATGACAAAGTACCCCATAATGAGGAAATAAATGGGCGTGTGTGTGTGTGTGTGTGTGTGTGTGTGTGTGTGTGTGTGTGTGTGTGTAGAAACATAGAAACATACAATTTTATGGCAGATAAGAACCACTTGGTGGAGGAGACGCTGACGAAGCGGAAGCGAAAGTGACAAGGAGGTGCAGGAGGAGGCCGGGAGTCAGGAAGCGGCCGGGCTGAGCAGCTGAGTGGCGCCGAGCTGTGTACAGCAGAACGGGAAGAAGGAGATCGCTGCTGCTGCCACTGCTGAGGGTGTACTTTGGGTGTACCTTGTGAGCTGCTTGTGAGCTGCTGTGTACCTTGTGAGCTGCTTGTGCGCTGTGTGAGCACTGCCGCTGCTGTGTGCGTGCATGTGGGAGTGAGTGAGAGGGCACAGCCAAGCCGCTGCTGCAGCTTGTGGGGTGAGTGAGTGAACAAGTAAGTGCGTGTGTGTAAGTGTGAGAAAGTGTGAGAAGAAAGGCAAGTGTGAGTGCTGCTGCTGGGTGATTGACTGAGTTGTGCGCTGCGGGGGGTGAGAGAGTGGGAGTGCTGCTGCAGGGTGAGAGTGAGTGAGTGTGCTGCTAGGAGAGAGAAAGTGTGTGAGGGCTGCTGCTTCAGGGTGTGAGTGTGCGCTGCTACTGCAGCCACAGCCTGCGTGAGAGAGGTCTGCAGTCTGTGGACTGTGCAGACTGTGGACGAAGTAGGTGCAGGAAGCCGAGTGAGAAGGGGGTGCGGAGAGCTGGAGCAACTGCAAGGAGGAGTATCGGTGATGCAGGAGAGGCCATCTCAGATAAGTATTGATTATCTACTTCATTGTTCTGCCGTGTTGTGAATATTGATTCTCTTCACAGCTTGTCATAGTCAATATCGTACTGCATAGTTTGTATTGTTTTGCATTGTCTTCAGAAGGTAATAGGGAGTTAGAGTTTCAATCAAATGGGTGGGGCCGTGATTGAGAGTCTCACTCAGTGCGTGTCGTGCAAGATGTATGCGCACCTGGAGCAGCCGACCCAGTGCGAATACATATGCATGAGATGTGTGCGTATGGTTGCCCTGGAAGCCCAGGTAACTGATCTAGAGCAAACCATTATGTGACTGAGAGATATTCATAATCTCGAACAAGGCTTAGATAGAACGGTGGAGGAGATGCGGGAGGGGTCACCGGTAGACGAGGAAAATCAGGTAGCCAGTTGGGTCACTGTTAGAAGGAAGAATAAGAGGGGGAGGTACGACATCTCTGATCTATCAAACCCGAGCAAATTTGCCTGATTGGATGAAGATTCGGTGGATGATAGTGACGAAATGACAGAGCCGGAGGAGACTGTTCCCTCTAGCAACCGGAGGAGTGGTCCCTCTGGCTCAGTGGGATGAAAGCTAGAGAGGCACCCAGGCAGATGGTGGTGGTAGGGGACTCTATCATCAGGAAGGCAAATAGGGCAATCTGCTACCGGGATCGTGATCGCCGTATGGTATTTTGTCTCCCGGGTGCTCGCGTACGGCACATCATGGACCGGGTAGATAGATTATTTGGAGGGTCTGGGAAAGACCTGGCGGTCTTGGTGCACATTAACACCAATGACAAAGTTAGCAGCAGGTGGGATGTCCTTAAGAAAGATTATAGGGAATTAGGTCAGAAACTAAAAAAAAGGACATCTAAGGTAATATTCTCCAAAATATTACCAGTGCCACGCGCTAGCCCAGGGAGGCAGAGGAAGAGCAGGGAGGTAAATGTGTGGCTTAGAGACTGGCGTAGGATAGAGGGGTTTGTGTTCTTGGAACACTGGGCGGACTTCTCAGTCAGGCGTCATCTTTTTTTCCGCGATGGATTGCACCTGAATGAGGAGGGGGCTGCGGTGCTGGGGGGAAGGGTGGTTAGTAGGTTGGAGGAGCTTTTAAACTAGGAGCATGGGGGGAGGGTTTAGCTAGAAACTATGGGTCATGCAATGAGAATAATAGGGATGGTGGTAGTGAGTTAAATGGGGGTGGAGAAGGGGGGAGGGAAAGAGCAGCCAGCAAGGGTATTTACATGGGTTCTAAAAAGGGTATTAACAAAGGTATTGCCAAAACCTTAACTAACAACAATCTTGTGTCATCATTACAGCATATAGAAAATGATGTACTGACATAAGGGAAAATACTTATGTCAGGGCGAATTATTTAGACAGAAACATTGGGTTGCTCATAGGGAAGAGTAAGGTGGGCAATATTAAGTATGGTGGGGGTGGGAGTGGAGAGGGAGCAGAGGGACAGTCAGTAAGAGTAACTCTAGGGACGCACTAACAAACCATGATAGGTTACCTTTAGAAAAACAAACGGACAAGGGAACCGCTAAACTAAAATGTATGCTTGCAAACGCAAGAAGTTTAGCAGGTAAAATGGGGGAATTGGAATTGTTAGCATCAAAGGCTGAGTATGACATTATAGGTATTACGGAAACATGGTGGGACGACTATCACGACTGGGTTGTAAACTTGGAGGGGTATTCTCTTTTCAGGAGGGACAGGGCAAGCAAAAAAGAGGAGGAGGTGTATGTCTTTATGTTAAACCATCTCTTAAACCATACTTAAAGAAGGTTGTTTATGAGGGGACTGGCGATAATGTGGAGTCACTATGGATTGAAATCTCAAGTGGGGGTATTGATGCAAAAAAACTAGTCATAGGCACGTGCTACAAACAGCCGGATATTAGCATACATGAGGAAGAACAACTCTTGCAGCAAATCGAAAGGGCTGCGGGATTGGGGGACATCATAGTGATTGGGGATTTTAATTATCTTGATATAAATTGGAGTAACGATTCCTGTGTTAAAGCGAGGGGCAAAGGGTTCTTAAATATGTTAAAGGATCACTACTTGTCTCAATTAGTCGAGGACCCAACTAGGGGTAAATCTACCCTGGATCTAGTAATTACTAATAATGCGGACATTATATCAAATACTAAAGTTGGGGAGTCTTTGGGTAACAGTGATCACTATATGATCACATTCGACATCAGTTTCAGGAAACATAGCTATAAGGGTTCAACCAAAACATTTAACTTTAGGCAGGCTAATTTCAGTATGCTGAGATGTGCATTTAAAGACATTGAGTGGGAAGTTTTGTTTCATAACAAGAACACTTCGGAAATGTGGGATGCTTTAAAACGCAGGAGTACTAAACTGAAACCAATGTGGCTTAACAAGAAGGTCGAGGTAGAAATGGATAACAAGAAGCGTGCTTTCAAAGCATTTAAATCTAATGGAAAGGAGGAGTCATTCAAGTATTACAAGGAATGCAATTAAAAAAAGCAAAAAAGCAATAAGAGCAGCTAAAATGGAAAATGAAAAGCAAATTGGTATAGAGAGTAAAACCATTCCTAAAATTTTTTAAATACATAAACAGTGAAAGTTAAAAAAAGAGAACATAGGTCCTAATAAAGATGAATTTGGATTATTGATAAATGATGACAAAATAAAAGCGGAAATACTGAATACATTTTTTTCATCAGTGTTCACCAGAGAAGAACTGATGGTGGGAGTGCATAACGACAGTGACAGTAATTATTGATGGTTAGATATTTGTTTAAGTGAAGAAGTAGTCTGGAAGAGACTAAGCAAAATTAAGATTAATAAATCACCTGGTCCTGATGGACTTCACCCGAGGGTTCTTATGGAGCTTAGGTCAGAACTAGCAAGACCCCTATACTTGATTTTCAATAGTTCAATTAGATCAGGCATGGTACCGAAGGATTGGCGTATTGCTGAGGCAGTGCCATTATTTAAAAAGGGATCCAAAAATCATCCGGGTAACTACAGACCGGTTAGTTTGATGTCTATAGTGGGGAAAATATTGGAAGGAATTCTAAAGGATAGCATACAGGAGTATCTACAGACCGCTATGATTATTAGCAAGAACCAGCATGGGTTTGTGAGGGACAGATCATGTCAAACTAACTTAATTAGCTTCTACGAGGAAGTGAGCAATAATCTCGACCAGAGAAAAGCAGTGGATGTGGTCTACTTAGATTTTGCAAAAACCTTCGATACAGTGCCTCACAGGAGACTGATCATCAAATTAAAGGAGCTTGGCCTAGGAAAAACTGTTTGCACATGGATAAGTAACTGGCTGGATAAATAAATTAAAATGATATCACACGGCGCTACCATTCAGGATATAAATATAGATATACAACCATTTACATAGATATGATCATATCTTTAAGGCCTCCAGTATCTAAAATTCAGAAGGAGAACAAATAATGGTGCAGTACAATAGACAGAATGAACAAATAGTGGATTTTATTGGTCCCACTCACAATTGAGCAAATGGATTATTTGCATATCATCCTCATATGGTACAATATCTTCAATCTTTACGTCGTCTTCTTTATAACTAAAACTTTAAATGAATATATATAGTGCAATACTGTTTTTTTAAAAACACGTATTTAATAACAAAATGCACTCACATAGATAAAAACAAAGTATGCATATCACCAATATTGGATAATCTCCCCATGGAGCACCATACGATTCAAATTGACCCTGGATATTTATGGTCAGAAGAAAGTCCCTCTAGGGCTCCGAAAACCACAGAAAGAAAGTCCCTCTAAGTACTGGATACCGCAGGTGCCACCACTGGATAAGTCCAAAAAGGAATCCCTGCTGCTTAAACGCGTTTTCGGACATCAATGTCCTTCCTCAGAAGCATAAGGGATATGCTGTGTATGTCTCTATTTATACCCTGTCTCATTACTTTCAAAATTAGCGCCTCCTGACGCTTCCACCGGCATCGCCATCATATCCGGAAGTGCGTCACCGGAAGTGACGTCTATGCATTCCACACGCGATCATCTTCTTCCTGTTTGCGTTCCACCGCCTATATCTCGGCGGTTCTCTATGAGACATCAACAGAAACATATTTAAAATATTACAGACATGATTTCTTTTAAAATTACTTATTAGATAACAGTACCAAAAGAAAAATAAGGAAATTTCATATATATACACATAAGGAAAAGTTTATAAATGATTTCATTGGAGAAGTATAGAAGAGGCTTACAAAAACCATTTTAGCTCAAAATAAATAGCGACTTTGAGCTAAAATGGTTTTTGTAAGCCTCTTCTATACTTCTCCAATGAAATCATTTATGAACTTTTCCTTATGTGTATATATATATATATATATATATATATGACATTTCCTTATTTTTCTCTCCATTATACTCTCATTATCCCTTTTGGTACTGTTATCTAATAAGTAATTTTAAAAGAAATCATGTCTGTAATATTTTAAATATGTTTCTATTGATGTCTCATTGAGAACCGCCGAGATATCATTTTAATTTATGTATGTGTTTTGGGCTCTTTGGTGAAGGCTCTGTATTGTTATCACTGGCAGTCACTGTTCTATTGTAAGCGCAAGTTGAGATCACCTGTTTTCTAAAAACTGGCTGGATAACAGGGTACAGAGAGTAGTGGTCAACGGGAAGTCCTCAAGCTGGACCCCAGTAGTCAGCGGAATGCCACAAGGGTCAGTACTCGGGCCACTACTGTTCAACATATTTATCAATGACCTAGAAATAGGCCTGGAAAGCACAGTATCAATCTTTGTAGATGATACTAAACTGTGTAGGGTAATTAATTCAGAAGTAGATGTGGAGTCTCTGCAGAATGATCTATCTAAACTTGAAACCTGGGCGACTAAATGGAGAATGAGGTTCAATATAAAAAAATGCAAGGTTATGCATTTCGGGACTAAAAACAAACTTGCATCCTACATATTAAACGGGGAAAGTCTAGGGGTAACAGTACTGGAAAAAGATTTGGGAGTACTCATTGATAATAGGCTTAATAACCGTACACAATGTCATAGCGCAGTAAAAAAAAAAGGCAAGTAAGGTGCTAGCATGCATTAAACGGGGAACTGAGACAAAGGACGAGGATGTAATCCTGCAGCTGTATAAATCATTGGTGCCTCCGCACCTGGAATATTGTGTTCAGTTTTGGGCACCAATGTATAAAAAAGATATCGGTGAACTCGAAAGGGTTCAAAGGCGAGCTACTAAATTGATTAAAGGGCTAGAGGGACTGGACTATGAGGAAAGGCTAACTAGGTTAAATATGTATACACTTGAAAAGAGGCGTCTAAGAGGAGACATTATTAATATCTTCAAATATGTAAAGAGGCATTACAAAGAGTTATCAGAGGAATTATTTATTAAATGAACTCTGTTTAGGACACGTGGGCACTCGCTGAGGCTGGAGAAGAGGAAATTCCATACGCAATGAAGGAAAGGGTTCTTCACTGTTAGGGCAATAAGGATTTTGAATTCACTGCCAGGGAAGGTAGTAATGGCGGACTCTGTAAATGCATTTAAAAAAGGATTGGATAAATTTCTGATTGAAAATGATATCCAAGGTTATAATATTTAAAATATTGACGTTTATAATCTGGGTGTAACATGATTTATAGTTGTTAAATAGTCATAAAACATTACTTCAGCAGGTACATTATAATCAACACAATTTAATACAGGTTGAACACAATGGTTATTTCGCCTCTTTTCAACCTCAATTACTATGTTACTATGTTACTATGGTCCATTCAGTCTGTCCTTAACACATAGACATGAACACACTTAGATACTAGGTTACTTTTTTGTTAGGAGCCAATAAACTCACCAGTATATATTTCATTTGTGGGAGAAAACTGGAGTACTCGGAGAAAACCCACGCAAGCACGGGGAGAATATACAAACTCAACACAGCTAGGGCTATGGTTAGAATTGAACCTATGACCTCAGTGATGTGAGTCAGTAATGCTAACTATTAGACCGTCCGTACTTCCCGAGTCAGAGGGAAAATAAATTGGAGAGCCAAGTGGCAAAGCTACATAAAAAGGTGGATCTAGGAGGATGGCAAAGAAGATGACAGACACCCAATGGTGAATCAGTTGGAGAGGAAATCCAAGGACACCCCTTTTTGCTTCCAAGGTCAAGAAGTATGGGAGAATTAAGTTGTGTCAGACCAGGAGGGTCAGGTTTTAGAGACAGCAAGGATTTTGAGGGTGATGGGGGATAGTTTATTACATACTGGGGTTCCAAAGGATGCCGTAAAGGAGTATGGATTGGAGTGTGGAGATGTAGATGAGGTTGTCAGGTTTACTGGTGTGTGGGGGTGGTATGAGCAGACGGCAGGGGCTGTGAGACATGCAGTGCACAGGGATAGAATGGGTGAGAGAAACAGAAGAGGCAAGTGTGTTAGCCTACTGTAGGCATAGCCCTTAATCAAGCCATGGCAATGATATCAGAAAAATGGCTTATAACATGAAAATGCATGGTTCAGTGACTACTATCATCCAGAAATGGAACTAGATCTTCAGAATAGAAGGAGCACAAACTTTAAAAGTCCTTTAGTAAACATGGAGCAGTCAAAGTATACACTTGGGTTAGATTCAACCTGGTCCCAATCTGTGAGGAGTCTGTATGTTCTCCCTGTGGGTTGACTGAAATGCCGCTAGTTTTCTCCCACACTTCAAGGATATACTGTTAAGTCAATTAGCTACTAGCAAAATCATCCCATGTGTCTAAGTGTTAGGATGTAAAAACGCTTAACTGGGGCAGAGACTGATATGAATGTTTATATTTCACAAATATTATGGAACTTGCGTATTGTCTGATTGGTTTGTGATATGTTGTAGTATTCTTTAATATGAGAACGCTGTAATGTAATCTTTTTGCCTTTAATACAACTACTGAGTCCTGTGAATGTCTCCAGACAGTATTTGCACTTACAGTATGTACTGCATGTACTGTAAAGTACTAGACATTTTGTGTAGATTTAGTTATTTTTGGAATATTTAGTTACATCTAAAGCTTTGATCATTTCATGTTTTTCACAGTATCAAGTAAAAACAAGTCTAATGGGCAGAAGATATGATCATTAGCGGTAGCGTGGCAGTCCATAATGCAAGTCATTTTTTATTCAGGTTTAAAGTGTAATTTATTTTGCTCATGGCAGAATATTTAATCTTAGTAAAATATATGTTTGTATTAAATTGTGTTTTGAAATAGACCATTTGTAATGTTAACTTTTATTAACTTTCTGGAGAAAGAAATGGCTGTACCAGTATTGGCTGTTATTATCTTTTACGTTAAATATCAGCCGACGGGTCTGGGACTCCAGGTCGACATCAAAAAGGTCGACACATCTTTGGTCGACGCCAATTGGTCGATGCACCTTAGGTCGACGTGGACAACAGGTCGCCATGGACAACAGGTTGACAGGAACAAGGTCGACATGGAAAAAGGTCGACATGAGTTTTTTATGTTTTTTTGGTGTCGTTTTCTTCGTAGAGTGACCGGGAACCCCAATTAGTGCACCGCGTCCCCTCGCATGGCTCGCTTCGCTCGCCATGCTTCAGGCATGGTGCCTCCGCTTCGCTCGGCACAGATTACCATTCCAATCGTAGTCCACGTGGATCGTTAAGTATGAAAAGGTTCCAAAAAAGAAAAAAATTGTGAAAAACTCATGTCGACCTTTTTCCATGTCGACCTTGTTCCTGCCGACCTTTCGTCCATGTTGACCTTTTGTCCATGTCGACCTAAGTTGTGTTGACCAGTTGGCGTCAACCTAAGGTGTGTCGACCTTTTTGTTGTCGACCTGGAGTCCGGATACCCAGCCGACTATAATTCATTTTACATAATTATCTATTACTGCGAGACCCGTAGCAATCAATTTAAATTCTGTTTAAAGTCCCACATATATATATTGCAAAGCATAAGCTTTACTTATAAGATAATGGGCCTAACTCAGACTTGATCGTAGATGTGCGAAACATCGCAAATCTACGATCAATAACTCTGACATGCGGGAGGGACGCCCAGCACAGTGCAAATCCGCCCCGCATGCCGGATCCAGGCCCCTCCGCAGACATGCAAAAGCATCGCAGCCTCTGCGAAGGCAGACAGCTATCCGCCATGTTAATGGGTTGCTGCGGCTACGTGTGATGTCACGCAGCTGCGGCAGCCCACTCCGCAAACGGTCCAGATGCGTTGTCCAGACCGCATCCCACAAATGCTGCCGACACGCCCCCTCCCGCAACCGCCTCTACCTGGCGTACACTTAAGGATTTAGCCCTGGGTACGCCGTACCCACCGATGCCGGGCCACCGCTCCCTCCCTCTGCTGATGCTCACCGCACTGCTGCTGTGAGGGGAGGAGAGCGCAGCATGCACCTCTCCTGCCCCTCAATGTCTACCTTCAATTCGGCGCTGGTCCATGAGCCAATCAGAGCTCGCGGACCAGCAGCCAAGGCTCCTGATTGGCTGCTGGACCGCAAGCTTTGATTGGCTCACGGATCGGCACCAAATTGAAGTTAGACACCCGCACCACCGCCGGAGACTGAGGGGAAGGAGAGGCGCAGGCTGTGCTCTCCTTCCCTCACACACAGGACAGCAGCAGCGCGGTAAGCAGCAGGGGAAGGGGGGGCACTGTGAGGACATGTGTACTTGGCACTGGGGGCATATCTGGCACTGCAGGGACATGTGTATCTGGCACTGGAGGTATTTCTGTATCTGGCACTGGGGGTATATCTGGCACTAGGGGCATCTCTGTATCAGGAACTGGGGGCATATCTGGCACTGTAGGGGTATTTCTGTATCTGGCACTGGGTGCATTTCTGGCACTGTGGGGGTATTTCTGTATCTGGCACTAGGGTCATATCTGGCACTGGAGGGACATGTGCATCTGGCACTGGGGGCATATCTGGCACTGTGGGGACATGTGTATCTGGCACTGGGAGCATTTCTGTATCTGGAACTGGGGGAATATCTGGCACTGGGGGGCATATATGTACCTGGCACTGAGGGCATATC
The DNA here is from genome assembly GCF_028390025.1 of Pseudophryne corroboree. Classification (NCBI taxonomy): domain Eukaryota; kingdom Metazoa; phylum Chordata; class Amphibia; order Anura; family Myobatrachidae; genus Pseudophryne; species Pseudophryne corroboree. The sequence goes on along the minus strand of NC_086444.1, from coordinate 1,191,632,910 downwards.
TGGCACTGTAGGGGTATTTATGTATCTGGCACAGGGGGGCAATGTGTATCTTACACAGTGGGGGCACTTGTGTATCTAGCACTGTGAGACAGAGGCAGAACTCTGGGAGGCAACGGAGTCATCTGCCGCCGGGCTCCTGCTCTGAAGGGGGGGGCACCTCTCCTCCCATTCTGTGACACCATTGAATTAAGTTAATTGATATCTGTCGCTGTCTTTTCAGTGGCCGACTTCCTCACTGGTCCCTGCACCTTACAAATCACACCCTTTTTATTATACTGTAGATACTCATTTTACAAGTATCACACCCAGGATTAGAAACCACACCCTATTACACTGGAAGCAGTCACCTTACTGATGAAGCTGTTTGCTCTTGTATAGGAAATATGAGAATTTTAACTATATGAAGATACTTCTCTTACAATTACACGTAACTTCATATAGTTAGAATTCTCATGCTGCCTTTACAGGAGCAAATAACTCCATCAGTAAAGTGTCTGCTGTCAGTGTAGCAGGTTACGGGTTCTAATTCTGGGTATGACTGCTAAGAAATGTGTGATTTAAAAGAAAAGACAATTAAATGTATAAATACAGTATATAAATTTTTACACACACACTTATCTTGACATAGGAAATAGGGGGGCACGAATATTTATCTTGCCTCCGGGCAACTGGGACGAACTTACGCCACTGCTTTGAGGCAATGTATATCTGGCACTCTGGGGGCATTTGTGTATCTGGCACTGTGGTGCACTGTGCATCTGGAACAGATCTGTGGATGTATGCTTCAGAGCTGTAACTAGACTTTCTGGTGCCCTGTGCCAGAGAGAGAATTGCCCCCCCCTCCCCCCCTTATTTTTCCAATAGGGACATAAGGCGCATACCTCGTGAGGAAGGGGCATTACAAGATTGATCCCAGAGAAAGCCCCTGCTATGATGCCCCCTCCCACGTTTTATGAATATACTGTATATACAGTATATATGTATAAATAATACCCACTCATTTGTATGTGAAACCCTTTTTATACCACATTCATGCACTTAACTTGAGAGATTGTTGTTATTCAGTTACAATACCCTTTATTAAATAACACATTTCAATATTTCAATATATTGCCATACCCAGGATTCAAACCTATAACCTGTTGAATTCTAATCATAAACCCTACTCATTGAGCTAATTGATCCTGCATAAAAACTATGGCCCTCATTCCGAGTCGTTCGCTCGGTATTTTTCATCGCATCGCAGTGAAATTCCGCTTAGTGCGCATGCGCAATATTCGCACTGCGACTGCGCCAAGTATCTTTGCTATGAAGATAGTATTTTTACTCACGGCTTTTTCATCGCTCCGGCGATCGTAATGTGATTGACAGGAAATGGGTGTTACTGGGCGAAAACACGGCGTTTTATGGGCGTGTGGCTGAAAACGCTACCGTTTCCGGAAAAAACGCAGGAGTGGCCGGAGAAACGGGGGAGTGGTTGGGCGAACGCTGGGTGTGTTTGTGACGTCAAACCAGGAACGACAAGCACTGAACTGATCGCACAGGCAGAGTAAGTGTGGAGCTACTCTAAAACTGCTAAGTAGTTTGTGATCGCAATATTGCGAATACATCGGTCGCAATTTTAAGATGCTAAGATACACTCCCAGTAGGCGGCGGCTTAGCGTGTGTAACTCTGCTAAATTCGCCTTGCGACCGATCAACTCGGAATTAGGGCCTATGATCACTATATAAAGCTATTTGTACTTTGTAAAAAAAAAATCCTCAGCATTGCAATTGAGTAGATCTATGTAGTGTGCAGCCACACATCCAATCCCTTGCAGCCAGACACTACATAGATCTGCTCAGCCGCAATGCTGATAATTTTATCACAAAGTACAAGGTAAGCTTCATATATTTAGAATTCTCTAACTTAGAATTATCTACCTTTCTATGCAAGGGCAGATAGCTCAATGAATAGATTGTCTGGCTGCAATGCCACAGGCAATGGATTAGAATCCCGGGTATGTCAGCATCTTGAAATGTAATAAAGGGCAGTGTGACTGAATAACAAAGAGCTCTGAAGATGAGTTCATGAATGTTTTATAGGTATTAGCGACAGAAGGGATTAGGGTAGGAGATGGGGCCAGCAGTGGCTCCTACCCTGCAGCGCTATGTGCGGTGCCCCCTCCGCACACATCTAGTTACCGCCCTGGAAAGCTTGCTCAAATCCTCCGGTCTCTTCATGCACACTTCTGCAAATGTTTATGGCCTGATGCTCTGAATGCAGAGCCATCAATACATTTTAGCAAACTGTTTTTCTCAAGGTTTTCTCAAATTGACTTGTAAATGCAGAACACAGAAGTGGAAGCATAAGGCTAGCAGCCAGAATAAATAACATATTAGAGATCATTTTAGAATAAATGCACAAAAACAAGAAGAAATATTCTAGACTGGTTACCCGCGAGTAATTATATCAAATCTCTGATTGTGTAGAGAAATAAGTCAGTTTGCTTAGAAGGTAGACTTGTAATCACATTCTTTATAAGGATTTTTTCTCATGTAAATTACAACAAAATTGCATAGAAAAGAAATAGAGAGAAATGCAACTTACGTCGGCAGTTATCATGTACAAATGAATATTAAAGGAACACAATTAAGATACAGAGGAATGTTTATGACCTTGTGCACTGTAAGACTGAGGAATGTTCAGCTGTCAGTATCGCAAACACAGATCTGCTTTAAACTTCTTTTTTTTTAAAGTTTAGATTTAGTTTACATATGGGGCCCGATTCAGACCCGATCACTGGTGTGTGCAGCAGGCGACTATCGACTGACTGCGCATGCGTATGCACCGCCTTCGCCAAACAGCGACAAGCTGGTGCTATAATTTCGATCGCACAGCCATTCGCAAACTGATTATCAGGAAGAGGCCGTTTGTGGGTGGTAACTGGATGTTTTCTGGGAGTGTCAGGAAAAACGCAGGTGTTCCCAAGCATTTTCAGGAAGGGACGCAATCAGCCAGATGTGATTGCACTGTAGGAGTAAGTCTGGGCTTTGCACACACTGCACACACTGGAAAAACCAATCGATGGTGAGTGAGTTGCAAATGGATTTGCAGTTCTCCGCTGACTAAGGGACATTTTCGCACGGCGTACACATGCGATTGCACACTTGCACGGAGTGAATTTACACTCCCCCTGGTGCAGCGACTATCTGATCGCAGGACAACAAAATTAGCAGGACAGCGATCAGGTCTGAATTAGGCCCATTGTACCTACCATCAGTAAAATCATAATGAGAGTGCTGTAGAGAGATCTGCAGCTTCCTAACTGCATTTATGTATATGTTTTATGTTAATCCTTACCATCAATGTTGCTTATCCCTCATGGCTGAAATACAGCGTTTAACCCCTTTGCTGCTAAGGATGAATGGGACTCTTCCTAAGCACTGCAGCTGTCACAGGCCGCAGGTGGCATAAGCGAGGTCTCCGTTACTCGCCACTCCAGGCACTGTGACTCAGTCATATCGGGGGTCCAGCACGGATCCAGCAGTCTGCGGTTCAGTGCAGACCACAGGGCAGAGCACCGCTTGATGGTGCAGGAGCATGGCGGCAGTGTTGGGGTTCGGCTTCTCCCATGTGCTCCGGGACGTGGGCGCCGCCATCTTGCTCTGAGTCAGCTGATCAGAACTCTGCCAATCCGGAGTTGACTCTGAGACAGCTGACTTCCACAACCAATGCCTGCTTGCCAGGGGGGATAAAAGGGGCAAGGTAGGAAGTCTCAGGTTGCCAGTGGCACTCTGCTCACAGCAGCAACATCGGTTCCGTCCGATAGTCACAGCAATATTGGCTGAGCCTGCTTGTCACCAAGCATCGTTTTCTATCGATCCCACAGTATATTGGTTTCATTGACCATTGCAGTACCTGGTTTCAATTATCGACTACAGTACCTCATCCCAACTCTCCAGCACCCTCTCTGCTCCTGGTCCTCTCCATCCACTACAATCTCAGCCATAGATTCCAGTTGTTTCATTCCTGTCAGTTTCCAGTTCAGTGCTAGCGCTGAGCTGACCCAGCCAGGAGTCCGTTGTGACAGAATGGACTGTGCCCGGACCATTCTGACAATGTTGTAGCACATTATTGATCAGTCAGCTGTTGTTCTTAAACAGGGCCAGGTTTTATTCTGGGCCAGTTACTTACTGTAAAGACACTAAGGACAGGAAGATGGGAGCAGCTAGAGCTCCTCTGATGTCACAAATGACTGTAAGGCAGAGGTTCCCAAACGCGGTCCTCAAGGAACCCCAATGGTCCTGGTTTTAAATGTATCCATGCTTGACCACAGGTGACTTAATTAGCACCTTAGTCAATTTGATTTAACCATCTGTGCTGAGCCATGGATATACCTAAAACCTGGACTGTTGCGGTGCCTTGAAGACCGCGTTTGGGAACCTCTGCTGTAAGGAGTTAAAACAAGGAGTGACTGGCAATCATCCCCCATCACCAAAGGATTAATTGCATCAAGTTTCCATTGTTCTGCCCTAGAACTGAGCCAGACCCTGTGGCATGAAAACTGCAGGGAGGAATCTTCTCATGACTCGTCTCTTTTACAGACCATCATTGAGCTCTACCAATCAGGGGAGACCTCTTCCGAAGACCACCCTTTGTAGGAGGACTTTAGTGGTGGAAATTGTAACCCTTTATAAAGAGAAGTCAAGAGAGCTCCAGGTGTGTGTTTTCTTGCTTCTGAAAGCTACTGGTCTTGGATTCTCAGCTCCTGCCAGTGTGCTGAGGATTGTGCCTGGAAGCATGGTAGCAGGGCCGGTTCTTAGACTTGTGGCGCCCAGGGCAAAATATGGGGGCGTGGTTTCAATTGGGGGCGTGGTCACTACACTGAAATAAAAATAAAAATAAATAAAAAGTATACTTGCCATCCCCGCTCCTGATCCAGACCGCTGCAGACCCCCTCCGCCGGCGGCGCCGCTCTTCTCCTCTCCTCTCTTCTCTTCGATCTATGGGAGAGACGTTATTACGTCTCTCCCATAGAACAGCATAGACACTAGAGGTCAATTATGACCCCTAGTGTCTGTGCCACTATGCTGTGCGGTGCGCGATGACGTCATCGCGCATCGCACAGCAAAGGTCCTCTACACGAAGGGAAACTAGACCGTAGGGTCTAGTTTCCCTTCATGGAGAGGACCTTTGCTGTGCGGTGCGCAATGACGTAATCGCGCACCGCACAACTAAGGTGCTCTCAATGAAGGGAAACTAGACGCTACGCGTCTGGTTCCCTTCAAAGCGGGGGGGCACAGCAGGGCACTGCGGGGGGTACAGTGGCGGATCTTGCCCTGGTGCGGCGCCCTCCGGAAGGCGGCGCCCCGGGCAAAAGTACCGCTTGCCCGTGGCAAGAACCGCCACTGCATGGTAGCTACTGGATTACAGACTTCTCTTGGGATTGCAGACTTGATTGCTCTGCCTGGTTTATGCTGCAATTGTGAACTCTGCTATACAGAAACTTCATCAAACTTCTGTGATCCTGCAGAATTATATTGCATCCGGATATGACAGTGTGGGAGAGTACTGGGGAGTCTGACGGTAAACTGGTGTTTAATGGGACTTGTTCTACTTTAATTTATTATGAGTTTATCTTATAGCTGATTTAGAGAACGTATATTAAGTAAAACTCTAATAAATATATTGTTTTATATCTGTATCTGTCTCTTGTCTGCGTGACCTGACCCAGAAGTCCCGGAGTATACTCTGTGCGTTTACGCTCTTATACTCTGGGTCTTCACAGCCATGACCTGCTCGTCGGATGCTGCAAAGCCTAAACTTCCTTACGGGGGGTGCCTGGTGAAAAGTTAGACTCCACATCCCTAGTCATCGTCTCCGCCAATCACTCAGTGCTAAAGTACCCCATTGCTTATGAGCAGGAATTACATTCAGCCCTCAACCTTCACTACTCCCACCACCGATCTCCAGCCACACCCAAGCCCAAGTTCGGATTCACTAAAACCCCAATCCGTGACAACAGCTCAATTGGATAGCATAATGAACACATCAGTGCCACACTATCAGCTGCCTGCTGAATACTGATGAGCGCATCTAGTGCCGGAAGCTCTTATTCCTAGCAGTAAGCAGGTGGCGGTATAGTTCCAATGCAGTCATTGAGTATATTTGTGGATGAGGGGTTACCGTAGGTCACTTGCACATAATAGAAAGATAGTGATACTTCTTTGTACACCGGGCTCTGTGTGCATGCATGAACACGAGTGCTTACAGTGCTTAATGAACTGAGGGCCTAATTCAGAGTTGATCGCAGCAGCAAATTTGATAGCTAATGGGCAAAACCATGTGCACTGCAGGGGGGGGGTGCAGATGTAACATGTGCAGAGAGAGTTAGATTTGGGTGGGGTGTGTTCAAACTGAAATCTAAATTGCAGAGTAACAATAAAGCAGCCAGTAGTTACCCTGCACCGAAACAATATCACCCACCCAAATCTAACTCTCTCTGCACATGTTATATCTGCCCCCCTGCAGTGCACATGGTTTTGCCCAACTGCTAACAAATTTGATGCTGCGATCAACTCTGTATTACCCCCAGAGCCCCATGTAACAGTCAGCAGATTGGAAATATGTCCGTTAAGGACCAGGAATTTAAAAACCACCATTGCAAAAATTATGAACAGAATCTGTCCCTATCCCAAATATTCCCATCTCCTCAGGAAGCCAACACTAAAAAAAACTTACTATGATTCAATTAACTACTGTAGCCCCTTGTCAGCATTCGGAGTCTTACCTCCGATTCTGGTCCCTGCGGCCTTCCTGTTAGCTGGCTGGTGTGGCTGTAGCGGATAGAAGCTGCAGCAGCGAGGTCCTCTAGTGCAGCTGCCGGGCGTATTGAGGCTGGGGTCCAGGTAATGTAGAGCGAAGCATGGCAGCTGGAGGTGTCTATTTCCAAGCAGGCCCGGCGACAGGGGGGGTCAAAGGGTACACCCGTATGGGACCCCGAGGATCAGGGGGGCCCCGAGCATCAGGGGCACACAAAATGTTTAGGCAGCGCGTAAGAATGCTGTGTGATCCATGCAGCGGGCAGGGCAGCAACACAGCTGCCGGACCCTGCTGGATCCAGTGGAGATACGTAGCGGAGGTGCGGTGCGATGAAGCGGCAATGTCAGCAGTACTGATAATAAGTCAAATTGACTCATTACAGTATGCTGTGGCTGGCTGCTGGACGTAACAGGACAGGAGATGTTCCAGCTGGTTCAGCACCTCTCCTTATGCTTTCTCCCCCTCCACACCTCCAGCCCACTTTGCCCGTCCACTATACTCTGCACAGCGCTATTGTCCCCTCCTGCTGTCTCCCACATTAAAAAAGGGGCGGGCGAGCAGCGCTGCACAAACTCATTTGGCCCGCCTCCGCAAGTCCCCCTGCTGCTGGTGCTGACCGCGGCGGCGGGAATGAGACGACGAGATGCCATCACCTTACGTCCGTCTCTCCTGCCACTTAAAGAGAGCCCTGAGGACACCCACGACGACAGTGACTATCAATGGGGGAACAAAAGAAAAAGGTAGTTAAGAGCTGCATGTGGTGGTGGTGGGGGGCGGGGCGAGGGAAGTTGTGCACAGTGCCAGCGATAAAATGTCCTGGGGGGAGAGCTGTGTGTAGGATAAAGTGTGCTGGGGGGAGAGCTGTGTGTAGGATAAAGTGTGCTGGGGGGGAGAGCTGTGTGTAGGATAAAGTGTGCTGGGGGGGAGAGCTGTGTGTAGGATAAAGTGTGCTGGGGGAGAGCTGTGTGTAGGCTAAAGTGTGCTGGGGGGGTGAGAGATGTGTGTAGGATAAAGTGTGCTGGGAGGGGAGCTGTGTGTAGGATAAGGTGTGCTGGGGGGAGCTGTGTGTAGGATAAAGTGTGCTGGGGGGGAGAGTTGTGTGTAGGATAAGGTGTGCTGGGGGGGAGAGCTGTGTGTAGGATAAAGTGTGCTGGGGGGGAGCTGTGTGTAGGATAAGGTGTGCTGGGGGGGAGAGCTGTGTGTAGGATAAAGTGTGCTGGGGGGGTGAGAGATGTGTGTAGGATAAAGTGTGATGGGGGGAGAGCTGTGTGTAGGATAAAGTGTGCTGGGTGGGAGCTGTGTGTAGGATAAGGTGTGCTGGGGGGGAGAGCTGTGTGTAGGATAAAGTGTGCTGGGGGAGAGCTGTGTGTAGGATAAAGTGTGCTGGGGGGGAGCTGTGTGTAGGATAAGGTGTGCTGGGGGGGAGAGCTGTGTGTAGGATAAAGTGTGCTAGGGGGAGAGATGTGTGTAGGATAAAGTGTGCTGGGGGGAGAGCTGTGTGTAGGATAAAGTGTGCTAGGGGGAGAGATGTGTGTAGGATAAAGTGTGCTTGGGGGAGAGCTGTGTGTAGGATAAAGTATGCTGGGGGGAGAGCTGTGTGTAGGATAACGTGTGCTAGGGGGAGAGATGTGTGTAGGATAAAGTGTGCTGGGGGGAGAGCTGTGTGTAGGATAAAGTGTGCTGGGGGGGTGAGAGATGTTTGTAGGATAAAGTGTGCTGGGGGGAAGAACTGTGTGTAGGATAAATTGTGCTGGGGGGAGAGCTGTGTGTAGGATAAAGTGTGCTGGGGGGAGAGCTGTGTGTAGGATAAAGTGTGCTGGGGGGAGAGCTGTGTGTAGGATAAAGTGTGCTAGGGGGAGAGATGTGTGTAGGATAAAGTGTGCTGGGGGGGTGAGAGATGTGTGTAGGATAAAGTGTGCTGGGGGTGAGAGATGTGTGTAGGATAAAGTGTGCTGGGGGGGAGAGCTGTGTGTAGGATAAATTGTGCTGGGGGGAGAGCTGTGTGTAGGATAAAGTGTGCTGGGGGGGAGCTGTGTGTAGGATAAAGTGTGCTGGGGGGAGCTGTGTGTAGGATAAAGTGTGCTGAGTGATGGGTGCTGTGCTTGGAGAGGGGTGCTGTGTCAGAGGTGAAACTAGTGGCGGTGCTAGCGGGCATCAGACAAAATCTTGCCTAGGGCATCAAATTGGTTAGGTCCGGGTCTGGCTGAATGCACTTCGGGCCACCCACAAATTAATTAAAAGTTAATTAATTTCCAACACAAACATATATTTATATATGTAGTACATATCGATGGGGGGAGTTGAGGGTGTAGGGGGCCCCCAGAGATATCATTGTATGGGGCCCCAAGATTTCTGTTGCCGGCCCTGTTTCCAAGTGTTCTGTTGCTGGAGTGCGGCATCTGGGAGGCTGAGGCCAGAGGTAGTGGCTGTGTGCTGGTTCCACATGCGTCTTCTGTGCAGGGAGCCGCAATGTTGGAGACCAAGCCTAGCCAATAGGTATCCCAGTTCGCATCCAGCCAATCCGGTACTGTTTTCCCTTATAAAAAGGGGTTGATGCTTAGCTATGGTGCCAGTGCTTCAAGTTACTTGCTCCTGTAAATTGCTCAAGCTCTGTGCTCCCAGGTTAACCCCTGTTATCCTGGTTCTGTGGAGGCCGCCCGGTGGTCAGTTCTGTTATTGCAGTTCTTTGCTTCCAGTCCACCTGCCCTTGTGGTTTAACTGCTGGGTCCTCTATCTGGTAGAGGGTCTTCATTTGCTGCCAGTGCTCACAATGATCCTCTCTTCAACATCGTTCTTCAAGTCATCTCATCATTCAGTGTTCTTCAGCATCGTTTACAAATCACAAGTCATCTCTTCATCCAGTGTATTTCAACATTGTTTACAGTCACAAGTCATCTCCTCATTTGGTATTCTTCAGCATCGTTTACAAATCACAACTCATCTCCTCATTCAGTGTTCTTCAGCATCGTTTACAAATCACAACTCATTTCCTCATTCAGTGTTCTTCAGCATCCTTTACAAATCACAAGTCACTTCTTCATTCAGTATTCTTCAGCACTATCTACAAGACACGAACATTTTGTTCTTCAGAACTCACTCGTACTTATCTCCTAGTTGTGGTGTATTATTGAAGTCTCATTAAAACTGAATTAATCTTTCTTCAGTGTATCGTTCTCAGTCATTGCCCTCATTGCCTACTCCTCTTCATCTTCAGGCCACCTCTTCAGTCTATGAGTAAGAACTATTTTCAGCCACCTCGTTTCCTTCCTTTGCCGATAGCTGCTCCCTTAGTCAATTGTCAGTCGGCAGATCCTCAACTCAAGCCGAGCGTGACACCCCTAGCCTCCGCAGTAAAATAGGCCCATGATGATAATAGCGTGATGACGACCAGCCACCAGCTCACCACACAATCAGCCATATTTCATCAAAAGTATTAAAAAATAAGAATTTACTTACCGATAATTCTATTTCTCGGAGTCCGTAGTGGATGCTGGGGTTCCTGAAAGGACCATGGGGAATAGCGGCTCCGCAGGAGACAGGGCACAAAAAAGTAAAGCTTTTACCAGATCAGGTGGTGTGCACTGGCTCCTCCCCCCATGACCCTCCTCCAGACTCCAGTTAGGTACTGTGCCCGGACGAGCGTACACAATAAGGGAGGCAATTTGAATCCCGGGTAAGACTCATACCAGCCACACCAATCACACCGTACAACTTGTGATCTAAACCCAGTTAACAGTATGATAACAGAAAGAGCCTCTTAAAGATGGCTCCTTAACAATATAACCCGAATTTGTTAACAATAACTATGTACAGTATTGCAGATAATCCGCACTTGGGATGGGCGCCCAGCATCCACTACGGACTCCGAGAAATAGAATTATCGGTAAGTAAATTCTTATTTTCTCTATCGTCCTAAGTGGATGCTGGGGTTCCTGAAAGGACCATGGGGATTATACCAAAGCTCCCAAACGGGCGGGAGAGTGCGGATGACTCTGCAGCACCGAATGAGAGAATTCCAAGTCCTCTTTTGCCAGGGTATCAAATTTGTAGAATTTTACAAACGTGTTTTCCCCCGACCACGTAGCTGCTCGACAGAATTGTAATGCCGAGACCCCTCGGGCAGCCGCCCAAGATGAGCCCACCTTCCTTGTGGAATGGGCCTTAACAGATTTAGGCTGTGGCAGGCCTGCCACAGAATGAGCAAGTTGAATTGTGTTACAAATCCAACGAGCAATCGTCTGCTTAGAAGCAGGGGCACCCAACTTGTTGGGTGCATATAGTATCAACAGCGAGTCAGATTTTCTGACTTCAGCCGTCCTTGAAATGTATATTTTTAAGGCTCTGACAACGTCCAACAACTTGGAGTCCTCCAAGTCGCCAGTGGCCGCAGGCACCACAATAGGTTGGTTCAGGTGAAACGCTGATACCACCTTAGGGAGAAAATGCGGACGAGTCCTCAGTTCTGCCCTATCCGAATGGAAGATTAGATAAGGGCTTTTATAAGATAAAGCCGCCAATTCAGATACTCTCCTGGCGGAAGCCAGGGCCAGTAACATAGTCACTTTCCATGTGAGATATTTAAAATCCACCTTTTTCAATGGTTCAAACCAATGGGATTTGAGGAAATCTAAAACTACATTTAGATCCCACGGTGCCACCGGAGGCACCACAGGAGGCTGTATATGCAGTACTCCTTTAACAAAAGTCTGTACCTCAAGAACTGAGGCCAATTCTTTTTGGAAGAATATTGACAGGGCCGAAATTTGAACCTTAATAGATCTCAATTTGAGACCCATAGACAATCCTGATTGTAGGAAATGTAGGAAACGACCCAGTTGAAATTCCTCCGTCGGAACACTCCGATCCTCGCACCACGCGACATATTTTCGCCAAATGCGGTGATAATGTTTCGCGGTGACTTCCTTCCTTGCCTTAATCAAGGTAGGAATGACTTCTTCTGGAATGCCTTTCCCTTTTAGGATCTGGCGTTCAACCGCCATGCCGTCAAACGCAGCCGCGGTAAGTCTTGAAAGAGACAGGGACCCTGTTGTAGCAGGTCCCTTCTCAGAAGTAGAGGGCACGGGTCGTCCGTGACCAACTCTTGAAGTTCCGGGTACCAAGTCCTTCTTGGCCAATCCGGAGCCACTAGTATTGTTCTTACTCCTCCTCACCGTATAATCTTCAATACCTTTGGTATGAGAGGCAGAGGAGGAAACACATATACTGATTTGTACACCCAAGGTGTTACCAGTGCGTCCACAGCTATTGCCTGTGGATCTCTTGACCTGGCGCAATACTTGTCCAGTTTCTTGTTGAGGCGAGACGCCATCATGTCTACCATTGGTCTTTCCCAACAGTTTATTAGCATGTGGAAGACTTCTGGATGAAGACCCCCCTCTCCCGGGTGAATATCGTGTCTGCTGAGGAAGTCTGCTTCCCAGTTGTCCACGCCCGGGAAGAACACTGCTGACAGTGCTATTACGTGATTCTCCGCCCAGCGAAGAATCTTGGCAGCTTCTGCCATTGCACTCCTGCTTCTTGTGCCGCCCTGTCTGTTTACATGGGCGACCGCCGTGATGTTGTCCGACTGAATCAACACCGGTTTTCCTTGCAGGAGTGGTTCCGCCTGGCTTAGAGCATTTTAGATTGCTCTTAGTACCAGAATGTTTATGTGAAGAGACTTTTCCAGGTTCGTCCATACCCCCTGGAAGTTTCTTCCTTGTGTGACTGCTCCCCAACCTCTCAGGCTGGCGTCCGTGGTCACCAGGATCAAATCCTGTATGCCGAATCTGCGGCCCTCCAATAGATGAGCCTTTTGCAACCACCACAGAAGATATACCCTTGTCCTTGGCGACAGGGTTATTCGCAGGTGCATCTGAGGATGCGACCCTGACCATTTGTCCAACAGATCCCTTTGGAAAATTCTTGCATGGAATCTGCCGAATGGAATTGCTTCGTAAAAAGCCACCATTTTTCCCAGGACTCTTGTGCATTGATGTACAGACACCTTTCCTGGTTTTAGGAGGTTCCTGACAGGTCGGATAACTCCTTGGCTTTTTCCTCGAGAAGAAAAACCTTTTTCTGAACCGTGTCCAGAATCATCCCTAGGAACAGCAGACGTATCGTCGGAAAACAGCTGCGATTCTTGGAATATTTAGAATCCAGTCGTGCCGTCGAAGAACTACTTTAGATAGTGCTCTTCCGACCTCCAACTGTTCTCTGGAACTTGCCCTTTTTAGGTCGTGCAAGTAAGGGATAATTTAGATGCCTTTTTTCTTTGAAGAAACATCTTTTCAGCCATTACCTTGGTAAAAAGGCCCGGGGTGCCGTGGATAATTCAAACGGCATCGTCTGAAACTGATATTGACAGTTCTGTACCACGAACCAGAGGTACCCTTGATGAGAAGGACAAAATTTGGACATGGAGGTAATCCTTGATGTCCAGGGACACCATATAGTCCCCTTTTTTCCGGTTCGCTATCACTGCTCTGAGTGACTTTATCTCGATTTGAACCTTTTATGTAAGTGTTCAAAACATTTTAGATTTAGACTATGTGTCACCAAGCCGTCTGGCTTCAGTACCACAATATAGTGTGGAAAAATAATACCCTTTTCCTTGTCGTAGGAGGGGTACTTTGATTATCACCTGCTGGATATACAGCTTGTGAATTGTTTCCAATGCTGCCTCCCTGTCGGAGGGAGCCGTTGGTAAAGCAGACTTCAGGAACCTGCGAGGAGAAGATGTCTCGACTCTCCAATCTTTACCCCTGGGATAATACTCGTACGATCTAGGGGTCAACTTGCGAGTGATCCCACTGCGCCCTGAGACTCTTGAGACTACCCCCCCACCTTGAGTCCGCTTGCACGGCCCCAGCGTCATGCTGAGGACTTGGCAGACGCGGTGGAGGGCTTCTTTTCCTGGGAAAGGGCTGCCTGCTGCAGTCTACTTCCCTTACCTCTATGTCTGGGCAGATATGACTGGCCTTTTGCCTGCATGCCCTCATGGGAAAGGAAAGATTGAGGCTGAAAAGACGGTGTCTTTTTTAGCTGAGATGTAACTTGGGGTAAAAAAGGTTGGATTTCCCAGCTGTTGCTGTGGTCCCCAGGTCCGATGGACCGACCCCCAAATAACTCCTTCCCTTTATACAGCAATACTTCCATCTGCCGTATGGGATCTGTATCACCTGACCACTGTCGTGTCCCTGACATCTTCTGGGAGATATGGACAACGCACTTATCTTGATGCCAGAGAGCAAATATCCCTCTGTGCATCTCACATACATATATATAGAATGCATCCTATTAAATGCTCTACATGAATAAAATATTTTCAGTCAGGGAATCCGACCAAGCCAACCCAGCACTGCATCTCCAGGCTGATGGCGATCGCTGGTCGCAGTATAACCACCGTATGTGTGTATATACTTTTTAGGATATTTTTCCAGCTTCCTATCAGCTGGCTCCTTGAGGGCGGCCGTATCTGGAGACGGTAACGCCACTTGATAAGCGTGTGAGCGCCTTATCACCCTAAGGGGTGTTTCCCAACGTACCCTAATTTCTGGCGGGAAAGGGTATAACGCCAATATTTGCTATCGGGGTAACCCTACGCATCATCACACACTTCATTTTATTTTATCTGATTCAGGAAAAACTACAGGTAGTTTTTTCCACTCCCACATAATACCCTTTCTTGTGGTACTTGTAGTATCAGAAACACGTAACACCTCCTTCATTGCCCTTAACGTGTGGCCCTAATGAGAAATACGTTTGTTTATTCACCGTCGACACTGTATTCAGTGTCCGTGTCTGTGTCTGTGTCGACCGACTGAGGTAAATGGGCGTTTTTAAAACCCCTGACGGTGTTTCTGAGACGCCTGGACCGGTCCTAATAGATTGTCGGCCGTCTCATGTCGTCAACCGACCTTGCAGCGTGTTGACATTCTCACGTAATTCTCTAAATAAGCCATCCATTCCGGTGTCGACTCCCTAGAGAGTGACATCACCATTACAGGCAATTTCTCCGCCTCCTCACCAACATCGTCCTCATACATGTCGACACACACGTACCGACACACAGCACACACACCGGGAATGCTCTGACAGAGGACAGGACCCACTAGCCCTTTGGGGAGACAGAGGGAGAGTCTGCCAGCACACACCAAAAACGCTATAATTATATAGGGACAACCTTATATAAGTGTTTCTCCCTTATAGCATCTTTTATATATATACAATATCGCCAAAATCAGTGCCCCCCCTCTCTGTTTTAACCCTGTTTCTGTAGTGCAGTGCAGGGGAGAGCCTGGGAGCCTTCTCTCCAGCTTTTCTGTGAGAGAAAATGGCGCTGTGTGCTGAGGAGATAGGCCCCGCCCCTTTTACGGCGGGCTCGTCTCCCGCTATTTTTGAAGTTAGGCAGGGGTTAAATATCTCCATATAGCCTCTGTGGGCTATATGTGAGGTATTTTTTGCCTCTAATAAGGTTTTTATTTGCCTCTCAGAGCGCCCCCCCCAGCGCTCTGCACCCTCAGTGACTGTTGTGTGAAGTGTGCTGAGAGGAAAATGGCGCACAGCTGCAGTGCTGTGCGCTACCTTTATGAAGACTCAGGAGTCTTCAGCCGCCGATTTTGGACCTCTTCTCTCTTCAGCGTCTGCAAGGGGGCCGGCGGCGCGGCTCCGGTGACCATCCAGGCTGTACCTGTGATCGTCCCTCTGGAGCTAGTGTCCAGTAGCCAAGCAGCAAATCCACTCTGCACGCAGGTGAGTTCACTACTTCTCCCCTAAGTCCCTCGTTGCAGTGATCCTGTTGCCAGCAGGACTCACTGTAAAGTAAAAAACCTAAGCTAAACTTTCTCTAAGCAGCTCTTTAGGAGAGCCACCTAGATTGCACCCTTCTCGTTCGGGCACAAAATCTAACTGGAGTCTGGAGGAGGGTCATGGGGGGAGGAGCCAGTGCACACCACCTGATCTGGTAAAAGCTTTACTTTTTTGTGCCCTGTCTCCTGCGGAGCCGCTATTCCCCATGGTCCTTTCAGGAACCCCAGCATCCACTTAGGACGATAGAGAAATGTATTTCTATTCTGCTTATAAAATGTTTCATTTTATCTACCGTCACATATTTAGACAGACATTGGGGCTTATAGTGTAGGGGGTGTATAAGCCCACAGAGCCCTTTCCACACCCACACAGCACTGGCCACACCTACATGGCACTTTCCACACCCACACATCACCGGACACACCCACACAGTACTGGACACAACCACACTGCACTGGCCCCACCTACACAGCACTGGACACACCTATGCATCACTGGCCACACCTACATGGTCTGTTCCACACACACACACAGCACTGGCCACACCTACAAAGCACTGGACACAACCACATAGCATGTTCCACACCCACATAGCACTGGACACACCCACACAGCACTGGACATAATTACACATCACTGGCCACACCTACATGTCCACCTTCCACACCTACACAGCACTGGCCACACCTACATGGCACTTTCCACACCCACACATCACCGGACACACCCACACAGTACTGGACACAACCACACAGCACTGGGCCCACCTACACAGCACTGGACACACCTATGCATCACTGGCCACACCTACATGGTCTGTTCCACACACACACAGCACTGGCCACACCTACATGGCCTGTTCCACACACAGCACTGGCCACACCCACAAAGCACTGGACACAACAACATAGCATGTTCTACACCCACATAGCACTGGACACACCCACACAGCACTGGACATAATTACACATCACTGGCCACACCTACATGTCCACCTTCAACACCTACACACCACTGGCCACACCTACATGGCATAGTACACACCATATTTCTCACACTATTCCCTTCATCATTCTTAGCCTGGGGCCCATTTGTCCCTTAATCCCGCCCTGCCCATTTTCTGTGAAAGAAGAAAATTTTCTGGGTCTGAGGTTTTTGATTTCACAATACAGGTCAGCTACAGGCTATATATTGTGCGAGAAAAAAACCATGAGGTAAACTTACTAAAAACATAATTTTCTATTACTTTAAAGACCACTGCACTTAGGGGGTAATTCCAAGTTGATTGCAGCAGGAATTTTTTTTAGCAGTTGGGCAAAACCATGTGCACTGCAGGGGGGCAGATATAACATTTGCAGAGAGAGTTAGATTTGGGTGGGTTATTTTGTTTCTGTGCAGGGTAAATACTGGCTGCTTTACTTTTACACTGCAATTGAGATTGCAGATTGAACTCACCCACCCAAATCTAACTCTCTCTGCACATGTTATATCTGCCCCCCCTGCAGTGCACATGGTTTTGCCCAACTGCTAAAAATTTTCCTGCTGCGATCAACTTGGAATTACCCCCTTAATACTGTATCTTCCGTAACATGCTGCGCAATCTTGTGTAACACCATCTTTTTTCCTACAGGCTCTGCAATACAAGACATAAAAATATTAATGCTACCCTGCGCTATCTGGAGATGATAAAAGTGCTGCCCCAATAGTCATTACCTGGAGTGGTTTTCCTTTAGCAGGTTGGACATAAGCTTTCTGGTTATGGCTCCTGTCATGGAATGCTGTGTGGCTTACTGCATGCTGCTTTCAGTCTCTTCTCAAGATGCGTATCTAGCATGATCTGATGTGTGCACATGCCTTCCAGACTCTCTGGCAACAAGCAAGATGTATTCCATACTTGCAGAACTCTACTTCCCTACTTCTTAGAACTGTAGCAAAATAATAATGGAATCCAGGAGTCTCCCATCATAACACCTTGCTTTCAGACCTGCTTGCCTACATCTGTGATACCCCACAGTTGCATGGTATGATGCGCAACTGTCTCAGCTGCAGGTATTGGTCTCCAGGAGCCACATTGCTGCAGAAGCTACAACCTCAATAAACCACTTGGGAACAAGAGACGCAGCCACATAAGTCACAAAAAGACAGAAGAATTGAGGATGAGTGAGCCTTAGAGTGTTGAGGAAACAGCAGTCACATGCCACTGCAGCCTCTGGAACTAGCAGCAGGCGGCTGATGTGTGAGGAGATATCTCTGCATATGACTATGGCCAGTCAGTTAGCGGGAGCCTCAGGGGTGTGGTATTGAAAGTCGACAGTAACTAGGTTGACAATGTCTAGGTCGACCACTATTGGTCGACAGTAACTAGGTCGACAGGGTCTTTGGGTCGACATGTTCTAGGTCGACAGGTCAAAAGGTCGACATGAGTTTTTCATGTTATTTTGGTGTCGTTTTCTTCGTAGAGTGACCGGGAACCCCAATTAGTGCACCGCGTCTCCTCACATGGCTCGCTTTGCTCGCCATGCTTCGGGCATGGTGCCTTCGCTCCGCTACTGCTTCGCTCGGCACAGATTACCGTTCCAATCGTAGTCCACGTGGATCGTTAAGTATGAAAAGGTTCAAAAAAAGAAAAAAATTGTCGACCTAGTTACTGTCGACCAATAGTGGTCGACCTAGACATTGTCGACCTAGTTACTGTCGACTTTCAGTCCGGATCCTGAGCCTCAGATAACCTACATGACAGCGAGACCTGCTGTGCTCTGTAACAAAGAGAAACTGCAACCACAATTGCCTGGAGCTTATATGCAAGATAAATTATGTATATATATATATATATATATATATAATAAGAATTTACTTACCGATAATTCTATTTCTCGGAGTCCGTAGTGGATGCTGGGGTTCCTGAAAGGACCATGGGGAATAGCGGCTCCGCAGGAGACAGGGCACAAAAAGTAAAGCTTTCCGATCAGGTGGTGTGCACTGGCTCCTCCCCCTATGACCCTCCTCCAGACTCCAGTTAGGTACTGTGCCCGGACGAGCGTACACAATAAGGGAGGAATTTTGAATCCCGGGTAAGACTCATACCAGCCACACCAATCACACTGTACAACCTGTGATCTGAACCCAGTTAACAGTATGATAACAGCGGAGCCTCTGAAAAGATGGCTCACAACAACAATAACCCGATTTAGTTAGCAATAACTATGTACAAGTATTGCAGATAATCCGCACTTGGGATGGGCGCCCAGCATCCACTACGGACTCCGAGAAATAGAATTATCGGTAAGTAAATTCTTATTTTCTCTATCGTCCTTGTGGATGCTGGGGTTCCTGAAAGGACCATGGGGATTATACCAAAGCTCCCAAACGGGCGGGAGAGTGCGGATGACTCTGCAGCACCGAATGAGAGAACTCCAGGTCCTCTTTTGCCAGGGTATCAAATTTGTAGAATTTTACAAACGTGTTCTCCCCCGACCACGTAGCTGCTCGGCAAAGTTGTAATGCCGAGACCCCTCGGGCAGCCGCCCAAGATGAGCCCACCTTCCTTGTGGAATGGGCCTTAACAGATTTAGACTGTGGCAGGCCTGCCACAGAATGTGCAAGTTGAATTGTGCTACCAATCCCACGAGCAATCGACTGCTTAGAAGCAGAAGCACCCAGCATTGTTGGGTGCATACAGGATAAACAGCAAGTCAGATTTCCTGACTCCAGCCAACCTGGAAACTATATTTTCAGGGCCCTGATAACATCCAGCAACTTGGAGTCCTCCAAGTCCCTAGTAGCCGCAGGTACCACAATAAGCTGGTTCAGGTGAAACGCTGACACCACCTTAAGGAGAAACTGGGGACGAGTCCGCAGCTTTGCTCTGTCCGAATGGACAATCAGATATGGCTTTGTGAGATAAAGCCGCCAATTCTGACACTCGCCTGGCCGAGGCCAGGACCAACAGCATGGTCATTTTCCATGTGAGATATATCAAATCCACAGATTTGAGTTGTTTAAACCAATGTGATTTTTTAGGAATCCCAAAACTACGTTGAGATCGCCCAGTGCCACTGGAGACATCAAAGGGGCTGTATATGCAGTACTCCCTTAACAACTTCTGGACTTCAGGAACTGAAGCCAATTTCTTTCTGGAAGAAAATCAACAGGCCGAAATTTGAACCTTAATGGACCCAATTTGAGACCCATAGACACTCCTGTTTGCAGGAAATGTAGAAATTAACCTAGTTGAAATTCTTCCGTGGAGCCTTCCTGGACTCACACCCTGGCACATATTTTCACCTAAGTGGTGATAATGTTGTGCGGTCACCTCCTTCCTGGCTCTGACCAGGGTAGGGATGACCTCTTCCGGAATGCCTCTTTCCCTTAGGATCCGGCGTTCACCCGCCTTGGCGTCAACGCAGCTGCGGTAAGTCCCGGAACAGACACGGTTCTTGCCGAATCAAGACCCTTCTTAGTATCTCTTGAAGTTCCGGGAACCAAGTCCTTCTTGGCCAAACCGGAGCCACGAGTATAGTTCTTACTCCTCTCCTTCCTATCATTTTCAATACATTGGGTATGAAAAGCAGAGGATGGAACACATACACCGACTGGTACACCGACGGTGTTACCAGAACGTCCCAGCTATTGCCTGAGTGTCTCTTGACCTGGCGCTTCAGGTGGGACGCCATCATAACCACCTTTGGTCTTTCCCAACGGTTTACAATCATGTGGAAACTTCCAGATTAAGTTTCCACTTTTCCGGGTGGAATTCATTTATGCTGAGGAAATCTTCCCAGTTGCCCACTCCCGGAATGAACACTGCTGACAGTGTTATCACATGATTTTCCGCCCAGCGAAGAATCCTTGCTGTCATTGCCCTCCTGCTTCTTGTGTCGCCCCGTCTGATAACGTGGGCGACCGCCATGATGATGTCCTACTGGATCAGCACCGGTTGACTTTGAAGCAGGAGTCTTCCTAGGCTCAGAGCATTGTAAATTGCCCTTAGCTCCAGTATATTCATGTGGAGAGAAGTCTCCAGACTTGACCACACTTCCTTGGAAAATTTTTTTTTTTTTTTTTTTCCCTGTGTGACTACTCCCCAGCCTCTCAGGCTGGTATCCGTGGTCCCCAGAACACAGTCCTGAATGCTGAGTGTGCTGCCCTCTAAAAGATGAGCACTCTGCAGCCCCCACAGAAGAGACACCCTTGTCCTTGGAGACAGGATTATCCGCTGATGCATCTGAAAATGCGATCCGGACCATTCGTCCAGCAAATCCCCTGAGATCTGCCGAATGGAATCGCTTCGTAAGAAGCCACCATTTTTCCCAGGACTCCTGTGCACTGATGCACTGATACTTGGCCTGGTTTTAGGAGGTTTCTGACTAGGTCGAATAACTCCTTGGCTTTTTCCTCCCGGAGGAACACCTTTTTCAGGACTATGCCCAGAATCATTCCTAGGAACAGCAGACGTATCGTCGGAAAACAGCTGCGATTCTTGGAATATTTAGAATCCAGTCGTGCTGTCGTAGAACTACTTTAGATAGTGCTCTTCCGACCTCCAACTGTTCTCTGGAACTTGCCCTTTTCAGGATATCGTCCAAGTAAGGGATAATTTAGATGCCTTTTTTCTTTGAAGAAACATCTTTTCGGCCATTACCTTGGTAAAAGGCCCGGGGTGCCGTGGATAATTCAAACGGCATCGTCTGAAACTGATATTGACAGTTCTGTACCACGAACCAGAGGTACCCTTGTTGAGAAGGGCAAATTTGGACATGGAGGTAATCCTTGATGTCCAGGGACACCATATAGTCCCCTTTTTTCCGGTTCGCTATCACTGCTCTGAGTGACTCCATCTCGATTTGAACCTTTTATGTAAGTGTTCAAAGATTTCAGTTTAGACTATGTCTCACCAAGCCGTCTGGCGTCAGTACCACAATATAGTGTGGAAAAATAATACCCTTTTCCTTGTTGTAGGAGGGGTACTTTGATTATCACCTGCTGGATATACAGCTTGTGAATTGTTTCCAATGCTGCCTCCCTGTCGGAGGGAGCCGTTGGTAAAGCAGACTTCAGAAACCTGCGAGGAGAAGATGTCTCGACTCTCCAATCTGTACCCCTGGGATAATACTTGTACTATCTAGGGGTCAACCTGCGAGTGATCCCACTGCGCACTGAGACTCTTGAGACTACCCCCCCACCTTGAGTCCGCTTGCATGGCCCCAGCGTCATGCTGAGGACTTGGCAGACGCGGTGGAGGGCTTCTTTTCCTGGGAAGGGGCTGCCTGCTGCAGTCTACTTCCCTTACCTCTATGTCTGGGCAGATATGACTGGCCTTTTGCCTGCATGCCCTCATGGGAAAGGAAGGATTGAGGCTGAAAAGACGGTGTCTTTTTCAGCTGAGATGTAACTTGGGGTAAAAAGGTTGGATTTCCCAGCTGTTGCCGTGGTCCCCAGGTCCGATGGACCGACCCCAACTAACTCCTTCCCTTTATACGGCAATACTTCCATGTGCCGTATGGGATCTGTATCACCTGACCACTGTCGTGTCCATGACATCTTCTGGGTGATATGGACAACGTACTTATCTTGATGCCAGAGAGCAAATATCCCTCTGTGCATCTCACGTACATATATATAGAATGCATCCTATTAAATGCTCTATATGAATAAAATATTTTCAGTCAGGGAATCCGACCAAGCCAACCCAGCACTGCATCTCCAGGCTGATGGCGATCGCTGGTCGCAGTATAACCACCGTATGTGTGTATATACTTTTTAGGATATCTTTCCAGCTTCCTATCAGCTGGCTCCTTGAGGGCGGCCGTATCTGGAGACGGTAACGCCACTTGATAAGCGTGTGAGCGCCTTATCACCCTAAGGGGTGTTTCCCAACGCGCCCTAATTTCTGGCGGGAAAGGGTATAACGCCAATATTTGCTATCGGGGTAACCCCACGCATCATCACACACTTCATTTTATTTTATCTGATTCAGGAAAAACTACAGGTAGTTTTTTCACTCCCACATAATACCCTTTTTTGTGGTACTTGTAGTATCAGAAATATGCAACACCTCCTTGATTGCCCTTAACGTGTGGCCCTAATGAGAAATACGTTTGTTTATTCACCGTCGACACTGGATTCAGTGTCCGTGTCTGTGTCTGTGTCGACCGACTGAGGTAAATGGGCGTTTTTAACGCCCCTGACGGTGTTTCTGAGACGCCTGGACCGGTACTAATAGTTTGTCGGCCGTCTCACGTCGTCAACCGACCTTGCAGCGTGTTGACATTCTCACGTAATTCCCTAAATAAGCCATCCATTCCGGTGTCGACTCCCTAGAGAGTGACATCACCATTACAGGCAATTTCTCCGCCTCCTCACCAACATCGTCCTCATACATGTCGACACACACGTACCGACACACAGCACACACACCGGGAATGCTCTGAC
The DNA here is from genome assembly GCF_028390025.1 of Pseudophryne corroboree. Classification (NCBI taxonomy): domain Eukaryota; kingdom Metazoa; phylum Chordata; class Amphibia; order Anura; family Myobatrachidae; genus Pseudophryne; species Pseudophryne corroboree. The sequence goes on along the minus strand of NC_086444.1, from coordinate 1,191,609,860 downwards.
AGAGGACAGGACCCACACTAGCCCTTTGGGGAGACAGAGGGAGAGTTTGCCAGCACACACCAAAACGCTATAATTATATAGGGACAACCTTATATAAGTGTTTTCCCTTATAGCATCTTTATATATATCTCAATATCGCCAAAATCAGTGCCCCCCCTCTCTGTTTTAACCCTGTTTCTGTAGTGCAGTGCAGGGGAGAGCCTGGGAGCCTTCTCTCCAGGCTTTCTGTGAGAGAAAATGGCGCTGTGTGCTGAGGAGATAGGCCCCGCCCCTTTTTCGGCGGGCTCGTCTCCCGCTATTTAGTGAATCTTGGCAGGGGTTAAATATCTCCATATAGCCTCTGGGGGCTATATGTGAGGTATTTTTCGCCAAAAAAGGTTTTCATTTGCCTCCCAGGGCGCCCCCCTCCCAGCGCCCTGCACCCTCAGTGACTGCCGTGTGAAGTGTGCTGAGAGGAAAATGGCGCACAGCTGCAGTGCTGTGCGCTACCTTTAGAAGACTGCAGGAGTCTTCAGCCGCCGATTCTGGACCTCTTCTTACTTCAGCATCTGCAAGGGGGCCGGCGGCGCGGCTCCGGTGACCATCCAGGCTGTACCTGTGATCGTCCCTCTGGAGCTGATGTCCAGTAGCCAAGAAGCCAATCCATCCTGCACGCAGGTGAGTTCACTCCTTCTCCCCTAAGTCCCTCGTTGCAGTGATCCTGTTGCCAGCAGGACTCACTGTAAAATAAAAAACCTAAGCTAAACTTTCTCTAAGCAGCTCTTTAGGAGAGCCACCTAGATTGCACCCTTCTCGGCCGGGCACAAAAATCTAACTGGAGTCTGGAGGAGGGTCATAGGGGGAGGAGCCAGTGCACACCACCTGATCGGAAAGCTTTACTTTTTGTGCCCTGTCTCCTGCGGAGCCGCTATTCCCCATGGTCCTTTCAGGAACCCCAGCATCCACAAGGACGATAGAGAAATATATATTATTTTCTGTTTAATGGCGCTTACTACCGCCAACTGACCAATTGTGCCATCAGTTCCCAGATGGCAAAGGCCTTTGCAAATAGCTATATGTGGCAAACTGAAAGAACCATATTTTTTGAAGATCCAGGGCATTCTCGTTGCTTGGTTTTGTATTATAGATACATAGACGACCTGTTGGTCTTTTGGAAAGGTGATATAGATGTATTAAGGCTGTTGATTGCATCTCAAAATAGATCAGTAAGTCCCATTAAATTTACCATGACTTGTAGCAAAATGGAGATCTGTTTCCTAGATGTTTGCATACAAATTAAGAATGGGCTTATCAATACGTGCTTATACTCTAAGCCAACAGATCGCAACACATTATTATATCACCAGAGTTTCCATCCAATATCCACAGTAAAGGAATTGCCATACTCCCAGTTTTTGAAGGGGTAGCAGGTCTAGAAAATTGTTACAACTCGAATCCAAATGGATTTTCCATTTGAATACACTAGCCCCCCGGGGACTTAATGATGCATTGGGTCTGATACATTTTGGGGGTCATTCCGAGATGATCGTAGCTGTGCTAAGTTTAGCACAGCTACGATCATTCACACTGACATGCGGGGGGACGCCCAGCACAGGGCTAATCCGCCCCGCATGTCAGTGCCGCCCCCCCCCCCGCAGAAGTGCAAAGGAATCGCACAGCGGCGATGCCTTTGCACTTTAAGAGTAGCTCCCGACCAGCGCAGCTTTAGCGTGCTGGCCGGGAGCTACTCAACATTCCCCGGCCCGCCCCCCCCCCATTCGGTCTGGCCACTTCTGCGTTGGCCGGGCTGCACCCACGAAATGGTGGCCAAATGCCGCCGTTCCGCCCAGTGACCGCCTCTGCCTGAGGCGATCGTAGCGGCCTGACGGCCTTCAGGCGTGCGCCGGAACACTGCGGTGCCGGCGTATGCACAGTTCTGACCCGATCGCACCGCTATGATAAACTGCAGCATGCGATCGGGTCAGAATTACCCCCTTTGTCTAAGCGTTATTCTCATTATTTTCTCTTATATTTTTCCCAGAGTATTGACCACTAGAGGGATCCAGTAACATAAATATCCACTGTTAAATACTAGAGATGAGCGGGTTCGGTTCCTCGGAATCCGAACCCCCCCGAACTTCAGCCTTTTTACACGGGTCCGAGGCAGGTTCGAACCTTCCCGCCTTGCTCGGCTAACCCGAGCGCGCCCGAACGTTATCATCCCGCTGTCGGATTCTCGCGAGGCTCGTATTCTATCGCGAGGCTCGGAATCTATATAAGGAGCCGCGCGTCGCCGCCATTTTCACACGTGCATTGAGATTGATAGGGAGAGGACGTGGCTGGCGTCCTCTCCGTTTAGATAGAGAGTGAGACGCTTGATTTACTAGTAATTTAATTTTAGTAATTTTGGGGAGCATTAGGAGTACTCAGAGAGTGCAGAGTTTTGCTGATAGTTATACTAGTGACCACCAGTTTTATTTATTATTTAAAATCCGTTCTCTGCCTGAAAAAAAACGATACACAGTCACATACCATATCTGTGCTCAGCCTCAGTGTGCTGCATGATAATATCATCTATGTATATCTGACTGTGCTGAGTGCTCACTGCTCACACAGCTTAATTGTGGGGGAGACTGGGGAGCAGTTATAGCAGGAGTACATAACAGTGCACACTTTTGCTGCCAGTGTGACTGACCAGTGACCACCAGTATATTGTCTGCCTGAAAAAGTTAAACACTCGTGTGGTGTTTTTTTTTTTATTCTATAAACGCATTCTGCTGACAGACAGGTCCGTCATTCATTATATTATAATATATACCTGCAGTAGTGATATATATATATATTTTTATATCATTATCATCCAGTCTATACTAGCAGACGCAGTACGGTAGTCCACGGCTGTAGCTACCTCTGTGTCGGCAGTCGCTCGTCCATAATTGTATACCTACCTGTGGTGGGTTTTTTTTTTCTATCTTCTTCATACTAGTAGTTTAGGAGTCTGCTGACAGTGTTCAGCAGGTCCGTCATTATATAATATATACCTGTCCTGCAGTAGTGATATATATATATATATTTTTTATATCATTATCATCCAGTCTATACTAGCAGACGCAGTACGGTAGTCCACGGCTGTAGCTACCTCTGTGTCGGCAGTGCTCGTCCATAATTGTATACCTACCTGTGGTGGGTTTTTTTTTTCTATCTTCTTCATACTAGTAGTTTAGGAGTCTGCTGACAGTGTCCAGCAGGTCCGTCATTATATAATATATACCTGTCCTGCATTAGTGATATATATATATTTTTTATATCATTATCATCCAGTCTATACTAGCAGACGCAGTACGGTAGCCCACGGCTGTAGCTACCTCTGTGTCGGCAGTCGCTCGTCCATAATTGTATACCTACCTGTGGTGGGTTTTTTTTTTCTATCTTCTTCATACTAGTAGTTTAGGAGTCTGCTGACAGTGTCCAGCAGGTCCGTCATTATATAATATATACCTGTCCTGCAGTAGTGATATATATATATTTTTTATATCATTATCATCCAGTCTATACTAGCAGACGCTGTACGGTAGTCCACGGCTGTAGCTACCTCTGTGTCGGCAGTCACTCGTCATCCATAAGTATACTAGTATCCATCCATCTCCATTGTTTACCTGAGGTGCCTTTTAGTTGTGCCTATTAAAATATGGAGAACAAAAATGTTGAGGTTCCAAAAATAGGGAAAGATCAAGATCGACTTCCACCTCGTGCTGAGGCTGCTGCCACTAGTCATGGCCGAGACGATGAAATGCCATCAACGTCGTCTGCCAAGGCCGATGCCCAATGTCATAGTACAGAGCATGTAAAATCCAAAACACCAAATATCAGTAAAAAAAGGACTCAAAAATCTAAAATAAAATCGTCGGAGGAGAAGCGTAAACTTGCCAATATGCCATTTACCACACGGAGTGGCAAGGAACGGCTGAGGCCCTGGCCTATGTTCATGGCTAGTGGTTCAGCTTCACATGAGGATGGAAGCACTCAGCCTCTCGCTAGAAAAATGAAAAGACTTAAGCTGGCAAAAGCACAGCAAAGAACTGTGCGTTCTTCGAAATCACAAATCCACAAGGAGAGTCCAATTGTGTCGGTTGCGATGCCTGACCTTCCCAACACTGGACGTGAAGAGCATGCGCCTTCCACCATTTGCACGCCCCCTGCAAGTGCTGGAAGGAGCACCCGCAGTCCAGTTCCTGATAGTCAGATTGAAGATGTCAGTGTTGAAGTACACCAGGATGAGGAGGATATGGGTGTTGCTGGCGCTGGGGAGGAAATTGACAAGGAGGATTCTGATGGTGAGGTGGTTTGTTTAAGTCAGGCACCTGGGGAGACACCTGTTGTCCGTGGGAGTAATATGGCCATTGACATGCCTGGTGAAAATACCAAAAAAATCAGCTCTTCGGTGTGGAAGTATTTCAACAGAAATGCGGACAACATTTGTCAAGCCGTGTGTTGCCTTTGTCAAGCTGTAATAAGTAGGGGTAAGGACGTTAACCACCTCGGAACATCCTCCCTTATACGTCACCTGCAGCGCATTCATCATAAGTCAGTGACAAGTTCAAAAACTTTGGGCGACAGCGGAAGTAGTCCACTGACCAGTAAATCCCTTCCTCTTGTAACCAAGCTCACGCAAACCACCCCACCAACTCCCTCAGTGTCAATTTCCTCCTTCCCCAGGAATGCCAATAGTCCTGCAGGCCATGTCACTGGCAATTCTGACGAGTCCTTTCCTGCCTGGGATTCCTCCAATGCATCCTTGCGTGTAACGCCTACTGCTGCTGGCGCTGCTGTTGTTGCTGCTGGGAGTCGATGGTCATCCCAGAGGGGAAGTCGTAAGACGACTTTTACTACTTCCACCAAGCAATTGACTGTCCAACAGTCCTTTGCGAGGAAGATGAAATATCACAGCAGTCATCCTGCTGCAAAGCGGATAACTGAGGCCTTGGCATCCTGGGCGGTGAGAAACGTGGTTCCGGTATCCATCATTACTGCAGAGCCAACTATAGACTTGATTGAGGTACTGTGTCCCCGGTACCAAATACCATCTAGGTTCCATTTCTCTAGGCAGGCGATACCGAAAATGTACACAGACCTCAGAAAAAGACTCACCAGTGTCCTAAAAAATGCAGTTGTACCCAATGTCCACTTAACCACGGACATGTGGACAAGTGGAGCAGGGCAGACTCAGGACTATATGACTGTGACAGCCCACTGGGTAGATGTATTGACTCCCGCCACAAGAACAGCAGCGGCGGCACCAGTAGCAGCATCTCGCAAACGCCAACTCTTTCCTAGGCAGGCTACGCTTTTTATCACCGTTTTCCAGAATACGCACACAGCTAAAAACCTCTTACGGCAACTGAGGAAGATCATCGCGGAATGGCTTACCCCAATTGGACTCTCCTGTGGATTTGTGGCATCGGACAACGCCAGCAATATTGTGTGTGCATTAAATATGGGCAAATTCCAGCACGTCCCATGTTTTGCACATACCTTGAATTTGGTGGTGCAGAATTATTTAAAAAACGAGAGGGGCGTGCAAGAGATGCTGTCGGTGGCCAGAAGAATTGCGGGACACTTTTGGCGTACAGGCACCACGTACAGAAGACTGGAGCAACACCAAAAACGCCTGAACCTGCCCTGCCATCATCTGAAGCAAGAAGTGGTAACGAGGTGGAATTCAACCCTCTATATGCTTCAGAGGTTGGAGGAGCAGCAAAAGGCCATTCAAGCCTATACAACTGACCACGATATAGGAGGTGGAATGCACCTGTCTCAAGCGCAGTGGAGAATGATTTCAACGTTGTGCAAGGTTCTGCAACCTTTTGAACTTGCCACACGTGAAGTCAGTTCAGACACTGCCAGCCTGAGTCAGGTCATTCCCCTCATCAGGCTTTTGCAGAAGAAGCTGGAGACATTGAAGGAGGAGCTCACACTGAGCGATTCCGCTAGGCATGTGGGACTTGTGGATGGAGCCCTTAATTCGCTTAACAAGGATTCACGGGTGGTCAATCTGTTGAAATCAGAGCACTACATTTTGGCCACCGTGCTCGATCCTAGATTTAAAACCTACGTTGTATCTCTCTTTCCGGCAGACACAAGTCTGCAGGGGTTCAAAGAACTGCTGGTGACAAAATTGTCAAGTCAAGCGGAACGCGACCTGTCAACATCTCCTCCTTCACATTCTCCCGCAACTGGGGGTGCAAGGAAAAGGCTCAGAATTCCGAGCCCACCCGCTGGCGGTGATGCAGGGCAGTCTGGAGCGACTGCTGATGCTGACATCTGGTCCGGACAGAAGGACCTGACAACGATTACGGACATGTCGTCTACTGTCACTGCATATGATTCTCTCACCATTGAAAGAATGGTGGAGGATTATATGAGTGACCGTATCCAAGTAGGCACGTCAGACAGTCCGTACGTATACTGGCAGGAAAAAGAGGCAATTTGGAGGCCCTTGCACAAACTGGCTTTATTCTACCTAAGTTGCCCTCCCACAAGTGTGTACTCCGAAAGAGTGTTTAGTGCCACCGCTCACCTTGTCAGCAATCGGCGTACGAGGTTACTTCCAGAAAATGTGGAGAAGATGATGTTCATTAAAATGAATTATAATCAATTCCTCCATGGAGACATTCACCAGCAGCAATTGCCTCCACAAAGTACACAGGGAGCTGTGATGGTGGATTCCAGTGGGGACGAATTGATAATCTGTGAGGAGGGGGATGAACACGGTGATGAATCGGAGGATGATGATGAGGTGGACATCTTGCCTCTGTAGAGCCAGTTTGTGCAAGGAGAGATTAATTGCTTCTTTTTTGGTGGGGGTCCAAACCAACCCGTCATTTCAGTCACAGTCGTGTGGCAGACCCTGTCACTGAAATGATGGGTTGGTTAAAGTGTGCATGTCCTGTTTATACAACATAAGGGTGGGTGGGAGGGCCCAAGGACAATTCCATCTTGCACCTCTTTTTTCTTTCATTTTTCTTTGCGTCATGTGCTGTTTGGGGAGTGTTTTTTGGAAGGGCCAGCCTGCGTGACACTGCAGTGCCACTCCTAGATGGACCAGGTGTTTGTGTCGGCCACTAGGGTCGCTTAGCTTACTCACACAGCTACCTCATTGCGCCTCTTTTTTTTCTTTGCGTCATGGGCTGTTTGGGGAGTATTTTTTGGAAGGGCCATCCTGCCTGACACTGCAGTGCCACTCCTAGATGGGCCAGGTGTTTGTGTCGGCCACTTGGGTCGCTGAGCTTAGTCATCCAGCGACCTCGGTGCAAATTTTAGGACTAAAAATAATATTGTGAGGTGTTCAGAATAGACTGAAAATGAGTGGAAATTATGGTTATTGAGGTTAATAATACTTTGGGATCAAAATGACCCCCAAATTCTATGATTTAAGCTGTTTTTTAGGGTTTTTTGAAAAAAACACCCGAATCCAAAACACACCCGAATCCGACAAAAAAAATTTGGTGAGGTTTTGCCAAAACGCGTTCGAACCCAAAACACGGCCGTGGAACCGAACCCAAAACCAAAACACAAAACCCGAAAAATTTCCGGTGCACATCTCTATTAAATACTGGAATATACTATTCTGTTTATATTATACATTATGCCATTTTACTGTTATTGGTTTTAGCTTTCAGTAAATAGAAGTTTTATGGACTACAATGTTATTTAATAGTATGCAGTATTATGGCAGTTCACTGCCGTGTTACATATACAGCACTGCTGTGTCCTTGCACTATGGCCCTCATTCCGAGTTGTTCGCTCGCTAGCTGCTTTTAGCAGCTTTGCACACGCTAAGCCGCCGCCTACTGGGAGTGAATTTAGCTTAGCAGAATTGCGAACGAAAGATTTGCATAATTGCGAATAGAAATTTATTTGCAGTTTCTGAGTAGCTCGGGACTTACTCTGCCACTGCGATCAGTTCAGTCAGTTTCGTTCCTGGTTTGACGTCACAAACACACCCAGCGTTCGCCCAGACACTCCCCCGTTTCTCCAGCCACTCCCGCGTTTTTCCCAGAAACGGCAGCGTTTTTCCGCACACACCCATAAAACGTCCAGTTTCCGCCCAGAAACACCCACTTCCTGTCAATCACACTCCGATCACCAGAACGATGAAAAATTCTCGTTATGCCGTGAGTAAAATACCTAACTTTTGAGTAAAATAACTAAGCGCATGCGCTCTGCGAACCTTGCGCATGCGCAGTAAGCGACTAATCGCAATATAGCGAAACTCGGCAACGAGCGAACAACTCGGAATGAGGGCCTATGGGGGTAATTCTGAGTTGATCGCAGCAGCAAGTTTGTTAGCAATTGGGCAAAACCATGTGCACTGCAGGGGGGGCAGATATAACATTTGCAGAGAGAGTTAGATTTGGGTGGGTTATTTTGTTTCTGTGCAGGGTAAATACTGGCTGCTTTATTTTTACACTGCAATTTAGATTTCAGTTTGAATACACCCCACCCAAATCTAACTCTCTCTGCACATGTTATAGCGGCCCCTCCTGCAGTGCACATGGTTTTGCCCAACTGCTAACAAATATGCTGCTGCGATCAAATCAGAATTAGGCCCTATGTCACTTTATATTCACTTTACTTATTGATATTAGCGCTCTTATGTTTTTTGTGTATGCCTGCGCTATGTGCACTTGGAAAATATATATTTTGGTTTTAGAATGTATAATAGCAGTTTCCATGGCAACTGCTTGGCAGATGACATCACTTCCAGGTTCACAGAGGTCACGAGACAGGAAGTGCCCTGTGTCAGTCTGGCCGGCTGTGGCCATGAGGAAAACGTGGGGAGTGTTCACAAAGGGGGTAAGACTTTCACTTATGTTTTATAGTATAAATATATGCACTGTTTGGCTATGTGTTATGCAGAGCTGGCCCAAACCAATATGATGCCCTAGGCAAGTTTTTGGCTGGTGCCACCTAGCAACTCCTTTTTGCCGAAAAGTCGGGTTCCTTTTTGCCGAAAATGCATGTTATTTGCATTGCTATATGGCTTAGATGCACAAGCAGCTTCAGGTGATTAAAATTATATGCAGCATGCCTTTATTCTGTGTGCGACTGTGGCTGTATCTGCATACAAAATGCTACATTACAGTGATTTCTAGGAATACACAGTAATGTAGCATTTTGTCTGCAGATACAGTCAATGTCACACACAGATTATAGGCATGTCACATATCATTTTAATCAGCAGAAGCTGCTTGTCCCCCATAGGCAGGCCAAATGCCCCAGGCATTTGCCTGGTTTGCCTATGCCTAGGGCCGGCTCTGGTGTTATGTCTTGAGAAAGGGGCAACTGGCCCCGAAAGATATGTTACAATAAACACTTGTGGTGATATTTACTATTTGTGAAGCCTCTGGAGTGCTGCCTTTCTCCATTTGCTGCATACTGAGAGATGCAATCCCCTTAAAAAGGGCCACCGGAGCACAGATAGACCCAGACGGTTCAAAGGAGTGCTGGGACCTTTGGATTTATATATATATATATATATATATATATACTGTGTAAATATATATATAGTATTAATAATAATGAAACAAAATCAGTTATGCAGGTACAATATTAAACGAATAGCAGCAGTGAAGTAATTGGCTTGTGGTAAAAGCCAAATACATTCACCTGAACCAATCAGGTGTAGACAGAATAAAACAACTTTTTCTCCCTGCGCTGTTATTCTATATGAAGCAATTGGCATGAATACACTTGACTCACCAAGTAATAAAAAGTAATTAATTTTAATCAATAATGACTAGTTTTATAATTATAAAAGATTAGTAAAATGACATATTACAATATAAAACACAATGAATTAAGAGAGATGGATCATAAATATCAGCATACTAGATATATCACTGTCCGTAATAAGACTTTACTGTCATCGTATTTGAAGTGTCCAGCCTTTAGTAATTAGCACCTACACATTTTATATAAATGTATCCTGTGCAATAGAACAAGCACCACTTTATAATGAGGTAAAATATTCTCTGTTAACGGGAGTATTACGTGAGTTCCCAGCGAGGTATTTATAACTGAAGGCGAGAGAGAGGTGTCCTCAGGACTCCGGAGGGCTGTATCCAGCAGCGGGATTCGGCACACCACAGGTGCCTTTAGCTGAATGAGCTCCCGTCCTGTGGCCGTCGTGTGTAACGTCCTCCGCCTCGTAATGCAATCGCTCCCGCAGTCATTGAAATACACGTCCTCGCAACCTTATGGCACTTAGCAGCGACCGGTAGATATCCCCTTTGGGTCCCCAATAAGTAGCCACTGACGCGTTTCGCACCAACTGGATTTACCTCATAGAACAGGGATGGGGAACCTTCGGCCCTCCAGCTGTTGTTGAACTACACATCCCAACATGCCCTGCAACAGATTTAGCATGGCCAAATAGCAACACTGTGGCAAAGCATGCTGGTATATGTAGTTCAACAACAGCTGGAGGGCCAAAGGTCCCCATCCCTGTCATAGAATGTGCCATAAGGTTGCGAGTTATAAACACCTCGCTGGGAACACACGTAATACTCCCGTTAGCGGAGAATATTTTACTTCATTATAAAGTGCTGCTTGTTCTATTGCACAGGATAGATTGATATAAACTGTGTAGGTGCTAATTACTAAAGGCTGGACACTTCAAATACGGTTGACAGTAATGTCTTATTATGGACAGTGATATATCTGGTATGCTGATATTTATGATCCATCTCTCTTAATTCATTGTGTTTTATATTGTTATATGTCATTTTACTAATCTTTTATAATTATAAGACTAGTCATTATTGATTAAAATGAATTGCTTTTTATTAGAGTTAAGTGTATTCATGCCTAATTGCTTCATATAGAATAACAGCGCAGGGAGAAAAAGTTGTTTTATTCTATAACAAAGAGAAATACATAGTCATACAGGATGGAGGAGAGTGACCCTCCATTTGGGTGTCGTACGGTGTGCTGGCGCTCGGGCTCCCGACGCCCAGCATAACGGCGCCGGGAGCCCGACCACCGGCATACCGACAGCGTGGCGAGCGCAAAGGAGCCCCTTGCGGGGTCTCGCTGCGCTCGCCACGCTGCGGGTACGGTGGCGCGCTACGCACGCCACACTATTTTATTCTCCCTCCGGGGGGGTCGTGGACCTTAACGAGGGAGAATAGTTGTCGGTATGCCGGGTGTCGGGATTCCGGCGCCGGGATCCCGACATTCGGCATACAGAAGACCATCCCTCCATACAGAGCCAAAGTAAACAGAGAGTTCAGGCTGCAGAAAAATCCAGTCAAACTTCAGTTGAGAGTGACTAGAACCTTTATAGGCCCTACACACTGGGCGATATCAGTCAAAGATATGAACGATCTCGCTCATTGATAAACGAGATACCTTTCATATCTTTGAGTGTGGAGGCACCAGCGATGAACGATGCGCGGCTCCGCACTTATTCATCGCTGGTGCCCCGTCGGCTGTGCATGCATGATCTCGTCCATATTTGCCTGCACTTCTATGGAGCCGGGTGACGGGGGAGTGAAGAAACTTCACTCCCCCCCGCCGCCGGGTCGCCTGTCGTCCGTATCCGCCGTCGGGCAGCTCGGCGGCGGATCGACAAATGTGTAGGGCCCTTTAGTGTCACAGTCAGTTCCAATGTTCCAGTGTGTGCCACACTTATCATCTGGAGGAGAATCTGTGTCCTTTGTGTCTTGAATTTGATAAGAAAACCCCATTTATTACAACTATGCATCTAACTAGTCAGTGTGATACATACAGTAATGCTACTATAAATATGTATTACAGCTCTGCAACATACAGTTAAAAAGTAGGGGCCAAACAGTGTTAAAAAAATATATACTTACGTATAACCAGTGTAACAATAATTCAAGCTGTTTGGACGTCGCCTTTTCAGTCAGGAGACTCTCAGTTCTGCAGTTCTTTTAGCCTCACAATATTTGCTTAAATCAACTTATACCGCTTTCACATCGCAAATGCTGGGTCACACCCGGGAATTGGAAAAGGTTACTTCCCGGGTGCCACCCTGCATTGGACCTTAACACTCTGCTTCCCTGACCCAGCAATAAGCTGGGTCGGGTTGCCATCGGGGGGCGGGGACCACGGCATCATCTGGGGAGGGGCGGAGGGGGTGCTGGGAGATGACATAATCTCTGCGCCGCCTCACCCTATGCAGTGAACAGGTCCCGGGTAGCACTGACCCGGCCTCCCGTTCACACTGCACCTGACCCATTAATTAACCCGAGAATCACACTGCTTTATTTCTGGGTTGAATTACGGAGTCGGGTGACCCGGGAATTCGCCATGGCCGCTTTCACACTTCACAGCGACCCGTGTCGACCCGGCAATATATCGGATCGATACTGGGTTATTTGTATTGTATGAAAGGGGTGTAATTTAAAAGCTCATGCTTAGATCTCTAGGATGTCTTGAAATATATTAAGTTGGGACTACAGAATTACCTTTTTTATATCATTAATAAAGATTAACTATAAACTGAGACAAGTAACCTTACAGCACAACGTGGAAGTGATTCCATCTATTAGCGTGACATTTTATTATTTAAAACCTTATTCTAACCTCTACCAATAACTCTTGCCATTCCTCCATTCAAGTGAGGAGAACCATTTTTAAGTACCTTTCGAGTCATTAGTAATAAATATATTCCTATTTTGATGAATAGATTCAAAGAGATTCCCACACCAAGATCAGTAATACTGCAAAACAGAACACAGGGATCTTCCAATTACAGTATATAAAAACAAATGGGAGAGAGTCTCTCTAGACCAGCTGTACTGTGTAATGGAAGTACTACCTGCTGACCAGGAGCGGTTCTTGGTGCGGGCAAGCAGTGCCTGCGCCCGGGCCGCTGCGGCCTGGGGGCGCGGCCGCAGTCACCCCACAGGCGCCGCCGCTTACCCGCACCCCGCTCCCCAGCTGCAGCAGACGCCATGGGCTGTGTGGCCGTCCACTGCAGCCGGCTCCAGTGACAGACGCTAGAGGTCATTATTGACCTCTAGTGTCTGTGCGGCGCTGCTATGGGAGAGACGTCATGACGTCTCTCCCATAGAGAGGAGCCGCGGGTGGCCAGACGGAGCAGCAGCAGTGGTCGGGAGTGGGGCAGTGGTAAGTATTGTTTTTTTATTTTTGTGTGTTTGTAAGCGGCTACTAAGGGGCACAGCAACAGGGGGCACAACTACTGGGCGCATAGCGACAGGGGGCACAACTACAGGGGGCACAGCGACAGGGGGCACAACCACTGGGGGCAAAGCAACAGGGGCCTCAACTACTGGGGGCAAAGCAACAGGGGGCACAGCGATGGGGCACAACTACTAGGGGAAATCTACTGGGGACATAGCTATAGGGGGCACATCTACTGGGGGCAAATCTACTGGGGCAAATCTACTGGGGGCAAATCTACTGGGGGCAAATCTACAGGGGGCATAGCTACAGTGGGCACAGCTACTGGGGGCACAGCTACAGGGGGCAAATCTGCTGGGGGCAAATCAACTGGGGGGCACAACTACTTGGGGCAAATCTAGGGGCCAAGCTACTGGGGGTATAACTGTGGCCACGCCCCTCCCCTATGAAGCCACGTCCCTATTTTTTGCCACGCGCCTACGGCGCGCACTGTTTTGCCACAGGGGGGGCTCCAGTGCAAACTTTCGCACTGGGCTCCACAAGGTGTAGAGCCGGCCCTGCTGCTGACTTAAATACATTTGTATATTGAAGAGAAAGAAGCAGAAGTCAGTACTTCTGGGGTGCACTCATGTGCCCCAGACAAAATAAATGTATAAAAAACTAATTTTATTAGATATACATTAACAATGGTGTCAGCATAAAGTAGTGGAGACTTAGGCGCTCAGGTACAACCGTGAAATCAAAGTGATAAAGCGTGATAAGTGTTACAACTCAAAAACATATTAGACACTCCTCATTCGCTGTGCGAGTGGCAGCTCATAAACCGAAAAATTTGAATATTATACACATATGGTTAGATGCAGCAAATGGTGAAATGAAGCGCCCAAGCGTGTGAGAATTTAGATGAGCTCTAGTGGATATGACAATGGGAGCTTCAGTCAGGTGACCGTCATTAGGCACATGAAATATGTAAAAAGAAGAAAATAGCAAACATAGGGGCAGATGTATTAACCTGGAGAAGGCATAAGAAAGTGATAAACCAGTGATAAATGCAAGGTGATAAACGCACCAGCCAATCAGCTTCAATATGTAAATTAATAGTTAGGAGCTGATTGGCTGGTGCATTATCACCGTGCACTTATCACTGGTTTATCACTTCCTTATGCCTTCTCCAGGTTAATACATCTGCCCCATAGTGTGTACCATTTACAAATATTGTAGAATGTTACTGTATATTTTCACAAGGCATATTAGGAAACATGCTTATTCCCCAAAAGAAACACAGTTATCAACCTCAAATAGTGAAAAATGTAAATACATAGATTTAATGAAAACAATGACATACAATGGCTGGAAAACACACTTACAAGATTTAAAAGCATAGAGAGCTAATCTGTCCATAAAAGGAGATGCCAGCAGGATGTTCCAATGCGTTTCGTCCATCAGTCTCTGGACTTCAAGGGTGTCAGCATATTAATGTCTTGCTAAATTACATATTTTAAGGAATCAAATATGTAGATATAATAATAACCCTAAATAGGGCTTGTAGAGCAAAGTATTACAGCAAAAACATGAAAAAAAAGGAATAATGTAATGAAACCAAAAGTGAAAACATACAGTAAAGTGTTTAGCTAAACAGAGCTGAGCACTGATAATAATCACTAATAAAGCTTATACAGACTGTGTCTGTGTATGAGAGTGGGATGTACTAAAGGAAAAATGCAGTAAAACCCCCCAAAACGGGGGTTTTACCGCCGGTTTTTCGCCATCCAGGGTATCGCCATCTCTGGATGGCGATACCCTATAGAAGCCTATGGGCTTCTTATCGCCGACCGCCGCAACCCGCCGGCCCCGCCGCAGACGCCTTCCCCCGGCATACCTTCCTCCAGGCAGCCCTGGTACCGGAAGGTAATCTCCTCCTCCCCCTAGCAACGCAGCCGGAGGTCCTTCCGGCTGTAGGGGGGAGGAGGAGGCACCGGGGGCAGCCTGCTGCTGCTTCCCGGCATGCAGGCAGTGTGAAGACCCCTGGGAGGTGACAGAGACCCCCCGCAGACCACCTCACAGGTATCACGGGGGGGCCTCCGTCACCGCATTGCGATATTGATCGCATATGTTAGTACATATGCGATCAACATCGCTGCGATAAGTGGTGAGGGGCGGCGATGTATCTTAATACATCCCGCACTGAATGTCTAGTTCCACCAAAAATAAACTTATTTATATACACAATGGATTTATTCATCCAAACCAAGTTGATGAATCATGCCCAATTCTTATAATGAAACAATTTTTAATCCACACAGTCAAAATTGACTTTAACAATTTCTCTAGTACTGAGAGGTTATATTAGGAAAGTACATCCTTGATGATTCAGAGATATACCTCTGTAGTTATACAACATCCAATATATGGATTAACAGTGTGAAACAATCAGTTTTAAATAACTCATTAAGTTCTTATGTCACTGGGCAACAAATTATGTCTAGGAAATGCTATTTTATACAAAGGATCAATTAATAGTCACTATCTCCTTATGTATAGGGGTTATGAAATTGTAAGATTGTAATATGAGTGCCATGAGCCACTGCTGTGGCTCATTCCTGTTTGCATTATGTTTATGTATTCTATGTTATATTTCTGTTTGCATGCCAGGTTTTCTCATGTACTTATTTAGAGTACTGTTGTGTGGCCGGTGCAGCCTCACAAGTCAGATAATTAGACCATTATGTGGTGAGTCTGTGTAACTGCAGCCTGTCTCCAGTACGTGAGGCCTGTGCTGTCTCACCTGTCAGTTATTTAGGCCATTACCTTGTGCCTTGCTTCCAGCCATCCTGAATAGGGCGTGATTCCATAATTACCCAGCCTCCCTTTCATCTGATGCCGGTGATAGATACATGTTCCTGTTTGTACCTGTGTCCAGGCCATGTCCTATGGTGGAATATTGAACCTGTCAGCTCGAGAGAGATCCTGTCTGTTTGTGTTGAACCCGTGACCTGGAGACCCTGTTCGATTGATAACCTGACCAGATCCAGCAAGCCTTGTATTCATGTTTTTGCTAAGCAGTGTGTGGAGTTTCCACACAGACACTGTCTTGCTTATATTTCTGTATTATAACATCTTCATGCATTGTTGCATTCACAATCACTCATATATTCCATGTCTTAGCTTTCAACACTCTGTGCCTTGGTTCCTATGTATGGATTTCGGCGGCTGCGCTGCAAATAATCTGTTCATTGTCTTTTCTGTAGTCACGCTAGTCTTAGTTAGCTTCCCCCTTATTCACTCGCAGTCTCAGTTGGTGCCTTGCTACCTCGTAAGACCTGGGGGCATCGGTGTCTGGGCGGACCTAATTCGCCCATTCAAACGCAGCATCTAAATGAGAAGACTAGCTCTGCAGGCACCAACCCGACCACTGGGGGGAGTAACAGAGTCAAGGGCATTGCGGTCATTCATAAATGGCCACAGCTTCACTCCTGAGTACTGGAACTCCCCAGTTGCCACCCACTCCCCAGAGTTCCAGGTATTCATTTCATAACATTGAGTGTGTTACTCCTTGCCAGACTGCTATGCAGTCTGTTATATGTTATTAATAATTCCTGAGAGTCATGGAATTTTGATATACAGTTCATTAAGTTTGACTTATGGACATGTTCTACAATGCCACTGTTATGTTATGTTATCAGGCAATAATTCACAAGGAAATGTAATAAACCCCAGGAGAACTGAATTATGCTTCTTTCTCTTCAATAGACAACATTTTGCATACATTTTGTATGATTCCTGTCTGTGTTTGGGAGAAAAATCCTAGCCTTTCTGCTGTGTTGTAAAGGCACGAAGACACAAATGTGCAGCCGAATGAAGCATTCCAGGGCAAGAGGGCATTCCTGTTGACAAACTGCAATCAGGTAACAACCAGCCTGTGATAAACCATTATATAAATAATACATTTATTCAAAATACTCCACAGCTAGATACAGGAAAACAAACAGAGGAACTGAAATAGCTCCATTATATACAACCATAGATGTTTTTTAAACAGCCTGTCTTTTGCTATCTAGAATGGATGCCTACCCATTGTAATGGCCACCATGGAGTAGAGAAATAAGAAAAACACTAAAATCCAATTTTAAAATAAACCCATAAATGTAATAATATATTGAGTGAACTTGTTAGCAGTACCAGTAATAATTCAATTATTAATGATTAAGTGTAATTTATTATGCTTTTTAAACAATGGTAAGTTAAAGTCTAATGAGGGTATTCAATTAGGTCAATTTTTTTCGCCTAGGTAGAAAAAACTGGAGTTTTCGCTATTTTTAAGGGGAATGGGGATTCTCCCTATTCTATAGCAGGTACATTTTTCTGCAAATCCACATGTTTTCTCACCTGCGCAGGTGAATACGCGTGCTGTTTTCACCGATTTTTCGCCAATGCCTTTTCACACAAAAAAAAAGCGAAAAATGGGTTGCAATTGAATAGGCGGGGGCAAATTCAATAACTCTAAGATTATCAGAGCTAGTTTAATACCCCCCTGAAGGCAGATTACAACATAGTAAGGACATTAATAAAGTGAAAGAAAAGTTGTCAAAAAGTCATGCTGTGAATTATAGTTTGCAAAAGGGCAGTAGGCCCAGTGAGGTGACGCATGTACAATGGGGAATCACACTTGTTATCAGTAGAGATGAGCGGGTTCGGTTTCTCTGAATCCGAACCCGCCAGAACTTCATGTTTTTTTTCACGGGTCCGAGCGACTCGGATCTTCCCGCCTTGCTTGGTTAACCCGAGCGCGCCCGAACGTCATCATGACGCTGTCGGATTCTCGCGAGGCTCGGATTCTATCGCGAGACTCGGATTCTATATAAGGAGCCGCGCGTCGCCGCCATTTTCACACGTGCATTGAGATTGATAGGGAGAGGACGTGGCTGGCGTCCTCTCCGTTTAGAATTAGAATAGATTAGAGAGACACTTGATTTACTAATTTTGGGGAGCATTAGGAGTACTCAGTAGTGTACAGTGCAGAGTTTTGCTGATAGTGACCAGTGACCACCACTTTTATTTATAATCCGTTCTCTGCCTGAAAAAAGCGATACACAGCACACAGTGACTCAGTCACATACCATATCTGTGTGCACTGCTCAGGCTCAGGCCAGTGTGCTGCATCATCTATTATCTATATATAATATTATATATATCTGTCTGACTGCTCAGCTCACACAGCTTATAATTGTGGGGGAGACTGGGGAGCACTACTGCAGTGCCAGTTATAGGTTATAGCAGGAGCCAGGAGTACATAATATATTATATAGTGAGTGACCACCAGACACACAGTGCAGTTTATTTAATATATCCGTTCTCTGCCTGAAAAAAGCGATACACACAGTGACTCAGTCAGTCACATACCATATCTGTGTGCACTGCTCAGGCTCAGGCCAGTGTGCTGCATCATCTATATATATTATATATCTGTCTGACTGCTCAGCTCACACAGCTTATAATTGTGGGGGAGACTGGGGAGCACTACTGCAGTGCCAGTTATAGGTTATAGCAGGAGCCAGGAGTACATAATATTATATTAAAATTAAACAGTGCACACTTTTGCTGCAGGAGTGCCACTGCCAGTGTGACTAGTGACCAGTGACCTGACCACCAGTATATAATATTAGTAGTATACTATCTCTTTATCAACCAGTCTATATTAGCAGCAGACACAGTACAGTGCGGTAGTTCACGGCTGTGGCTACCTCTGTGTCGGCACTCGGCAGCCCGTCCATAATTGTATATACCACCTAACCGTGGTTTTTTTTTCTTTCTTTATACATACATACTAGTTACGAGTATACTATCTCTTTATCAACCAGTCTATATATTAGCAGCAGACACAGTACAGTGCGGTAGTTCACGGCTGTGGCTACCTCTGTGTCGGCACTCGGCAGCCCGTCCATAATTGTATATACCACCTAACCGTGGTTTTTTTTTCTTTCTTTATACATACATACTAGTTACGAGTATACTATCTCTTTATCAACCAGTCTATATATTAGCAGCAGACACAGTACAGTGCGGTAGTTCACGGCTGTGGCTACCTCTGTGTCGGCACTCGGCAGCCCGTCCATAATTGTATATACCACCTAACCGTGGTTTTTTTTTCTTTCTTTATACATACATACTAGTTACGAGTATACTATCTCTTTATCAACCAGTCTATATATTAGCAGCAGACACAGTACAGTGCGGTAGTTCACGGCTGTGGCTACCTCTGTGTCGGCACTCGGCAGCCCGTCCATAATTGTATATACCACCTAACCGTGGTTTTTTTTTCTTTCTTTATACATACATACTAGTTACGAGTATACTATCTCTTTATCAACCAGTCTATATATTAGCAGCAGACACAGTACAGTGCGGTAGTTCACGGCTGTGGCTACCTCTGTGTCGGCACTCGGCAGCCCGTCCATAATTGTATATACCACCTAACCGTGGTTTTTTTTTCTTTCTTTATACATACATACTAGTTACGAGTATACTATCTCTTTATCAACCAGTCTATATATTAGCAGCAGACACAGTACAGTGCGGTAGTTCACGGCTGTGGCTACCTCTGTGTCGGCACTCGGCAGCCCGTCCATAATTGTATGTACCACCTAACCGTGGTTTTTTTTTCTTTCTTTATACATACATACTAGTTACGAGTATACTATCTCTTTATCAACCAGTCTATATATTAGCAGCAGACACAGTACAGTGCGGTAGTTCACGGCTGTGGCTACCTCTGTGTCGGCACTCGGCAGCCCGTCCATAATTGTATATACCACCTAACCGTGGTTTTTTTTTCTTTCTTTATACATACATACTAGTTACGAGTATACTATCTCTTTATCAACCAGTCTATATTAGCAGCAGACACAGTACAGTGCGGTAGTTCACGGCTGTGGCTACCTCTGTGTCGGCACTCGGCAGCCCGTCCATAATTGTATACTAGTATCCAATCCATCCATCTCCATTGTTTACCTGAGGTGCCTTTTAGTTGTGCCTATTAAAATATGGAGAACAAAAATGTTGAGGTTCCAAAATTAGGGAAAGATCAAGATCCACTTCCACCTCGTGCTGAAGCTGCTGCCACTAGTCATGGCCGAGACGATGAAATGCCAGCAACGTCGTCTGCCAAGGCCGATGCCCAATGGCATAGTACAGAGCATGTCAAAACCAAAACACCAAATATCAGTAAAAAAAGGACTCCAAAACCTAAAATAAAATTGTCGGAGGAGAAGCGTAAACTTGCCAATATGCCATTTACCACACGGAGTGGCAAGGAACGGCTGAGGCCCTGGCCTATGTTCATGGCTAGTGGTTCAGCTTCACATGAGGATGGAAGCACTCAGCCTCTCGCTAGAAAACTGAAAAGACTCAAGCAGGCAAAAGCACCGCAAAGAACTGTGCGTTCTTTGAAATCCCAAATCCACAAGGAGAGTCCAATTGTGTCGGTTGCGATGCCTGACCTTCCCAACACTGGACGTGAAGAGCATGCGCCTTCCACCATTTGCACGCCCCCTGCAAGTGCTGGAAGGAGCACCCGCAGTCCAGTTCCTGATAGTCAGATTGAAGATGTCAGTGTTGAAGTACACCAGGATGAGGAGGATATGGGTGTTGCTGGCGCTGGGGAGGAAATTGACCAGGAGGATTCTGATGGTGAGGTGGTTTGTTTAAGTCAGGCACCCGGGGAGACACCTGTTGTCCGTGGGAGGAATATGGCCGTTGACATGCCAGGTGAAAATACCAAAAAAATCAGCTCTTCGGTGTGGAGGTATTTCACCAGAAATGCGGACAACAGGTGTCAAGCCGTGTGTTCCCTTTGTCAAGCTGTAATAAGTAGGGGTAAGGACGTTAACCACCTCGGAACATCCTCCCTTATACGTCACCTGCAGCGCATTCATAATAAGTCAGTGACAAGTTCAAAAACTTTGGGTGACAGCGGAAGCAGTCCACTGACCAGTAAATCCCTTCCTCTTGTAACCAAGCTCACGCAAACCACCCCACCAACTCCCTCAGTGTCAATTTCCTCCTTCCCCAGGAATGCCAATAGTCCTGCAGGCCATG
Organism: Pseudophryne corroboree; assembly: GCF_028390025.1. NCBI lineage: Eukaryota > Metazoa > Chordata > Amphibia > Anura > Myobatrachidae > Pseudophryne > Pseudophryne corroboree. The sequence continues at coordinate 1,191,588,614 of NC_086444.1, read as the reverse complement.
TCACTGGCAATTCTGACGAGTCCTCTCCTGCCTGGGATTCCTCCAATGCATCCTTGCGTGTAACGCCTACTGCTGCTGGCGCTGCTGTTGTTGCCGCTGGGAGTCGATGGTCATCCCAGAGGGGAAGTCGTAAGCCCACTTGTACTACTTCCAGTAAGCAATTGACTGTTCAACAGTCCTTTGCGAGGAAGATGAAATATCACAGCAGTCATCCTACTGCAAAGCGGATAACTGAGGCCTTGGCATCCTGGGTGGTGAGAAACGTGGTTCCGGTATCCATCATTACTGCAGAGCCAACTAGAGACTTGTTGGAGGTACTGTGTCCCCGGTACCAAATACCATCTAGGTTCCATTTCTCTAGGCAGGCGATACCAAAAATGTACACAGACCTCAGAAAAAGAGTCACCAGTGTCCTAAAAAATGCAGCTGTACCCAATGTCCACTTAACCACGGACATGTGGACAAGTGGAGCAGGGCAGGGTCAGGACTATATGACTGTGACAGCCCACTGGGTAGATGTATGGACTCCCGCCGCAAGAACAGCAGCGGCGGCACCAGTAGCAGCATCTCGCAAACGCCAACTCTTTCCTAGGCAGGCTACGCTTTGTATCACCGCTTTCCAGAATACGCACACAGCTGAAAACCTCTTACGGCAACTGAGGAAGATCATCGCGGAATGGCTTACCCCAATTGGACTCTCCTGTGGATTTGTGGCATCGGACAACGCCAGCAATATTGTGTGTGCATTAAATCTGGGCCAATTCCAGCACGTCCCATGTTTTGCACATACCTTGAATTTGGTGGTGCAGAATTTTTTAAAAAACGACAGGGGCGTGCAAGAGATGCTGTCGGTGGCCAGAAGAATTGCGGGACACTTTCGGCGTACAGGCACCACGTACAGAAAACTGGAGCACCACCAAAAACTACTGAACCTGCCCTGCCATCATCTGAAGCAAGAAGTGGTAACGAGGTGGAATTCAACCCTCTATATGCTTCAGAGGTTGGAGGAGCAGCAAAAGGCCATTCAAGCCTATACAATTGAGCACGATATAGTAGGTGGAATGCACCTGTCTCAAGTGCAGTGGAGAATGATTTCAACGTTGTGCAAGGTTCTGATGCCCTTTGAACTTGCCACACGTGAAGTCAGTTCAGACACTGCCAGCCTGAGTCAGGTCATTAGCCTCATCAGGCTTTTGCAGAAGAAGCTGGAGGCATTGAAGAAGGAGCTAAAAGGGAGCGATTCCGCTAGGCATGTGGGACTTGTGGATGCAGCCCTTAATTCGCTTAACAAGGATTCACGGGTGGTCAATCTGTTGAAATCAGAGCACTACATTTTGGCCACCGTGCTCGATCCTAGATTTAAAGCCTACCTTGGATCTCTCTTTCCGGCAGACACAGGTCTGCTGGGGTTGAAAGACCTGCTGGTGACAAAATTGTCAAGTCAAGCGGAACGCGACCTGTCAACATCTCCTCCTTCACATTCTCCCGCAACTGGGGGTGCGAGGAAAAGGCTCAGAATTCCGAGCCCACCCGCTGGCGGTGATGCAGGGCAGTCTGGAGCGACTGCTGATGCTGACATCTGGTCCGGACTGAAGGACCCGACAACGATTACGGACATGTCGTCTACTGTCACTGCATATGATTCTCTCAACATTGATAGAATGGTGGAGGATTATATGAGTGACCGCATCCAAGTAGGCACGTCACACAGTCCGTACTTATACTGGCAGGAAAAAGAGGCAATTTGGAGGCCCTTGCACAAACTGGCTTTATTCTACCTAAGTTGCCCTCCCACAAGTGTGTACTCCGAAAGAGTGTTTAGTGCCGCCGCTCACCTTGTCAGCAATCGGCGTACGAGGTTACATCCAGAAAATGTGGAGAAGATGATGTTCATTAAAATGAATTATAATCAATTCCTCCGCGGAGACATTGACCAGCAGCAATTGCCTCCACAAAGTACACAGGGAGCTGAGATGGTGGATTCCAGTGGGGACGAATTGATAATCTGTGAGGAGGGGGATGTACACGGTGATATATCGGAGGGTGAAGATGAGGTGGACATCTTGCCTCTGTAGAGCCAGTTTGTGCAAGGAGAGATTAATTGCTTCTTTTTTTGGGGGGGGTCCAAACCAACCCGTCATATCAGTCACAGTCGTGTGGCAGACCCTGTCACTGAAATGATGGGTTGGTTAAAGTGTGCATGTCCTGTTTTGTTTATACAACATAAGGGTGGGTGGGAGGGCCCAAGGACAATTCCATCTTGCACCTCTTTTTTCTTTTCTTTTTCTTTGCATCATGTGCTGATTGGGGAGGGTTTTTTGGAAGGAACATCCTGCGTGACACTGCAGTGCCACTCCTAGATGGGCCCGGTGTTTGTGTCGGCCACTAGGGTCGCTAATCTTACTCACACAGTCAGCTACCTCATTGCGCCTCTTTTTTTCTTTGCGTCATGTGCTGTTTGGGGAGGGTTTTTTGGAAGGGACATCCTGCGTGACACTGCAGTGCCACTCCTAGATGGGCCCGGTGTTTGTGTCGGCCACTAGGGTCGCTAATCTTACTCACACAGCTACCTCATTGCGCCTCTTTTTTTCTTTGCGTCATGTGCTGTTTGGGGAGGGTTTTTTGGAAGGGACATCCTGCGTGACACTGCAGTGCCACTCCTAGATGGGCCCGGTGTTTGTGTCGGCCACTAGGGTCGCTAATCTTACTCACACAGCTACCTCATTGCGCCTCTTTTTTTCTTTGCGTCATGTGCTGTTTGGGGAGGGTTTTTTGGAAGGGACATCCTGCGTGACACTGCAGTGCCACTCCTAGATGGGCCCGGTGTTTGTGTCGGCCACTAGGGTCGCTAATCTTACTCACACAGTCAGCTACCTCATTGCGCCTCTTTTTTTCTTTGCGTCATGTGCTGTTTGGGGAGGGTTTTTTGGAAGGGCCATCCTGCGTGACACTGCAGTGCCACTCCTAGATGGGCCCGGTGTTTGTGTCGGCCACTAGGGTCGCTAATCTTACTCACACAGCTACCTCATTGCGCCTCTTTTTTTCTTTGCGTCATGTGCTGTTTGGGGAGGGTTTTTTGGAAGGGCCATCCTGCGTGACACTGCAGTGCCACTCCTAGATGGGCCCGGTGTTTGTGTCGGCCACTAGGGTCGCTAATCTTACTCACACAGCTACCTTATTGCGCCTCTTTTTTTCTTTGCGTCATGTGCTGTTTGGGGAGGGTTTTTTGGAAGGGACATCCTGCGTGACACTGCAGTGCCACTCCTAGATGGGCCCGGTGTTTGTGTCGGCCACTAGGGTCGCTTATCTTACTCACACAGCGACCTCGGTGCAAATTTTAGGACTAAAAATAATATTGTGAGGTGTGAGGTATTCAGAATAGACTGAAAATGAGTGTAAATTATGGTTTTTGAGGTTAATAATACTTTGGGATCAAAATGACCCCCAAATTCTATGATTTAAGCTGTTTTTTAGTGTTTTTGGAAAAAAATACCCGAATCCAAAACACACCCGAATCCGACAAAAAAAATTCGGTGAGGTTTTGCCAAAACGCGTTCGAACCCAAAACACGGCCGCGGAACCGAACCCAAAACCAAAACACAAAACCCGAAAAATTTCAGGCGCTCATCTCTAGTTATCAGTACAATCTATGGCTGTAGAAATGAAGCAGTTGTATGTATTGTTTAGTTTCACTCTATGACCAATTGTGAAATCTATTTTGGTTGCATTTTAACATTATTTAAAAACCAAAAATATTAGTAAGTGCCAAACACTGTATTCAGCTGTGTCCTTTTAAATTGTGGGTCAGATCAAATAGCGCCTCTTGGTGTATAAAGCATTTTTTTTGTTCAACATGTGCTTCTTATTCACGTAACTAAAACTACTGGAAGTGTCAAAATTGCTTACACCGAAGTCTGGAGATAGCAGCTTTGTATGTACATCTGTATGTGACTGAGTCTTAATTTGTGTAGAAAGGGCTTTGATGCACTCTGACACAGTACAAGGAATGGAGGTGGCTTTCAGGGAATTCCTGATTTTACTGTTTGCAGATGAGAGGGGATTGCTGAGAGTTCCATATCTACTCAAATTAAGGGAACTTCCTATAAACTTTACTATAGATGGTATTACACTCCAGACAAATTGCCTAAAATGTTCCCCTCCTCTGCTCCTGGTTGTTGGCAGAACTGTGGACACAGCGAAACTCTCTTCCACATTTGGTGGACATGCCCTCACCTAGTCCCATTTTGTACTGAGGTTCTCTGAATTTTTAATTCCCTATCTGGCCTCTTACTTTTCTTGGATCCTTGGGTGATCCTGCTTTCAAAGCCATTTCCAGACATAGATTCCCCACTGAACTAATTGTTCTCTCATATCTTGGTTGTGGTTAAATCCCTTATACAGTAGCTAGAAACTGGAATTCTACTAATTCTTCCGCAACTTCTGCTCTTATGGTTTTGATTGCCTTCACAAATTTGACCTTGTTTTGGGCCCCTGGCTCCATAAAGAGGACCATCACCCTCCTACCTCCTCTTATTTGTAGCTGACTTTGAGCCTCCATGGATCCTACACTGAGTGTCTGTCTAGCTGTACTCGAGTCCTCCTCACTGGATTCAGTCCATATGCTATAGTAAGGCATGTTCCACTTTTCGTTTTTACTACGTACATGCTATGTATTGCTTGATCTGTACCTGTTTTTCTTTACCCCCCCCCCCTCTTTCTGCCCCATATTATGCTTTTTTTAGATCTTTTACTCTGTATACTTAATATAGTGAAATTAAAATTTGAGGAAACACCTTTCCTATGCATTTTATGTCTATATTGTCGTGGATTCTTGCTGTCTTCCTGAGTAAACAAATATTTTTTTTTTTAAAAAGGGCTCTGATAAGAGCAGATGCTGCTTTTCCTCACAGCACACTCTGTTGTGCTTCATGGCTTTGTATATGTGTTATGCCAATTGTTATGTAGTTAAAGTCTCACTCTAGCATTTCTGGTATACTGTGAGTGACTCTTTGCTGTGTCTGCTATGAAACTGAGATCCAAAATCTAAAGAAAAATATGTTATGCTACTACTTTTGTAGCATCTCAAAGGCGCCGTGTGTCAAGCGTCATATGGCGTAAAAATGCTCAGTGTATGAGGGCACATTTGTAATAAGAAGTAGTGATGATGTCTTAACTCTGGCATGCTGATCCTCCAGATATGCCAATCTGAGAATCACCGCCCATGACACTCTCTGATTACCTCAGTGCATGTGCTTAATCAACATGGTTACTGAAACCAGCTGAAGTGACTTTTTGAGACAATGCCCAGGGTAAGCTTCAGCTCTCGCACACAATAATTTCTGCTTGAAAAATAGGTAACATGGCCGCTTGGGGCCTTGGGCCAGAAAACAAAGTACCAGAACTAGATGTATTGTATTTAATTCAAGAATATCTTCAAAGCTTATAGTTACAAAAAACAAGGTTAAAAGATTATAATAATTTAAATAGTCAAACAAGTAATCACAATTTCAAGAAATAAAATTAAGGGAAGAAAACAAAGTTCAAATTACCCGTAGAATGAGGGTATGCAAGTGAATTCTCTTTGTGTGGTTTTGGATTCATCATGATCCGATGGATCCCATCATGACAATGAACACTATCTGTGGAGTGTGCCTCATATTTAAACCCACTGCAGCTCTCTCGCAGCACCCTCCGCTTGGGATTCCTTTTAACCCTTTCAAAACCAGAAAGGATTTATTCTAAGGTGATGCTATGGAGTCTCTGGGTCACTCAAGCAGGGGTGGATGCTTTTATCTTTATTACTGTTTGAAACCTGGAAACCAGGTCTGTGTCAACAAACTCTGGCTCCATTATACACCAGCCCAGGAAGAAAGTTTCACATCTTGGTAGACAATGTGTCTTTCTCTGGGTGTGAGTACATTCCAGCAAACAAATTAACTTTACAACCATTTATCATTCACAGACATTTTCCTCAATACAATATACATTGATACATCACTCAATGCGACTAATACAATTTTTTAATCATGCCCATTCTGATGAAAAATTGGGCATTCCCTACAGATGATCTCAATTTTCCAAACTCTTCAATAAAATATTTGCCTCTTTGTGCTTCATATTTTGTAACCAATGGACGTTGTCCTTTACCACTTGCCTGGCATGGTCGCATCAGATGCGACCATGCCTGCAAGTGCTCTATCTGACCTGGTCGCACAGGATGCGACCAGTCAGATAGACAGTGTTACCACCATCAGGGAAGAGAAACTTCCCTCAGCTGCTGCTCCCTGCACTCTCCCCTACTGATTGCCGTGCTGCCGATCACTGCTGATCGGTCAGCACGGCAGGATCCCCCCTCCCCAGCAGCTGCAGACAATGGCAGCTGCTTGGGAGTGTAAATTAACCCTCCCAAGCCACCCCCAGACCCCCCTGTATACCTGGAGGCTGTCCTGGCTTTCAAAATGAAACCGCAATGGTCGCGATGTTCACGATGTTCCGATGGTCACAGTGATCCCGATTGATGTTTCGATGTTTGTGGGGAAAAATATATTTTTGTAAAAAAAATTTTTTTTTTCTTTTTTTTTTTAACTAAAATCATTTGGGATAGGGTTAAATTTATGTTTTAACTCACTCATAAAAAAAACCCCAACAATTTCGGAGCGGTTTTTGGTGAAATAAATCATCAGTTAAGTGGTTAAACATTTCCAGACCTATCCCAACCACATCATAATGCTAAACTAATTGATAAATGTGGTTCCAAATTTGTTGGTAAATTCTGGAAAATATGCATTTAGAATTGAATACTAAATGACACTGTGCTACTGGAACTTTCTTTAGTTCCCCAGTGTAACTGAAATTATGCCAACTTTTTCCAACAATGTTGCTCTTTAATACTAATTAACATCCAACTATATATCAACTTAGCAATCATACCAAATGGCAGCTTCTTTATCTGATTCCAACCTTAAATGAACATAAAAATAAAAAAATACAATTCAGAATCAAGTTTTAATTTAATGAGTGTAACCCTGTTAAATAGTACATTTAGAGTTGAAATAATAGGTAATAAAGCAAATTGCAGTAAACAATATCTTTTGTCTAAGTGTCTAAGTATGCTAAGTGTGTTGAAATAAACTTTCGAGCATTTTAAAATGTCAGCTAATTTACTAGCATTTTTGCATTTATGTCAGTTTATGTTCCAGTCTGTTGGCTGAATTGAAGTATTTACTACTAATAACTTTTTATTGCCTCACCATGGGGATGATTGTACAGGTCCTGTTCTTGTACTTTGTGAAAGGATGGAATTTCATGCCTCATTAAGCTCTAATCAGCAAGCTATTCATCCTAGTTATGATAAAGTGCTCTTGTTTCAGTTTGGCACACTGGTGTTATCCATAAAACTAAATCTTGTCTGATGGGATTTATCTGGTTTACAATTTGGCATGGCAGAAATGCCTAGGCAACACCAACTTGCATTTTCTACATCGTAAGGCTCTAAAACATTTTCTATTCCGAAAGAAAAAAATATATAATTTGCACATCAAAATCTTACCCGTTTCGTTCACTGGAGCCGTGCAATCATGGAGCTTAAACAGAACTGGCAAAATACGTAATTTAAAAGAAAACCACAACAATATTTCTATATCTGCCCATATGTATGGACAGTTAAAGCACCAGAAGATTCAACTAACACTCATCAGTGTTTAATAGTAATGAGCCCAAAATGAGTGGTAAACTGGCCACCCTGTGGTTGCCATATGTATTGCAGTCTGTAGAACTGCCAGTAATCGAGTTGATCGCTCGCTAGCAGTTTTTAGCAGCCGTGCAAACGCTATGCCGCCTCCCACTGGGAGTGTATTTTAGCTTAGCAGAAGTGCAAACGAAAGTATCGCAGAGCGGCGGCAAAGTTTTTTTGTGCAGTTTTAGAGTAGCTCAAATTGCAAAAAAAGAAAGACAATTACCCAAAGGCAATTCTCTCCAGGCGCTGATTGGGGAGATTCAACACAGCAGCTAAAAATGAGGTTGGTCAGACCTCATACATAAATAAGCACACACATTAATTATTAGCGCTATATGGTCATAGATGAGATGAGTAGGTCAATATAATACACGTTTAATCCAAAAATAAAATTCAATCAAGCAACAATTTAAAGTCAATAAAATGAATAAATGGAATGTAAAAACACTGAATAGGTACAAGTGGTGTTACTCCCAATCACAGTTATGTGAGAATAAAGGCGATGATAAGACCTGTTCCTATGATACAGTCCCCTTCTTAGTCCAGGATGGACCCAAATGTTGGTCAAACATAAATGATAATTACCACAGATGTGTCCAAGGATAATTAAGCGGCTCAGCACTCCGCAATGTTGCAGTTCCTTGATAAGGTGGTGAAGAAACAATGTCCTCAGTTTGGAAATAAACCTCCAGCAAAGGTCCAATACGTTCAGTGGCGGGGACTTGGTCCAGGTCTTCAAATCTCCAGTAGTTGTGCGTCCAGGGAGTATAGGTAGCGGGGCAGCTTACTAGTGCACCAGGGAAGCCTTTTATACCACTTGCTGTGCTGTAATTGATGGTCTGGATTACATGGATTGGTCCTGTCGTGCCATTGGTGGTTCAGCGGTCAGTTGGCATGATAAAAATGGCAGCACCCAGTGGGTAGAGCCAGGGGAACATGCAGTGGGGAAGACACCAGGGACATACCAGGACTGGACACAAGAGCAACATTCAGCCACCAGAGAGCCTCAGGAGTGCTAGGAACCCCACCAGAGAGAGGTCTATCTCATGGGTCAGTGACAGGGAGTTGGCTGCTGGGACCTGACACTGCACTTAACCTTTTGTCCTCAAGGTTCTTACTCATAATCCAAACAATGGAATCTCACTCTTGCCCTAGAAAGCATATCTAAGCCTACACCAATTGTTACTTTATTTTAAAAACCCAATATAGTGTATAGCTATGCACAGGAAATGTAAGCATACTAAATCTTCTTGCAAACACATTAAACTCTTGTGTTCTGTAGGCCAGTAACACAAGTCTAAGCTCTGTCATAGAGATAGTCTTTATTACTTCTGGAATCAGGTTACACTATAGTTCATAACTTTTACAAATTGAACAATAGGATCCAGTGACTATTCTAAATATACAGTGAACTGCAGATATCTTGTTTATATAAATATATCAGAAATCATAAATGATTTGCTCTTAGCATCATTTATCAGAACAGACAGACTAGTCTAATGTGATAAAAAGGGTCTTTGGGGGGATACAGTTATACCAACTTTGACAGTAAACTGCAATAAAAGGGAACATATTAATCTGTTCATCATGGTAGGGTGTATGTGCCCACAGGAGGGGTGTGGGCTAGCCATTTTACCCCCTTGCACTGCCCCAGCTGCCACTAATCAGCACATTTCCCTTGATTTTAGCTGTCTTGATTATCAGCTTCTCCTTCATGTTGGCTGTTCCTGGTTGTGTGCCTCTGAACTTTCTTGATAGGTCACCTGATAAAGCATTCCCCCTCATCAGTGAGGCAGATCTGTCAGCTCTTTCCCTTGTGCTGTGTTTTTGAGTATTATTGTCCCCCAGCTCAAGGCTGTTTCTGACTATCACAGAGGGGAGGCTGTGCTCATAACTGCCTCACCTCTGATCTCTCCCTGACACTCCCTGTATTGATAGCTCATGGCTGCATGCCTCTGCTCTCTCACCGACACTCCCTGTATGCCCAGCTCACAGCTGCCTCACCTCTGCTCTCTCCCTGACAATCCCGGTATTCTCAGCTCACAGCTGCCTCACCTCTGCTTTTATATATAGTTACAAAGTTAGTGAGGTTGAAAAGAGGCAAAATGCCCATTGGGTTCAACCTGTATTCTCTGTTAAGCTGTTCATATTATAAAGCACCTGCTGAAGTAATGGTTTAGGACCAACTGACAACTATGATTCTACTACTCCCAGATATTAATGTCACTATGCAAAATGTTATAACCCTGGATACATTTTCCAGTAAAAAATGTGTCCAATCCGTTTTTAAATGCATTTACAGAGTCTGCCATTATTACCTTCAATGGCAGGTAGTTCCAAATCTTTATTGCCCTCACCGTGAAGAACCCTTTCCTACGTTGTGTACGGAATTTTCTCTCCTCTAGCCTCTGAGTGCCCACGTGTCCTATACAGAGTTCTTTTAATAAACAGATCCCCTGCTAACTCCTTGTAATGACCCTTTATATATTTAAATATATTAATAATGTCTCCTCTTACACGCCTCTTCTAGTGTATACATATTTAACCTAGTAAGCCTTTCCTCTCTAACCCTTTAATCAATTTAGTAGCTCGCCTTTGAACCCTTTCTAGTTCTCCAATATCTTTTTTATAATATGGTGCCCAAAATTGAACACAATATTCAAGGTGTGGACGTACCAATGATTTGTACAGTGGCAGGGTCACATCCTCGTCCCTTATCTCAATGCCCCTTTTTATGTATGCAAGCACTTTATTTGCCTTTTTTGCTGCATTTTGACATTGTGTACTGCTACTAAGCCTATTATCTATGAGCACCCCCAAATCTTTTTCCACCACAGATACCCCTAATTTTTCCCCATTTAGAGTGTAGGATGCATGTGTGTTTTTTGTCCCAAAATGCATAACTTTGCATTTTTCTATATTGAACTTCATCCCCCATTTAGACGCCCAGGTTTCAAGTTAAAAATAAGTAATTCTGTAGAGACTCCACATCGCTTTCTGAATTAATTACCTTACACAGTGTAGTATCATCTGCAGAGATTGACAATGTGCTTTCCAGGCCTATTCCTAGATCATTGATAAATATATTGAACAGTAGCGGGCCAAGTGCCCAGCTGGAGAACATCCCGTTGACCACTACTCGTTGTACTTTGTTATCCAGCCAATTACCTATCCATGTGCAAGTAGTATATCCTAGGCCAAGTTCCCTTAACTTGATGATCAGTCTCTTGTGAGGCACTGTATCAAATGCTTTTGTAAAATCTAAATACACCACATCCACTGCTTTTCCCTGGTCAAGATTCACGCTCACTTCTTCATAGAAGCTGAGTAAGTTAGTTTGACATGATCTGTACTTTACAAACCCATTCTGACTTATGCTAATAATCTTATTAACCTGCAGATTATCCTGTATGTTATCACTCAAAATACCTTCCAATATTTTACCTACTATAGAGGTTAAACTAACTGGTCTATAGTTACCAGGATTATTTTTAGTTCATTTTAAATAAAGGCATTACCTCAGTTATGCGCCAATCCTTTGGCACCATGCCTGATGAAATTGAACTTTGGAAAATCATGTGTAGGGGTTTTGCTAGCTGCAACCTAAGCTCCATAATAACCCTCGGATGAAAACCATCTGGGCCTGGTGATTTATTAATCTTTATGTTGCTTAGTCTCTCCAGGACTACTTCCTCATTTAAACAAGCATCAAGCCAAGAGTCATTACCTTCACTATCGTTATGCATAACTCTCACCGTCTGATCCTCCCTGAGGAAAAAAAGTTGTGCAGTATTTCAACTTTTATTTTATCACCATTTATTAAAGCTCTCAATTCATCTTTTAGTGGGCCTACATTCTCCTTCTTTAACCTTTTATTGTTTATGTATTTATAAAACTTTTTAGGATTAGTTCTACTCTCTATAGTGATTTGTTTTTCATTTACAATTTTAGCTGACCTTATTACTTTTTTGCATTTTTTTATTGCATTACTTATAATGCTTAATGACTCCTCCCCTTTATTAGATTTAAATGTTTTGAAAGCACGCGTCTTTTTAGCCATTGCTTCTTTGACCTCCTTATTGAGTCACAGTGGCTTGTGTTTAGTACTCCTGCGTTTACTGCTCATGGGAATGAATTTGTGAATATTGCTATCAAGCAACCCTTTAAAAGTTACCCACATTTTCGTTGTGTCCTTACCATGAAACAAAACTTCCCAGTCAATGTCGTACAGTGCCTGTCTCAGCATATTGAAGTTAGCTTTTCTACATTAAAAGTTTTTGTTGCTCCCTTATAGCTATGTTTCTTCAAACTGATGTCGAAAGTGATCATATAGTGGTCACTGTTTCCCAAGGTCTCCCCAACTTTAGTGTTTGATATAATGTCAATATTATTGGTAATAACTAGGTCCAGAATAGTTTTACCTCTAGTTGGCTCCTCGACAAATTGAGTTAATTATTGATCCTTTAATGTATGTAAGAACCTGCTGCTCCTAGTTTTTACACATGAATCGTTACTCCAATTTATAACCAGATAGTTAAAATCCCATAAAACTAGGATGTCCCCCATTCCCGCAGGTTTTTCAATTTGCAGTAAGAGTTGTTTCTCATCATGTATGTTAATATCTGGTTGCTTGTAGCACGTGCCAATGACTAGTTTCTTTGCATCTGTGCCCACACTTGTGATCTCAACCTATAGTGACTCCACGTTATCTCCAGTCCCCTCGTAAATACCATCTATTAAATTTGGTTTTAGAGATGGTTTAACAAAGAGACATACCCCTCCTCCCCTTTTGGTAGCCCTATCCCTTCTGGAAAGAGAATATCCCTCCAAAATCACAACCCAGTCGTGAGATTCGTCCCACCATGTTTCCGTAATACCTATAATATCATACTGAGATTTTGATACAAGCCATTCCAATTCCCCCATTTTACCTTGCGTTTGCAAGCAAACATTTTAGCTTAGCATCTCCCTTGCTGTTTGTTTTAATGGTATAGCCATATTCGTCGTTAGGTGATAAATTGGGAATATCTAAGGCAATACCTGTGTCAGTATTTCCGGTGTCAATACCCATGCAAATACCCTTCCCGGCTGATCTTTCGCTCCCCCCTTCTCCACCCCCAAATTGTTCACTACCCGCATCCGTACTGTTCTCACTGTTTGACCCATAGTTTCTAGCTAAACCCTCCCCCTAGTCTCCTAGTTTAAAAGCTCCTCCAACCTTCTAACCATCCTGCCCCCCAGCACCACAGCCCCCACCTCATTCAGGTGCAATCCATTACAACAAATAAGATGGCGCCTGACTGAGAAAACCGCCAAGTGTTCCAAGAACACAAACGCTTCCTTCCTACACCAATCTCTAAGCCTCACATTTACCTCCCTAATCTCCCTCTGCCTCCCTGGGCTAGTGCATGGCACTGGTAATATTTCGAAGAATATTACCTTAGATGTCCTTGCCTTAAGTTTCTTGTCTAATTCCCTATAGTCTTTCTTAAAGACATCCCACCTACTATTAACTTTGTCATTGGTGCCAACATGCACCAAGACTACCAGGTCTTTACCAGCCCCTCCCAACAATCTATCTACCTGGTCCATAATGTGCCGTACCCGAAGACAACAGACTGCACGGCGATCATGGTCCTGGTAGCAGATTGCCCTGTCTGTCCTCCTGATAATAGAATCCCCTATCACCACAATCTGACTAGGTACCTCACTAACTTTTTTCCCATCTGCTCCGGCTAGATCGCTCCTCTGGTTGCTAGAGGGAACAGTCTCCTCCGGTTCCGTCATTTCCTCACTGCCATCCTCAGAATCTTCGTCCAATCGGGCGAATTTGTTGGGATTTGGCAGATCGGAGATGTCCTGTCTCCCCCTCTTCTTCTTCCTTCACTGCCTCCAGGGCGTTCATCTGATGAGTCAGGTAATATAACGGTCCAAAGCAATTGACAAAATTCAATGAATTTCATAAGGCGATGGACACTGCACATTCAGTGGGCCATCCCACCTTCGTGGAGTGGTGAGAGATGAAAATCAATTTTGCTGAGACATTTACAATGGGTTGTAGCATAGTTACATAGGGTAAGCCAGACATCAGAGGTTATAGTAGTCAATGTAGAAAACTAAGAAAGAGTGTTTCATGGATCTGGAATGTCCTGAGTGAGAGAGGAGCATAATCTGGCAATGGTTGAATGAGGTGACATTACAGCACAAGAAATGTGAAAATATGGGGTCTATTTACTAAGCCTTTGATGGAGTTAAAGTGGACAGCCAAGCACCAGCCAATCATCTCCCAACTGCCATGTCACAGGCTGGGTTTGAAAACTGACAGGTATGAGCTGATTGGCTGGTACTTTATCTCCGTCCACTTTATCTCCATCCAAGGCTTAGTAAATAGAACCCATAGTTTAAAATGTTTCTAATAAAGTAAAAGAATCGCATATGTATAAACACTTTAATCTCTGGCTGAAATTGGCAGATTGATCACCTGAAAAAATCAATCTGGCAATATCAGCCAGATGACAAAATGCGTTGGATATTATTTCATGTTTGATGGATGGTTTGCTCCTGAAAAAGAATTCTACCTTTGCTAACCTCTGTTTTGTGGATTAGGCACTGGCCCTCATTCCGAGTTGTTTGCTCGCTAGCTGCTTTTAGCAGCAGTGCAAACGCTATGCCGCCGCCCTCTGGGAGTGTATCTTAGCTTAGCAGCAGTGCGACCGAAAGGATCGCAGCGCAGCACCAAAAAAAAAGATTGAGCAGTTTCTGAGTAGCTCGAGACTACTCAATCTACTCCTAGCTAGCGATCACTCCAGACTGTTTAGTTCCTGTTTTGACATCACAAACACGCCCTGCCTTCGGCCAGCCACGCCTACGTTTCCCCAGCCACTCCTGCGTTTTTATCCGACACGCCTGCGTTTTTACACACACTCCCCGAAAACGGTCAGTTACCACCCAGAAACACCCACTTCCTGTCAATCACTCTGCAGTCAGCAGTGCGACTGAAAAGTGTCGCTAGACCTTGTGTGAAACTGCATCGGCTTTTGTGAAAGTACGTTGCGCGTGCGCACTGCGCCCCATACGCATGCGCAGAAGTGCCGGTTTTTTACCTAATCGCTGCGCTGCAAACTAAAGCAGATAGCGATCAACTCGGAATGAGGGCCACTGTTAGTAGAAGAACACATTCTGCAACCAATGTGACTTATCAGATAAATCTGAATACAAATTAATGTTCATGTGATTCTTTGGTTTTAACAAAAAAACGTGAAACCTATTACTCTCTATTCTGTTTTCCTCCTTGTATTGCAGCTGTGTGTGTTAAAAGTGTCTTGAGTTCCCCTTTAATTTCAGATACATGCCAAAAATTGTATAAAAGTTGCAGCAGTTTTTCCTGACATATTTAGGACCCAATTTTTATATTTATTTAATTTTTAGAAGAAAAACAGATAGGACAAGTTTTCTCTTGTTAACTTGTTTTGACAGCAATGGATGTTAAGGGGAGAAAACTGGCATTTCTCTCATACTCATCATGTAAGATAAAACGCTACATCTCTGGTTAGGAGGCACCCTGGCCGATTTGTCTAACATTTTCAGACAAGGATTCAGCAAAATAAAACAACATAACAGGTATTTATGAGCTGTGCTTCAGAGCAGAGGTTCCAGCTACAATATAATAATAGTAGTTTGAGCAGCGAAAAGATGTGATAGCAATAACAGATGAAGTAGAGTTCATGGAGAAATATGCATAAGGAATTGGAGAGATAATCTCAGCCACGCTGCAATGCAATAAACGTTTTTTATTATCTGTGCTCCAAGAGAACAATTTCTGTACCATGATAAAATAATATTTTAACTGGGGAAAAAAACAATACTAAAATATAGCTACTATCTATTGCACCGGAGTGTAAATAAATAATTGATATGTTTTTGCACATTGCATTTGGCTAATACAGAAGCAAAGAGCTTAGCGATGCATTTATTAGCAGTCTTAAAATGGTGTAATAAGTAACACATTAAATAGTTATGTTATGCCAAAGGATGTAACACAGTCTATTTAGTTTAGAAATACTGAGAGCATTTCTGCTTAGTGGCAGATGGTGGTATCATTCTGAAATATACTCTTTTTATTGCTATCTTGTTATAAAGCATTTATTTAAAATAAATAAATAAAAGATTAAAGAATGACCCTGATAAATGTATACTGGATTTACCCATAGGCATGCACAGCTAATTTTATTAGGGGTTGCACCGCCTTTTGGCATGTCTAGCACTACCTTTCTGCGTGTCTAGCACCGCCTTATGGGCGTGACTCAAGCCACCTTATGGGTGTGTCAGTCTAGCACACAACCCAGGGACATGTCTAAACTATTTAACATTCTCTCAGTAAAAATCACTTGGCTTAAATCTAATTTCTCCCTAGTTTCTAATAATAAAGTAGATATAATACACCCCAGAGAAATAAAATGAAACATAATGCTGTAATAACTGTCCGGTACTGACTGTCCGCTATGGCATATCCCTAGCTGCCGCTGCACCCTATCACTGCTTACACTTCTCCAACCTATCCCTGACCCAGTGGCGGAACTGGAGAGTGATGGGCCTTAGTACATATGCATCCCCCCCACCCCCTAGCCCCCCCCCCCCCCCCCCACACACACACACACACACACACACACACACACACACACACACACACACCACCCCTAGCATATACACCCTGATTTTGAGTGGGTCACTCTGAAAAGTACAGAAGATTTAGGGGGCTGAACATTTCGGTTTTAATATAACACACGTAAAGTTTATATTTTACACATGTGCTATCAGAGCCACATTTGCCTCTTTCTATGGCATCAGACCCCTCCTCCGCAGGACACCAACATTTGTCACACATGTCCCCATGCTCACCAGCTACCAACAGTAGTGCCCCTTATTCACATTACACCACACAGTATGATACAAAATACACATAACACCACACAGTATGAGCCGAAATTCACATTACACCACACAGTATGATACAAAATACACATTACACCACACAGTATGAGCCGAAATTCTGATATTTCACCACTCAGCATGAGCCGAAATTCACAGTACCCCACACAGTATGAGCCACATTCATATTACACCACACAGTATGAGCCACATTCATATTACACCACACAGTATGAGCCACATTCATATTACACCACACAGTATGAGCCACATTCATATTACACCACACAGTATGAGCCACATTCATATTACACCACACAGTATGAGCCGAAATTCACATCACGCCACACTGTATGAGACAAAATTAACATTACGCCACACAGTAAAAAATTCTGATATTTAACCACTCAGTATGAGCCGAAATTCACATTACACCGCACAGTATGATACGAAATTCAAGTTATGCCACACAGTATGCTCCCAGCAGTGCCAGATACACCTAATGTCCCCAGTAGCACTCACCGTTATTCTATAACTAATTACTAATAATATATATTTCAATATAAATAATCAGAATTAAGCAGCGATCACTGTGCTGCAGGCGTGGTGTGCACGGGGTCTGGACACTAGGGGGTGCCTGTACACACCAAGCACCCCCTGTGTGCACGCCTATAGGTATACCTTCTTATTACTGTTATGCCATTACGAAGATGGGTGTGGATTATTAGATCTACACTAAAAAGGTCTACGGTCAATAAGTCTACCACTAATGGTAGACATGCATTAGGTTGACACAGTCAAAAGGTTGACAGGGTCAAAAGGTCAACATAGAATAGGTAGACAGTAAGAATGGTCGACACAGTCAAAAGTTCGACATGGAAATGGTTGACACAAAAAGGTAGACAAAAAAATGGTTTGGTTTTTGGGGTGTTTTGTCACTTTTCTGCCACAAACAAGCCCCATTAGTGTACTGCGTCCCCTCGCATGACTCACTTTGATCGCCATGCTTCGGGCAATGTGCCTCGCTCGGCACAGGTTACTATTCCCAATCGTAATCCACGTGGATGGTAAAGTATGAAAAAGTTGAAAAAAAAAGAAAAAAATTGTGTCTATTATATGTGTGTCAACCATTGCCGTGTCGACCTTTTGACCCTGTCGACCTTTTAATTATGTAGTCCTGTTGAAATGTCTGCCTTTTACATGTTAAACTAATGCATGTCTACCATTAGTGGTAGACCTATTGACTGTAGACCTTTTTAGTGTAGCTCTATAGTCCGGATACTACGAAGATATACAAGTAAATAAATATTGTGTGATATAAGGATCATTGGGTTTGGGCCAACCTCCGAGGTAAAAATAAACTATGCGCATGTCCTTTTGAAAGGAACCAATCAAAATGTTATGGTCCTCTGTCTGGGTTCCTTCTGTATGAAGCTGGTGGACTTTGGAGGAATGGAAGGCAGACAGTAATCTGAGTGGACTGAAGACTAATCAGCAGTACAGGTCAGAAACAGGTGGGCAGTACGTTTTTAAGGGATGAGCAGAATCAATCAGGTCAGAAGAAAGCCAAAGTCATAAACTGGAAGTCAAAAGAAACAGTACCAAGGGAGCCATTGAGGAGAATCGTCTCATGGACTGGATCAGAACACAGGTACAGTAAGTATGCAGGAGGTACAAACTGAACAGATGCTGGAATTCAATATGTTAGCCTAATACTCCTGACTGAATAGTGTCCTTAGACTTTCTTAAGGAGGAAGAATGTTTGATTTTGGCACAGATGTAGAATTACATTTGGCGCACCTATCCTTTTACATTTAAAACAAAGCAACAAATGCTCTATTGCTGCCTGTAACAGCATTGGGAGAAAGGAAGCAATGCCAGCAGATCCCATAGCAGCAGATGAAGGAGAGCCAGCAGTGGGGAGGAACTTCACTGTAGCGGGTACCTACCAGTAGTAGACTGGCACCCACACACAGCAGAGCCAACGCTGCCCCTGGGGAACTAGGAATGCTGGGTACTGCATCTGGTGCATTGTAACACTTTTTTGACCATAATACTTGAGTACTGAACAGCAAAACAAAATAAATATATATATATCTATATATCTATCTCAGATTACTTTTTCTAACCAAGTCTCCATCCAGTCAATGCTCAGTGGAGATTTGTTATTAATCTAAGGATATATTTGACTTCAGTGAACATATAACATCCCACATTCACTGGCTATGGAAGGAAGGATGCAACTCCTGTTAGAAGTGTAGTACGCTACTGAGCAGTCTCCAACAAAATGGCTCCATTGGGGAAACTGCCTCACCCAACCAAGATGGCCACCAATAGTGTATCTGCTCATGCGCAGCTTCATCTTGCAGTTGTGTAAGAACAACATGGCAGAAAATTAACCACCAGTGACTTCATCACACAATAACTGCTGTTTCCATAGCCCTACACTACTACCTTGAGAGAAGACAGTCATCGGCTGTTGAATTGCCTACAACCCTACTCCGCTACATGCTCTGTGCCATTGGAGAACTAACCATTTTAACAGTGAGTATGACTGTACATTCACTTGTGCCACAATAAACCACAGAGTCTGGTCATTGCCTACACAATAACTGCTGCTTTGTACAGTTCTTTGCTCACCCACAAAACTGCACACACATTCCCAACAACTCCATCACTAGGCTAGAAGTAGTTACTATGCCAAATACCCTATCGGTGAATGTAGAGCCCATAGTATTAGTACGTGATCATATTTTGTGTCCCATCACTAGAAAATCAAGGGGGATTAAGTAGCACTTTTCCTTTATACAAATGGTGCCACATTTATCTTGGCTTCTCTGCAGCACCTAGGTGCACCATAGTTTATTAGCATAAGCCTTTAATCTATTGTTCTCAGCTGCAATACAATACAGAGAGAACAATACAGCAGGGGATTAACTCATTACAGCAGGGGATTAAGGGGGTCATTCCGAGTTGATCGTAGCTGTGCTAAATTTAGCACAGCTATGATCAGGCAGACATGCGGGGGGACACCCAGCACAGGGATAGTCCGCCCCGCATGTCAGTGCCGCCCCCCCCCCGCAGAAGTGCAAAGGCAACGCACAGCGGCGATGCCTTTGCACCTCAAGAGTAGCTCCCGATCAGCGCAGCTTTAGCTGCCGGACCGCTCCCCATAAACGTTGGCCAGACTGCTCCCCCTAAACGGTGGCTTAATCCCGCCATCCAGCCCCCTCCCGCCCAGCGACCACCTCTGTCTCAGAGGCGATCGGTAGGCAATGATGGCTGCCGGCACTTGCGCAGTTCCATCCCGATCTCTGCGCTGCGACAAACTGCTGCAAGCGATCGGGTCGGAATGACCCCCTAAGTCTGACTGCCCTGGCTAAATTAATCCTATTAAAGGGATAGATGAGCAGGGCTCCATCTGTACAACTGTAGGATGTTGGGTAGACTTTAGACTCTCTTGATCCCAACCCTTTCCACAAGGTAATTGAAAGCCATAATTATATTATTAGCTTTTATTCTTTTATTTTCTCTTAGAATATGTTTATATAACCAATCTCCTAACTAATTAAATAGAACAGAGCCACACATACAAATTATGGCGCCCATTTGGTAGACACATGGCCCAAATATCACATGAACGTTATCACGAAATTGCAGCTCTAATGTGTAGATCTAGAAGTATTTAAATAGAAGCATGATTGAAGCTGTGGAGCCTTTCCTGACATGACTGACACACCTGGCATGTCATCCCTCCACCCCCCTGCCCTCCCTAATTAGCAGCCCTGATAAATGGGTAAAAGAAAGTTGAACAGGCACGGTGATGGATTGAGAGTGGTGAAACATTTCATTATGTCATTTTCATAGATGAATCGTCTGTTGCCCTTGAGCGGTTCTCCAGAATGTCATTCCGGAAACGTAACCATATCTCATTAAAACCACGCCCAAAGCATCCATTGAAAGTCCATGTATGGGGAGGCATGTCACAATTAGGAGCTGGTCCCCTATTATTTTTTGAAGGTACTATACTTTATGCTGTGCCTGTGTTCTGTAAAAATACATGCTGTACTGTAGAGTACATGTAACTGCACAATAAAATGAGTTGCTTATGAATGAACAACATTTTTTTATTTCTGTAGGGATCACGGATAAGAAATTTTCCAAGAAACAATAGTAGAGGGATGTATGGTGCCATTTGTGAATAAATATTACCCAACTCATCATAGGATATTCCAAGACAATGGGGGTCATTCCGAGTTGTTCGCTCGGTAAATTTCTTCGCATCGCAGCGATTTTCCGCTTAGTGCGCATGCGCAATGTTCGCACTGCGACTGCGCCAAGTAAATTTGCTATGAAGTTAGGAATTTTACTCACGGCTTTTTCATCGTTCAGGCGATCATAATGTGATTGACAGGAAGTGGGTGTTTCTGGGCGGAAACTGTCCGTTTTATGGGTGTGTGTGAAAAAACGCTACCGTTTCTGGGAAAAACGCGGGAGTGGCTGGAGAAACGGAGGAGTGTCTGGGCGAACGCTGGGTGTGTTTGTGACGTCAAACCAGGAACGACAAGCACTGAACTGATCACAGATGCCGAGTAAGTCTGGAGCTACTCAGAAACTGCTAAGAGAGGTGTAATCGCAATATTGCGAATACGTCGTTCGCAATTTTAAGATGCTAAGATTCACTCCCAGTAGGCGGCGGCTTAGCGTGAGTAAATCTGCTAAAAACAGCTTGCGAACGAACAACTCGGAATGAGGGCCAATGATCCTAAACACTCCGTCTCAGCCAAATTTATGGAAGAGAAAGGTATGAATTGGGAACGCACACCACCAGAGTGAGTATTCTTTCAACAGTGTACTGTACAAGTAAAATTTTGGATAGCACTCTAGTACTGTAAATGTATTTTTTTTGTTTAATAAACAGTACAATACCGTATGTTTAATTTTCTCTATTTAATGTCATTAATTGACTAACATTTTTTTCTATACTTTTTTTTTTTTAGATTACCAGACATGAATCCAATTGAATTAGTGTGGGCTCAACTGAAGAGGTACATTAGGAGTGTTGCGAAGCCAACAACAAAACAGCAGCTGTTGGATGGGATAAAGAAATTTTGGCTAGAAGTACTCACACCTGAACATTGTAATAATTATATAAATCACCTGTATAAAGTATTACCTTTCATAGTCGAAAGAAATGGTCAAGCCACAAATATGTAGTTCTGTACTGTATTTTCTGTTTAAAATTTTAAATTGGTGCATTGTTAAAAATATTTATAAAATTGCCTTTGTCTGATTATTGCATAAGCTAATGTAGAATATTATACAGTAGTAATGTTATTGATGTGTATGAACAGTTATTTTCAGTTTTATAAGTCCTGAATAAGAGTACTGTACATTTTGATCAGTACAGTACATGGAATCGGATGTTGTAATAAATACTTTTTTTTACATTAATATTGATGCTTTTCCAATAAATATTCCATTATACAGTATGGTATGGTACAGTACATGGGGGTAACTGTACAGTATGATGTGCCGTTATGGGGGAGAAATACTGTAGCCACTAAATGTACAGTAAAAAAAAATATTCTTATTACAAACACAGAAATGCATCCCAGACGGAAATCTGCTATACACAGCAGACAGCTTATAGTGACAGAACTTACCTACTGTATACCCACCCATAGTCGTGGTATATTTTAGATAGCCTAATGAATCCTGCAGTATTGCCAATGATTCATGTAAAACCTGTGTGCAAACAGTATCTTTATTGAATGCAAAGTACAGTAAGGGTACAGTATACAGTATTATCAGAGCCATACCTGACCAACATGATGCCCTAGGCTAGATTTTGGCTGATGCCCCCTTGCACAGATGCTAGTTCCGCCTCTAACCCTGCACCCCTTTCCCAGCACCATCACCATTTTGGCGCTCCTACCCCCTATATTTTAAATAGGAACAATGTGCACATTTAGTGCCAGCCCAAAACAGTGCATGTTCTTGCTGGGAAGGGGCATGGTAACACAATAATACCCCAAGATGAAATGACACAACACTGTACTGCAACTTTATTCACGTTATATCATGCAGTAGTGTCTCTTATTCTCATTACATCATATGATAGTACCACATTACTCCTAACAGTATTGCCCCTTATTCACATTACACCCCACCACATTGATCTTTATTTACATTAGACCACAGGTTCTCAAACTCAGTCCTCAGGACCCCACACAGTGCATGTTTTGCAGGTCTCCTCACAGAATCACAAGTGAAATAATTAGCTCCACCTACTGTATGGACATTTTAAAATGTGTCAGTGAGTAATTAATACACCTGTGCACTTGCTGGTTTACCTGCAAAACATGCACTATGTGGGGTCCTGAGGACAGAGTTTGAGAACCACTGCATTAGACCATGCAGAAAATATTGTAGTACACCTTATACACATAATGCCGCACATTAGTAATGCATTTCATATTTAAATTTTCATATTTCATTTCATAGAGCCGCACAATCGATGCCATCACTCGCTCCATAGCTGAGGGCCTCCATGGGGCATGGAGTCACAGGCGGTAGCCATTTCAATTGAGTCTGCCCTGCTACAGAATTGTATGTGTATCGTATGGTGCATAGAACCTTAACAGTACATCCGCTCCTGCAGCTTTGCCCTGGTTTATGTGAATAAAAAAAATAATAAAGTGTCTGGAAAAAACTAACATGCATTCGTACTTTAGGAATCGAACCCAGGACTCTGAGTATAGGAAGCGTAACACTTCACCACAGACAGATGAATAAATCCATTGGTTTTGATTATGCCATAATGGCTACGGGATTAGGATGCTAACATACTGTACAATATTCCTAATATCAATAGGCAATAATGAACTTCTAACGCGTCCATTTGCGTCAGTGTACACTACTGGTTTTTTGTTGCTTTGTCTGCGGGACTTGGACGCTCACATATTCCTAAAGTACTGTAAATGGACCATATATGCTGTACTATTTGCGTCTGTACTGTATATACTGTATTAAATAATGCAGCGTAATGAGACGCTGTACATACTGTATGCAGCGTAACGAGACGCACTAGTAAAGTAGTCCTTACTACTACAATATTTCAGTATTGTATTTTACGGAAGACCACACGCATGCGCAGTGGTGATTGTAAAAAGCGACATCTGGTGGATGATTGCAGACAGGCAGACAAACGCTCTGTCTGCCTCCGTGCGATTAGATACGCCTCTCTGTGACTAGGCGCGCCTCCCTACGCCCCAGTACGCTGCGTATGCTCAATCGGGACAAACGCCTCAGCCAGTCAAGATAAAGGTGGCTACATCTGTAATCCTATATCTAGCAAAGAGATTATACAAGAATGGCACAAATGTTAATGATGGCACATTTCATTTGCTGAATTTTGAGAAGGAGGGAAATTAGTTTATTACTGGGATTTTATAGTAGTCCATGGTGTCTGACCGTAGGAACAGACGCCTTAGGGTCTGATTCAGTGATGTAAGCAAATGTATTGCCAACATTACATACAGATGATTGCAGCCCAAATTCATCACTAATGCAATCAAACCAAAGAGTAAATCATTGAGCCTGTCTGATATTGCTTTAAAGTTTTTCTGAAGTCAACAAAACAGGATCATTTTATGAATGCTCAGTAGTGTCATGAACAAAAAATAGACTCCAAATTCTTATCTAACAAACCTAACCGGCAAAGGAGTACATAAGATGTTCTACCTCTATCCGGGTCATTTTTGGAAACAGCCCTCATGGAGGCGGGGTCTCTGTAGGGGGTAGGCTTTTATGAAGAGGCGGGATACATCCACATAAGGCCAGATTCGGAGTTGGACGCAGTTGCAGCCTTTCTTGCATTTTTTTCCAAAAGTTGTGTCTACGACTTGCTAATTCTAATTCCACTATAGTGCAAGGACTGACACTGTTAGTGTGTACAGATGTTGCAATCATGCTTTGTGTGTCTTTAGACGCCACCGTAGGTTGCACTATTGAAACTTTCACCAGCCCTAAGCTAGATGCAGATCATCTGTCTGAGTATGGCCTCCAATGTGAGCAATTCAGCATCTCTATACACAACCGCTATCAGCAACACGCCCACGTTACCTCTGCATCTGCTTAACAAACCCTTTTTACCATTCCAGGAATGTACAACACAGAGAAGAGCACCCTAACACCCCCAATACACACATGTATCCAACAGAAACACAATACTGCAGAGACAGACAGTTGGGAGAAAGACAACAGATAACTTGGGCATGACCATAAGAGGCGCTCACTCTCTAGAACATTTATTATCATCATAGGTCACTAAACTGATTGTCAGTCTCTACGTGCTATTTTTCTTGATACTTAGATGTGGCTCTGTATGATGAGGTTCTTCTCCACTCAATGTGGCCTCCCAAAACAAAAACAAAAAAGACCTATACAGTGTGTGATACTGTGTAGTTCAGGTCTCCTTCTTTCTTAGTGGGAGTGCATTATCTTGCACATTCCCGGTGAGGGGCGTGGCCTCATTTACATGGGCGTGGTCTAGCTAAATTGTCGTGGCCTCACAGAAAAAGACTACCTTACACCCCAGTTTTTGACCCTTCACCAACAGATTCTCGGCCAACACAGGAGGAAAAAAAATTCCACCATATTAAGCCCAACACAGTAATGCCTCCTGCACCTTATTATGCCCCACACACCATATTATGCCATACACCGCAATGCACCCTGCATCATATTATGCCACACACCGCAATGCACCCTGCATCATATTATGCCACACACCGCAATGCACCCTGCATCATATTATGCCACACACCGCAATGCACCCTGCATCATATTATGCCACACACCGCAATGCACCCTGCATCATATTATGCCACACACCGCAATGCACCCTGCATCATATTATGCCACACACCGCAATGCACCCTGCATCATATTATGCCACACACCGCAATGCACCCTGCATCATATTATGCTACACACCGCAATGCACCCTGCATCATATTATGGCACACACCGCAATGCTGTGATACACTATGCCCTACAGTAAAGCTTGTAATTACTTTTAAAATTAAATTACCTGCTCATTGCCAATGGTTTTACGCGCTGGGTGTCATGCATGTTGCCAGGGGTTTCATGATCTGGGATCCATGCTCATTGCCATGGGTTTCATCCTCTGGGACAGGTGTCTTGCTCATTGCCAGGGGTGTGTAATGCTCATTGCCAGGGATAATGCTAGTTGCCAGGGGTAATGTCCATTGCCATGGGTGTGTAAAGCTAGTTGCCAGGGTTGTGTAATACTAGTTGCCAGGGGTAATGTCCATTGCCAGGGGTGTGTAATGCTAGTTGTCAGGGGTAATGCTAGTTGCCAGGGGTGTGTAATGCTCATTGCCTGGGGTAATGCTCATTGTTAGGGCTCGGGGTAATGCTAGTAGTTGCCAGGGGTGTGTAATGCAAGGGGTGTGTAATGCCAGGCCAGGGGTGTGTAATGCCAGGGGTGTGTAATGCCAGGCCAGGGGTGCGTAATGCTTGTTGTCAGCCTATCAGCCCACCAGCGTGTCAATTGCTCCCCCTTCTTCCCCATCTCCATGTCGTAGTTCTCCGCTCAGGGGGTGGAGTTTTGCAAAATGACGCATTGCGTCGTGATGCCATGACTCAAATGTGTAATTCTGCATAACTCCCCCCCCCCCCCCCCCCCCCCTGAGCGGAGTACTAATTCTTTTTGAAGAGATTCCATCCTCACCAAAGCAATGAGAAAATGAAGGTGGTCCTACCAACTGTCAGCCTTCAAATAATTAAAGTGAAAATAATGAGTTTATATTCAGGTTTCTCAGCAATGGGGGTGCTGTTCCTGGGAGTAAGTAGTGGTGATGGTTCAGGATGAAATAACACTGTTAGCCAATGGCATCACTATGGGGGTGCAGGTAGCACCTAGGTGTCAATCTCAGAGGGGGTGACACCAAACTGTCAGCTCCTCCGCAGTGACAGGGAGCTGGGTGCTGCAGTGTGCCATTTTCCTGCAGCACTTGGCTCCTGTCATAGAGGGGAGCCGATAGTGCAGATATTAGTCTCCTGGAGCATCCCAACATCTCTGGGGATGCTGGCAACGCCCCCAGGGTGATGCAATCGAGATTTCCCATGAGGCTACACCCCCTTCTTGTAAGTCCATAACCGCTTTACAGGCAAGTGGGCGGATATGGAGTTGGCACCGTTTGTCACCAAACCCGGTGACGCCTCTGCTGCTAGCAGTACAATATATTCATCTGATTCTCTTTTATCCTTGTTGCTATCACAACGAAGACAATATCCATCTATCCTTTGGGAGAAAGCCAGGGCAGTGCTGGTGAGCTGTATAAAAACCCTGCTACGCTCAAGCTCCGCCCCATTACTAGTGTACAGTACATGTAACAGTGAGTACCTGCTATCTATCAATAAACCAGTGTCACTGGTTAGGTAATTGAGCTGCTCATAGTTTCAGTCATCTGCCGTTCTGTGCCCAAATAACTGTACAATATCAATACTAGCGCACACATCATTTCCAACATATAGCAGATATAAACTTCTTTCTTGCACACAAAATAAACATAGCAGTACATCAATTTTATTTTCAAATGTCCCACAAAATCAAACAATACATGTATGATCAATAAAGATAGCACCTATAAGCTATCGACTTGAAACAACACTCAGCCAATCAGAAGTGACTTGCCAATAGTGCGGAGAGGGGGGTGGGGTGTGTACTGTCATGGACTTGTCTGAGAGCCTGGAAAATGGAAACAATCCTCAGTACGGACAATTTATGTAGACAGTCTTTTACCATGTGTCAAAGCTTGACCACGCCCTCTTTATCAACGGCGCCCACCTGATGTCTCATCATCCTTGCGTCTAGTCAGCAAGAAAAATCATAATCCTCATCATTGTGAATTTGCTGCCAAGCTAACTGAATTAGAAATTAAAATTTTGCTTCTTCTGAGTCTTTTTTTTTTCTTTCATTTTTAATAAATAAAACGAAATAGGAAAAATTTTAAGTATAAGGATAAACTGTTATTCAATGTGATCAAAGCTAAATAACTTTCATTTTTTTTAAGCATTAAGAATCTAATATCGAAGAGGCTGGCATTTTATAAGAGTTCTGCCCATTTATTTTCGGTAAATGTAAGTTCAAGTATATATTTATCAGAAAAATTCTTGATGGGCAACACAATTTGTAGAAATAGCGCAGGCTGGCAAAATCAATCTGCTAAACTATGCTTGCTAGATTCTGTCAGCGCAGACCAGCCTCGGAACAGCCTGACACAACCGCCGACATGCTCTGACTCCTCAATGAGATAAAGTTTTTCAGTTTTGTTTTTTTTCAAAGTGCAACTTTCCAGTGAAAAGCACAAAACAATGACAATCCCTATAGAATTCACTAACATTTTATAAAACATTCTACATATTTGCAGATTGTTCAGTTTGTTTTCCAAACATTTCACTCTCTGTTGTATATAGACTTAATTATTTTTTACATTTGCATTACTATTTTCATTATTGCAATTTCCACGATTACTTTTGTTAGTATTATCTTCCTAATTCCTAATTCCAAGTTGATCGCAGCAGGAAATTTTTTAGCCATGTGCACTGCAGGGGGGGCAGATATAACATGTGCAGAGAGAGATAGATTTGGGTGTGGTGAGTTCAATCTGCAATCTAAATTGCAGTGTAAAAATAAAGCAGCCAGTATTTACCCTGCACAGAAACAAAATAACCCACCCAAATCTAACTCTCTCTGCAAATGTTATATCTGCCTCCCCTGCAGTGCACATGGGCCCTCATTCCGAGTTGTTCGCTCGTTAGCTGCTTTTAGCAGCTTTGCACACGCTAAGCCGCCGCCTACTGGGAGTGAATCTTAGCTGTGCAGAATTGCGAACGAAAGATTAGCAGAATTGCGAATAGAAATTTCTTTGCAGTTTCTGAGTCGCTCGGGACTTACTCTGCCACTGCGATCAGTTCAGTCAGTTTCGTTCCTGGTTTGACATCACAAACACACCCAGCGTTCGCCCAGACACTCCCCCGTTTCTCCAGCCACTCCCGCGTTTTTTCCAGAAACGCCTGCGTTTTTTCGCACACACCCATAAAACGGTCAGTTTCCGCCAAGAAACTACCACTTCCTGTCAATCACACTACGATCACCAGAACGATGAAAAATCTTCGTTAAGCCGTGAGTAAAATACCAAACTTTTGTGCTAATTTACTTGGCGCAGGCGCACTGCGAACATTGCGCATGCGCAGTTTGCGACTTATCGCACCGATGCGAAGAAAAAGAACGAGCGAACAACTCGGAATGAGGGCCATGGTTTTGCCCAACTGCTAAAAAATATCCTACTGCGATCAACTTGGAATTACCCCCATTATTTTGTACATTCACTGTAGTTGTTTATTTTATATATTGTTAGAGAAGATGACATTTGTTACCATTCTAACTTGCTTGTTATTCTCATAGGGGGTCATTCCGAGTTGATCGCATGCTGCAACTTTTTGCAGGCCGTGCGATCAGATAGACGCCGCCTATGGGGGACTGTATTGTAGCTTAACAAGAGTGCAATCGCATGTGCAGGGGAGCGGGGCAAAAAAGTTTTGTGTAGTTTCTGATTAGCTCTGTACTTACTCAGCCGCTGCGATCTCTTCAGCCTATCGGGTCCCGGAATTGACGACAGACACCCGCCCTGCAAACGCCTCGACATGCCTGCATTTCTCTCACCACTCCCAGAAAACGGTCAGTTGACACCCAGATTTGCCTCCCTGCTGTCAATCTTCTTGCGAGCTCCGCAGCAATGGCTTCCCTCGCTGTTCTTGTCGCTGCCTGGCGACGGCCGTCACCGGGCAACGACGTAGCTGCGCATTGCCACCCACGCGCAAGCGCAGTTGTGACCCGTTCGCACGGCTGTGAAAAATTGCAGCGTGCGAACGGGTCGGAATAACCCCCATAGACTCATCCCGAACCCTAAAGTATCTTCTGTGGATTAGATGTGACTGAAATACATGTACTTGTTGTTTTTTTGAAACACCGCAATGTACGTTGTCCACTCTTGTCACCAGTGAGATGTACCTCATATCAAGTGCCTGAGTTGTATGGAATATAAATGTAATTCAGGACGCTCGCTGAGAATGGAATGTGACAGGAATGCTAAGGCTAATGCATTTTCTGAGTTGTATGAATCTACAGTATATAATCACACAGCCAGATAGCTGACCATCGTTGTCATGGGCCATCATTCCCCATTCCCCATGCTCAGCGCTGGAGATGCGGCTGAATCAGACACCTACAATGCAAATGCACGAATAGCAACTAACTCTGAACAAGCGCTGACATACAATGAGATACTAGTGATGAGCACCGGAAATTTTTGGTTTTGGGTTCGGTTCCGCGGCCGTGTTTTGGGTTCGAACGCGTTTTGGCAAAACCTCACCAAATTTTTTTTGTCGGATTCGGGTGTGTTTTGGATTCGGGTGTTTTTTTCAAAAAACCCTAAAAAACAGCTTAAATCATAGAATTTGGGGGTCATTTTGATCCCAAAGTATTATTAACCTCAATAACCATAATTTCCACTCATTTTCAGTCTATTCTGAACACCTCACACCTCACAATATTATTTTTAGTCCTAAAATTTGCACCGAGGTCGCTGGATGACTAAGCTCAGCGACCCAAGTGGCCGACACAAACACCTGGCCCATCTAGGAGTGGCACTGCAGTGTCACGCAGGATGGCCCTTCCAAAAACTACTCCCCAAACAGCACATGACGCAAAGAAAAATGAAAGAAAAAAGAGGTGCAAGATGGAATTGTCCTTGGGCCCTCCCACCCACCCTTATGTTGTATAAACAGGACATGCACACTTTAACCAACCCATCATTTCAGTGACAGGGTCTGCCACACGACTGTGACTGAAATGACGGGTTGGTTTGGACCCCCACCAAAAAAGAAGCAATTAATCTCTCCTTGCACAAACTGGCTCTACAGAGGCAAGATGTCCACCTCATCATCATCATCCTCCGATATATCACCGTGTACATCCCCCTCCTCACAGATTATCAATTCGTCCCCACTGGAATCCACCATCTCAGCTCCCTGTGTACTTTGTGGAGGCAATTGCTGCTGGTGAATGTCTCCACGGAGGAATTGATTATAATTCATTTTAATGAACTTCATCTTCTCCACATTTTCTGGATGTAACCTCGTACGCCGATTGCTGACAAGGTGAGCGGCGGCACTAAACACTCTTTCGGAGTACACACTTGTGGGAGGGCAACTTAGGTAGAATAAAGCCAGTTTGTGCAAGGGCCTCCAAATTGCCTCTTTTTCCTGCCAGTATAAGTACGGACTTTCTGACGTGCCTACTTGGATGCGGTCACTCATATAATCCTCCACCATTCTTTCAATGGGGAGAGAATCATATGCAGTGACAGTAGACGACATGTCCGTAATTGTTGTCAGGTCCTTCAGTCCGGACCAGATGTCAGCATCAGCAGTCACTCCAGACTGCCCTGCATCACCGCCAGCGGGTGGGCTCGGAATTCTGAGCCTTTTCCTCGCACCCCCAGTTGCGGGAGAATGTGAAGGAGGAGATGTTGACAGGTCGCGTTCCGCTTGACTTGACAATTTTCTCACCAGCAGTTCTTTGAACCCCTGCAGACTTGTGTCTGCCGGAAAGAGAGATCCAAGGTAGGTTTTAAATCTAGGATCGAGCACGGTGGCCAAAATGTAGTGCTCTGATTTCAACAGATTGATCACCCGTGAATCCTTGTTAAGCAAATTAAGGGCTCCATCCACAAGTCCCACATGCCTAGCGGAATCGCTCTGTGTTAGCTCCTCCTTCAATGTCTCCAGCTTCTTCTGCAAAAGCCTGATGAGGGGAATGACCTGACTCAGGCTGGCAGTGTCTGAACTGACTTCACGTGTGGCAAGTTCAAAAGGTTGCAGAACCTTGCACAACGTTGAAATCATTCTCCACTGCGCTTGAGACAGGTGCTTTCCACCTCCTATATCGTGCTCAGTTGTATAGGCTTGAATGGCCTTTTGCTGCTCCTCCAACCTCTGAACCATATAGCGGGTTGAATTCCACCTCGTTACCACTTCTTGCTTCAGATGATGGCAGGGCAGGTTCAGGCATTTTTGGTGGTGCTCCAGTCTTCTGTACGTGGTGCCTGTACGCCGAAAGTGTGCCGCAATTCTTCTGGCCACCGACAGCATCTCTTGCACGCCCCTCTCGTTTTTTAAATAATTCTGCACCACCAAATTCAAGGTATGTGCAAAACATGGGACGTGCTGGAATTTGCCCAGATTTAATGCACACACAATATTGCTGGCGTTGTCCGATGCCACAAATCCACAGGAGAGTCCAATTGGGGTAAGCCATTCTGCGATGATCTTCCTCAGTTGCCGTAAGAGGTTTTCAGCTGTGTGCGTATTCTGGAAAGCGGTGATACAAAGCGTAGCCTGCCTAGGAAAGAGTTGGCGTTTGCGAGATGCTGCTACTGGTGCCGCCGCTGCTGTTCTTGCGGCGGGAGTCAATACATCTACCCAGTGGGCTGTCACAGTCATATAGTCCTGAGTCTGCCCTGCTCCACTTGTCCACATGTCCGTGGTTAAGTGGACATTGGGTACAACTGCATTTTTTAGGACACTGGTGAGTCTTTTTCTGAGGTCTGTGTACATTTTCGGTATCGCCTGCCTAGAGAAATGGAACCTAGATGGTATTTGGTACCGGGGACACAGTACCTCAAACAAGTCTATAGTTGGCTCTGCAGTAATGATGGATACCGGAACCACGGTTCTCACCGCCCAGGATGCCAAGGCCTCAGTTATCCGCTTTGCAGCAGGATGACTGCTGTGATATTTCATCTTCCTCGCAAAGGACTGTTGGACAGTCAATTGCTTGGTGGAAGTAGTAAAAGTCGTCTTAAGACTTCCCCTCTGGGATGACCATCGACTCCCAGCAGCAACAACAGCAGCGCCAGCAGCAGTAGGCGTTACACGCAAGGATGCATCGGAGGAATCCCAGGCAGGAGAGGACTTGTCAGAATTGCCAGTGACATGGCCTGCAGGACTATTGGCATTCCTGGGGAAGGAGGAAATTGACACTGAGGGAGTTGGTGGGGTGGTTTGCGTGAGCTTGGTTACAAGAGGAAGGGATTTACTGGTCAGTGGACTGCTTCCGCTGTCGCCCAAAGTTTTTGAATTTGTCACTGACTTATGATGAATGCGCTGCAGGTGACGTATAAGGGAGGATGTTCCGAGGTGGTTAATGTCCTTACCCCTACTTATTACAGCTTGACAAAGGCAACACACGGCTTGACAAATGTTGTCCGCATTTCTGTTGAAATACTTCCACACCGAAGAGCTGATTTTTTTGGTATTTTCACCAGGCATGTCAGTGGCCATATTCCTCCCACGGACAACAGGTGTCTCCCCGGGTGCCTGACTTAAACAAACCACCTCACCATCAGAATCCTCCTGGTCAATTTCCTCCCCAGCGCCAGCAACACCCATATCCTCCTCATCCTGGTGTACTTCAACACTGACATCTTCAATCTGACTATCAGGAACTGGACTGCGGGTGCTCCTTCCAGCACTTGCAGGGGGCGTGCAAATGATGGAAGGCACATGCTCTTCACGTCCAGTGTTGGGAAAGTCAGGCATCGCAACCGACACAATTGGACTCTCCTTGTGGATTTGTGATTTCGAAGAACGCACAGTTCTTTGCTGTGCTTTTGCCAGCTTAAGTCTTTTCATTTTTCTAGCGAGAGGCTGAGTGCTTCCATCCTCATGTGAAGCTGAACCACTAGCCATGAACATAGGCCAGGGCCTCAGCCGTTCCTTGCCACTCCGTGTGGTAAATGGCATATTGGCAAGTTTACGCTTCTCCTCCGACGATTTTATTTTAGATTTTTGAGTCCTTTTTTTACTGATATTTGGTGTTTTGGATTTTACATGCTCTGTACTATGACATTGGGCATCGGCCTTGGCAGACGACGTTGATGGCATTTCATCATCTCGGCCATGACTAGTGGCAGCAGCTTCAGCACGAGGTGGAAGTGGATCTTGATCTTTCCCTATTTTTGGAACCTAAACATTTTTGTTCTCCATATTTTAATAGGCACAACTAAAAGGCACCTCAGGTAAACAATGGAGATGGATGGATACTAGTATACTTATGGATGACGAGCGACTGCCGACACAGAGGTAGCTACAGCCGTGGACTACCGTACTGCGTCTGCTAGTATAGACTGGATGATAATGATATAAAAAATATATATATATCACTACTGCAGGACAGGTATATATTGTATAATGATGGACCTGCTGGACACTGTCAGCACTGCAGACTCCTAAACTACTAGTATGAAGAAGATAGAAAAAAAAAAACCCACCACAGGTAGGTATACAATTATGGACGAGCGACTGCCGACACAGAGGTAGCTACAGCCGTGGACTACCGTACTGCGTCTGCTAGTATAGACTAGATGATAATGATATAAAAAATATATATATATATCACTACTGCAGGACAGGTATATATTGTATAATGACGGACCTGCTGGACACTGTCAGCACTGCATACTCCTAAACTACTAGTATGAAGAAGATAGAAAAAAAAAACCCACCACAGGTAGGTATACAATTATGGATGAGCGACTGCCGACACGGAGGTAGCTACAGCCATGGACTACCGTACTGCGTCTGCTAGTATAGACTGTATGATAATGATATAAAAAATATATATATATCACTACTGCAGGACAGGTATATATTATATAATGACGGACCTGCTGGACACTGTCAGCACTGCAGACTCCTAAACTACTAGTATGAAGAAGATAGAAAAAAAAAAACCCCACCACAGGTAGGTATACAATTATGGACGAGCGACTGCCAGTGCCGACACAGAGGTAGCTACAGCCGTGGACTACCGTACTGCGTCTGCTAGTATAGACTGGATGATAATGATATAAAAAATATATATATATCACTACTGCAGGACAGGTATATATTGTATAATGACGGACCTGCTGGACACTGTCAGCACTGAATGAAGAAGATAGGAAAAAAAAAAACCACCACAGGTAGGTATACAATTATGGACGAGCGACTGCCGACACAGAGGTAGCCACAGCCGTGGACTACCGTACTGTGTCTGCTAGTATAGACTGGATGATAATGATATAAAAAATATATATATATCACTACTGCAGGACAGGTATATATTGTATAATGACGGACCTGCTGGACACTGTCAGCACTGCAGACTCCTAAACTACTAGTATGAAGAAGATAGAAAAAAAAAACCCACCACAGGTAGGTATACAATTATGGACGAGCGACTGCCGACACAGAGGTAGCTACAGCCGTGGACTACCGTACTGCGTCTGCTAGTATAGACTGGATGATAATGATATAAAAAATATATATATATCACTACTGCAGGACAGGTATATATTGTATAATGACGGACCTGCTGGACACTGTCAGCACTGCAGACTCCTAAACTACTAGTATGAAGAAGATAGAAAAAAAAAACCCACCACAGGTAGGTATACAATTATGGACGAGCGACTGCCGACACAGAGGTAGCTACAGCCGTGGACTACCGTACTGCGTCTGCTAGTATAGACTGGATGATAATGATATAAAAAAAATATATATATATCACTACTGCAGGACAGGTATATATTATATAATGACGGACCTGCTGGACACTGTCAGCACTGCAGACTCCTAAACTACTAGTATGAAGAAGATAGAAAAAAAAAACCCACCACAGGTAGGTATACAATTATGGACGAGCGACTGCCAGTGCCGACACAGAGGTAGCTTCAGCCGTGGACTACCGTACTGCGTCTGCTAGTATAGACTGGATGATAATGATATAAAAAATATATATATATCACTACTGCAGGACAGGTATATATTATATAATGACGGACCTGATGGACACTGTCAGCACTGCAGACTCCTAAACTACTAGTATGAAGAAGATAGAAAAAAAAAACCCCACCACAGGTAGGTATACAATTATGGACGAGCGACTGCCGACACAGAGGTAGCTACAGCCGTGGACTACCGTACTGCGACTGCTAGTATAGACTGGATGATAATGATATAAAATATATATATATATCACTACTGCAGGACAGGTATATATTATATAATGACGGACCTGCTGGACACTGTCAGCACTGCAGACTCCTAAACTACTAGTATGAAGAAGATAGAAATATAATGAATGACGGACCTGCTGGACACTGTCAGCAGAATGCGTTTATAGAATAAAAAAAAAAAAACACCACACGAGTGTTTAACTTTTTCAGGCAGACAATATACTGGTGGTCACTGCTGGTCAGTCACACTGGCACTCTGGCAGCAAAAGTGTGCACTGTTAAATATGTACTCCTGCTATAACTGCTCCTCAGTCTCCCCCACAATTAAGCTGTGTGAGCAGTGAGCACTACTCAGCACAGTCAGATATACATAGATGATATTATCATGCAGCACACTGAGGCTGAGCACAGATATGGTATGTGACTGTGTATCGTTTTTTTTTCAGGCAGAGAACGGATTATATTAAATAATAAATAAAACTGGTGGTTACTAGTATAACTATCAGCAAAACTCTGCACTCTCTGAGTACTCCTAATGCTCCAGTAAATCAAGTGTCTCACTCTCTATCTAAACGGAGAGGACGCCAGCCACGTCCTCTCCCTATCAATCTCAATGCACGTGTGAAAATGGCGGCGACGCGCGGCTCCTTATATAGAATCCGAGTCTCGCGATAGAATACGAGCCTCGCGAGAATCCGACAGCGGGATGATGACGTTCGGGCGCGCTCGGGTTAGCCGAGCAAGGCGGGAAGATCCGAGTCTGCCTCGGACCCGTGTAAAAAGGCTGAAGTTCGGGGGGGTTCGGTTTCCGAGAAACCGAACCCGCTCATCAGTATGAGATACACAGGCCCGTCATTTCATATGCTCTCAATGGGAAGTTGCCCAGAGGCCCCAGGAGTGTAAGGGCCCTAGGATGATAGCTGAGGTTCCCCTTTTTCCAGGGATACCAGATTTTTGAAAATCCGCTCTGTGGAACGGGAGAGATCCGACTTCAAATCAGTGGTCCCCATCTGAGTCTGTTGATTGCTCTTCCCAGCCAGAGATCCCAGGTTCTGACTGACTTAAGAGTTTTTCTGAGGGAATACTCCAAAAGCTGGGACGCTCCCCTTTTGGTAGACACTGGCATCTTGTCTCTACTGTGACCAAAACCAGAGATATCAGCCTGCCATCAGCTGGTCTCTGCTCCAGCTCCACACGCCTGGTATGTAGTTTTACATTTTCATCTGTGGATTGCTCTGGCTCCTGAACTCTGATCTCCAAGTACCCAGTATTTTCTGAAAGGTGAGACTCTCTAGTTTCTTATTCAATTGAAAGCTAAGAAATCTATTTCCAGGAACTGGAGATATCGGCAGTCAAACACGCTGCCCTCCCACCGGAAAATTATGAATATTAAGCCCACTCCACTATTCACCCCTCCCCTGTGTATTAAACACCCCCTTCCACCCTGGAAGTCATGTACTGGGGCCCCTTCATTCAGCACATGTCCTCCCTCCTGCCCCATCTTCCGCCATCTGTGCAGTAAAGAAGTAATTAGCAGAAATGACTGCTCCAGGTCCTACATACTGAGTGGAAGATAGAACACCCCTTACCGCCCGCAAGACATCAAATCTGCCACTGATAGCACCCCCCACCCCTACCACTGGAGGATGGGTTGGGGCCCCAGTGCATTGCTTTGCCCAGGGTCCTACACTGCTGTTAAGACGGCCCTGGAGACACCCACGAAACTGTTCTCTTAAGTACATTCCCAGAATTGCCCATTCAGTGGCTGCCTAGAACCAGCTGAGATGCGTACAGATCTGAGTCGCTTCATAAATTTACAAAGATGCAAAAAAAAACAACCAATATATGTGTCTCAGAAACAGGTCCCAAGTCTTCTTCTTAATATGATTTAAATTATAGATGAGTGGTTTAGATTCCCTAGAACGGATGGTATCGGGATCCCTGCGCTTGGGATACCGGCAGTCAAAATACTGACAGCGGCATCCCGAAGTTGAGGATCCCAACACCAAGGTGGTAAGAAGACTAGCCCTAACCTCCAACCCCCTAACTCCCCTAACCCAAACCCTTCTTACCCGCAGCCTGACCCTTACCCTCCCTGGTGGTGCCTAAACATAACCCCACCTCACCGCAGCCTAATCCTAACCCTCCCTCCCCAGCAGAGTAACCTTAACCCTCTGTGGGGGTTTCTAACCATAAGTCCCCCTTCCCACAATTATTTTAACCCAATTTTTCTAACAAGTTGAGGTTGGGTATGTTTTGTCAACATTCATCATTTCAACATTTAGGGGTTTATTCATGACGCAGTCAAAAGAGTGGAGAAGTGAGAGCCTGTGGAGAAGTTGCCCATGGCAACCAATCAGCTGCTCCGTACAATTGCATAGTGTGCAAATTATAAATGTTACTTCAATGCCATGGGCGACTACTTCACTGGCTCACTTCTCAACACTTTTCACTACTTCATGAATAGACCCCTTAGAAC
This sequence comes from Pseudophryne corroboree, assembly GCF_028390025.1. Classification (NCBI taxonomy): domain Eukaryota; kingdom Metazoa; phylum Chordata; class Amphibia; order Anura; family Myobatrachidae; genus Pseudophryne; species Pseudophryne corroboree. The sequence continues at coordinate 1,191,550,318 of NC_086444.1, read as the reverse complement.
ATCAGCAAACCTTTCCTGGTGGTGAAGTGGCTTCACTTGTCCTTCTCTAGTGGCTCTTCCGGTTGTCTTGTGGTTCCATATATTGTCCTACTTCTAACACATACTTTTATGCCCATGTTCATGTAAAACTTGATAGATATATGATACTTCTAATCTTGTCCTATAGGAAAACAGTTGCTATAGGCAAATAAGAAACAGATAATCATTGGGTCATTTTACCAGGTGCCCTGTACATTTTAGTAGATGACAGTTAAAGTCCAAGAGTATATCTTCTGAGGTTATGCACAACAGTACGAGTGCCCTTAATGTTTCCCATTATGATAAAAAGCTTTCTGCTTTACATTTTAATTAAGTGGTTTTATTACCAAGAATTAAGTACAATTTTAAGTATATTTCTGTTAAATAGTTATTAAATGAATTTAATTAAATTATAATCTATGTTAATAAAATATGGCATAATGCATTCTCACTGTAAATTATATGAATATCAGAAATCACCAAGGGATTTTGGGACCATATAAAAGCAATGAGGCTGTATTACATTTATACAGGTCACAAAAATCCAAGGAAACTTTTAATGTCGGTAATACACTACAGTAGGGAGTGCATTATTCCCTATAGTACTGAGGATTTCTTATTGAGTACCGAAGTGACAACCTCAGAAGTGACTGACCTCCGAATTCACTGTCTATATACTAATATTTAAAGGAGCTCATACATATAGTGGCATCACTAGTGTATTTTTACTGTACAAACTGACAAAAATGATACTACAGTACTTGCCTGTGACAGATTATGAAACTAACAATCTAAAAGCATAATTTAAAGAATAAAAATTGATACACCTATTCATGTACAGGTGAAACCCCCAGTGGGCCCCATTACCTCTAGGGATCAGGTTTCAGACTGTGCACTTGAATTGTATGTTATACATGGGTGGTACGGTTGGTGTAATGGTTAGCATTATATGGGTCATGAGTTCAATTCTCACCATTGCCCTATCTGTGTGGAGTTTGTATATTCTCCCTGTACTCCAGTTTCACCCCCACACTCGGGTAGGTAGTTGGCTCCCAACAGAAGAATTACCTTAGCGTGTATGTGTGATTGTGTTTACATGCACTTAAGGTTGACTCGATGGGCCAAGTGGTTCTCATCTGCCATCAAAATTCTAGCCACACCCGCTCTAGAGACTACCCACACCCCTAAACATTGGTCCTAACCACTGCATTCATCTTGTAGGCCTTTATGTCCCAGTCTGACAGTGAATGTAGTCATCATGCAACAACCAAGGGGGTAATTCAGAGTTGATCACAGCAACAAATTTGTTAGCAGTTGGGCAAAACCATGTGCATTGCAGAGGGAGGGAAGCAGATATAACAATTGCAGAGAGAGTTAGATTTGGGTGGGTAATTTTGTTTTTGTGCAGGGTAAATACTGGCTGCTATATTTTTACTATTTTTACACTGCAAGTTAGATTTCAGTTTGAACACACATCACCCAAATCTAACTCTCTCTGCACATGTTATATCTGCCCCCCCCCCCCCCCCCCCTGCAGTGCACATGGTTTTGCCCAACTGCTAATAAATTTGCTGCTGCGATCAACTCTGCATTAGGCCCTTAGTGGGGTGAAGTAATGCAGCCTATAAAATACGATATCACTGAGATACTTCAAAGGCGATATGCAATGTGATTTATTGACTGATCACTGGGATGAAAGGAAGGGGAGCAATTGCACCATACCTCCCGCCACCACTGCCTGTCCCGCGCCACCACCCACCGGTTCTGATGTAAGCACCGCCCCTGTCCCCCGTACACAGTGTGTACTCACTTTGCAGCTGCACGTCAGTTATTTTATATTTTTAATACAGCGATCTGGCCACCTCCTCATTGGCCACGCCCACCCCTCATTACGGGGGCATTCAAAGTTGTTGGCGCCCTGGGCGATGACCGTGATTGGTTTTGGAGGAAACTTTGGTTTAGGTCCAAACGGTAGGAAGCGGAGTACTATGGAGGCTCACACTAGGATTATACACAAAATGCTAAAAGCGCTGTACAGAGGCAGCATGTATAGGTTTCACTGACAGCACAATGAGCATAGAGATCAGCTGCTGAACCCAGATCCTGCATATTAATCTAACAGAGGCATTCTCCCACGGGTGGTATTCATGTGACCGCCGGTCAGCTGACCGACAGTCACATGACCTCCTCCACCAGCCCGACGGGTCACTGTCCCGATGGTCAGTATGCCGACCAACAGGGACTATTTCCACTCGTGGGTGTCCACGACACCCATAGAGTGGGAATAGAACCCGTGGCGACCGCAGGTCGCCACTGAGCCCGCAGCGTGGCGAGCGCAGCGTGGCGAGTGCAGCGTGGCGAGCGATGCGAGCCCACAAGGGGCTTGCTGCACTCACCCCTCCCCGCCAGGATCCCGGCGTCGGTATGCTGCCGGGATCCCGGCGCCGGTAAGCTGACCGGCGGTCAGGAGACCGCCGGTCAGCCGTACTACACCCTTCCCCACAGGTGACTAATCGACAGAGTTTTCGGCAGCAAGTAACACGGACTGCAGCAGAACTGCAGGAGTGATGGCAGCAGCAACGGTCTGGGGGACGAATTCGGCCCTGGCAAGTGCGTGGAAAAGGGGCTCGCGCATCTGGAAAGGGGGCACACGTGCACTAGCGATGGAGGAGTGCCGCGAGTTAAGGGAGCGTGGACTCGCGGCACACCCTTCTGGTAAGAATCAAGACATGAGAAATTTAGTCAGGATTGTGACAAAGACTTTGCGGGGGCTATTAAGGGGGCTAATAATTACCTTGCAAATTGGTAAATTCTCAACTTTGTGTTAATAATATAGTTGTTAAGTTTCAGTTGCAGTAGTGATATCTAATGGTTTTTACTGTACTCTGCAATAAAGGTAGTGTTGTAATGTACTCTCCTTACTTGCGTGATCTCCAAACCCAAGGGATCTGGGAAAACCTAAAGACTACGAGTCTGCACCTGGTATCCTCACATGTTGGTTGCCATGGTGTTTATTGAATTCCTCTATTATCATTAGGCATACCTGGTGTGGTGAATTTACTGAGGACTTTCATCGGGCTGCACCCACTCTGTGGAATGACCTCCCACGCACAATAAGACTCTCCTCTAGTCTCCAAACCTTTAGGCGTTCCCTTAAAACTCACCTATTCAGACAAGCCTATCACTTCCAGCACCACCCACATAACCTTCATAAGCTTTCCAATCCAATTACATTTCCACTGTACAGACCACATACAGTATACACATACAGTACAGTATCCTCACATACAGTATTTTGCCTTTATACACTTTCTCATCCTACTGACCCCAGGCCATCATCGCTGGTTGCAATGGGTAGCATCTGTCCTTGTGTATCAATGCCTATTTCTCTATAGACTGTAATCTTGCGAGCAGGGCCCTCCTACCTCTATGTCTTTCTGTATTAACCAGTTTTGTTCTATTACTGTCTTTCCAGTCGTAAAGCACAATGGAATGTGATGCGCTATATAAGAAACTGTTAATAAATAGGTGATTATAGACAACTATTGGAGGTAAGTGAACTCTGTGGTCTTTAATTGGTTACTATGACTGATTAAGGTCTTTTCTTGTGTTTATAGGGTGTTAGTGCATGGCAGGAAAGGCAGTTCAGTGGCTATTTGGATGTCCTACATTTCATGGTGTGCTCCTTGCAATACATGTGTCCATCCTACAGGGGTCAGCAGCACTGATTGTCAGGCCAGGCTTGTTATCTTGTATTGACAAGGGAGTTAGAGCCTGATACACCTTACTGGCCTTTGACAAGGGCAATTGGCCCTGCAAATTTGTGTTGTGTCATCCGTTCACATAAGGCTATTGGTCACTGATCGACTGCCCGTTCCTTTTCCTGCCACAACACACATTTATTTTTAATTGTTTGAATAAAAGTCTGACCATAATTAATGCCACTTACTGTAGTTGTTTTTATCGTTATTTTAAATATGTTAATAGTTAAATATTATAAGGTTATTCCTGTGTTTGGATGCAATCTTGAACCGGCCAGGATGGCGTTTTTTGTTTCACAGATGTGACCTCATACACTTAGCCTCTTTACGCCATATAGCACGAGACACCTGATACGACTTAGGGGCTAATTCAGACGCGATCACTGCTGAGCGTTTTGCCACAGCGGGCAATCAGGTCTGCGCATGTGTATGCACCGCAATGCTCAGGCGCGACGGTCCGCATCGACGGGGGGCGCCGGTCAGCGACAGGAAGGTGCGAAAAATCTGATCACACCGGCGAATGCACGGAGATTGAAAGGAAGAGGGCATTTGTTGGCGGCAACTGACCGATTCTAGGGAGTTTCCTGTAGGCGGCGACTATCTGATCGCAGGGATGCAAAAAACGCACCCTAGCAATCATGTGTGAATTAGCCCCTGAGATGCTCCAAGAGAAGTGGAGTAACACCTTTTCCTTTACATTTTGCATCTTACTGTAGTAACATCAAAAATGCAGCAAAAAGCTATTACAGATGTAAATAGTCAATGATTAAGCAAAAAGAAAATTAGTGGAGGAAGAGGCACAGGCAGGCCCGGCGCTACCTGCTCAGCAAAGGGATGCAGTGCAGGTAGGCGCCAGGCAGGAGAGGCGCTCTCCCTGCCCTGCATCCCCGCTGCTGCGCCTGGTCCCCCTGCTGCTGCCGGCTGCTTTCAGCTTCCTCTCCCCCTCCCTGACTCTGTGACAGCACACTGTGGAGGAAGAAATGAAAAGGGAGTGGAGCTACATGGAACTGAGGGGCGTGGCTAAACAGGACCAGGCTCATCATGCGGAGGAACAGGAGGATGGACAGCTCCTGACAGCCAGACTTCCTTTTGGTAGGAAGATGTATAAAGAGAGTGAGTGAGCTTAAGAAAGTGTATGTGTGTGTGTGTGTGTGTGTGTGTGTGTATGTGTGTGTGTGTGTGTGTGTGTGTATATCTGTTTCTGTATGTGTGTGTGTGTGTGTGTGTGTGTGTGTATCTGTGTGACTGGGTGGGCAAAATGTGTGTAAGTGGCACTACTACAGGTGGGATTTTTTGTAATCGGCACTACTAAGGGGGCATTTTGTGTAAGCGGCATTACTACGGGGTAGGATTTTGTGTAAGCGGCACTACTACGGGGTAGGATTTTGTGTAAGCAGCACTACTAAGGGGGCATTTTGTGTAAGCGGCACTACTACGGGGGGGGGGGATTTTGTGTAAGCAGTATTACTACAGGGGGAATTTTGTGTAAGCGACACTACTACAGGGGGGATTTGTGTAAGCAACACTACTACTGGGGGGATTTTGTGTAAGCGACACTACTACTGGGGTGATTTGTGTAAGCGACACTACTACAGTGGGATTTGTGTAAGCGACACTACTACAGTGGGATTTGTGTAAACGACACTACTACAGGGGGGATTTTGTGTAAAAGAAGCACTACTACATGTGGTGTTATGATGGATTCCTGCAGTTTTGTTGCTTGCACTAACGCACTGGAGCTGGTGCACCAAGAGGGGCTTTATGGCATGACTGAATCCACAGTATTAAAGGGCACGTCTGCACCTTTCTGCAAAACCCTCTAAATGTTCCTAGATTTGAAGAGTTTCCACTGACATTTTTCAGAATGGGTTAAATAAATAAAGCATCACATCAACGCAAATGAACTTCTTTTACACGTGGAAGGAACCAACAAGGTAATTTCCTGAAAGTAATGTTAAGCAGAACAAATACTGTCCATGAAGCAAATGAGAAATATGTTCCAGGGAAGTAACTAACCTTTTTAGATGAATACATTTTATTAAGCAGTTGTATAAAGAAAATAACATCATAGGGTATTAAACTTTACAAGAGCTCATTAACTGAGGCACCTAACTGTCCATAGAGACTGAACAGAAGAGAATAGTTTCCTAGGAGGTTTATGTGCAAGCACTGGAGGGAAAACCATTGCATTTTGAAGGCTCATTATGGCTACCAGAAATGTCAATGTGGTATGCAAAGTTTTCTGTGTTCACAATGTAACTTGGAGAGGCCAAGGACAAGAATGTTCTTCTTTGTTTGACAAAAATATAGAATTTTCACTGATGCATACTACAATATTCAGTCTCAGACTTCTAACAGTACAATATAGTACATTAAGGACAATGGTGACTCTCGCACTGGGAAAAAGTGGATCCTACACTCAGCTTCTGTAGGATTGGCGATATCTGGAACAGAGTCCCAGAGTTTAATGTGTGACTAGTCTTTACCAGGTTCCTCTCCAAGTGAGTATGTGCTCCACTGCAGGTCTCTTTACCAGGTTCCTCTCCAAGTGAGTATGGGCTCCACTGCAGGTCTCTTTACCAGGTTCCTCTCCAAGTGAGTATGGGCTCCACTGCAGGTTTCTTTACCAGGTTCCTCTCCAAGTGAGTATGGGCTTCAACGCAGGTTTCTTTACCAGGTTCCTCTCCAAGTAAGTATGGGCTCCACTGCAGGTTTCGTTACCAGGTTCCTCTCCAAGTGAGTATTGGCTCCACTGCAGATGACACATACTGTAGGTTGCGGTTGCCTGCCATGTTTCCCGGTGTGACATACTGATATGAAAGAAAACAATAGGGAGTATCTGGGCATCCGGTTTGGAACAATCAGGCAGTTGAGGTACGGTGGAAATGCTGTTTGAAACTTGCACTGGATTAGCAGATCATAGTAGGTGTTTGCAGGAATATACTGATGAAGACTGTGCACAGGGAACCGGTAAGTCCGTTGGTAAGTGCAGAAAGTTCCAAGGTAAGGTGATACCAATGGTAATACACAGGTAAAGCAACAATGCTTCCAGCAGGTCTTAGTATAATGCAGGTGCTGTAGCAGCACATTGGTGTATGGTAAGGCTGAGCACCACAGGAGATCGTTATCACAGTGCTAAGAGATTGCACAGGAATTCTGGATACACTCTGGGTGTGACAGGAAGATCTTGTCAGCAGACGGAGTAACTGACCAGGAACCAGGAACTAGTGGTGAGACAAGTTGTACTGGCAATGGGCTAGTGAACTTGGGAAACTTGTTGTAAATAGGGTGTTCAGGGAGCAGATTGGCTGTAGTAGTCATGTGGATTAAGGAAGTCCGGGATAAGAGCAGAGTGATCATTTGATCAGAAACAACATGGCAGCGCCCATGCTACACTGTATCTCCAGAAATGGTGTCACCCGGAATCCATGTTTGGAATGGAATGTGGAATGTGCATAGCGGGAGCTTGCCATGAGGAATTGTGACAGCGCCGGGTGAGGTACAGGTGTGTCCACATCTTTGCCGCAGTTACACCAAACTGCCCCTTTTGGCACGCCAGGTCCTGTGAGACTCTGCTATACTCAGTCGCACGCAGATATACAAGTGCCGCAAATAAAATTTATCAGCACAGTCTACTGTACAGGTGCTTCATAGTCGCATCGCGTTGCAACTTAGATGCATTTTGGAGTTGCATGGAACCTGTCAGCTCACTCGTGCCATGCATCTCCTGCTGCGTTGCATATTGAGGCTAGATGTTTGAGGGCAAATCTGTATGTGGGCTTGGAGAACCAAAATGTGACATTCTCCATGGAAGATGTTAGCAAGGATGACGGAGAAAAGGATACGTGATTCTCTGGAATCATTTTATACTCAGAGCTGCTTTATATAGTATCCGCAATTTGAGTTGGGGGCGAAGGGGGCAAATTGAGATCATGGGCACGTGACTGCAGTTTCTAAAGACCTGCCCGTCTGCCCTGATGCCAGTAAAGCTTGTCCAATTCTCATCCAATCTCACACAACCTCTGGATTTATCCAATCCTGATCATCTGGTCATAGGAAAAGATTTTTAAATCTGCTGAATATTCAGGAGAACCAATTTCCAATCACTTGACCAATATATAAGTGTGTACATTCCTGCAACTGGATTGTCTAATATTTCTCCTGATCCATCCCCGAAGCAATGTGTGAGGGGCAGCCGGTCTGCCAAAGATTGGAAGAGTGTGTATTGTGCCGTGATCCTTTCAGCAGATGGAGATGAAGATCTGCAGCAAAATTGGACAGGCATGTACTCATAGAGTGGGAGTTGTTTCTGCGACCTAGGTCTCCAGTAGGATTGTGTCTGCATACTGGTTCTGAGTTGGATCCCAGGAGGGGTGGACAAGTGTGCACTTAGCTTTAGGGGTAAAGAATCAGCCAAATAGGAGATTGCCTGGCAATGGGATTTCGGGTCTGGAGCGTGACACCTTCCTGACGCCAGGAACCCCAGCAAGGCAGCGCAACAGACTCTGGACTCAGTAAAAGGATCTGGATCCAGCATATGACAACGAAGATCACTACTGATATAACTGTTACAGACTGTTATCACATGCACAAGCTTGCTGCAGTAACAGTTTGCATATTATTTTTAGAGATGAGCGGGTTCGGTTCCTCGGAATCCGAACCCGCCCGAACTTCAGCTTTTTTTACACGGATCCGAGCGACTCGGATCTTCCCGCCTTGCTCGGTTAACCCGAGCGCGCCCGAACGTCATCATGACGCTGTCGGATTCTCGCGAGGCTCGGATTCTATCGCAAGACTCGGATTCTATATAAGGAGCCGCGCGTCGCCGCCATTTTCACACGTGCATTGAGATTGATAGGGAGAGGACGTGGCTGGCGTCCTCTCCATTTAGATTAGAAGAGAGAGAGTGAGATTGAGACAGAGACACTTGATTTACTGGAGCTTAGGAGTACTAGAGAGTGCAGAGTTTACTAGTGACTGACCACTGACCAGTGACCACCAGTGCAGTTTTATTTAATATAATCCGTTCTCTGCCTGAAAAAAACGATACACAGTGACTCAGTCACATACCATATCTGTGCTCAGCCCAGTGTGCTGCATCATCTATGTATAATATCTGACTGTGCTCACACAGCTTAATTGTGGGGGAGACTGGGGAGCAGCCAGTTATAGGTTATAGCAGGAGCCAGGAGTACATATTATTAAAATTAAACAGTGCACACTTTTGCTGCAGGAGTGCCACTGCCAGTGTGACTGACCAGTGACCGGACCACACTGACCACCAGTATAGTATACTATATTGTGATTGCCTGAAAAAGTTAAACACTCTTCGTGTGACTTGTGTGGTGTTTTTTTATTCTATAAAAAACTCATTCTGCTGACAGACAGTGTCCAGCAGGTCCGTCATTATATAATATATACCTGTCCGGCTGCAGTAGTGATATATATATTTTTTTTATATCATTATTTATCATCCAGTCGCAGCAGACACAGTACGGTAGTTCACGGCTGTAGCTACCTTTGTGTCGGCACTCGGCAGTCCATCCATAATTGTATACCACCTACCCGTGGTTTTTTTTTTCTTTCTTCTTTATACATACTACATCTCATTATCATCCAGTCTATATTAGCAGCAGACACAGTACAGTACGGTAGTCCACGGCTGTAGCTACCTCTGTGTCGGCACTCGGCAGTCCATCCATAATTGTATACCACCTACCCGTGGTTTTTTTTTCTTCTTTATACATACTACATCTCATTATCATCCAGTCTATATTAGCAGCAGACACAGTACAGTACGGTAGTCCACGGCTGTAGCTACCTCTGTGTCGGCACTCGGCAGTCCATCCATAATTGTATACCACCTACCCGTGGTTTTTTTTTCTTTCTTCTTTATACATACTACATCTCATTATCAACCAGTCTATATTAGCAGCAGACACAGTACAGTACGGTAGTCCACGGCTGTAGCTACCTCTGTGTCGGCACTCGGCAGTCCGTCCATAATTGTATACCACCTACCCGTGTTTTTTTTTTCTTTCTTCTTTATACATACTACATCTCATTATCATCCAGTCTATATTAGCAGCAGACACAGTACAGTACGGTAGTCCACGGCTGTAGCTACCTCTGTGTCGGCACTCGGCGGTCCATCCATAATTGTATACCACCTACCCGTGGTTTTTTTTTTCTTCTTTATACATACTACATCTCATTATCATCCAGTCTATATTAGCAGCAGACACAGTACAGTACGGTAGTCCACGGCTGTAGCTACCTCTGTGTCGGCACTCGGCAGTCCATCCATAATTGTATACCACCTACCCGTGGTTTTTTTTTCTTTCTTCTTTATACATACTACATCTCATTATCATCCAGTCTATATTAGCAGCAGACACAGTACAGTACGGTAGTCCACGGCTGTAGCTACCTCTGTGTCGGCACTCGGCAGTCCGTCCATAATTGTATACCACCTACCCGTGGTTTTTTTTTCTTTCTTCTTTATACATACTACATCTCATTATCATCCAGTCTATATTAGCAGCAGACACAGTACAGTACGGTAGTCCACGGCTGTAGCTACCTCTGTGTCGGCACTCGGCAGTCCATCCATAATTGTATACCACCTACCCGTGGTTTTTTTTTCTTCTTTATACATACTACATCTCATTATCATCCAGTCTATATTAGCAGCAGACACAGTACAGTACGGTAGTCCACGGCTGTAGCTACCTCTGTGTCGGCACTCGGCAGTCCATCCATAATTGTATACCACCTACCCGTGGTTTTTTTTTCTTGCTTCTTTATACATACTACATCTCATTATCATCCAGTCTATATTAGCAGCAGACACAGTACAGTACGGTAGTCCACGGCTGTAGCTACCTCTGTGTCGGCACTCGGCAGTCCGTCCATAATTGTATACCACCTACCCGTGGTTTTTTTTCTTTCTTCTTTATACATACATACTACATCTCATTATCAACCAGTCTATATTAGCAGCAGACACAGTACAGTACGGTAGTCCACGGCTGTAGCTACCTCTGTGTCGGCACTCGGCAGTCTGTCCATAATTGTATACCACCTACCCGTGGTTTTTTTTTCTTTCTTCTTTATACATACATACTACATCTCTTTATCAACCAGTCTATATTAGCAGCAGACACAGTACGGTAGTCCACGGCTGTAGCTACCTCTGTGTCGGCACTCGGCAGTCCGTCCATAATTGTATACCACCTACCCGTGGTTTTTTTTTTCTTTCTTCTTTATACATACATACTACATCTCTTTATCAACCAGTCTATATTAGCAGCAAACACAGTACGGTAGTCCACGACTGCAGCTACCTCTGTGTCGGCACTCGGCAGTCCATCCATAATTGTATACCACCTACCCGTGGTTTTTTTTTCTTTCTTCTTTATACATACATACTACATCTCTTTATCAACCAGTCTATATTAGCAGCAGACACAGTACAGTACGGTAGTCCACGGCTGTAGCTACCTCTGTGTCGGCACTCGGCAGTCCATCCATAATTGTATACTAGTATCCATCCATCTCCATTGTTTACCTGAGGTGCCTTTTAGTTGTGCCTATTAAAATATGGAGAACAAAAATGTTGAGGTTCCAAAATTAGGGAAAGATCAAGATCCACTTCCACCTCGTGCTGAAGCTGCTGCCACTAGTCATGGCCGAGACGATGAAATGCCAGCAACGTCGTCTGCCAAGGCCGATGCCCAATGTCATAGTACAGAGCATGTCAAATCCAAAACACCAAATATCAGTAAAAAAAGGACTCCAAAACCTAAAATAAAATTGTCGGAGGAGAAGCGTAAACTTGCCAATATGCCATTTACCACACGGAGTGGCAAGGAACGGCTGAGGCCCTGGCCTATGTACATGGCTAGTGGTTCAGCTTCACATGAGGATGGAAGCACTCAGCCTCTCGCTAGAAAAATGAAAAGACTCAAGCTGGAAAAAGCACAGCAAAGAACTGTGCGTTCTTCGAAATCCCAAATCCACAAGGAGAGTCCAATTGTGTCGGTTGCGATGCTTGACCTTCCCAACACTGGACGTGAAGAGCATGCGCCTTCCACCATTTGCACGCCCCCTGCAAGTGCTGGAAGGAGCACCCGCAGTCCAGTTCCTGATAGTCAGATTGAAGATGTCAGTGTTGAAGTACACCAGGATGAGGAGGATATGGGTGTTGCTGGCGCTGGGGAGGAAATTGACCAGGAGGATTCTGATGGTGAGGTGGTTTGTTTAAGTCAGGCACCCGGGGAGACACCTGTTGTCCGTGGGAGGAATATGGCCGTTGACATGCCTGGTGAAAATACCAAAAAAATCAGCTCTTCGGTGTGGAAGTATTTCACCAGAAATGCGGACAACATTTGTCAAGCCGTGTGTTCCCTTTGTCAAGCTGTAATAAGTAGGGGTAAGGACGTTAACCACCTCGGAACATCCTCCCTTATACGTCACCTGCAGCGCATTCATAATAAGTCAGTGACAAGTTCAAAAACTTTGGCCGACAGCGGAAGCAGTCCACTGACCAGTAAATCCCTTCCTCTTGTAACCAAGCTCACGCAAACCACCCCACCAACTCCCTCAGTGTCAATTTCCTCCTTCCCCAGGAATGCCAATAGTCCTGCAGGCCATGTCACTGGCAATTCTGATGATTCCTCTCCTGCCTGGGATTCCTCCGATGCATCATTGCGTGTAACGCCTACTGCTGCTGGCGCTGCTGTTGTTGCTGCTGGGAGTCGATGGTCATCCCAGAGGGGAAGTCGTAAGCCCACTTGTACTACTTCCAGTGAGCAATTGACTGTTCAACAGTCCTTTGCGAGGAAGATGAAATATCACAGCAGTCATCCTGCTGCAAAGCGGATAACTGAGGCCTTGACAACTATGTTGGTGTTAGACGTGCGTCCGGTATCCGCCGTTAGTTCACAGGGAACTAGACAATTTATTGAGGCAGTGTGCCCCCGTTACCAAATACCATCTAGGTTCCACTTCTCTAGGCAGGCGATACCGAGAATGTACACGGACGTCAGAAAAAAACTCACCAGTGTCCTAAAAAATGCAGTTGTACCCAATGTCCACTTAACCACGGACATGTGGACAAGTGGAGCAGGGCAGGGTCAGGACTATATGACTGTGACAGCCCACTGGGTAGATGTATGGACTCCCGCCGCAAGAACAGCAGCGGCGGCACCAGTAGCAGCATCTCGCAAACGCCAACTCTTTCCTAGGCAGGCTACGCTTTGTATCACCGGTTTCCAGAATACGCACACAGCTGAAAACCTCTTACGGCAACTGAGGAAGATCATCGCGGAATGGCTTACCCCAATTGGACTCTCCTGTGGATTTGTGGCATCGGACAACGCCAGCAATATTGTGTGTGCATTAAATATGGGCAAATTCCAGCACGTCCCATGTTTTGCACATACCTTGAATTTGGTGGTGCAGAATTTTTTAAAAAACGACAGGGGCGTGCAAGAGATGCTGTCGGTGGCCAGAAGAATTGCGGGACACTTTCGGCGTACAGGCACCACGTACAGAAGACTGGAGCACCACCAAAAACTACTGAACCTGCCCTGCCATCATCTGAAGCAAGAAGTGGTAACGAGGTGGAATTCAACCCTCTATATGCTTCAGAGGTTGGAGGAGCAGCAAAAGGCCATTCAAGCCTATACAATTGAGCACGATATAGGAGGTGGAATGCACCTGTCTCAAGCGCAGTGGAGAATGATTTCAACGTTGTGCAAGGTTTTGATGCCCTTTGAACTTGCCACACGTGAAGTCAGTTCAGACACTGCCAGCCTGAGTCAGGTCATTCCCCTCATCAGGCTTTTGCAGAAGAAGCTGGAGACATTGAAGGAGGAGCTAACACGGAGCGATTCCGCTAGGCATGTGGGACTTGTGGATGGAGCCCTTAATTCGCTTAACAAGGATTCACGGGTGGTCAATCTGTTGAAATCAGAGCACTACATTTTGGCCACCATGCTCGATCCTAGATTTAAAGCCTACCTTGGATCTCTCTTTCCGGCAGACACAAGTCTGCTGGGGTTGAAAGACCTGCTGGTGAGAAAATTGTCAAGTCAAGCGGAACGCGACCTGTCAACATCTCCTCCTTCACATTCTCCCGCAACTGGGGGTGCGAGGAAAAGGCTCAGAATTCCGAGCCCACCCGCTGGCGGTGATGCAGGGCAGTCTGGAGCGACTGCTGATGCTGACATCTGGTCCGGACTGAAGGACCTGACAACGATTACGGACATGTCGTCTACTGTCACTGCATATGATTCTCTCAACATTGAAAGAATGGTGGAGGATTATATGAGTGACCGCATCCAAGTAGGCACGTCACACAGTCCGTACTTATACTGGCAGGAAAAAGAGGCAATTTGGAGGCCCTTGCACAAACTGGCTTTATTCTACCTAAGTTGCCCTCCCACAAGTGTGTACTCCGAAAGAGTGTTTAGTGCCGCCGCTCACCTTGTCAGCAATCGGCGTACGAGGTTACATCCAGAAAATGTGGAGAAGATGATGTTCATTAAAATGAATTATAATCAATTCCTCCGCGGAGACATTGACCAGCAGCAATTGCCTCCACAAAGTACACAGGGAGCTGAGATGGTGGATTCCAGTGGGGACGAATTGATAATCTGTGAGGAGGGGGATGTACACGGTGATATATCGGAGGATGATGATGAGGTGGACATCTTGCCTCTGTAGAGCCAGTTTGTGCAAGGAGAGATTAATTGCTTCTTTTTTTGGGGGGGTCCAAACCAACCCGTCATATCAGTCACAGTCGTGTGGCAGACCCTGTCACTGAAATGATGGGTTGGTTAAAGTGTGCATGTCCTGTTTTGTTTATACAACATAAGGGTGGGTGGGAGGGCCCAAGGACAATTCCATCTTGCACCTCTTTTTTCTTTTCTTTTTCTTTGCGTCATGTGCTGTTTGGGGAGGGTTTTTTGGAAGGGCCATCCTGCGTGACACTGCAGTGCCACTCCTAGATGGGCCCGGTGTTTGTGTCGGCCACTAGGGTCGCTTATCTTACTCACACAGTCAGCTACCTCATTGCGCCTCTTTTTTTCTTTGCGTCATGTGCTGTTTGGGGAGGGTTTTTTGGAAGGGACATCCTGCGTGACACTGCAGTGCCACTCCTAGATGGGCCCGGTGTTTGTGTCGGCCACTAGGGTCGCTTATCTTACTCACACAGTCAGCTACCTCATTGCGCCTCTTTTTTTCTTTGCGTCATGTGCAGTTTGGGGAGGGTTTTTTGGAAGGGACATCCTGCGTGACACTGCAGTGCCACTCCTAGATGGGCCCGGTGTTTGTGTCGGCCACTAGGGTCGCTTATCTTACTCACACAGCTACCTCATTGCGCCTCTTTTTTTCTTTGCGTCATGTGCTGTTTGGGGAGGGTTTTTTGGAAGGGACATCCTGCGTGACACTGCAGTGCCACTCCTAGATGGGCCCGGTGTTTGTGTCGGCCACTAGGGTCGCTTATCTTACTCACACAGCGACCTCGGTGCAAATTTTAGGACTAAAAATAATATTGTGAGGTGTGAGGTATTCAGAATAGACTGAAAATGAGTGAAAATTATGGTTTTGAGGTTAGTAATACTTTGGGATCAAAATGACCCCCAAATTCTATGATTTAAGCTGTTTTTTAGGGTTTTTTGAAAAAAACACCCGAATCCAAAACACACCCGAATCCGACAAAAAAAATTCGGTGAGGTTTTGCCAAAACGCGGTCGAACCCAAAACACGGCCGCGGAACCGAACCCAAAACCAAAACACAAAACCCGAAAAATTTCCGGCGCTCATCTCTAATTATTTTATGTTTTTTTATGTCTGTAAAGTGACTTTGAGTTCTGTTAGAGAAAAGCATTATATAAAGTTTCAGAGTTGACTAATGTACTGTATATATCAGAGATAAATGTGGAAAATACAGTATTTATATCATAGGACTAAACTCAATTTCATATGAGGTGCTTTCAAGTCTTATTGTAAACCGCTACTTAGTCAGTCTATTTGATTTGTGAATACAAAAGCTTTGGAGTGTGGATAATTCCCGAGTGATGAGCATTACGTCATTTGAGGGTGGGCTATGATATAATTGGGGACAGAGTGGCATTAACCTCTGGGAGAGCCCATGTGCATTACCCCTCCCCCATGCTTCCATGCAGTGGACTGACCCTACCTCTTTCCGGTTCCATATTTTGTGTGTCATTTTACATACATAGTATCTAAGGTTGAAAAAAGACAATTGTCCATCGATTTCAACCTATTTGTGGTCTCCCATGCAGGATTATTTGGTCTAAAATTTTGACTGATGCTGATGTCTGCCGTTGCGTTTTATCCCTCTTTTTATAGTAACTATAGTGCGTGACTATGCACCATAACCCTGGATGTCCTTATCCATTAGGAATTTATCTAACTCATTCTTAAAGGTGTTGACTGAGTCTGCCATTACAACTCCCTCAGGCAGGGAATTCCAAACACGTATTGTCCTAAAAAGCCTTTACGCCGTATTGTGTGGAATCTCCTCTCCTCTAACCTGAGCGAGTGTCCATGAGTCCTCTGTGTTGATCTAACCAAAAACAGGTCCCGCGCAAGATCTGTGTATTGTCCCCTTATATATTTGTAGATGTTGATCATGTCCCCTCTTAGTCTCCTCTTTTCCAGTGTAAACATGCCTAGTCTTGCAAGCCTTCCTCGTATTCCAGCATATTCAGGGTGTTTGGTACAAGCAGAGAAGACAGGAAAGTGCCAGAGTCATTATTATCCCCTGTGCCCTCCCAGTTGGTGTCCCAGTTCAGGGTGTGCAGTGCATGGGTCTGTGTGTACACTGCACCTGTTATGGCAGAGATTGGGGACATGACCAGATTCTAAAATCTGATAACAAGTGAAGAGGGGATAAACACAACTCCCTAAATTTGCTTAGAGCCTGCACAGGGTTAATTTACACATGTACATACACTTACACACTAGGGTTAATTTTCTGGAGCCAATTAACATAATAACATAGTAATATAGTTGATAAGGTTGAAAAAAGACAGTTTGTCCATCGAGTTCAACCTATAATTAACCTAATTATTAGAGGGTGTATCCCTGGATTTTTTTTTCAGCTAAAAATGTGTCCAACCCTTTTTTAAACTTCAATTGAGTCAGCCAAGACAACCTTCTCCAGCAGAGAATTCCCTATCTCAACCGTCCTCATGAAGAAACCCTTCCTTCACTGGGTTTGAAAGGGTTGGGTTCATGTTACCGATGCCGGGACACCAAGCTCTAGTTTGGCGGCAGGGGGGGGGGGGGGGGGGGACCACAATGAAACCCCTTACGGGCTGGCTGTGCTCACCACAAAGTCTATCTCGCCTGCCTATCTCTCCGCAGTCTGAGCTGACTAGGAGGAGACTTGGCTCCATTTCTCAGAATGAGACGCAGAGGATGACATAAGATGGAGTTCCTGGGTGGAGAACGTGTCTGTCTTGTGTTGAATGCCCAGAGCTTTATTGTCCCCGGCGCACACACAGAGAGATGGCGGGAGGGAGAGGTGGTGTTTGTCTCAGCCTGATGTGACAAACATCAACCAGGACATTGTGGGGGCACAGGGGGATCATAGTGGTATAATGGGACAGTGCATGGGTATTTGGGGTCACAAGGGGCAGTACAGGGGAATATGAGGTTCATAGAGGCAGCGCAAGGGTACATGGGGCACAGAGGCAGTGCAGAGGTATAGGTAACACAAGGGCAGGGGTATAGGGGGCACAGGTGACAGCACAGTGGTATACGGAGGCACAGAGGAAACGCAGAAGTATATGGGGGTCACAGAGGCAGTGCAGAGGTATTAGGAGGGTACAGAGGCAGGGAACTCTCACCCTGGGCGCCACAAAGTCTAGAGCTGGCGCTGTAACCAGAGAAATACCATTACACAATGCCGTGCCTATACCACAGAGATATGCTAGAACTAATGAAATAGATCAGTGGTTCTTAAACTCGGTCTTCAGGACCCCACACAGTGCATGTTTTGCAGGTAATCCAGCAGGCACACAGGTGTATTAATTACTCACTGACACATTTTAAAAGGTCCACAGGTGGAGCTAATTATTTCTGTGAGAAGACCTGCAAAACATGCACTGTGTGGTGTCCTGAGGACTGAGTATGAGAACCTGTGAAATAGATCATAGGTTCTCAAACTCGGTCCTCAGGACCCCACAACAGTGCATGTTTTGCAGGTCTCCTCACAGAATCACAAGTGAAATAATTAGCTCCACCTGTGGACCTTTTACAATGTGTCAGTGAGTAATTAAATTAAATTAATACACCTGTGCACCTGCTGGGTTACCTGCAAAACATGCACTGTGTGAGGTCCTGAGGACCGAGTTTGAGAACCTGTGAAATAGATAGCATACTTACTATATATACTTGCCTGCCTGACCCTCTCCATGAGGGAGAAAATGCTCTGTTCCTGGACTTTCCTGGTAATGTATGATTGCCATCACCTGTGGTGAGCTAGTTAGTTGATAAGAAATGTGTTCCACCACAGGTGATGGCAATCATATATTACCAGGAAAGACCAAGAACAGAGCATTTTCTCCCTCATGGAGAGGGTCAGGTAGGCAAGTATGATTTGGAGTTGCTGTGTCTATAAAAAGAAGTTGCCATTTTCTACTTCTGTAGCTCTAAAGCAATCCTTTCAGAGGCATTTATGTGCAGTTTTCCTACAATCTAATTCGTTAAAAAGAAGAGGCATTTTATAACATATTAGGAGTGTATCGGAAGCATCAAAGTGCTTTAAATATGCCGCAAAGACGCCATCTGTACGTCGCCCAAAGCTTCTTCTGTTTATTTCCGTTTTGTTAAGTTTTGGAGAAAAATAAATAAATAAATAAATAAATAAACGTCCTCTCTGATTTACAGCTGGGGCACGCCATTGCCGTGTAATAGATTTCTGGTTTACCTAACAGATCAGTACAGCAAGCCGTGCGCAGTACTAACAGGCAGTGGCTTATAGATTGCATTGTTTCCACCGCAGCTCTGCTCTAAGTCGTCTGATTACTTAATTAGGCCATTTAGAATCACGGCACAAACTGCTACGCAGCACAGCTGTCTTCTGCGTTAACTCATTGGCAGGATAACCTTTATCAAGGCGAAAATTCAAAGATCAGCATTAACATGAGCAGCCATAAATAGGAATCTCTTTTAACCTTATGCTCAGAGCTGACATTTTTTTTTCCTCTCCTTGTTGTTTTCATTACAGTAAAATACAGAATAATCAGTAAGCACAAACTGAGACATCTGAGCTGCGGACGCTGAAATCCAGTGGATAATTGCTTATTTTCATGTAATCTTTTCATTCACAGAGAAAATTTACAGATGGAAAGAGCTGGCGAGGAGAGCACAGATTCTCCGAAATGATGCAGAATATATTGCTCGGTGCTCAGAGCCTCATGTTTCATTTGCAGAGTCTCTGCAGTGTAATGCGTTAAGCCGTGGCGGTGGCTGACTTGGATAGATACAGGACCGGTTAGAGGCAGAAATTATTGCTTCCTGGCTTCATTGCAGAATAAAGTAGAGAAAAATAACACGAGAAAACAATTTGGATAATAAGGACTCGCTACGGTTCGGTCTTTCGGTGCTTGGCATTAGAGCTTGTTAACACAAATGGGTCAAAATAATTATTCTTTTTCTAAATGGCAGGTAGGGGGACTGAATGCGGCTTGCATGCAATAGCAGCCATTTTTGCAACCAGCCACGACAGTCTATTTGTAAAGCTGGGCGTACACTGTTATTTATTATTTATTCTTATTGTTTATTACCAGTTATTTATATAGCGCACAGATATTCCGCAGCGCTTTCCAGAGAATATTTGTCCATTCACATCAGTCCCTGCCCCAGTGGAGCTTACAATCTATATTCCCTACCACATGAACACACATTCACACTAGGGTTCATTTTTGTTGGGATCCAATTAGCCTGCCGGTATATTTTTGTAGTGTGGGAGGAAACCGGAGTACCCGGAGGAAACTCACGCAAGTACAGGGAGAAAATACAAACTCCACACAGTTGGGGCCATGGTGGGAATTGAACCCATGACCTCAGTGCTGTGCGGCAGTAATGCCAACCGTTACACTATATCCGTACACTATACAAGTATTTGGCAGATCATCTGCCAGAGCTGTATAGTGTGTGCCCAGCTGTTTCGAATGTGAGTATCCGCCCGTCTCTGCGAGTATCCATGAGTTCGCATGCGCCTGAGTTATGTCGCCCACTGATTTTCCAACCGCTGCTATATCATTAGTATTGAGGCTTACACCCAAACATCTATCCAAAACAGCCATCCCAGTTGCGTTCAGACACCTCAACCAAACGCAGAAGTCTGGTAACAAGCCCATGACACTCCCACAAAACGCAGCTCTTCCAAGTTTCTGAATAGTCCCACACAGAAACTCCTATTTCATGCCAGGCATCATCCGCTGGAGGTGAGACCTGATTGAAGCTACTTGCTCCTGTGGATGCATCGTGTGACCAATTCATAGAACATGTTTGCAGTATTAGATGCAGGGGCAGTCACCAGAGTTGTGAGATGCTTCTGAACCTCCTGATACATCCATAACAAAGCAATGAGGAAGGCTAGTCAGATGCTTGGCTGCATTGGGAGAGGAATCAGCAGCAGAAAGAAAGAAGTAATAATGCCACTGTATAGGTCTTTGGTACGGCCTCATCTAGATTACTGTGTTCAATTCTGGAGGCCATATCTTCAAAAGGATATTAATTCATTAGAAACTGTACAAAGGAGGACAACTAAAATGGTGCATAGCCTTCACCATAAAACATACACGGAAAGACTAAAAAATCTCAAAATGTATAGAGAAGGGAAAGAGGGGACATGATAGAAACTTTCAAATATATCAACAGTTTAACAAGATCCAAGAGGGAAACATTCTCCAAATGAAGAGAAGCAATAGGACACGAGGACATGCACTGAGACTGGAGGGGGGGGGGGGGGGGTTCAGGGGAAATTTGAGGAAAAACTAATTCACAGAAAGGGTAGTGGACAAGTGGAATAGCCTCCCGTCAGAGGTGGTAGAGGCTAAGACAGTAGAGCAATTTAAACATGCATGAATTAGACATAAGGATATCCTTACAAAGAAATAAAGATCAAATAAGGTTAGAGATAAAAAAAATATGGTATAAAAAAAAAAGGTGCAGACTAGATGGGACAAGTGGTTCTTATCTGCCGTCAAATTCTATGTTTCTATCAGAATCAGGCGCAATGTGAGCAACCTTCTTTTTATAAACCTGATGTCTGCATGAAAGAGAGGGATATGGATTAGAAAATGGCGCTGAGTGGGAAAAAGAGCTGCCTAGGTATATTACGGTGGGACCCACCCGCCACTTTATAAACAGACAATGTAAGGGTTAAATATACCTCGGGCGCTACCACTTCAAATCAAAAAAGAAAAAGAACAGTCCAATAAATAATCAAATAACAGATAAAAAATAATAAATAAATAAAAGTCCAAGTGTATTTACATAGTTGTTGAGGTTGAAAAAAGACAAATGTCCATTGAGTTCAACCTGCATAATAATTTTTATATTAATTACATGCTGTATCCCTGGATATTTTTTTCCGCTAGGAATTTATCTAATCCATTTTTAAACTTATTGATTGAGTCCACCAATACATTTTTCCAAAAATTACTTGTCCTTGGTTTACTTCAAGCGTCTTCTCTTGCACGAAGATGTATGAGCTTGCACAATTATCACCAGAACATGCATAAAAAAAGAAGAGGAAATGCATATAGTGCAATCTTTCTTTTCCAAAAGAAGTCGCAATTTATTTTCCAGTAAAAACAAGAGTATAGCCATATTTCTCATTCCATACAATAAATAGAATTTCCACCATAGACTCTAGATAAAAGTGGAGTTGTACTGTGCCAAGCTCCTGGCAAGAAGCACTGGAGTGAGCAATAAGTGTAGGTGCATACACACGGAGCGATATAACTGAGCGATTTTGACTATATAGTCAAAATCGCTCAGAAAGTTAGTGCAGATCGCTCCGTGTGTACACAGCCAGCGATAGCGATGCGCGTCCCCGCTAGGTCGCTATCGCTGGGAAAAATAGTCAGTGCAGGCAAGTCAATTTTGGCTATGTCGCTGCAAAAGTTAGTCAAAATCGCTGACACTTTAAGAGGCCAGCGATTTTTCCCAGCGATAGCGATGTGCAGGCGGCGGTGGTGCGGGCGGCGGCGGGTTGTGGCGGCGGTGCGGGCGGCGGCGGGTTGCGGCAGCGGTGCGGGCGGGTTGCGGCAGCGGTGCGGGCGGGGGAAATTTACCTTTCTATTGCAGAGTTTGGCAGCGGAGCGGTACCAGTTTCAAAAATGGCGCCTCAGCGTCATTTTTGAAATTCAAGATGGCCGCCGCGAGCCAATCACGGCTCGCCGCGTCATCGCCCCGCCCCCTCCCGCTGACTTATATAAGTCAGCGCGAGGCAGCGGCTGTCAGTCCGACGGCGGAGGAGGAGCGGAGAAGAGCTCCTGAAGACGCCGTGGAAGTCCTGGATGGGCGGCGGCTATGCAAAAGAGCTTAGCAGCCGCCGCCCACCAGGTGAAGATGCTGGAAGTCCTGGGAAGGCGGCGGCCATGCAAAAGAGCTTAAAGGCCGCCGCCTCCCAGGTGAAGACGTCGTGGAAGTCCTGGATGGGCGGCGGCTATGCAAAAGAGCTTAGCAGCCGCCGCCCACCAGGTGAAGACGCCGGAGCAAGACCCCAGAAGCCCTGGGGAGGTGGCGCCCCCCCAGGTGAAGACGCCGGAAGCCCTGGGAAGGCGGCGGCCATGCAAAAGAGCTTAAAGGCCGCCGCCCCCAGGTGAAGACCCAGTTTAATAAAGGATTTTTAAAAGAATGTGTTGTGTTTTTTTTTAAATATTTTCTTTACAGGTGGACTACAGGTGCCAGCGGGCCTTTTATGTCCGGGCATGCTGGCACTTGTGGTTCTCCAAGTGCCAACATGCTGGGGCAGGCTTGCTGGGACCTGTAGGCCTCCTGTAAAGAACAATATTACTATTGAAAGGCTATCAGCCTCCCATCCACCGGGCCACGGATGGGGGGGACAGCCTCGGGCTTCACCCCTGGCCCTTGGGTGGCTGGAGGGGGGGACTCCTTGATTTAAGGGGTCCTCACTCCTCCAGTGTACCCCGGCCAGGGGTGACTAGTTGGGGGGGTAATGGCACGGCCGCAGGGACCAATATAAAAGTGTCCCCTGGCTGTGGCATTATCTCCCTGGCTAGTGGAGCCCGGTGCTGGTTTGGAAAATACGGGGGACCCCTATGTCTTTTGTCCCCCGTATTTTTTAAACCAGGACCGGACGCAGAGCCCGGTGCTGGTTGTCTAAATATGGGGGAACCCTACTCATTTTTTCCTCTGTATTTTAACAACCAGGACTGGCTCAAAGAGCCCGAGGCTGGTTTTACATAGGAGGGGGGACCCCACGCAATTTTTTTTTTTTTTTAACTTTCAGCTATTTAAATACCAGCCACCCTGTAAAATCGTCCTATATATGACACTCATCCCCTTATTTAAATGAGATAGTCAAAATCTCCCATAGCCAAAATCTCCCATAGCCAAAATCTCTTGCATAGTTAGACAAAATCTCTGGTAAAGTTAGTCAAAATCTCCTACTGCCAGTTCAAGGGAAAAGTTAGTCAAAATCTCTCATAGCCAAAATCTCTCCGTCTGTATGCACCTGGCTCCGGAGTCCTT
The DNA here is from genome assembly GCF_028390025.1 of Pseudophryne corroboree. NCBI lineage: Eukaryota > Metazoa > Chordata > Amphibia > Anura > Myobatrachidae > Pseudophryne > Pseudophryne corroboree. The sequence goes on along the minus strand of NC_086444.1, from coordinate 1,191,526,769 downwards.
CCTTCCTCCCTCCACGCTGTTCACCAGAAGCAGGACACAGCATGTTCCCCCAAAAATTGTGCATGCCTCTGTCATGTGGAGAAGACCAGCAGTGATGCCAGCTACCACGGTGATGGAAAACTGTGCAGGTTCTAGAATTAGCAATATCGATGCCTTCAGTATATGTTTTTAATGTTCACATGTGGGTGAAGATTTCACATTGTGAATGCCGACATTGTGATAAGGACAGTACTATTTTAGCTTAAAAGTAATCCTAATTGTTGCCTAACCCTGCCCAAATTGCATGTGTCAGCATTGTTACAGTCAACACTCACGGTTGACATTATGTCAGTGTTGACATTGTGGCTATCCACGGGGTGTCTCAAAATTTTAAATATGCCGACATCCTGAATAACAACATTCCAAACAGCCTGACATTTTGAATGTCGATGCGTTGACTGGAACCGTTCAATGAACACTGCATTTGCACTGAATGGTGCTCCGTGCTGACAACTTACAGTAGGGAACAATGGCCCTCATTCCGAGTTGATCGCACGTAGCAACTTTTTGCTGCTGGTGCGATCAACTAATCTCCGCCTATGGGGGAGTGTATTTTAGCATAGCAGGGCTGCGATCGCTTGTGCAGCCCTGCTATGCTAAAAAAGTTTCACACAAAACAAGACCAGCCCTTGACAAACCCTGTGCGACGTATCCAGCGATGCAGGTCCCGGCTTTGACGTCAGACATCCGCCCTCCGTTTGCCTGGACACGCCTACGTTTTTCTTACCACTCCCCAAAACATCTGGAAACGGAACGCCTCCCGCCTGTCCATCTTCTTGTGAACGCCGATGCGATCACATTTGTCGATGGCAGCGTCGTTGCCCGGCGACGATCCAACGACACGCGTGCGCAATGCATCCGCCGAGCATTTCTGACTCATTCATACCGCAGTGAAAAACCGCTGCGTGCGAACGGTCGGAATGACCCCCAATGTTCCCTATTGCGAGGGGTTATCTTATGCACAGTTTGAAGCCTTGCGGAAAAATCCTCTTGGTGACTTCTGGTGCACTGAGACCATGTAAATGGACTTACAACCATATACTGTGCTGGGGGTGCTATTTAGTTCTGTACTGTAAATGCAATTAATATGAATAATAAATCCACATGGCCGGGAGGAACACAGCACAGCTCACCTTCTGCAGTACGGCAACTTGAAGCTACATTCAGTCACTTGCTGTCTGCAGCTCATTCTTTTAGTTAACGAGAGTTTATTGACATCTGAGGAAGTGAGCACAGAACACTGGAACTGATGTTAACTGAAAGAAAAACCTCGAAGGAGCAATGTCACTTTCAACTGTGTGTGTAATAGAGGACTAATAGCCCTGTTACACCTCGGGTCTGAGCTGTGTACAGCAAGTCTGAGAACACAGCCGAAATTTGCTGTAGCACAGATGCTGAGCTGTGATGTGTATACCCAGGCTAGAACACCACATTTGTATCAGACACATGCTGATTGGCGCTGGTTGTCACTATGGCAGTTGTGGTGTCTCTCTTGTAGTGGTAATAATCCAGTCAAGCTGTCTAGCACAAGAGCTGGTGGAGTATGTTGGAAGGGGGGCATGTTTCTAAATATATAGATATATGTATATGCAGGGTGATTCAAAAGTTGCAGTACACCCTTTTGTTTCAAAAACTGTGCAGAAAATGGGAAAACTGAATACTCCAGTAAGGTATAGGTAAGGTGGGCTATTTTTTAGGGTGTGTACCAGACATGGGCGCCATCTTGAAATCATCCATCTTGACTCTAAATTTTTTTTTTTCAAATGGAAAGGGAGTCATGTAACATGTCAAACAACATCAATTTGCTGAAAAGTTTATTGCTGCAAACAGATTTGAAATAGCGGTTGTGGTTCAAAAGTTACAACACATTTTTTGTTGTAGGTAACTGAAGACGGCTTTGACAAAAGAGGAGAATTGAGGTAATTCTGATGTCTGGAAAATGAAGTTTCAGTGTCATAGCTGCAGATTTTAACAACCGGCACCCAAAAACACCTCCAATGTCACATAACACTGTCAGGTGCCTAATTTCCAAATTCCAAAAAACTGGGACTGTGGCTGACAAGTCATGGAGTGGTCATCCAAAAAGGGCTACTGACGCGACAACCTCAACAATGGTTTTGGTATCCTTCGTGAAGAGACAAAGGCCCTCATTCCGAGTTGTTCGCTCGCTAGCTGCTTTTAGCAGCATTGCACACGCTAGGTCGCCGCCCTCTGGGAATTTATCTTCGCTTAGCAGAATAGCGAACGAAAGATTAGCAGAATTGCGAATAGAAATTTCTTAGCAGTTTCTGAGTAGCTCGAGACTTACTCCTACACTGCGATCAGCTCAGGCCGTTTCGTTCCAGGTTTGACGTCACATACACTCCCTGCATTCGGCCAGCCACTCCCCCATTTCTCCAGACACTCCCGTGTTTTATCCTGGCACGCCTGCGTTTTTCCGCACACTCCCAGAAAACGGTCAGTTTCCGCCCAGAAACACCCACTTCCTGTCAATCACACTCTGATCACTTCAACGATGAAAATTCTTCGTTCGGACATGAGTAAATCTACTAAGTTTTGTGCTAAAATACTTAGCGTATGCGCACTGCATACCATGCGCATGCAAATTTTTGCCTTAATCGCTCCGTTGCAAAAATCGTCAACGAGCGAACAACTCGGAATGACCCCCAAAATGCAGTACTCGACATTTCACATCAAAATGACCTAAATTCTCTCCTCTTTTGTCAAATTGTCTAATTTGTCCACCTCTTTCACTGTTGTATTATCCAAGTGATTTTGTATGTAATTCATACTTTTGTTAGTATATCTATGTCTGTTATATTGGAGTAAAAATGGAAGTCACTTCACTAAGCTTTAAACATCTAATACTGACAGTTTGATTGTTTTTATATTTGCAATGGAAAATCCGATGCACTTATCTTCATAATAAAAATATATCATTTATAAAATAATTAGGATTAAACATGGAACCTTTTTCTGTTTTAGGGTTCTTCTGTACCACTGTAATCCTATCAATGGTATATCAGTGTGAATTTATTACAGTATATCCGTGAACTATTTCTGTCACCAGATTGGAAGTGTTATATTTGTATAGGTATGTAAATGTTTATAGTTTATGGTGAATCCCGCGGGTTAAAAAAACACCTAATATACTGACCCGTTATTTAATATTATAATTTCTCTACCTTTAGGGCAATCCTTTTGGGATGCCATCTCCTATTTTCATCTAAACAAACGGTTCGCATCTTCTCCTTTTCTTTGTTATTTGATATGCTATCACATCGATTGATTCATAATTAGAACCTGTCCATTATAGATTGACGGTCTTTAAAGACAGATTCAAGCAGTGAGCGTGACCATACAGTAAACCTGATATTTAATCGGTATGTGGTCATTTAAAAACTACTCAAATATATAAATTTTGAGTACCAGTGGTAGCATTATAATGTTCCTCCCCTTTTTCCCCCCATTTTTTAAATGAAGGTGTACACCCCTGATGAAGTCTTTTATAGATGAAACGCTTAGGGTTCATCAATCAATACCTGCCATGTTCTGATATATGCAAATTCCACCCAGAGCTCACACCTCTTGCTAAAGGTGAGGGTGGAATCTATTCCAATTGTTTGTACTCAGACATGTGTTTAGATTTATTGGTTTTATGATATTGTGTATGTCCTTTTAATATTTTAAGAAGTAAAAGAAAATCTTGCACAATATGTCTGATTTTTCTTTTGTTTTGGGTGATTTTTGTTGAGGGGATATATAAACCTCGACACACTGAACATTGGTTGATCCACTGAAGGAACAGCTTCTGAACTAAATTTCCAGTCATATACATATTAGTGCAGAGATATTGTTTTTGTTTGTATACAGGCTGGATAGGCGGCACTCAGGAGACGATGTTACAGCGGAGAGTCAAATTTTATTTGCATACATAGCCATATGTGGAGGAGTGCCGGGAATAATTGCTATATATATATATATATATATATATATATATATATATATATGTGTGTGTATATATATATATGGGGAGTGAGGGATAAATAGCGACCAACGGAGTCACTCAATGAAGTAAAATTGGCAATAATACATATAATAAACTATTTATTACTATTATTACCATATAAATAAGACATAAAAAGACATATATAAAAAATGGGACAACAGTACAATCACAGCTGAACTAAAACACTTAAAAATGAATCTATAAAAACTACAATAAGATCAAGTAAGCAGATTTTCATTATCTGGTATGAGGTAAGTACAGGTCTCCCAACGCGTTTCGTCACTTGGACTTCATCACAGGGCTGCCCCTGTGATTACCATTTATATAGTAATAAATTGTTTATTATATTTATTATTGGTACTTTTACTTCATTGAGTGACACCGTTGGTCGCTATTTATCCCTCACCCCCCCCCCCCCATTCCTTATGCATTTTTCAGGGAATTACCACCCCTGTTTATATTGAGGGACCCAGCTGACGCCCTGTTAGTAACACAGGGGAGTGTCACATTGTATTGTCAGTCACACAACATATCTGATTTATATCACATGTGGCGCAGTAATAATCCTTGTTTTTTTATATATATATATATATATATATATATATACAGCAAATCCCATATGTATGGGAAGGATGGCACTCCACGGGCTTCTTAAATAGAGTATATTTATTTGTCCAACGTTTCAAGGCTTAAACAGCCTTTTTGTCAAGGTGCTGAAAAACAAATCATGAAAAGTGCTTACCTTATATAGCAAAGTGAGACTACAGCAGCTTCCGTGCAGCCCACCTTCCGGACGCCGTCCTCGAGGTCCCTGACGTCATCAATCACGGACCGACTGTAGTGCAATGCATTGTGGGGCGGTTACCATGGGAACCCGTGTGTGACGCGGGTTCGGCGCCCTCTGTGGTGGAACTTGTGTATAAGGTTGATAAGCAGCAATCGGTAACTATGGTGAGGAGGGGAGGTCCCAGGCGCACTGCAGGGATGCATCTGCAGAGAAATAAACATGGTGAATGAAATAAAACGTAATAAGTTAAATAATAATGTGTGTGATAATTAACATGAGATCAGGGAATTAATATGGAACTGTAACTATTATGATAGTTGACATATGATCTATCTTATGCAGGGGACAAAATATGTTAAATAAATGATTTAAATTATTCTAGAAGAGTATTCCAAGAAATTGTATCATTTAGTCCCTTGGGATAGATGGTACCCAGTGTGTAGATCCATCTAGACTCCAAAATGAGTAATTTTTTTGCTCGATCTCCTCCCCGTGCGTCTTCTGGCACGTGATCGATGATTTTATATTTAAGAGTTGACATTTGATGTTTCGCTTCTCTAAAGTGCAGTGCCACCGGTTGTTCAGGGATCTTGATCTTTTGTTCCAAAGAAGATTTAATAGCAGATCTGTGTTGCGCCATGCGCTCTTTGAACATGCGGGTTGTTTAGCCTACATAGCTCATGCCACATGGGCAAGTAATAATGTATACCACAAATCTTGTGGTACATGTTACTGGATGTCGGATTTTGTATTTGGTTCCCAAATGTGGATGGTAGAAAGTGGTTCCAATTTCCATGTAGCGGCATGTAATACAAGAAGCGCACCTATAACAACCTGTTTTTTTATACTAGGTGTTAACAGATTTAGAAAGCAAGGGAGTGATATCGCTTTTCACAAGGATGTCTTTGAGGTTTCTACCCCTTTTGAAGCACGTCATGGGTTTGCTCTTGTGTAAAATGCTATAAGAAAATATAACCAGGCGCTAATAAATCATCACCACATCCTGGTGATCAAATTAATAGTATTAAAATTTGTATACAAATAATACTATGATTAATAAATACCTAAGCTGCAGGAGAGAGCTCGACTTGGGGTAAATCAAGTCAAAAAGAACCGGTAATTAGAAATCTCCGGTAACACTAAACCACTGAACAAATCCCCTCTTGCGCTATAAATAATATGGTATGGCTCAAAAGTTCAAAATAAAAACAAATTAATAATTTCATATAATCTATATTTTTATTATTTAGTGAAATATAGACATATGTATCTATATATATACTCTCAAATAAACTATTAGATCGGTCAATAAAATCACTAACAGTATCTTTGCATATCTAAAGGAGGTGGATCTGGGTAAACTCTGTGCACAGAGAATAAATTTTTTTTACCAAAAATGTATAAAACTCAGTCCATATGTTGAAATGAAAAACAAATTGCCAACTGTGATTTGCACCCTTGCTGTGTATTGAATTTCCTCTATAAGCTGCCACTCGTTATAGGAAATGTTATTGTGCAGAAATGATCGCTCCACACTGGAGCCTTACGTGTAGCTCACACCGGTTGTTGTACCACGGGAGAATCCAATGACAGATGAGGCGGTCTCGGGCTGCGGGAATGGCGCTGCACTGGCGCCTGCTGTGTTGAGTGTTTTACCCGACTTCCAAGCTCTATGAGTCCACACCTCTACGTGCCGTATGCAGACACCACAGTCGCGGTTGTGATCTCCCGATCTCCGGTTTGTCCACAGATGTTACCGCTAGCTGATGTGGTAATTTGGGGGTGCAATGAAGGCTGGTACAAGGGTCCAATGCTCTGCTTCTGACGCGTTTCGCTCCTCTCACAGGGGCTTCCTCAAAGAATCTTTGAGGAAGCCCCTGTGAGAGGAGCGAAACGCGTCAGAAGCAGAGCATTGGACCCTTGTACCAGCCTTCATTGCACCCCCAAATTACCACATCAGCTAGCGGTAACATCTGTGGACAAACCGGAGATCGGGAGATCACAACCGCGACTGTGGTGTCTGCATACGGCACGTAGAGGTGTGGACTCATAGAGCTTGGAAGTCGGGTAAAACACTCAACATAGCAGGCGCCAGTGCAGCGCCATTCCCGCAGCCCGAGACCGCCTCATCTGTCATTGGATTCTCCCGTGGTACAACAACCGGTGTGAGCTACACGTAAGGCTCCAGTGTGGAGCGATCATTTCTGCACAATAACATTTCCTATAACGAGTGGCAGCTTATAGAGGGAATTCAATACACAGCAAGGGTGCAAATCACAGTTGGCAATTTGTTTTTCATTTCAACATATGGACTGAGTTTTATACATTTTTGGTAAAAAAAATTTATTCTCTGTGCACAGAGTTTACCCAGATCCACCTCCTTTAGATATGCAAAGATACTGTTAGTGATTTTATTGACCGATCTAATAGTTTATTTGAGAGTATATATATAGATACATATGTCTATTTTTCACTAAATAATAAAAATATAGATTATATGAAATTATTAATTTGTTTTTATTTTGAACTTTTGAGCCATACCATATTATTTATAGCGCAAGAGGGGATTTGTTCAGTGGTCTTGTGTAAAATGGCTAAATCAGGGTCTGAACTTACTATGGGCCATAAGGCTCTAGTCGCCCTGGGTACCACAGAGGTGCCTAGCGTGAACTCTGTAATGAACGGCAGTAGGTTGTTTTGTTTATTAAGAGGAGAAACATTCAGTAATTGCTGCTTAGCAACCTTATACACAAGTTCCACCACAGAGTGCGCCGAACCCGCGTCACACACACGGGTTCCCATGGTAACCGCCCCACAATGCATTGCACTACAGTCGGTCGGTGATTGATGACGTCAGGGACCTCGAGGACGGCGTCCGGAAGGCGGGCTGCACGGAAGCTGCTGTAGTCTCACTTTGCTATTTAAGGTAAGCACTTTTCATGATTTGTTTTTCAGCACCTTGACAAAAAGGCTGTTTAAGCCTTGAAACGTTGGACAAATAAATATACTCTATTTCTCTAACGTCCTAGTGGATGCTGGGGACTCCGTCAGGACCATGGGGATTAGCGGCTCCGCAGGAGACAGGGCACAAAAATAAAGCTTTAGGATCAGGTGGTGTGCACTGGCTCCTCCCCCTATGACCCTCCTCCAAGCCTCAGTTAGGTTTTTGTGCCCGTCCGAGCAGGGTGCAATCTAGGTGGCTCTCCTAAAGAGCTGCTTAGAAAAAGTTTTTAGGTTTTTTATTTTCAGTGAGTCCTGCTGGCAACAGGCTCACTGCATCGAGGGACTTAGGGGAGAGAAGTGAACTCACCTGCGTGCAGGATGGATTGGCTTCTTAGGCTACTGGAGAAGCAGGCGGCAGAAGACTTTTCAGTCTTCCTGAGGTAGCGCACAGCACTGCAGCTGTGCGCCATTGTTGTCAGCACACTTCACACAGCGGTCACGGAGGGTGCAGGGCGCTGGGGGGGCGCCCTGGGCAGCAATGTATAATACCTTTTTTATGGCTAAAAATACATCACATATAGCCCCTGGGGGCTATATGGATGTATTTAACCCCTGCCTGGTCTCAGAAAAACGGGAGAAGAAGCCCGCCGAAAAGGGGGCGGGGCCTATTCTCCTCAGCACACAGCGCCATTTTCCCTCACAGAAATGCTGGTGGGAAGGCTCCCAGGCTCTCCCCTGCACTGCACTACAGAAACAGGGTTAAAACAGAGAGGGGGGGCACTGATTTGGCGATATGACTACATATATTAAAATGCTATAAGGGAAAAGCACTTATATAAAGGTTGTCCCTGTATAATTATAGCGTTTTTGGTGTGTGCTGGCAAACTCTCCCTCTGTCTCCCCAAAGGGCTAGTGGGTCCTGTCCTCTATCAGAGCATTCCCTGTGTGTGTGCTGTGTGTCGGTACGTGTGTGTCGACATGTATGAGGACGATGTTGGGAGGCGGAGCAAATTGCCTGTAATGGTGATGTCACTCTCTAGGGAGTCGACACCGGAATAGATGGCTTATTTAAGGAATTACGTGATAATGTCAACACGCTGCAAGTCGGTTGACGACATGAGACGGCCGGCAAACATATTAGTATCTGTCCAGGCGTCTAAAACACCGTCAGGGACGTTATAATGCCCATTTTACCTCAGTCGGTCGACACAGACACAGACACGGACACTGACTCCAGTGTCGACGGTGAAGAAACAAACGTATTTTCCTTTAGGGCCACACGTTACTTGTTAAGGGCAATGAAGGAGGTGTTACATATTTCTGATACTACAAGTACCACAAAAAAGGGTATTATGTGGGGTGTGGAAAAACTACCTATAGTTTTTCCTGAATCAGATAAATTAAATGAAGTGTGTGATGAGGCGCGGGGTTCCCCCGATAGAAAATTATTGGCGGTATACCCTTTCCCGCCAGAAGTTAGGGCGCGTTGGGAAACACCCCTTAGGGTGGATAAGGCGCTCACATGCTTATCAAAACAAGTAGCGGTACCGTCTCCAGATACGGCAGCCCTCAAGGAGCCAGCTGATAGGAGGCTGGAAAATATCCTAAAAAGTATATACACACATACTGGTGTTATACTGCGACCAGCAATCGCCTCAGCATGGATGTGCAGCGCGGGGGTGGCTTGGTCGGATTCCCTGACTGAAAATATTGATACCCTTGACAGGGACAGTATTTTATTTACTATAGAGCATTTAAAGAATGCATTTCTATATATGCGAGATGCACAGAGGGATATTTGCACTCTGGCATCAAGAGTAAGTGCGATGTCCATATCTGCCAAAAGATGTTTATGGACACGACAGTGGTCAGGTGATGCAGATTCCAAACGGCACAAAGATGTATTGCCGTATAAAGGGGAGGAGTTATTTGGGGTCGGTCCATCGGACCTGGTGGCCACGGCAACTGCTGGGAAATCCACCGTTTTTACCCTAAGTCACATCTATCCAGAAAAAGACACCGTCTTTTCAGCCTCAGTCCTTTCGTCCCCATAAGCATATCTGCCCAGGGATAGAGGAAAGGGAAGAAGACTGCAGCAGGCAGCCCATTCCCAGGAACAGAAGCCTTCCACCGCTTCTGCCAAGTTCTCAGCATGACGCTGGAGCCGTACAGGACCCCTGGATCCTACAAGTAGTATCCCAGGGGTACAGATTGGAAAGTCGAGACGTTTCCCCTCGCAGGTTCCTGAAGTCTGCTTTACCAACGTCTCCCTCCGACAGGGAGCCAGTATTGGAAACAATTCACAAGCTGTATTCCCAGCAAGGTGATAATCAAAGTACCCCTCCTACAACAAGGAAAGGGGTATTATTCCACACTATATTGTGGTACTGAAACCAGAAGGCTCGGTGAGACCTATTCTAAATCTGAAATATTTGAACACTTACAAAGGTTCAAATCAAGATGGAGTCACTCAGAGCAGTGATAGCGAACCAGGAAGAAGGGGACTATATGGTGTCCCGGGACATCAGGGATGCTTACCTCCATGTCCCAATTTGCCCTTCTCACCAAGGGTATCTCAGGTTCGTGGTACAGAACTGTCACTATCAGTTTCAGACGCTGCCGTTTGGATTGTCCACGGCACTCCGGGTCTTTACCAAGGTAATGCCCAAAATGATGATTCTTCTTCGAAGAAAATGGACGACCTCCTGATAAGAGCAAGGTCCAGAGAACAGTTGGAGGTCGGAGTAGCACTATCTCAAGTAGTTCTACGACAGCACGGGTGGATTCTAAATATTCCAAAACCGCAGTTGTTTCCGACGACACGTCTGCTGTTCCTAGGGATGATTCTGGACACAGTCCAGAAAAAGGTGTTTCTCCCGGAGGAGAAAGCCAGGGAGTTATCCGAGCTAGTCAGGAACCTCCTAAAACCAGGAAAAGTGTCAGTGCATCATTGCACAAGAGTCCTGGGAAAAATGGTGGCTTATTACGAAGCGATTCCATTCGGCAGATTCCACGCAAGAACTTTTCAGTGGGATCTGCTGGACAAATGGTCCGGATCGCATCTTCAGATGCATCAGCGGATAACCCTATCTCCAAGGACAAGGGTGTCTCTCCTGTGGTGGTTACAGAGTGCTCATCTTCTAGAGGGCCGCAGATTCGGCATTCAGGATTGGATGCTGGTGACCACGGAAGCCAGCCTGAGAGGCTGGGGAGCAGTCACACAGGGAAAAAATTTCCAGGGAGTGTGATCAAGTCTGGAGACTTTTCTCCACATAAATATACTGGAGCTAAGGGCAATTTATAATGCTCTAAGCTTAGCAAGACCTCTGCTTCAAGGTCAGCCGGTATTGATCCAGTGGGACAACATCACGGCAGTCGCCCACGTAAACAGACAGGGCGGCACAAGAAGCAGGAGGGCAATGGAAAAAACTGCAAGGATTTTTCGCTGGGCGGAAAATCATGTGATAGCACTGTCAGCAGTGTTCATTCCGGGAGTGGACAACTGGGAAGCAGACTTCCTCAGCAGGCACGACCTCCACCCGGGAGAGTGGGGACTTCATCGGGAAGTTTTCCACATGATTGTGAACCGTTGGGAAAGACCAAAGGTGTACATGATGGCGTCCCGCCTGAACAAAAAACTGGACAGGTATTGCGCCAGGTCAAGAGACTTTCAGGCAATAGCTGTGGACGTTCTGGTAACACCGTGGGCGTACCAGTCGGTGTATGTGTTTCCTCCTCTGCTTCTCATACCCAAGGTATTGAGAATTATAAGACGTAGAGGAGTAAGAACTATACTCGTGGCTCCGGATTGGCCAAGAAGGACTTGGTACCCGGAACTTCAAGAGATACTCACAGAGGACTCATGACCTCTGCCGCTAAGAAGGGACTTGCTTCAGCACGTACCATGTCTGTTCCAAGACTTACCGCGGCTGCGTTTGACGGCATGGCGGTTGAACGCCGGATCCTAAGGGAAAAAGGCATTCCGGAAGAGGTCTTTCCTACCATGGTCAAAGCCAGGAAGGACGTGACCGCACAACATTATCACCACATGTGGCGAAAATATGTTGAGTGGTGTGAGGCCAGGAAGGCTCCACGAAGAAATTTCAACTCGGTCGATTCCTGCATTTCCTGCAAACAGGAGTGTCTATGGGCCTCAGATTGGGGTCCATTAAGGTTCAAATATCGGCCCTGTCGATTTTCTTCCAGAAAGAATTGGCTTCAGTTCCTGAAGTCCAGAAGTTTGTCAAGGGAGTACTGCATATACAACCCCCTTTTGTGCCTCCAGTGGCACTGTGGGATCTCAACGTAGTGCTGGGATTCCTCAAATCACATTGGTTTAAACCGCTCAAATCTGTGGATTTGAAATATCTCACATGGAAAGTGACCATGATGTTGGCCCTGGCCTCGGCCAGGCGAGTGTCAGAATTGGCGGCTTTGTCTCACAAAAGCCCATATCTGATTGTCCATTCGGACAGGGCAGAGCTGCGGACTCGTCCCCAGTTTCTCCCTAAGGTGGTGTCAGCGTTTCACCTGAACCAGCTTATTGTGGTACCTGCGGCTACTAGGGACTTGGAGGACTCCAAGTTGCTAGATGTTGTCAGGGCCCTGAAAATATCGGTTTCCAGGACGGCTGGAGTCAGGAAAACTGACTTGCTGTTATCCTGTATGCACCCAACAAACTGGGTGCTCTTGCTTCTAAGCAGACGATTGCTAGTTGGATGTGTAGTACAATTCAGCTTGCACATTATGTGGCAGGCCTGCCACAGCCAAAATATGTAAATGCCCATTCCACAAGGAAGGTGGGCTCATCCTGGGCGGCTGCCCGAGGGGTCTCGGCATTACAACTCTGCCGAGCAGCTACGTGGTCGGGGGGAGAACACGTTTGTAAAATTCTACAAATTTGATACCCTGGCTAAAGAGGACCTGGAGTTCTCTCATTCGGTGCTGCAGAGTCATCCGCACTCTCCCGCCCGTTTGGGAGCTTTGGTATAATCCCCATGGTCCTGACGGAGTCCCCAGCATTCACTAGGACGTTAGAGAAAATAAGATTTTACTTACCGATAAATCTATTTCTCGTAGTCCGTAGTGGATGCTGGGCGCCCATCCCAAGTGCGGATTGTCTGCAATACTTGTACATAGTTATTGGTACAAAAATCGGGTTATTATTGTTGTGAGCCGTCTGTTCAGAGGCTCCTACGTTGTCATACTGTTAACTGGGTTCAGATCACAAGTTGTACGGTGTGATTGGTGTGGCTGGTATGAGTCTTACCCGGGATTCAAAATCCTTCCTTATTGTGTACGCTCGTCCGGGCACAGTATCCTAACTGAGGCTTGGAGGAGGGTCATAGGGGGAGGAGCCAGTGCACACCACCTGATCCTAAAGCTTTATTTTTGTGCCCTGTCTCCTGCGGAGCCGCTAATCCCCATGGTCCTGACGGAGTCCCCAGCATCCACTACGGACTACGAGAAATAGATTTATCGGTAAGTAAAATCTTATTTTAAGAAGCCCGTGGAGTGCCATCCTTCCCATACATATGGGATTTGCTGTGGATTTCTCGTAGGAACGGCACCCCGGCAGCTGCAGAGCATTACAGAGTGCCTCTCAACACATGTTTATATATATATATATATATATAATATATATATATATAATTTTTTTTTTCTTTGTACTTAAGTTGTGTACACATGTTGAGATTTTGGCTATACACGATTCTTACTGTGCGATGTGACTGTGGTTGGTTTCGCAAGCCTAGATGACTGTGCTTGCGATACTGACTATGTGCGATTTTGGCTAACTGTCAATTTTGACTATACTTCTATACTAGATAGTCAAAATTGACTTGCCTGCACATTCTATCTAGGCTTGCGATACCGACCTCGAGGGACCACCGACCTTGAGGTGACTTTTCACATTGCGATCTGCACTAACTTTCCTTGTGATTTTTTACTATACAGTCAAAATCGCAAGCAAAAATCTCACCGTGTGTACACACCTTACCACTGACAAAAAGGTGTTTTGTGGGGGGAAATTTCAGTCCTCATAATAGCGGTGGAACAATCTCCCTTATTAAATAATTGTGGAAATGCAGTGTTCCTGTGATTGCTGGATATTGCGGCTTTGTACATGAGGTTACCTGAAGTTAACATTAGGCAATTTTTATTTTTTATTTTTGGTGAATTGTTGAAAATTGGACACAGTAACCAATAGGCTAAATAAATTCACCTATCTTTCAACCCCCAAAATAAAAAATAAATAAATGTTTGTTGTAAAGCATTTTTTTGTGTACATATAAGCAACCACCTGTAAACATACATACCTGTCCCCCACAGCTTTTTCATTGTGCCACCAATTCAGCCGTCACCCCCTCCTGACCCTATCCAACTCCTCACCCCATCTACTGCTAATTTGCACAATCCATATGGTCCTGCTCTGCCTTTCTATCACATAATTTTTATAACTGCATCATTATTCCTCTTCCACTTCCTTCTTCTCTTTTGTTGAGTGAGACATGGTTGTCTTACACACTGGCTCCTGTCAATATCATTTCATTACCAACTCCCTCCACCTCCTGGCTATCACTGGCACTTGGATCACTCAACATAACACCATTTCTCCCATGCAGAGCCGGCCCTAACCAATATGATGCCCTAGGCAAGATTTTGGATGGTGCCCCCTAGCACCACCGCTGGTTCCGCCTCTGACCTTGCACCTCTTTCCCAGCACCATCACCCCTCATCCATAGCAGTCTTTATTTTGGGGTTTGTTCCCCCTATATTTTAAATAGGAACAGTTAGCACATTTGGCGCACAGCCCAAAAAGTGGTATGTTTTTGCTGGCAAGGGGCATGGCCACACAATAGTAACCCCAATTCCAATTACGTCACACAGTACTGTAACTTTATTCACATTTGATCATGCGATAGTGTCCATAATTCATATTACATCCCACAGTAGTATCACTTTACCTTATAAACGTTACTTCTCACAGTAGTGCCCCTTATTCACATTACATCACACTGAATTACTCCTTATTCACATCACACCACACCCAATTGCTCTTTATTCACATTAGACGACACAGTAGTGCCATTTCTATATGCAACGCCACATAGTAGAGCACCTTATACACATAATGCCACACAGTAATGCCCTTTACACATATGAGACACATTATTAATGTCCTTATAAACATAATGCTCCTTACACATTATGACAACCTTTATTAATGCCCATTTACATGTAATGTCCCTTACACATATGCCGCACATTATTAATGCCCTTATACACATAATGACACACATAGTGCCCCCTACACATTTGCTGCACATTATTAGTGCCCTTATACACATAATGACACACATAGGGGTAAATTTACTAAGCTCCCGATTTTGACCGAGATGCCGTTTTTTCATCAAAGTGTCATCTCGGTAATTTACTAAACACTAATCACGGCAGAGATGAGGGCATTCGTAATTTTTTGCAAGTCCAAGTAAAAAATTACGAATGAATACACCATCGGTCAAAACGCGGCTGTTTAAGTATGAATCTCGGTCATTTACTAAGAAGTGCAAAGCAAAAAACAAACAAACACTGCCGTGAAAAATTACAACTCGTAAAAAAGTGCTAAAAAAAAACAGACCTACTTTTTTTTTCCGTGATTGGATAGGCATGCAGGGATCCATGAGATCCGTGCATGTATATCAGTGGGAAGGGGTGGGAAAGTTGTTATTTTATTAAAAAAAATTGCGTGGGGTCCCCCCTCCTAAGCATAACCAGCCTCGGGCTCTTTGAGCCGATCCTGGTTGCAGAAATATGGGGAAAAAATTGACAGGGGTTCCCCCATATTTAAGCAACCAGCATCGGGCTCTGCGCCTGGTCCTGGTTCCAAAAATACGGGGGACAAAAAGAGTAGGGGTCCCCCGTATTTTTAAAACCAGCACCGGGCTCCACTAGCTGGACAGATAATGCCACAGCCGGGGGTCACTTTGATATAGTGCCCTGCGGCCGTGGCATCAAAAATCCAACTAGTCACCCCTGGCCGGGGTACCCTGGGGGAGTGGGGACCCCTTCAATCAAGGGGTCCCCCCCCCCAGCCACCCAAGGGCCAGGGGTGAAGCCCGAGGCTGTCCCCCCCCCATCCAATGGGCTGCGGATGGGGAGGCTGATAGCCTTTGTTGTAAAAGAAAAGATATTGTTTTTAGTAGCAGTACTACAAGGCCCAGCAAGCCTCCCCCGCATGCTGGTACTTGGAGAACCACAAGTACCAGCATGCGGCGGAAAAACTGGCCCGCTGGTACCTGTAGTACTACTACTAAAAAAATACCCAAAAAAAGACAAGACACACACACCGTGAAAGTATAATTTTATTACATACATACACACATACATACATACTTACCTTAAGTTCCCACGCAGGTCGGTCCTCTTCTCCAGTAGAATCCAAGGGGTACCTGTTGAAGAAATTATACTCACGAGATCCAGGGGTCCAGGCTCCTCGGGAAATCCAGGGGTAATCCACGTACTTGAAAAAAAAAAAAAAAACGGTGTCCCGACCACGAACTGAAAGGGGACCCATGTTTGCACATGGGTCACCTTTCCACGAATGCCAGAAACCCACTTTGACTTCTGTCTAAGTGGGTTTCTTCAGCCAATCAGGGAGCGCCACGTTGTAGCATTCTCCTGATCAGCTGTGTGGTCCTGTCCTCACTGACAGGCAGCACACGGCAGTGTTACAATGTAGCGCCTATGCGCTACATTGTAACCAATGATGGGAACTTTCTGCCCTGCGGTTGACCTAAAGTGACGTCACCGCTGAGCAGAAAGTTCCCATCATTGGTTACAATGTAGCGCATAGGCGCTACATTGTAACACTGCCGTGTGCTGCCTGTCAGTGAGGACAGGACCACACAGCTGATCAGGAGAGTGCTACAACGTGGCGCTCCCTGATTGGCTGAAGAAACCCACTTAGACAGAAGTCAGAGTGGGTTTCTGGCATTCGTGGAAAGGTGACCCATGTGCAAACATGGGTCCCCTTTCAGTTCGTGGTCGGGACACCGTTTTTTTTTTTTTTTCAAGTACGTGGATTACCCCTGGATTTCCCGAGGAGCCTGGACCCCTGGATCTCGTGAGTATAATTTCTTCAACAGGTACCCCTTGGATTCTACTGGAGAAGAGGACCGACCTGCGTGGGAACTTAAGGTAAGTATGTATGTATGTGTGTATGTATGTAATAAAATTATACTTTCACGGTGTGTGTGTCTTGTCTTTTTTTGGGTATTTTTTTAGTAGTAGTACTACAGGTACCAGCGGGCCAGTTTTTCCGCCGCATGCTGGTACTTGTGGTTCTCCAAGTACCAGCATGCGGGGGAGGCTTGCTGGGCCTTGTAGTACTGCTACTAAAAACAATATCTTTTCTTTTACAACAAAGGCTATCAGCCTCCCCATCCGCAGCCCATTGGATGGGGGGGGACAGCCTCGGGCTTCACCCCTGGCCCTTGGGTGGCTGGGGGGGGGACCCCTTGATTGAAGGGGTCCCCACTCCCCCAGGGTACCCCGGCCAGGAGTGACTAGTTGGATTTTTGATGCCACGGCCGCAGGGCACTATATAAAAGTGACCCCCGGCTGTGGCATTATCTGTCCAGCTAGTGGAGCCCGGTGCTGGTTTTAAAAATACGGGGGACCCCTACTCTTTTTGTCCCCCGTATTTTTGGGACCAGGACCAGGCGCAGAGCCCGATGCTGGTTGCTTAAATATGGGGGAACCCCTGTCATTTTTTCCCCCATATTTTTGCAACCAGGATCGGCTCAAAGAGCCCGAGGCTGGTTATGCTTAGGAGGGGGGACCCCACGCATTTTTTTTTATTATTTTAAAGTGTTTAATTTAAAAAAAATAAATAAATAAACCCCAGCACGGATCACACAGATCCGGCCGAGATTGATTGTAAAAAAAGTCGGCAGTGTTTTGCTAATCACTGCCGTAAAAATAGAAAAAAAACCACGAATGACATCGACATCGGAACAAAAGAAAAACCCGAATACGACAGCTTAGTAAATTAGTCGTAATCAATTCAAAAAGTTGCAGTTTTACACTTTCGATGTCATTCGTGATTGAACTTTGACCTGAAACGGGAAAATACGAATCTTAGTAAATTTACCCCACAGTGCCCCCTACACATTTGCTGCACATTATTAGTGCCCCTATACACATAATGACACACATAGTGCCCCTTACACATATGTTGCACATTATTAATGCATTTTTACATGACACACATAATGCTCCTTACACATATTCCGAACACTACTGCACAACCAACCTACTCACATGCACAGAGCACTCACACTGCCACTAACACTGTGACATACAGATGTGTCCTCATAAATCTTGCCTTAGTGCTAATGTCGGGTACATGTTTTTAATGAAAATGCATCTTATTTGCATTGTTATGTGGCTAGGATGCACAAGCAGCTTCTGCTGATTAAACTGATATATGAGTATATCTATATACATACTGTGTGAGACTGGCTGTATCTGCATATGAAATGCTACACATAGAATACAGGCATGCTGCATATCATTTTAATCAGCAGAAGCTGCTGATGCCCCTAGGCATATCAAATGCCCTAGGCAATTGCCTAGTTTGCCTATGCCTATGGCCGGCTCTGCTCCCATGCTTTATCTTTCTTTCTCTCTCTCTCTCTCTCTGCAGACTCTCTTTCCAACACCTGCCCTGGTGACTGGCAAGGTAATGGTGATATCCTTCCTTCCAACCCAGTGCACTTACTCAGTAGTTCTATCTTTGCCCTCTAAAATTCTCTCTCTTTACTCCTCTCTTGATCTCACACAATGGATCCCCTCTCCTTCTCACTCTTGATCTCATTTTCTCCTACCACTGTTACATCTCTGATCTGACCAACCTCTCGTTCCCCATCTCGGACTATCACCTGAGTCACTCTGGCTCATTGTCATTTTAGCACCTTTCGAGTCAATCCTCACCTGACCCAACCTAGACACCATTGACCCTTACTCTTTCCTCTTCCCTTGAATCACTTCTTTCCATCTCCACCTTTTGCTGTTCTGGCAGTTACTATCAATCTCTGATAGTTCACACCCACCCTTGGTTCTCTACCTACAAAAGTGTTTCTGAACCTTGGAACAACATTGTATATAATACCACTCACTAGGGACATTTCCTCCCAAAATCCAGGTCCACTGGGCTCCTCTTGCTGGTCAACCCAACCTTTTCTCAACTCTCCCACAACTTTCATCTACTGTAAGTCTGTTCCCTCTTTTCATCCTCCTCCTCCTCCTTGACCCCATTCCCTCTTACTTCCTCCATCTTTCTCTCTCACAATGAATGCTCACGCCTCACCTATTTCATTTCTCACTCTCCTCTAGCACTGTCCCTCCTTCGTTAAACATTTATTTGTCAATCCTTTTCTAAAAAAAAACCCACTCTGGACTTCTCTCAACCTCTGACTATTTCCTCTCCTCCACACTTTCCACCTCCTACCACTCCCACATTCTACACTTTCCTTTGCTGTTCTCCAATCTCAAAGTCATTCCTCCTCCCCAGAAGACACTTTCCCAGTCCTCCCACCAATCTTTCCGTATGGCCTCACTCATTATCTCTTCTCAGTCAACCTTGTAGTTTACCTCCTATTCCCTTATACTAGTGGTTTCCAAGTGCAGTCCTCAAGGTACTCCAACAGTCCAGGTTTTGGGGGTATCCCTGCTTGTTCACAGATGGTATAATTGAACTGACTAAGGTACTAATTAACTCCCCCTTCCTAGGCATGGATATCCTTAAAACCTGTACTGTTGCTGTGCCTTGAGTACCGCATTTGTGATCTACTGCCCTATATGTGAACTCTCATGGGCAGGGGCCTCCACTCATCTGATTCTCACCCTGCACTACAGTATCCTTAGTTTTAGTGCTCCCCCACTCACTTAGCAGTTCTGACCCTGTCTATCTGTCCTCCTAGGACACTGGGTCACTGACTGCTATTGCTATTATCTGCAACTCCATTGTATTGGAATTTCACTGCTTGATGTTTTTGTTATGTACTTACTGAACTTACTGTGGGGAAATCTGAGATGGAGTCAAAATTAAAAAAAACAATAGCAATCAATAAAGCCAGGCAGCTACTGCAATGGGTTCACTACGATATGCCGGCAGTCAGGCTCCCGGCAACCAGCATACCGGCGCCGGGAGCCCGACCGCCGGCTTACCGACAGTGTGGCGAGCGCAAATGAGCCCCTTGCGGGCTCGCTGCACTCGCCACACTACAGGCACGGTGGCATGCTATGCGCGCCACACTATTTTATTCTCCCTCAATGGGGGTCGTGGACCCCCACGAGGGAGAATAAGTGTCGGTATGCTGGCTGTCGGGATCCCGGCACCGGTATACTGTGCGCCGGGATCCTGTCAGTCAGCATACTGAAGACCACCCACTGCAATGGCTAATAAAATGCCGAGATATACTGTACAAAGTAGGGTGTGAATGCATGGGTGGCAAATGTACTTTAGTTGCTTCATATCTCTCATCAAACCTCAAAAATGAGGTACAATGATGGACACCAGTCTACAAGAAAAACATAGGAGAACTTTAAATTCTGTAAAGGTAGACAACTCTATTAAATCATGGAAGGAAGGTTGGCATTACATTATACAGACATCCTAGCCAAACTAAAGGCCCGTACACACTGGCCGATAGATCGGCCGTTCTCTTGAACGGCCGATATATTGCGGGACCGTCGGCCAGTGTGTATGGCCGATACGTCTGTGAACTCCGTCGTTCACAGACATATCGTGTCGGCCCGCAGCACAGCCGACGGCCAATATATCTACCGATATATTGGCGCATCGCTGTATGTGCGGCGGTCGGTGGCGTACAGATGCTGTGGCGGCCGGCGGTGATTGACAGCTGAACTGGGCGGGCGTGTGTACATGCACGCCCAGTTCATGACGTCAGTCCCGATCCATCCATAGATATATCTGCCGATCAATTGATCTGCAGATATATCTTTCCAGTGTGTACCCACCTTAAGACTTGTTTACATTGGATACAATGTGTCTCAGTTAATATAAGTAAGTACATAAATATAAAGTATCCAAAGTCAATGCAAAGTTCTTCTTTCTATAGATTGCTTCATCCCTAGGATTGTGTGGAAGTCAATGGGACATTCATTTTGACTGGAATAAACAAGTTTCACCATGAGCATAAAAAGGGTTTTTTCATATTATAGGTCTTCTAGTTCACCTATGGAACATAGGATAAAGCATCATGTGCCCTAAAGCTTGAGTAAAAATGAAAGGTAACCTACAGTATTTCCACTGACAAATACTACAAACTACAGATATCCGTCACCAGATGGTTTGCCACCAAGGTTTGATAGCTTTTAATTGGTGGCAGACATACTATGGTTCTCCATCATTCATGGTAGAGGTGCAGTGATTTGAGGCTGTGGGGATGGGGAAGGGTTCAGCACAAGGGACACAAAAATGTAGTCACTCGTTCTGATGTGTTACTAAGCAGGGATGTGGAGCACAAGCAGGGATGTCCATGTATGGGTGAAACCATCAATTGTATCATGCCATAGATGATAAGCACCAGTGACACCATCAATAACCATCAATAACCCTCCTACAGCCATCCCTGATACAAACATCCTGTCTCTTGTTTATGTATGTACTGTGTATGTACATAAAAGATTCAGTATTACAATATAATTAAGACATAGTCTATGCATCTCTTTCATCAGTTATTTAAAGGCGCTCCCGCAGTATGGATGCGGTCATGTGACCACCGCACGGGATCCTGGCGGTCACCATGCCGACGCCGGAATCCCAATAGATCAAAATGCCGGCAGACACAATGCTGACCCACAGGGACTATCCCCCCTCATGGGTGTCCACAACACTCATAGAGTGGGATGAGAACCTGAGGCAAGCGCATAGAGCCACTGAGCCCACTGAGTGGCGAGTGCAGCGTGCCTGTAAGGGCTTTGTTGCGCTCACCAAACCCCTTCCCCCCCTCCCCTCATCTGTATTCTGCTTCCGGGATTCAGGGTTCGGTATGCTGACTTACCGGGATCCTAAGCGCCGGTCTCCCAGCCCCAACCCCGCAATATAGCTGTATAACAGAATTACCGACAAAAAGTCTGCTGCTTAAAAAAAAAAAAATTGTCATAAATATTTAAATGAGGCATCTTCATTTGTAAAAAGCACATAAAACCTATTTATATGTGTTTGTAGCTTTTTAGATAATGTTGTACTGTGTTAAGTTATACTTGTGCTTTTGGATTCAGTATCCCCTATATCTGTCCCTACAGCAAGAGCAGGCGTTTCTGCGGCTGTGATTACACCTCCTAGCACTTTGGTGAGTTGCTGCAGCATCTAATACTATTTGTCATCTGCACAGATTTTATGTAATGTCAACACAACCATAAAATAACTAAGTGCTATTTTATGCATTGAATCTGAGCATTACAGTATTTACTGTAATAGGTGCACACCGGCAGAGAGAAGAACACATGACAACCAATCAGATCAATGCTAATTACTGGTTGTTTTATGTTATTGCCCTTTGCAAAAATTAGTATAAGTACTGAGATGGTAAAATGCAAATATATGCAACAATAACATTCCTACTAAATCCAAATGACATTACACAGCATCATCGTAAAAGAAATAGGCTGGACAGGTTTTCATTGCAATACTTGTGTTGATTGTGTCAATGGATGGTTTCTGAGTTTCATATTACTTTTTGCTGAGCACACGCATTACAAATATGATACAAGTAGGCAAAGCAATTTAGCATGACTGAGGATATAAATGCACTTTATCATCTTTAACAGTTTTAATGACATTTCTCAATTTGTCTCAAACAAGTCAGATCCTTAACCCCAATATGCATGCACTTAGCTGTGCCAGGCAATCAATTACAAAAATAAAGTGTCACAGATGGTTTCGCTACAAGAAGATTCATCTTCCTTTGATTGCTTAAAGTACTGCATTTAAAGGCCAGGCAAAGATCTTCTGCTCAGTGATTGTCAATACGTATAGATTTGCAGGATTATTTCCATAATAAGTTATTCTACAGTCAAATGTGTTTATTCTGCAAATGGACTTTCTTGCTCTAAAAATACATTTTGTCTACAAAAACTTGATGTATAAAGTTTTCACATACTGTAAGGAGAAGAAATTCAGGCTTCGGAATTAGGAACTCACTAGGGTAACTGTATCATAACATTTATCGTGATTGACTGGAAGGCTTGAATGCAGTTGGGGGTACCACTACCGAAGAGGTCAACAAGAATGGATTCACATGATCAGCTCACATGACTTCTTCAAAATGGTGGAATAAAGAGGAAATCAGTTGCTTTAAAAATTTGATTTGCTAATTAGTTTTGTATCACACTATGGGCCTAATCCAGACCTGAACGTAGATGTGCTAAATTTAGCACATCTACGATTAGTCTTCAGACATGCGGGGGGATGCCCAGCACAGGGCTTGTCCACCTCGCACGTAAGGCCCTATTCCCCCCACCCGCAAAAGTGCAAAAGTATCACACAGCGGCGATGCTTTTGTACTGTAAGAGTAGCTCCCTGCCAGGGGTTCACTACGATATGCCGGCGGTCGGGCTCCCGGCGACCAGCATACCGGCGCCGGGAGCCCGACCGCCGGCTTACCGACAGTGTGGTGAGCGCAAATGAGCCCCTTGCAGGCTCGCTGCGCTCGCCACGCTACGGGCACGGTGGCGCGCTACACGCGCCACACTATTTTATTCTCCCTCCAGGGGGGTCGTAGACCCCCACGAGGGAGAATAAGTGTCGGTATGCCGGCTGTCGGGCTCCCGGCGCCGGTATGCTGGTCGCCGGGAGCCCAACCGCCGGCATACTGAAGACCACCCCCCTGCCAGCACAGCTCCTGCACGCTGACATGGAGCTACTCATCACTGCTCGGGTTGCAGCGGCTGCGTGTGACGTCACGCAGCTGCAGCGGCCCGCCCCCCACCCAACGGTCAGGGCAAACACCGCCGGCCCGCCCCCTCCCACCCAGCGACCGACTCTGCCTGTCAATCAGGCAGAGGCGATCGCAGGGCTCAGACAGGCGTCGGCTGTCTGGCATGCGCCGGAGCATGCACAGATCAGACCTGATAGCTGCTGTACGAACACGCACATCAGCGATCAGGTCTGAATTAGCCCCATTGCTGGAGAGGGATCTGACGATGGTGTTAGCTGCCAGAACTTGGTAAATACTGAATTTTTGCAGCCCCCATAGAAGCCAATAGAAGCTGCTTTTGCAATTGTAAAATGGGCGAGATATAAAGTAGGCTGAGTACCGCCATACATACATCCAGGTGGTACTTAATATTTATTAGTACAATACGGGTTATTTCTTGGGGATATACTGCAACAATAACTTTAATAAATATGGGAAATATGTATTATAGCGGCACGCATCATGCCGTTATATCACTCTCTGCTTCGCCTCATTACCGAAGCAAAGCAGGAAGGGACATCGACAAGATGTGTTAACATCTTGTCTGCTGAAGCGGGGGAGTGAACGCTCTCTCCTCTGGCAATGTCCCCCTGAGCACACAGCGTATCAGCTCAGAGATGACGCTCTGTGTCTTCTTCCCAGCCAGCTCAACTGCGCATGAGCGGGATTTCGCTACTCATGCGAGATCCTCAGCATAGTCCGTATCTTGCACCAACCCCAGCCAGGGACAGGTCTGTCCCTGCTGTGGTCTATGGGCATCACCACCTGCACCTGTCAAAATCGACAGCTGCAGGTGGTGGAATGGTCAGCATCGTACATTGCCCTCACATATTGGCCTGCTATCTTTTATAGTCTATATGTACGGCGGCTCATAACACCCCTGTCACTATGCCCGCACTGCAGCCATCATGCATGGGGGAGAAGCGGTAAAGCACACATAATGTGTGCAGATACCGCCTCTCCCCGTATCGCTCCGTCATACATTTACCCCCATTGTCACCTAGAACAATTAGAAAAGACTTTGCTAATTGAAAACTAATTTCACTCTTTCAAGCTTACAATCTATAGGGAAATAGGCATTGATACACAAGGATAGATGCTACCTATTGCATAATGGTCCTCCAGATTGCTAGGTTCTTAATGGTTTGTATGATATGATCACCCAGCAATGTTGGAAGACAAAATGTGAGGTTATGTGGACTGTACAAAGAGTATGTGATTAAATATGATTAGATAGGGAAGCATTGAAGGTTTAGGCGGGTGGGTCTGGAATTTGATAGGCTTGTCTGAAGAGATGAGTTTTCAGGGAACGTTTAAAGGTTTGGAGACTAGAGGAGAGTCTTATTGTGCGTGGGAGGGCATTCCACAGAGTGTGTGAAGTTCGGATAAAGTCCTGTAATTTTGAGTGGGAACAGGTAATACATGTGGATGAGAGATGCAGATCTTGTGCAGAGCGGAGAGGTCAGGTAGGAAGATATTCTAAAGGTGCATACACACGGAGAGATTTTGGCTATGAGAGATTTTGACTAACTTTTCCCTTGAACTGGCAGTAGGAGATTTTGACTAACTTTACCAGAGATTTTGTCTAACTATGCAAGAGATTTTGGCTATGGGAGATTTTGGCTATGGGAGATTTTGACTATCTCATTTAAATAAGGGGATGAGTGTCATATATAGGACGATTTTACAGGGTGGCTGGTATTTAAATAGCTGAAAGTTAAAAAAAAAAATTTGCGTGGGGTCCCCCCTCCTATGTAAAACCAGCCTCGGGCTCTTTGAGCCAGTCCTGGTTGTTAAAATACAGAGGAAAAAATGAGTAGGGTTCCCCCATATTTAGACAACCAGCACCGGGCTCTGCGTCCGGTCCTGGTTTAAAAAATACGGGGGACAAAAGACATAGGGGTCCCCCGTATTTTCCAAACCAGCACCGGGCTCCACTAGCCAGGGAGATAATGCCACAGCCGGGGGACACTTTTATATTGGTCCCTGCGGCCGTGCCATTACCCCCCCAACTAGTCACCCCTGGCCGGGGTACACTGGAGGAGTGAGGACCCCTTAAATCAAGGGGTCCCCCCCTCCAGCCACCCAAGGGCCAGGGGTGAAGCCCGAGGCTGTCCCCCCCATCCGTGGCCCGGTGGATGGGAGGCTGATAGCCTTTCAATAGTAATATTGTTCTTTACAGGAGGCCTACAGGTCCCAGCAAGCCTGCCCCAGCATGTTGGCACTTGGAGAACCACAAGTGCCAGCATGCCCGGACATAAAGGGCCCGCTGGCACCTGTAGTCCACCTGTAAAGAAAATATAAAAAAAAAAAACACAACACATTCTTTTAAAAATCCTTTATTAAACTGGGTCTTCACCTGGGGGCGGCGGCCTTTAAGCTCTTTTGCATGGCCGCCGCCTTCCCAGGGCTTCCGGCGTCTTCACCTGGGGGGGCGCCACCTCCCCAGGGCTTCTGGGGTCTTGCTCCGGCGTCTTCACCTGGTGGGCGGCGGCTGCTAAGCTCTTTTGCATAGCCGCCGCCCATCCAGGACTTCCACGACGTCTTCACCTGGTGGGCGGCGGCTGCTAAGCTCTTTTGCATAGCCGCCGCCCATCCAGGACTTCCACGGCGTCTTCAGGAGCTCTTCTCCGCTCCTCCTCCGCCGTCGGACTGACAGCCGCTGCCTCGCGCTGACTTATATAAGTCAGCGGGAGGGGGCGGGGCGATGACGCGGCGAGCCGTGATTGGCTCGCGGCGGCCATCTTGAATTTCAAAAATGACGCTGAGGCGCCATTTTTGAAACTGGTACCGCTCCGCTGCCAAACTCTGCAATAGAAAGGTAAATTTCCCCCGCCCGCACCGCTGCCGCAACCCGCCGCCGCCCGCACCGCCGCCGCCCACACCGCCGCCGCAACCCGCCGTCGCCCACACCGCCACCGCAACCCACCGCCGCCCACACCGCCGCCGCAACCCGCCGTCGCCCACACCGCCACCGCAACCCGCCGCCGCCCGCACCGCCGCCACAACCCGCCGCCGCCCGCACATCGCTATCGCTGGGAAAAATCGCTGGCCTCTTAAAGTGTTAGTGATTTTGACTAACTTTTGCAGCGACATAGCCAAAATTGACTTGCCTGCACTGACTATTTTTCCCAGCGATAGCGACCTAGCGGGGACGCGCATCGCTATCGCTGGCTGTGTACACACGGAGCGATCTGCACTAACTTTCTGAGCGATTTTGACTATATAGTCAAAATCGCTCAGTTATATCGCTCCGTGTGTATGCACCTTAAGATGAGTGAAGAGACGTATGTTGGTGCAGTTTGGTTAATAGCCTTGTATGTAACTAACAGTATTGTATATTGAATACGGTAGAATACCGGTAGCTTCATAATTAGTTTTATATGTACTACTGGACATTATTCATAGCGGGGTATTTAATTAACCACCTAACTGACAATTTTTTCACCAAAAAAACGCTCAGAAATTGACATTTTTTTTGTGAGTGAATTAGGGGAAGAACATGAATTTAACCCTGTGCAAAATGATTTTAGTAAAAAAAAAAAAAAAAAAAGTTTTATTTTTTATTTTTCTCCCAAACCTCAAAACATCGATCGGGAACATCATCGGAACATTGGTAACATTGCAACCATTGCGACTTTAGTGTTTAGAGCCCGGATAGCTGCCAGGTACACAAGTAGGGTCTGGGGGGGCTTGAGAGCGATGATTTACACTTACCAGCGGCTGCTTTTGTCTGCAGATGCTGGGGGTGGGGGATCCTGCAGTGCTGACCGATCAGCAATGATTGGCAGCATGGTAACACTGGGGACTGGGTGCTGGAAGACAGAGGGACCTTCCGGTCCCTCTGACAGCAGCAGCGGAGGGAAGTTCCCTGCCGCTGCTTACACTGTCTATCTAACTGGTTGCATCCTGTGCGATCAAGTCGGATTAAGCAGTTGCAGGCATGGTCGCATCTGATGCGACCATACCAGGCAAGTGGTTAAGTGCCGAATTTTCCGACAGTCGGAAAATCGGCACTAATTCAACCACATGTATTCAATAGCGGGCATTCTTGCCCATTTTTTAATTAATTTTCGCCATGCTTTTTCACTTTTTTTTGTCAAATCGGCATGGGCGAAAACGGACACAAAATTGGGCGAGAACGCCCGCAAATTTGACGAAACACGTATATAGGTGGCAAATTCTCCGATCTACGTGGTTTTTTCTAGTGCTGGATTTTTCAACCAATAGATAAATCAGCACGCGCATTAAAAAGGGCAAATGTAATTCACCCTAAAAACAAACAAAAAGTGCAGATTTTCTGACTGTCGGAAAATTTGTCACTAATTGTATACCACCATAGTCTTCAGTCTTTACCTATTGTATTGCATTGCATGCAGGAAAAATCTCAGCATCAGAATGGAGACCCCATTATCCTCTAAATTACTAAAAAATCAGACGGGGGATATGGTATTTCTACCTGCATTGCGAAACATCTAACTTCAGATCAAGGGTGTAGCTACCATAGGTGCAGGCAGTGCAGCTGCTATGGGGCCCAGAGCTGAGAGGGGCCACCTTCCCTGTCACAGTTACATGTGTTATATACAGGGATGTAGCTACCATAGGTGCAGGCAGTGCAGCTGCTATGGGGCCCAAAGCTGAGAGGGGCCACCTTCCCTGTCACAGGTGCATGTGTTATATACAGGGATGTAGCTACCATAGGTGCAGGGAGTACAGCTGCTATGGGGCCCAGAGCTGAGAGGGGCCACCTTCCCTGTCACAGGTGCATGTGTTATATACAGGGGTGTAGCTACCATAGGTGCAGGGAGTGCAGCTGCTATGGGGCCCAGAGCTGAGAGGGGCCCACCTTCCCTGTCAAAGTTACATGTGTTATAGTCCTTTTTTCGCCATTGGGTGGTACGTAGGGGTCCTTTCAAACTGCAATATATCTAGGTATGTCCCTGGACCTGCTCATTGTAGTGGGGAATAAAATGAACTAGAGGGCATTTTAATGTTATAATACTGTATATGAACTGGGGCACTGTAATGAGGCACAAAATGAACGGGGAGCACTATATATAATGTGAATTGGGGGTACTGTGCGGCATAATGTGAATTGGGGGTACTGTGCGGCATAATGTGTACTGGCAGCTCTGAAATGTGACATAGGGTGAACTTAAGCACTACTGCAATTCATAAAAGAAACTAGGGCACTACTATGGGGCATAACATTAAATAAGGCTCTTCCATGGGTCAGAAAATGAACTAGGGCCCTACTATAGGGCATAAATTTAACAACTGCTGCAGAGAAGTGTCTCTCTAGAAGCATTGGAACAGGGGCCCCTTCAAAATGTTGCTATGGGGCCCAAAAAGTTCTGGCTAAGCTCCTGCTTCAGATCAGGAATGGCAGGAGAAGTGGGAGATATAAAGGTAAATATCATCTAATTATAAATTGTACTTTATTTAACAAACTTGGTAAATCAGGTGGAGAAGCTTAACAGGGATCCGCTACATCCTCCACAGCACCAATTCAGACCACAGATTGTCATATACAGTATACAGTATAAGGTACCTTATACCACATGTGTACTGAATGTGTATTATTGCATCTTTGCATTGTTGACTGAGGCTGGCAAGTAAATTGGTGGTTATCGCACCTTTGGTGCCTACTGCAGCTAAAGACATGAAGGCATACTACTACATACTACAGGCAACCAGCAAGAACACCTACATGTAATTTACAGCTCTGCTAAGATGACTTACATTTGGTGCCTTAAATTTGGCTCATTTGATTTGACTATTGTAGATGTATTTATTTATTAACAGTTTCTTATATAGTGCAGAATATTCCATTGTGCTTTACAGTTGGAAACTACAGTGATAAAACAAACTGGGTAATAACAATCAGACATAGAGGTAGGAGGGCCCTGCTCAGATTTTATAAAGGTTCTTGGTGGGCTGTATGATAAGGTCACACTGCGATGTTGGCCTGAGGTCAGGAGGAAGGGAAAGTGAAGAAAGAGAAAATATGTGAGGGTATGTGTGGACTGTACAGTGGGAATGTATTGGATAGGAAAGCGTATGAAGGTTATGTGAGCGGTTCTAGAATTGGATAAGCTAGCCTGAAGAGGCGAGTTTTCAGGGAAGGTAGATAAATTCCCTCTTCAGAATAATACATTTAAGGTCGCTTAAATTTGGCAGATCGTTCTAATTTGTCCAAACAGGACTCGAAAATAATAGTCTATATCCAGTTAACTGGAGTATTTAATACAGCGTAAGTGAAAATATTCACCTGTCAGGATGGCTTACTATGGGGGTCATTCCGTTCCGATCGCTTGCTGCAGTTTTTCGCAGCGCAGCTATTGCGTCGGAAATTGTGTTTGTGCCGGTGCCGCAGTGCGCTGCGCATGTCTTCCATTGTTGACTAGCGATCGCCTCTGAGGCAGAGGCAGTCGCTGGGCGGAAAGGGGTTGGACGGCGGCACGGTCCGGCCAATGCTGGTGTGGCTGGACCGTTGAGGGGGCAGGCCGCGGCGGTTGCGTGACGTCACACACAGCCGCTGCGGGCTGGGGAGCGACGAGTAGCTCTCAGCCAGCGCGCTAAAGCGGGGCTGGCCGGGAGCTACTCTTGAAGTGCAAAGGCATCGCCGCTCTGTGATGCCTTTCCACTTCTGGGGGGGGGGGGGGGGGTCGGCACTGACATGCGGGGCGGACTAGCCCTGTGCTGGGCGTCCCCCCGCATGTCAGTGTGAATGATCGTAGCTGTGCTAAATTTAGCACAGCTACGATCAACCCGGAATGACCCCCTATATAATAACACTTATTAGGAGAAACAACCCTTACTACATTTGGATTTATTTTTGAAATCGCATGCTACAGTATTTTTCTTCACACAGTTTCCTGTACTCTACACAATAATATATGGGTTCTGTAATCACAGATACTGTATCTAGAAGGTTTTACTTACAGTATATGAAGAAAATGTTGAAGTACTTTAATGGTTTATATGTGTTTTTGTTGGGTATTGACCACACTGTATTTTGATAATAATAAATAATTATATATTTTAATTACAGTTATGGTGCAGTGCTCTTATATAGTGTTTTTGTATGTGTATTGGTACGTTTTTGAGAAAAAAACCAGAACTTGTTGTACAAGAGCTGCAGTATTGGCTGTTGTACAAAACAGACACATTTTAGAAAAGGATTATTTATATAGCATCTTTTTTTCCATTGCTTTAGTCCTGGCGAATCTGTATCAGTGCCATCTGCCAGAGTTACTGTAAAAATGAGGCTTGTCAGAAGTTTTGACCTGAACTCAAAATGCACACATGTAAATAATATTGCTGACAGGTATTGCTTTAACACTAGCCAATCCGCACATACTTTTGCAAACACTTTGAGTTGTGGGACAAACAGCAAATGTAAATATTTACAGTGTACAGTAATTGCTGGATAATGAACTTCGGTATACTGTAACTGTTATGCTGGAATTAAATGTATTCTTTGAGCTGGGATTACAAGTCTCTGCAAAACATAACATTACTGTTATTACTGAATAATTTGATGAGTTGTATGTAAGCAGAGAAGCAATTACCCGTGTCATTGTTGCATATATACATGTATAATATTTGTTCCTTTGATACTATCAGACTGACATTATGTCACGTTACAAGCAAATTATGCAACCTCAGTTTTGGAAAAAAAGAAAGGATTTCTACGGCACTGCCAATTATAACATTTGCAGGAAACAATATCTGGTGCTTCTCAAGTAGAATATCTAGCTAACGACGATACTGAAAAAAAAAAAAAAAAAAAATATATAGATATTTATTTATTGCATATAGTAAATATATAAAGCATTGATGTCATTAATAAAACATTTCATCTTCATAGTAATGTAAGACAAAACTCACATTATGCTGTTATAATACACAACTAATGTTAATATATGTACATATTACCTTAACATTTATATGATACACAATTCCTCAATGACTTATTACTTCTTTATGTTTTATAGAAAGGGATATATTATTCTATATACACTAGAGTGCAGAATAGTTAGCAGTGTTCAATCATAACTTACTGTACATAGTAAAATACACTTATAGACCTGACAGTCCAGTTTAAAAGCTCAGTAAATTATTGCTGTGTGCCAAATAGTTTTAAAAGATCCAGTATGTGAAAAATCCCCCCCACCCTCCCTGTGCGAAATCCCCCCCCCCCCCCCCCTCTCATAACTAGAGATGAGCGGGTTCGGTTCCTCGGAAACCGAACACCCCCCCCCCCGAACTTCACCCATTTTACACGGGTCCGAGGCATACTCGGATTCTCCCGTATGGCTCGGTTAACCCAAGCACGCCCGAACGTCATCATCCCGCTGTCGGATTCTCGCGAGATTCGGATTCTATATAAGGAGCCGCGCATCTCCGCCATTTTTCACTCGTGCATTGGAAATGATAGTGAGAGGACGTGGCTGGCGTCCTCTCACTTTGTTTCAGGGGGCTGCATATCTTTACCCTGGGGACCAGCAGTATTATAGGAGGAGTACAGTGCAGAGTTTTGCTGACCAGAGACCACCAGTATTATACGTTGTCTGCCTGAAAAACGCTCCATATCTGTGCTCAGTGTGCTGCATATATCTGTGCTCACACTGCTTTATTGTGGGGACTGGGGACCAGCAGTATTATATAGGAGGAGTACAGTGCAGAGTTTTGTTGACCAGTGACCGCCAGTATTATACGTTCTCTGCCTGAAAAACGCTCCATATCTGTGCTGCATTGTAGTATATAGTAGGAGTACAGTGCATAATTTTGCTGACCACCATTATATAATATATTGGAGTACGGTACAGAAGGCCACTGCTCTACCTACCTCTGTGTCGTCAAGTATACTATCCATCCATACCTGTGGTGCATTTCAGTTTTGCACAGTTTGCTGACCACCAGTATATAATATATAGCAGTACGGTACAGTAGGCCACTGCTCTACCTACCTCTGTGTCGTCAAGTATACTATCCATCCATACCTGTGGTGCATTTAAGTTTTGCACAGTTTGCTGACCACCAGTATATAATATATAGCAGTACGGTACAGTAGGCCACTGCTCTACCTACCTCTGTGTTGTCAAGTATACTATCCATCCATACCTGTGGTGCATTTCAGTTTTGCGCAGTATATATAGTAGTAGGCCATTGCTATTGATACTGGCATATAATTCCACGCATTAAAAAATGGAGAACAAAAATGTGTAGGGTAAATTAGGGAAAGATCAAGATCCACTTCCACCTCGTGCTGAAGCTGCTGCCACTAGTCATGGCCGAGACGATGAAATGCCATCAACGTCGTCTGCCAAGGCCGATGCCCAATGTCATAGTAGAGAGCATGTAAAATCCAAAACACTAAAGTTCAGTAAAATGACCCAAAAATCAAAATTAAAAGCGTCTGAGGAGAAGCGTAAACTTGCCAATATGCCATTTACGACACGGAGTGGCAAGGAACGGCTGAGGCCCTGGCCTATGTTCATGGCTAGTGGTTCAGCTTCACATGAGGATGGAAGCACTCATCCTCTCGCTAGAAAACTGCAGTGCCACTCCTAGATGGGCCAGGTGTTTGTGTCGGCCACTTGGGTCGCTTAGCTTAGTCACACAGCTACCTCATTGCGCCTCTTTTTTTCTTTGCATCATGTGCTGTTTGGGGACTATTTTTTGGAAGTGCCATCCTGTCTGACACTGCAGTGCCACTCCTAGATGGGCCAGGTGTTTGTGTCGGCCACTTGGGTCGCTTAGCTTAGTCACACAGCTACCTCATTGCGCCTTTTTTTTTCTTTGCATCATGTGCTGTTTGGGGACTATTTTTTGGAAGTGCCATCCTGTCTGACACTGCAGTGCCACTCCTAGATGGGCCAGGTGTTTGTGTCGGCCACTTGATTCGCTTAGCTTAGTCATCCAGCGACCTCGGTGCAAATTTTAGGACTAAAAATAATATTGTGAGGTGTGAGGTGTTCAGAATAGACTGGAAATGAGTGGAAATTATGGTTATTGAGGTTAATAATACTATGGGATCAAAATGACCCCCAAATTCTATGATTTATGCTGTTTTTGAGGCTTTTTTGTAAAAAAAAAACGAATCCAAAACACACCCGAATCCGACAAAAAAATTTCAGGGAGGTGTTGCCAAAACGCGTCCGAATCCAAAACACGGCCGCGGAACCGAATCCAAAACCAAAACACAAAACCCGAAAAATGTCCGGTGCACATCACTACTCATAACATTTTTTTTGTTTTGGCTGTAAATCATCATTGTTTCTGGTTTTTGCTACAAATCATCGTTGTGTTTTGGTTTTGGCTATAAATCATAATTGCGATTTGCTTTTGCCTATAAATTCATCATTGTGTTTTGTTTTTTTCTATAAATCATCACTGTGTTTTGGTTTTGGCTATAATTCATCATTGTGTTTTGGTTTTGGCTATACTGTGCATCATCATTGTGTTTTGGTTTTGGCTATAAATCATCATTGTTTTTGGTTTTGGCAATAAATCGTTGTGTTTTGGTTTTGTCTATAAATCATAATTGTGATTTGCTTTTGGCTATAATTCATCATTGTGTTTTGGTTTTGGCTATAATTCATCATTGTGTTTTGGTTTTGGATATACTGTACATCATCATTGTGTTTTGGTTATAAATCATCACTGTTTTGGATTTGGCTCTAAATCATCATTGTGTTTTGTTTTTGGCTATAATTAATAATTGTGTTTTGGCTTTGGCTATAAATCATCATTGTGTTTTGGTTTTGGCTATTCATCATTGTGTTTTGGTTATAAATCATCATTGTATTTTGGTTTTGGCTATAATTGTTTTGGTTATAAATCATCATTGTGTTTTGGTTATAATTCTTCATTGTGTTTTGGTTATAAATCATCATTGGAGTTTTGGTTATAAATCGTCATTGGAGTTTTGGTTTTGGCTATAAATCATCATTGTGTTTTGGTTTTGGCTGTAATTAATCATTGTGTTTTGTTTTTGTATTTGGCAAATAGAGCTGAAAATTTTTAAGGTGTGAAAAACTGGAGTTTTTTTGCTGTTATTTTTTTAGTTTATTTCGAATATTCAATTAGCCCGTTTTTTTTCCATTTTTAAAAAAAGGTTCAGTTTTCATGCTTAAACACATAGGATCCGCAATCATGGGAAAAGAAAAAAATTCTAATTGCGATTTGTTTTCACCTGCCTGAGGCAAAACAAAATACACAATACATGCGGGCTTCAGGGCTAATTGGATAGTCTTGGGTGGGTTAATTAGCCATGGTAAATTACCACATCTGATTGAATATCACCCTTAAAAGGACATCATCAATGGACATTAATTATGGTACATTTTTGTCCCCCATGGGAAAACATTTCAAACGTTCTACTGGGCCAACAGAGGACCATCCCCGGGGAAACAACAGTGATTGAATTTCTATTTGTTTATTGAGGATTCATTTTATTTTAAATTAGCGCATATGTAGGTTTTTGGGGGTGTGGTTCATCAAATCGACAGTATCTAGGTCGACAATGTTTAGGTCGACCACTATAAGTCGACAGTCACTAGGTCGACATGGATGGAAGGTCGACAGGGTTTCTAGGTCGACATGTGCTAGGTCGACAGGTCTAAAGGTCGACATGAGGTTTGTTTATTTTTGGGGGTGTCGTTTTCTTCGTAGAGTGACCGGGATCCCAAATTAGTGCACCGCGTCCCCTTGCATGGCTCGCTTCGCTCGCCATGCTTTGGGCATGGTGCCTTCGCTCCGCTACCGCTTCGCTCGGCACACTTTACCGTTCCAATCGTAGTCCACGTGGATCGTTAAGTATGAAAAAATTCAAAAAAAGAAAAAAAATATGAAAAACTCATGTCGACCTTTAGACCTGTCGACCTAGCACATGTCGACCTAGAAACCCTGTTGACCTTCCATCCATGTCGACCTAGTGACTGTCGACCTATAGTGGTCGACCTAAACATTGTCGACCTACTGTAGATACTGTCGATCTTCAGACCGGATCCCGGTTTTTGTATGGTGACAAATATAAATATGTAAACATTTCCTACAGAAATCACTGTTGGCTCTTCTCTCATTATAATTACACTTGTGACTTTAGATTGACAAGGTGCTTCCTCTTATTTGTACAACAAGCTCACCTTTTATAGATGCATGCTATAATAAATATCCAGCCATGTGAAAATGCCAATACTGGAGCATAATTGGATTTGAAAATTGGCAATAACAATATGCAATATATTGTGCACAGGATAGATTACCCAATTTCCAGACAGCCATATTTAGCTATAATGTAACTCCACTGTGTATGAGTTATGTACCATTTGTAAGTGACTTGTGTGGCAGGCTTCTAATTCCTGTGAAATCAACAATTATGGGAGTCATTTAAGTTACAGCAAAGGTCAGGACATGACTTTGTGACCTTTAATTGTAAACGCTGTCAAACCAGAAATCAATCATTCTTTACTGTAATCAAAACCAGCAACTACAAAGATTAAAAGAAAACTATCTTTCTCATCCATGAGATATATTGATTTTTATGATCATAATGTCACGGTGAAATATAACAGGGTGCAGACATGTTTTAGTGTAGCATACCAAATTAAAAGAACAAGATGCCACAGCCACATTTATCATTTCAAAATAGATGTTGTCTGGCTGGTTTAACGCTTACAGAGTCCAATTGTTTTTAATGATGTTGATGTGTGAAAAAAACTTGTCTTCTGCACAATCTTGGCTCTCTATTACGGAACTTGTCACAGATTCCAATAAAAAAACACGTGACCTATTTTAAAATCAGCGTGCACATACGGTATGTACTGTAGTATGATTAGAGATGTACTTGGACCCCTGTGTTTTGGTTTTGGTTCTAATTCATCATCAGTTTTTGGTTTTGGCCTCAAGTGTTTTGGTTTGGTTTAAAAACAATTGAAAATTGATAACCATTGATTAAAAAGATAGAAAAAAATGAAACAGCTAAAATCATGAAATTATTGCAATCCAAAACCTGAAATTTTGATTTCAAATCCGAATTCCGAACCGAGGGAAGATTCGAACTGGAACTTGGTTTGGATTGATCTCATCGGGGATCTGGACAGGGTTTCAATTTTAATCGGATACACAAAATTTGGGTGGTTTCAGATTTCTGGAGCACCAAACGGCACATCTGTAAATATGATAGTTTCATAATAATTAAGGGGGTAATCCAGACTGGATTGCTGCAGCGACAGCGATCGCAGTCTGAATTACTTTGTGGAGTGCGCTCGCGCTGTGCAATACTTTTGTACCTGTGGGGAGGGGGGGGGGGGGGCGGGCAGAGCCAAACATGCGGGCGGAGTTGCCCTGTGATGGGCATCCCCCCGCATGTCTGTGAAGCTGATCGTAGATGTGCTAAATTTAGAAAATCTACGTTCAGGTCTGAATTACCCCCTAAGTGCTTTAGAAGTTAAATTATGAAATGTGCTGGGATTTGCCGGTTAGTTTAAAGAATTGAGGGGGCCCCATGAGCTGATGTCCATGCCCCCCCCCCCCCCCCCCATCCATATAAAGAAAAATGGTGATGGCACATGTTTACAACATTAAAAAGGACGAGATGTACTGTATCAAGCCTTGGAGAGTGATGAAGTGGAGAGAGTTAAAAGTACCTGCCAATCAGCTCCAAATTGCCATGATACAGGTTGTTTTTGAAAAATTACTATTAGGAGCTGATTGTCTTGTCCTTTAATTTTCTCATACTGCATACAAAGACAAGGTTGCAGGTGCACAATTCAAACACTACCAAACTAATAATCATTGCAATACAATTTAGCATTTTGAATGAGGTTTTTTGCATAGTTATGGCCATAAATAACGGCTTGCCCACCACATCCAGGTGACCTCATTAATCAGGCAAGTCCCTAACGTATTGGGGGGTTCAAGTCTAGGGTGGGGGACACCCCAAACCCAAGCAGCCAAGTGACCCCAGGGCAACACTAGAGCGAAAAAATATATAGTTTAAAAAGTGAAGATATTTAGGTGATACCTGCCCTGTATACTTTATCTTTCTCCAAAGTTTAGTACATCTGCCCATTTATCTCTCTCAACTTTATCTCTCTTCATTTTATCTCTTTCAAAGGTTTG
The DNA here is from genome assembly GCF_028390025.1 of Pseudophryne corroboree. Classification (NCBI taxonomy): domain Eukaryota; kingdom Metazoa; phylum Chordata; class Amphibia; order Anura; family Myobatrachidae; genus Pseudophryne; species Pseudophryne corroboree. The sequence continues at coordinate 1,191,488,851 of NC_086444.1, read as the reverse complement.
ATACATCCACTACCAGGGGTATGTGGCCTATAGATCTACAGTGTCTATGTAGACAGTCAATAGGTCAAAACTAAATGTCAGCATGGTCTTTAGGTCGACATGTAAATGTTCGACAGTGCATATGGTTGACAGCTACAAAAGGTCAACAGGCTCAAATGTTGGCCATACCAATGGTTGACACACATATGGTCAACATAAGGTTTTTTTTTCCATAGTTTACGTTCAACATGGACTACAAAGCATGGCGAGCGAAGCAAGCCATGTGAGAGGACACGGTGCACTAAGTGGGGTGCCCTGTGCTGTGACGGCAAAAACAACACCAATTTTTTATAAAAATGTTGTGTTGCCCTTTCTCTGTGTCAACCATTCTTCATGCAGACCTTTTCATGTGTCAACCTTTTTGTACTTGTTGAATTTTTCCAATATCGACCTTTTAGAGGTCGACCTACAGTAATAACCAAGTCAACCTTTTCACTGTTGACCATTTGGTGTCAACCTAGTCATTGTAGACCGTCTTACTGTAGATCTAATGAACCGTAACCCTTTTAGGAGTATCAGTAGAATGAGTGGAGAAATGGCCTAGAGGAGCCCTTGTATAATAGTTGGTAAATGTAAGTTAGCATATTTGCAATATTCCATGTGCATAGTGCTAAAATAAATGGTTATTGTTTAAAACAAATACCAATGTTCACTTTTACTTGAACTAATAAACCAGTTTTTCTACTCTCAATTACAGTATGTTGATAATTGCAAATCTGCAGAGAACCGTGGCTCCCTATGTAGAAGTACTTATTGTTTTCTCAGTGTTCTCAAACACAGATGACTATTAACAGATCTCTCCGTCTCCTCTAATGTTCGGCCTTGTTTTGTAATTACACTTTTAACAAGAACATATATAACATTTACTTGCTGAGTTATTTTAACGAGTTTTCTCTACTAATGGAACAAGAGCATGTTCATTTAATTCCTGTTGTTGTTGGTTTGTCAGGGACAGCAGTAGGTAACTCTGATTTTGCACTGACTATGGTCAGAGGAATGATTGTATCACCCTGACTGGTACTACATTACATGGGCAGTACGGATGGTGTAATTACTGCCTCACAGCACTAATGTCACGGGTTCATTTCCCACCATGGCCCTAACTGTGTGGAGTTTGTATATTCTCCACGTACTTGCGTGGGTTTCCTCCCATAATCCAAAAATATATACTGGTAGGTTAATTGGCTCCCAACAAAAAATTAACCATAGTGTGAATGTATCTGTGTGTACATGTTGTAGGGAATATAGATTGTAAGCTCCACTGGGGCAGGGACTGATGTGAATGGGCAAATATTCTCTGTACAGCGCTGCGGAATATGTGTGCGCTATATAAATAACTGGAAATAAATAAATAAATCAGGACTGCGACTGTGCAGATCACCTAGTGCTGATGTGGGGAAGGCAGAGCCAAATATAAGGGTTGGGCGACTGGCGGTCATGATCCCGGCGTTCAGCATACCGATGCTGGGATCCCAGCCGCCAGGATGACAGCAGGGGGGGTGAGCGCAAAGAAGAACCCTTGTGGGCTCGGTGGCTTGCTGCGCTCTCCACAGGTTCTATTCCCCACTATATGGGTGTCGTAGACCGTCATGAGTGAGAAGAGCCATGGACCACCTGCTGGCATCCTAGTAGACGTGATCCCAGAGTCGGTATGCTGACCATCGGGATCCCGACTGCTGGTCACCTGACTACATCCCAAATATAATACAATGAATATTCTACCACTCTGCCTATTATTCCATACACCTCTCTACTGCCACCTCCCATTATAAAAACACCATGGGGCCAAATGTTTCCTAACACTCTGTGGGGCAGATGTACCTTGCCTTGGAGACAGACAAGGTGGAGAGAGATAAAGTACCAGCCAATCAGCTCTTTCAAAAACAGTCTGTAACATGGCAGTTAGTAGCTGATTGGCTGGTACTTTATCTCTGTCCACTTTATCATTCTCCAAGACTTAGTACACAGACCCCCCCAAAGTACCAACCAATCAGGTCCTAACTTTCATTTTTCAATCACAGCCTGTAGCATGGCAGTTAGGAGCTGATTGGCTGCTACTTTATCTTTCTCCACTTTATCACTCTCACAGGCATAGTACATTTCTCACCCCCCTGACAATTGAGCAGACATGGTGACACAAACTACCACTCAGTTGGTAGGCCTAGCAATAATTTATAATAGCAGTTTCTCATAAATAGAGATCAAATAATAATTCCCATTCTCTGGAATTCTCTACCTCTCCCCCTCAGACTCTCCACCTCCTTACAGAACTTAAAACGGGCTCTTAAGACCCATTTCTTTACTAAACCCAGCCAAATCTCATCCTAACCCTCTGTCCCATGCTCGGTCTACCCCATCTGTGTCACCCCTGTGTGTCTGCCACTCCCCTTTAGAATGTAAGCTCTCACGAGTAGGGCCCTCTTCCCTCATGTGCTTATCCTTTTCTTACCTTAATAATCCTCAACTGCCAAAATCCTGCAGTTTTTTGGCCACCTTGAACCTTATCTCTATGTTGTTTACTGGTGTAGTTATGCTTTATTACCCTGTTCTTGTCCTATATTTTCTTCAACTGTAAGTCACTGTTTTACTGTTTCGATTATGTGCATATGTACTCTGTAATTAGGCGCTGCGGAACCCTTGTGGCGCCATATAAATAAAGGATAATAATAATAATAATAATAATAATAATAATAATAATAATAATAATACAGTGTAACCATAGCCATCTATGGTTACTTCAAACACAGGGTTCTGGAGCACATATTAAAATAAGATAAAAGACAAGTTACAATGATTAGTTACAGAAATGCTATGAATAAAATATGTTGCAGTTTGCACAGACAAACGTGTTACAATGTGAAAATAAAAGGAAAAACACATAGAATTGCACGCAGTTTATTTAGGCTGGAGGAAATAGCAGGCAGATGCAGGTACAGGTTTCAAAGGTGAAACCCTCATGTCTGACATAGAACAAAATGCTATAATACCTTTTATCATTTGTTCCCCCATTGCATCATGAGGTCATGACCAAGTACTTGATGTCTATCTGACTTGTTAATTAAATCAGAGTCCATATCAGGGCCACCCATGACTTCTAAGCTAAGTACAAATAACTGTACATAAGGTATAGTGTAATGGTAACATGAAATATGGTATGTTCATATTAATATCTATGTAGTAATACATTAATGGAACAAGATTGGTCTGGGATGTGTGACTGGATGGATATCTTATTCTCTCAAATCAGAAGTCCTAGATACCTTCGAATCACACCAGTCCATCATATAGATTTCTTGTATTTTTTCTTTGACTGCAGGAACTGCTACTTGTTGTAGAAATATAAATTTTATTTCAAACACAAATAGAATATGGTATGGTCTTTGATCTCTATTTATGTTAAATAACATTTTGTGACCAAACTACTGTTTGAAAACCACCACTATTTTGGGAAACAGCTAGTCATCCACGAATAATCCATATGCAGTCTTAGAAGCTGTATATTTATCAATCTCCTCTACCTGGGGTATCTGGCCTGCACAGGTACTGTTATTGCTTTCCTGCTCATACAATACTATTATTAACGTACTTTACAAGCTAATAAACTACATCAGGCCACCTCAGCCTTCCTGAGTGTAATTTAAGCCTCAGGATAACAAAATGAAAACAAAAGGGCAGTCAGATAAATGATCCCAGGCCACTCGTGCAATGTATTGTGTCCATGTCACCTATAAGGGATCCTCTATGTTTGCAATAAGTGTATCCATGCACCCATAGACTTAGCCAAACTCCTAGTACCGGGTCCCATCAGATCTCCAGGTGGCACTGCTCTGCATTGGGAGTTTATATCATGACAATCTTACGATCCAGGTAAAGTATCAGTGTTTAAAATAATTTTATTTATTGACTTTGTAAAGTTGACAATATAATTTAGGAATACGTTCTCACATACCACAAGAGATAAGCAACATCTACAATATTGCTTTCCTGTATATTATCCTCATTCCATATTTGGAAGTGGAAGTTTGCATTCTCCTCCAAGCAGAATTATCACAACTTCATTTGACCTGGATTTCCCCTAGTTTTTTGTCCTGTTCAGACATTTGCCCAACAGCAGGGCAAAATGAATTGAACACTGGTAGGGTTCTCATTTTCTAGTATGTGTCACCCTTTGCACATGGCATGGGGTAAGTGTAATTGCTGAAACTAATGATGGGCAGCTCCACCATACGTGTGAAGAGAGATTCTCACAAAGGTGATCAAATACCTGCATTTGCCTAAGGCAGTGGTTCTCAAACTCGGTCCTCAGTACCCCAAATAGTTCACATTTTCCAGGTCACCTAGCAGGTTCTCAGGTATATTCATTACTGACTGGCACAATTTTAAAGGCCCACAAGTAGAGCTGATTATTTCACTTGCAATTGATTAGTTCACTTTCTGTGAAGACACCTGGAAAATGTGAACTGTTTGGGGTCCCGACCTGAGGACCAAGTTTGAGAACTTGTGGCCCAAGGGGTTAGTTCTGGTTGCTATGGATGTCTGCACTTATGACTGATTTGCATCTGATCAAGGGGTATGTTTACTAAGCCTTGGATGGAGATAGAGTACCAGAGATAAGTGCCAAGCCAATCAGTTCCTAACTGCCATGTCACAGTGTTTGAAAAATGACATCTACGAGCTGGTTGGTTGGTACTTTATCTCCGTCCATTTTATCTCCATCCAAGGCTTAATATATAGACCAGTGGCGCACCCGGGGGGGTTTCTGAGTACCCAGAAAACCCCCCTGATGGACCAAATCAATTTAATTGCTAATCGCGGATTGCGAATGTAGCTCCACCCACTCGTGGCATTAGGCTCTGTTCCACTCACTACATTTTGCCGCGATTCACGGACCCTCTGGGTAGAGCTACACACAGTGACCGCTCTCAGCCAGCGGCAGATGAACCAGAGCTAATGGTCACAAGTCTTGTGAGGCTGCCTAATTTGAATGTGACCACCACGCAGACTGATCCCTTCCTAGCTGACCTCGGTAAGGAACATCTGCCTTCAATCAACCATTGCTTCATATTCGTAAGGACTTTAAACACAGTATAACAAAATTTTTGAATATGGGCGCTAATTTATTAGATATATATATATATATTTATATATATATATATATATTTTTTTTTTTCAAGCCAAATTAACAAGGTTAATAGCACCAGGAAAAACAAATGGTAACATAACTAATTGAATACATTATTTAAATATAAAGAGTAAATAATAATATAAAAATTGTGTGTATATATTAGTGATGTGCACCTGAAATTTTTCGGGTTTTGTGTTTTGGTTTTGGGTTCGGTTCCGAGGCCGTGTTTTGGGTTCGGACGCGTTTTGGCAAAACCTCACCGAATTTTTTTTGTCGGATTCGGGTGTGTTTTGGATTCGGGTGTTTTTTTAAAAAAACCCTAAAAAACAGCTTAAATCATAGAATTTGGGGGTCATTTTGATCCCATAGTATTATTAACCTCAATAACCATAATTTCCACTCATTTTCAGTCTATTCTGAACACCACAATATTATTTTTAGTCCTAAAATTTGCACCGAGGTCGCTGGATGGCTAAGCTAAGCGACCCTAGTGGCCGACACAAACACCTGGCCCATCTAGGAGTGGCACTGCAGTGTCACGCAGGATGACCCTTCAAAAAAATACTCCCCAAACAGTACATAATGCAAAGAAAAAAAGAGGCGCAATGAGGTAGCTGTGTGACTAAGCTAAGCGACCCTAGTGGCCGACACAAACACCTGGCCAATCTAGGAGTGGCACTGCAGTGTCACGCAGGATGGCCCTTCAAACAAATACTCCCCAAACAGCACATGACTCAAAGAAAAAAAGAGGCGCAATGAGGTAGCTGTGTGACTAAGCTAAGCGACCCTAGTGGCCGACACAAACACCTGGCCCATCTAGGAGTGGCACTGCAGTGTCACGCAGGATGACCCTTCAAAAAAATACACCCCAAACAGTACATGACGCAAAGAAAAAAAGCGGCACAATGAGGTAGCTGTGTGACTAAGCTAAGCGACCCTAGTGGCCGACACAAACACCTGGCCCATCTAGGAGTGGCACTGCAGTGTCACGCAGGGTGGCCCTTCAAAAAAATACTCCCCGAACAGCACATGATGCAAAGAATAAAAGAGGCGCAATGAGGTAGCTGTGTGACTAAGCTAAGCGACCCTAGTGGCCAACACAAACACCTGGCCCATCTAGGAGTGGCACTGCAGTGTCACGCAGGATGGCCCTTCAAAAAAATACTCCCCAAACAGCACATGACGCAAAGAAAAAAAGAGGCGCAATGAGGTAGCTGTGTGAGTAAGCTAAGCGACCCTAGTGGCCGACACAAACACCTGGCCCATCTAGGAGTGGCACTGCAGTGTCACGCAGGATGGCCCTTCAAAAAAACACTCCCCAAACAGCACATGACGCAAAGAAAAAAAGAGGCGCAATGAGGTAGCTGTGTGACTAAGCTAAGCGACCCTAGTGGCCGACACAAACACCTGGCCCATCTAGGAGTGTCACTGTAGTGTCACGCAGGGTGGCCCTTCAAAAAAATACTCCCCAAACAGCACATGACGCAAAGAAAAAAAGAGGCGCAATGAGGTAGCTGTGTGACTAAGCTAAGCGACCCTAGTGGCCGACACAAACACCTGGCCCATCTAGGAGTGTCACTGCAGTGTCACGCAGGATGGCCCTTCGAAAAAATACTCCCCAAACAGCACATGACGCAAAGAAAAATGAAAGAAAAAAGAGGTGCAAGATGGAATTGTCCTTGGGCCCTCCCACCCACCCTTATGTTGTAAAAACAGGACATGCACACTTTAACGAACCCATCATTTCAGCGACAGGGTCTGCCACACGACTGTGACTGAAATGACTGGTTGGTTTTGGCCCCCACCAAAAAAGAAGCAATCAATCTCTCCTTGCACAAACTGGCTCTACGGAGGCAAGATGTCCACCTTATCATCATCGTCCGATTCATCACCCCTTTCACTGTGTACATCCCCCTCCTCACAGATTATTAATTCGTCCCCACTGGAATCCACCATCTCAGGTCCCCGTGTACTTTCTGGAGGCAATTGCTGCTGGTGAATGTCTCCATGGAGGAATAGATTATAATTCATTTTAATGAACATCATCTTCTCCACATTTTCTGGAAGTAACCTCGTACGCCGATTGCTGACAAGGTGAGCGGCGGCACTAAACACTCTTTCGGGGTACACACTGGAGGGAGGGCAACTTAGGTAGAATAAAGCCAGTTTGTGCAAGGGCCTCCAAATTGCCTCTTTTTCCTGCCAGTATACGTACGGACTGTCTGACATGCCTACTTGGATGCGGTCACTCATATAATCCTCCACCATTCTTTCAATGGTGAGAGAATCATATGCAGTGACAGTAGACGACATGTCAGTAATCGTTGGCAGGTCCTTCAGTCCGGACCAGATGTCAGCATCAGCAGTCGCTCCAGACTGCCACTCATCACCGCCAGCGGGTGGGCTCGGAATTCGTAGCCTTTTCCTCGCACCCCCAGTTGCGGGAGAATGTGAAGGAGGAGATGTTGACGGGTCGCGTTCCGCTTGACTTGACAATTTTCTCACCAGCAGGTCTTTGAACCTCTGCAGACTTGTGTCTGCCGTAAAGAGAGATCCAAGGTAGGTTTTAAATCTAGGATCGAGCACGGTGGCCAAAATGTAGTGCTCTGATTTCAACAGATTGACCACACGTGAATCCTGGTTAAGCGAATGAAGGGCTCCATCCACAAGTCCCACATGCCTAGCGGAATCGCTCTGTTTTAGCTCCTCCTTCAATGCCTCCAGCTTCTTCTGCAAAAGCCTGATGAGGGGAATGACCTGACTCAGGCTGGCAGTGTCTGAACTGACTTCACGTGTGGCAAGTTCAAAAGGTTGCAGAACCTTGCACAACGTTGAAATCATTCTCCACTGCGCATGAGACAGGTGCATTCCACCTCCTTTGCCTATATCGTGGGCAGATGCATAGGCTTGAATGGCCTTTTGCTGTTCCTCCATCCTCTGAAGCATATAGAGGGTTGAATTCCACCTCGTTACCACCTCTTGCTTCAGATGATGGCAGGGCAGGTTTAGGCGTTTTTGGTGGTGCTCCAGTCTTCTGTACACGGTGCCTGTACGCCGAAAGTGGCCCGCAATTCTTCTGGCCACCGACAGCATCTCTTGCACGCCCCTGTCGTTTTTTAAATAATTCTGCACCACCAAATTCAAGGTATGTGCAAAACATGGGACGTGCTGGAATTTGCCCAGATGTAATGCACGCACAATATTGCTGGCGTTGTCCGATGCCACAAATCCCCAGGAGAGTCCAATTGGGGTAAGCCATTCTGCGATGATCTTCCTCAGTTGCCGTAAGAGGTTTTCAGCTGTGTGCGTATTCTGGAAAGCGGTGATACAAAACGTAGCCTGCCTAGGAACGAGTTGGCGTTTGCGAGATGCTGCTACTGGTGCCGCCGCTGCTGTTCTTGCAGCGGGAGGCAATACATCTATCCAGTGGGCTGTCACAGTCATGTGGTCCTGAGTCTGCCCTGCTCCACTTGTCCACATGTCCGTGGTTAAGTGGACATTGGGTACAACTGCATTTTTTAGGACACTGGTAAGTCTTTTTCTGACGTCCGTGTACATTCTCGGTATCGCCTGCCTAGAGAAAAGGAACCTAGATGGTATTTGGTAACGGGGGCACACTACCTCAAGCAATTGTCTAGTTCCCCGTGAACTAACGGCGGATACTGGACGCACGTCTAACACCAACATAGTTGTCAAGGCCTGAATTATCCGCTTTGCAACAGGATGACTGCTATTTCATGATATTTCATCTTCCTCGCAAAGGACTGTTGGACAGTCAATTGCTTACTGGAAGTAGTACAAGTGGTCTACCGACTTCCCCTCTGGGATGACGATCGACTCCCAGCAGCAACAACAGCAGCGCCAGCAGCAGTAGGCGTTACACTCAAGGATGCATCGGAGGAATCCCAGGCAGGAGAGGACTCGTCAGACTTGCCAGTGACATGGCCTGCAGGACTATTGGCTTTCCTGGGTAAGGAGGAAATTGACACTGAGGGAGTTGGTGGTGTGGTTTGCGCAAGCTTGGTTACAAGAGGAAGGGATTTACTGGTCAGTGGACTGCTTCCGCTGTCGCCCAAAGTTTTTGAACTTGTCACTGACTTATTATGAATGCGCTGCAGGTGACGTATAAGGGAGGATGTTCCGAGGTGGTTAACGTCCTTACCCCTACTTATTACAGCTTGACAAAGGCAACACACGGCTTGACACCAGTTGTCCGCATTTCTGTTGAAATAATTCCACACTGAAGAGCTGATTTTTTTTGTATTTTGACCAGGCATGTCAATGGCCATATTCCTCCCACGGACAACAGGTGTCTCCCCGGGTGCCTGACTTAAACAAACCACCTCACCATCAGAATCCTCCTTGTCAATTTCCTCCCCAGCGCCAGCAACACCCATATCCTCATCCTGGTGTACTTCAACACTGACATCTTCAATTTGACTATCAGGAACTGGACTGCGCGTGCTCCTTCCAGCACTTGCAGGGGGCGTGCTAATGGTGGAAGGCGCAAGCTCTTCCCGTCCAGTGTTGGGAAGGTCACGCATCGCAACCGACACAATTGGACTCTCCTTTGGGATTTGTGATTTTGAAGAACGCACAGTTCTTTGCTGTGCTTTTGCCAGCTTAAGTCTTTTCTTTTTTCTAGCGAGAGGATGAGTGCTTCCATCCTCATGTGAAGCTGAACCACTAGCCATGAACATAGGCCAGGGCCTCAGCCGTTCCTTGCCACTCCGTGTCGTAAATGGCATATTGGCAAGTTTACGCTTCTCCTCAGACGCTTTTAATTTTGATTTTGGGTCATTTTACTGATCTTTTGTGTTTTGGACTGTACATGCTCTGTACTATGACATTGGGCATCGGCCTTGGCAGACGACGTTGATGGCATTTCATCGTCTCGGCCATGACTAGTGGCAGCAGCTTCTGCACGAGGTGGAAGTGGATCTTGATCTTTCCCTATTTTTTTAACCTCCACATTTTTGTTCTCCATATTTTAATGCGCAAAACTAAAAGCCACCACAGGTATACAATGTAGATGGATGGATAGTATAGTATTATATGACTTATGGAGGACAACTGACGACACAGAGGTAGGTACAGCCGTGGCCTACCGTACTGCTATATATATATATAATATACTGTATAATATAATAACGGACCTGGTGGACACTGTCAGCAGACTGCTAAACTAGTATGAAGAAAAAAAAAGCCACCACAGGTATACAATGTAGATAGATGGATAGTATAGTATTATATTACTTATGGACGACGAGTGCACTGACGACACAGAGGTAGGTACAGCCGTGGCCTACCGTACTGCTAATACATATAATAAATATACTGTATAATAATAACGGACCTGGTGGACACTGTCAGCAGACAGCTAAACTAGTATGAAGAAAAAAAAAGCCACCACAGGTATACAATGTAGATGGATGGATAGTATAGTATTATATTACTTATGGACGACGAGTGCACTGACGACACAGAGGTAGGTACAGCCGTGGCCTACCGTACTGCTATATATATATATATATATATATATAATATTCTGTATAATAATAACGGACCTGGTGGACACTGTCAGCAGACTGCTAAACTAGTATGAAGAAAAAAAAAGCCACCACAGGTCTACAATGTAGATAGATGGATAGTATAGTATTATATTACTTATGGACGACGAGTGCACTGACGACACAGAGGTAGGTACAGCCGTGGCCTACCGTACTGCTATATATATATATAATATACTGTATAATAATAACGGACCTGGTGGACACTGTCAGCAGACTGCTAAACTAGTATGAAGAAAAAAAAAGCCACCACAGGTATACAATGTAGATGGATGGATAGTATAGTATTATATTACTTATGGACGACGAGTGCACTGACGACACAGAGGTAGGTACAGCCGTGGCCTACCGTACTGCTATATATATATATAATATACTGTATAATAATAACGGACCTGGTGGATACTGTCAGCAGACTGCTAAACTAGTATGAAGAAAAAAAAAGCCACTACAGGTATACAATGTAGATGGATGGATAGTATAGTATTATATTACTTATGGACGACGAGTGCACTGACGACACAGAGGTAGGTACAGCCGTGGCCTACCGTACTGCTATATATATATATAATATACTGTATAATAATAACGGACCTGGTGGACACTGTCAGCAGACTGCTAAACTAGTATGAAGAAAAAAAAGCCACCACAGGTATACAATGTAGATGGATGGATAGTATAGTATTATATTACTTATGGACGACGAGTGCACTGACGACACAGAGGTAGGTACAGCCGTGGCTTACCGTACTGCTATATATATATAAATATATATATATATAATATACTGTATAATAATAACGGACCTGGTGGACACTGTCAGCAGACTGCTAAACTAGTATGAAGAAAAAAAAAGCCACCACAGGTATACAATGTAGATGGATAGATAGTATAGTATTATATTACTTATGGACGACGAGTGCACTGACGACACAGAGGTAGGTACAGCCGTGGCTTACCGTACTGCTATATATATATATATATATATATATATATAATATACTGTATAATAATAACGGACCTGGTGGACACTGTCAGCAGACTGCTAAACTAGTATGAAGAAAAAAAAAGCCACCACAGGTATACAATGTAGATGGATGGATAGTATAGTATTATATTACTTATGGACGACGAGTGCACTGACGACACAGAGGTAGGTACAGCCGTGGCCTACCGTACTGCTATATATATATATAATATACTGTATAATAATAACGGACCTGGTGGACACTGTCAGCAGACTGCTAAACTAGTATGAAGGGAAAAAAAGCCACCACAGGTATACAATGTAGATGGATAGATAGTTTAGTATTATATTACTTATGGACGACGAGTGCACTGACGACACAGAGGTAGGTACAGCCGTGGCCTACCGTACTGCTATATATATATATATATATATATATATAATATACTGTATAATAATAACGGACCTGGTGGACACTGTCAGCAGACTACTAAACTAGTATGAAGAAAAAAAAAGCCACCACAGGAGTGTTTTTCAGGCAGACAAACGTATACTGGACTGGTGGTCACTGTCAGCAAAACTGTGCACTGTACTCCTGCTATAACTGCTCCCCAGTCCCCACAATTAGGCAGTGTGAGCACTGAGCAGTGCACTCAGCACAGATATATCATGCAGCAGTGCAGCACACTGAGTGAGCACAGATATGGTGGAGCGTTTTTTTCAGGCAGAGAAACAAAGGATTAAACTCACTGGTGGTATAATCAAAACCCTGCACTGTACTCCAACAGCTGCTCCCCGTCCCCAATCCTCCCCACAATTATAAGTCACTCAGTCTCTTTACTCTTTTCTTCTACTATAACGGAGAGGACGCCAGCCACGTCCTCTCCCTATCAATCTCAATGCACGTGTGAAAATGGCGGCGACGCGCGGCTCCTTATATAGAATCCGAATCTCGCGAGAATCCGACAGCGGGATGATGACGTTCGGGCGCGCTCGGGTTAACCGAGCAAGGCGGGAGGATCCGAGTCGCTCGGACCCGTGAAAAAAAAGGTGAAGTTCGGGCGGGTTCGGATCCCGAGGATCCGAACCCGCTCATCACTAGTATATATATATATATATATATATACTGTAGGCTACGTGATTGAGGGGGGTAATTTAGACCTGATCGCTCGCAAGTGTTTTTTTTTGCTGTCCTGCGTTCAGATAGTTGCCGTCTACAGGGCGAGTGTATTTTCGCTGTGAAAGTGTGCGATCGCATGTGTTGCAGAGCTACACAAACTGATTTTGTGCAATCTCTGAGTAGCCCAGAACTTACTCAGCCGCTGCGATCACTTCAGCCTGTTCGGGACCGGATTGACGTCAGACACCCGCCCTGCAAACGCTCGGTAACGCCTGGGTTTTCCCTGACACTCCCAGAAAATGGTCAGTTGCCACCCACAAATGCCCTCTTCCTGTCAATCTCCTTGTGATCGCCCATGCGATCGCTTTTTTCGCACCATTACGTTGCTATGCACCAATACCCGATGCAGTCTTCCGAAGAGCCTGAGCATTGCGGTGCATACGCATGCGCAGTTCAGACCTGATTGCAGGCTGTGAGACAATGCATCCCTAGCAATCAAGTCTGAATTACTCACTGAGATACAAATATATTAATAGCACCTGAAGTCTAAAATCATAGCATATAGCAAGTGAGGTGTAGAAAGGGGTTCGGTATTTATTTCCGGCGGATTGGATTCCGGATGTCAGGATCCTGACAGCGGCATCCCATCCTCCAGAATGCCGGTAGCAGGGCGAGCGCTAAGAGTCCCCTTGCGGGCTTGCTGCGCTCGCCACTCTGTGGGCATCCACGAGTGGAATAGCCCTGTTGCGCCGGGATTCCGGTTGGCGGCATTGTTGGTATCCTGACCGCTGGGATCCCAACAGCCGGCAAATTAAACGTATCCCATAGAAAGTCCTAAAATCTCATTGTGTGATTTGATGTTGCTTCTGCGCAAGTCCAGTGGCAAACGCAGGATTTTCATGGGGGGGTTTCCATACATGTATGTCACTGTATTATATATATATATATATATACATACATATATATATATATATAATTATACTTTTATATATATATATATATATATATATCATTGGAGATCCGCACTCACATCAAAACTCATAAACACATATTTGGGTGCACCCAGTGATACTGATGAAGTCAGCCACAAATACAATACTGGATTTCCACCATGGTGGAAGGGGCACTCACAATAATAGGAAACAGACAAAAAAATCATATCTCTTAAATTATCTCATAGTTTAATTGTTGGATCATCTGTTGCACCAACTCGCCCTTAATCGACGTTTCGACCCTATATCTGGGTCTTTTTCAAGATAGGCAGATTCGGTGAAGGTTCAGAAAATTCACAGAGGTAATTGTTACAACATCAATAGAGATCTAGAAAAGATATGAAACATAAAAACACACTCAGTGCCTCCCAGGCCCCATTGTTGCAAAATAAATACTTCTTTATTGCAAAGCACACTCATAGTGCACTCATCCGATACACCTTAGGCCCAGTGGGTAAAAACAAGTATACTTCAGTGACCACCCAACTGGAATCAAGGAGACTAAAGGGCTTACATAAACCAATCTCTCTGGGAGATATCCAAATAACACCTGTCAAATCAACAGGTGGGCGACCCATGTGCACCTAAAATCAATATATACAAAATATCAGAGGTATAGGAAAAGGGACAGTACTTAGTTCAACTAAAAAAATAATACATAAGTAATCACATACTCCAGTGGCCGTGCTTCCACAATTATCAACTTGTTACTTCTTAATGTGATCAGCTCTCCCTATAAACAAACGGAAGGTAAATCCACTAATTATACAAATACAACGTACCAGACAAACAATACACAGATTTCACAGCCTCTAATTACTCACTAGATCCAGGTAGTCTTTCCAGTATATATCTATGTCCAAATAGTCTATTAAATTGTTTCCAATAGGTCAAACAGATCCCTATAGTATAGAGCAGTACATATTTACCATCAGCCACCCGGGGTATAACCTTTAAACAAATAGTCATAACCACTAAAATGCAAGTACTCACATGGCTGGTATCCTGCTGTCACACTGCACATGGCTCCACAAACACTGTCCCAGCACCGGGGGTTATAACCCCGGGCACCCGGAAGTAGAAACAACATCACTTCCTGTTCTCAGTATATATTATACACTCAATACACAAAGCCAATCCCTGAAGCCTGCAGCCCTCCCGCACATCGGGCTCGACCACCAGACGCCGTGGTCCAGGATGCGCCCTGCGCTCCACGGACCGGAAGCGCCTCCGCTGACCCGGTCAGGGACGCGTCATGCGTTCCACAGGCCGGAAGTGTGTATTGCGTTCCACCACAAACAGGTGAGACGCATCGGATCACGCTGGCGGAGTACTAAGGTTTACAATGTACTATACTCACGGGGGGAAAAACACACAACAGCCGAAAAACGGAACCTAACGGGCAAATTCACACTACTACAGGGCTCACTTGGCAATATACCCACTGGGCTTAACTAGGTGTATTCTCAAATTGCTCGCACTAGTAGTAAAAATATATTAATAATAAAAATGGTTTATAGGAGAAATAAACCTCATATTAAGTTGTTCAGACATCATGAAACAATAGGACCTGAGGACTTAACGTGGAGCGAAACCTACATCAATCCTGCCAACTGGAATAAATAATCCTGCCAAATAAGTTGACATTTCAATTACATATAGTAATCAATATATAATCCTAAATTTAACACATTTCAATCCATACATATTTCACTGTGGGCTGTGGTACAAAAGGGTACATTCAATATAACACAAAACAATACAAAGATAGATGTACAAATCAATACATGAATGGTCAAACATATCTACATGCAGATTTTAGATCACTAGATAATATTTGAAATATTCCTGAAGATGAGACCAGTGGCAGAACCACAAAATCCTTCCTGATGGACAAAAGTCTTCAGGTAGGATCATAACACTTGGTTGAAGATCCCCTAACAACGGGGACACCTTCAACCAATCTATAAAAAATATATAACATTAACAAAGGTGTAATGAGAACCCCCAATGGGGTGTCGAAATATAACACTGTTGAATTATACAGATTTAGTCGTAATCTTAGGTTGAAATAATTTTTCAGTGATAGACCAGTAGACACTCGGGTATCGGTGTTTAAGCCTAAGTCACAGTTTGACCCAATGTCTTCAAACGCCAGCATTAAAACATTCACACGCATTGTCCAGAAGGACATTAATGAGTGTCAGGTTTCAAAAATGTATGACAACCTGTCCCCGGATGAGCGAGATGCTTTGAATAGATTACGAGATAATCCTAATATAGTTATCCATCCAGCGGACAAGGGGGGAGTGGTGGTGGTCCAGAAGTGGACTGACTACGATAGTGAAATTTTGTCACAACTCTGATTCTAATACCTATCTGAAATTAGACTACAACCCGGTAATAGGGATCAAATCCAAGGTTGATGATTCGTTGAAAAGAGGACTAGAGAGTGGATGGTTGGACCCAGAGCTATTTGCCTATCTCACGGTTGATTACCCCAAATGCCCTATTATCTATACCCTCCCCAAGGTGCACAAAACCCTAAATAAGCCACCGGGGAGGCCCATTATAGCGGCAGAGGGGTCAGTGCTCCAACCATTAGCCATTTACATCGATAGTATACTCTAACCAATAGTACTAGAAAGTAAAATTCATATTCGGGATTCTAATGACTTTCTTGAACTTATTCGAACTTTCACTCTGCTAGATGAGACACTGGTATTGTGCTCCCTATACACTATTATTCCGCATGATCAAGGTTTGGAGGCGGTGGGCATTGCCCTACTAAGGTCTGTTAATCTTAAACAGCCTATTGAGTATGTCTTAGAGTTGGTCAGGCTCGTTTTGAGTCTGAACCACTTTTCATATAAGGACTCTTTATACAGAAATCAGGGACGGCCATGGGCTCAAACCTGGCCCCATCATATGCCAACTTATATATGACACAATATGAGGAAACCTATATTTATCCGAAATACGGTAAATTTATACGTTTGTATAAATGATTCATTGATGATGTGTTTATATTATGGGCTGGCTCTGAACAAACATTTGTCAATATGGTGGAGGATCTAAACCGGTTGGCGAATCCTGTTAGATTTACATACGCTGTTTCGACTGATGAGATCTGTTTCTTGGATATTAAGTTAGCATTCCGAGAGGGGAGATTGGTGACCACACTTTTTCGGAAGGCCACTGATCGAAATACCACACTATTGGCAAGTAGTCACCACCCCCCATCGTTAAAAGATAACCTGCCAGTGTCACAATTCCTTAGAATTATGCGTAACAACTCTGAGACAGGGGCAATGGAGGCACAGCTCGCAGAGATGACTGCTAGATTTATTGAACGTGGTTATAAGCGTAGGGTCCTTAAGGGATGTTTAAGGAAGGCTACGATGATATTTAAAGGTCAGGTTAGGGCTAAGCGAGCCAACACCAACAGAATTATATTCCCTACAACGTATAACGGTATGTCTGGCTGCGTTCAGAGATCCATTAATAAGCATTGGCCAATCGTAGCCTCTGATACCACATTGCCTTTTACTAACATGCCTAGACCAATGATGGCGTTCAGTAGGGGACCGAATTTGAAACAGCTTCTGATGCGCCCTACTTTGTTTCCTGGTGACACTTCTGATAAGATCCTCATTATGAAAAAGAAACCTGGTTGTTTTCCTTGTGGGGGATGTGTGACCTGTAGGTTTATGGTGGTGGGTCCGAATGTGATACATCCTCAAAATGGGAAGAAAATACGGATCACGTACCATCTGCACTGTCGCCTTGATCACGTTATTTACATACTAATCTGTCCTTGCGGTCTATATTATGTGGGGCTCACTACTAGAGCCTTTAGAGATCGAATGGCCAATCACCGTACCTCCATACGTGCAGCCTTTGAAACTGGGTCCACTGATAAACCGGTGGCCCAACACTTCCTTGAGAATAGACATCAGGTATCAAGTCTGAGGTGTAAATTGATAGACTGGGTTCCACCCAAACAGGGTGGGGGAGACAGGGTGCTCGCGCTTAAGCAGCGCGATAGTTATTGGATCTACACCCTGGACACTGTCGCCCCCAAGGGTATGAATGAATATAACCCATTGAACTATTTTATTAAACGGTAAATACATTTGGGATTGCATCTGGTGTGCATATTACCTCTCTAACCATATCTAGAAGTTATATTTCGACACCCCATTGGGGGTACTCATTACACCTTTGTTGATGTCTATATATTTTTTATAGATTGGTTGAAGGTGTCCCTGTTGTTAGGGGATCTTCAACCAAGTGTTATGATCCTACCTGAAGACTTTTGTCCATCAGGAAGGATTTTGTGGTTCTTCCACTGGTCTCATCTTCAGGAATATTTCAAATGTTATCTAGTGATCTAAAATCTGCATGTAGATATGTTTGACCATTCATGTATTGATTTGTACATCTATCTTTGTATTGTTTTGTGTTATATTGAATGTACCCTTTTGTACCACACCCCACAGTGAAATATGTATGGATTGAAATGTGTTAAATTTAGGATTATATATTGATTACTATATGTAATTGAAATGTCAACTTATTTGAAGTATGAGACACAGTTGGCAGGATTGATGTAGGTTGCGCTCCACGTTAAGTCCTCAGGTCCTATTGTTGCATGATGTCTGAACAACTTAATATGAGGTTTATTTCTCCTATAAACCATTTTTATTATTAATATATTTTTACTACTAGTGCGAACAATTTGAGCCTACACCTAGTTAAGCCCAGTGGGTATATTGCCAAGTGAGCCCTGTAGTAGTGTGAATTTGCCCGTTAGGTTCCGTTTTTCGGCTGTTGTGTGTTTTTTTTCCCCGTGAGTATAGTACATTGTAAACCTTAGTACTCCGCCAGCGTGATCCGATGCATCTCACCTGTTTGTGGTGGAACGCAATACACGCTTCCGGCCTGTGGAACGCACGACGCGTCCCTGACCGGGTCAGCGGAGGCGCTTCCGGTCCGTGGAGCGCAGGGCGCATCCCGGACCACGGCGTCTGGTGGTCGAGCCCGATGTGCGTAAGGGCTGCAGGCTTCAGGGATAGATGACTTGGTTTGGAGGTAGGGGTGGCCAGTTATGGCTTTATGTATTGACTGTATAATATATACTGAGAACAGGAAGTGATGTTGTTTCTACTTTCGGGTGCCCGGGGTTATAACCCTCGGTGCTGGGACAGTGTTTGTGGAGCCATGTGCAGTGTGACAGCAGGATACCAGCCATGTGAGTACTTGCATTTTAGTGGTTATGACTATTTGTTTAAAGGTTATACCCCGGGTGGCTGATGGTAAATATGTACTGCTCTATACTCTAGGGATCAGTTTGACCTGTTGGAAACAATTTAATGGACTATTTGGACATAGATATATACTGGAAAGACTACCTGGATCTAGTGAGTAATTAGAGGCTGTGAAATCTGTGTATTGTTTGTCTGGTACGTTGTATTTGTATAATTAGTGGATTTACTGTCACAACTGAGGGCCTGAGCTGACGGGAGGCAGCCTCAGTTGTAGGGGCTGAGATGTACCGGAACCTGGGAGGTTGTATCAGACCCCTGGACATGTAAGTAACATGAATAATAACTGCCCGAAGGCGTGACCACGACAACTTGGATAAAAGTCAATGATGTTTATTATGACAACTCCGCAACACAGCAGCAGTAAAAGAAAACGTAAAAGTCAGCAAAGAATAAATACAGTTCCTGGGTACTACAGGATGGCAGGAGCCACAGGGCACTGGTAGTGTGAGATAGTTCTTATGATCTTCTAGATGGAAAGTCCTTACCAGGCCCGACTGTAGCAATGGAGATAACCCAGGATTGTGCCAGCTGGTGTTCCAGGAAAAGCTGGGTTGCTGAAGATAAAACAGCTGCTGTAGATACTGGCTGGAACCAGACTGTTGTTAGCACGGAGTGGATACTGGCTGGAACCAGTTAAATAATAAATGAACTTGGGAGCGATGAAATATGAACTGAAATGTAGAACTTGAGAGCGGAGAAATAATAATACCGGTGGAGAGTGGTAAAGTGTAGAAAGGACACCGGCCCTTTAAGGGAAGCTGTACTCTGCTGGAAGCTGAGCTGGAAGCAGGTAATGTTGTAGCTGGAAACAGATGAATCCACAATGGATTGGAGAGTCAGGCTACACCGCAGGTGGAATGCTGGTGCGGGTCTCTATGGTGGAAGTCTTGAGACAGGAGCTGGAACCTGGAAGACAATCACAGGAGAGAGACAAACAGGAACTAGGTTTGACAACCAAAGCACTGACGCCTTCCTTGCTCAGGCACAGTGTATTTATACCTGCAGCAAGGAAGGGATTGGCTAGGCAATTATGCAGATTATCAATACTGAGAACAGATTGGTGGAAATGATCAGCTGACAGAATCCAAGATGGCTGCGCCCATGCAGACACTTGGAGGGAAGTTTGGTTTGTAATCCATGTGGTAATGAAAACAGTAATGGCGGCGCCGGCCACCGGAGACAGGAGGCGCCAGGCTGACAGATGCACATCCAACCACGCGGACACAGCGGAGGCCGCGGCTGACGTAATCGCCACTCAGACACTCTGCATGCAGAAGTTCAGGGACGGCGGCGGAGGCCGCGGGAGACGCCATGCCAGGTGTAATATGGCGTCCACTGTGACAGCGTCCCAGAGTGACAGGAGAGGATACAGGAATGTACACATCAGGATAACAGATGGAATCCGGTCCTGGAGCGCTGAGCCAGCCTTAGGAGGCATCTGATGGGTAAGAAATGGCGTCCAGATACCCGGATCGTGACAGCACCCCCCCCCTTTAGGAGTGGCCCCAGGACACTTCTTTGGCTTTTGAGGAAACTTGGAATGGAATCTCCGGACCAAGGCAGGAGCATGGACATCAGAAGCATTGGTCCATGAACGTTCCTCAGGACCATAACCTTTCCAGTCAATAAGATATTGTAGTTGACCGTAACGGTGACGTGAGTCCAGGATCTTGGCCACTTCATACTCAACGCCTCGTTGAGTTTGGACTTTCGGAGTTGGAAGAAGTGAGGAATGAAACCGATTCAAGATCAGCGGTTTCAACAGGGAAACATGGAATGTCCTGGGTATTTTTAAGAAGGGAGGCAACTGGAGTCTGTAAGCAACAGGATTGATGACTTGTTCAATCTTGAAAGGACCGATATAGCGAGGTGCAAACTTCATACTGGGAACTCTTAACCTCAAATTCTTCGTGGATAACCATACCCGATCACCCACCTTGAGAGCAGGAACTGCTCGACGCTTCTTATCCGCAAACTTCTTGTACCTGAACGATGCCTTGAGCAGAGCTGATCGTACGCTCTTCCAGATATTGGCAAACTGATGCAAGGTGATATCCACTGCGGGAACATAAGTTGCTGGAAGCGGTTGGAACTCAGGGACTTTAGGGTGGAATCCAAAGTTAGTGAAGAATGGTGTTGAAGCAGATGAAGAATGATACTGGTTGTTATGACAGAACTCGGCCCAGGGAAGTAATTGAACCCAGTCATCTTGAGAGGAGGACACATAGATGCGGAGGAAGGCCTCCAAGTCCTGATTCACCCTCTCGGTTTGACCATTGGTCTGAGGATGGTAAGCCGCGGAAAACTTTAGCTTGACTTGGAGGACTTGACATAAACTTCGCCAGAATTTGGCTGTGAATTGAACTCCTCGATCTGAGATAATTTCTTCAGGAAGACCGTGGAGTCGGAAGATCTCTTGTATGAATACTTGAGCCAACTTGGAAGCTGACGGAAGACCGGTGAGAGGAATGAAGTGTGCCATCTTGGTGAACCGGTCAACTACCACCCAGATGGTATTGAACTTGTTGCACATGGGTAAGTCTGTAATGAAATCCATCGACAAGTGGGTCCATGGTCGACGGGGAACGGATAGTGGAACCAGTTGCCCCGCAGGCGACTGGCGGGATACTTTATGTTGGGCACACTTTGGGCAAGATGCAATAAACTCCAAGACGTCCTTTTTTAGAGTTGGCCACCAATAGGACCTAGAGATAAACTCCAGGGTTTTTTGGATACCTGTATGTCCGGCAAAACGGGAAGCATGGGCCCAATGCATGAGCTTCTTCCTTAGCATCGGCTTCACAAAACTTTTCCCTGATGGGGGCGTAGAGTCCATCCCTACCGTGGAGAATGCCAACGGATTTATAATAGGATGCTTGTCTGAAGACTCTGACTCATTTTCTTGCTCCCATGAGCGGGAAAGGGCATCGGCCTTGCGATTCTGAGAGCCCGGACAGAACTGGAGTTTAAAGTCGAACCTGGAAAAGAAAAGTGCCCATCTGGCCTGACGAGGGTTGAGACATTGTGCGCCCTTCAGGTATAAAAGGTTCTTGTGGTCTGTAAGTATGGTGATTGAATGAGAAGCTCCCTCCAACAGATACCTCCACTCTTCTAGAGCGAGCTTGATGGCTAGCAACTCCTGGTCGCCAATGGCATAGTTGCGCTCAGCTGGGGAGAACTTCCGGGAGAAGAAACTGCAAGGGTGTAAATGGCCATCTTTAGCCCTCTGAGATAACACCGCTCCTACTCCAACGGAGGAGGCATCCACCTCTAAGATGAAAGGAGAGTCGATGTCAGGCTGTTTCAGAACAGGCGCAGAGATGAACCTTTGTTTTAAAAGATGAAATGCTTGCATGGCTTCTTCAGACCACTTGGACGGGTTAGCACCCTTCTTAGTGAAAGCAGTAATAGGCGCCACAATGGTGGAAAAGTCTCGTATAAACTTTCGGTAATAGTTGGCGAACCCTAAGAACCTCTGGACCCCTTTGAGGGTTAAGGGTACCGGCCAATTTTGAATTGCTTGTAGTTTCTCAGGATCCATCTCTAGTCCGGAACCGGACACAATGTACCCTAGAAACGGAATGGACTTGACTTCAAAGACGCATTTTTCTAATTTGCAATAGAGATGATTGACACGGAGACGGGACAGAACCTCTTTAACCCAAAAACGATGTTCCTCTAAATCGTTGGCAAAAATGAGGATATCGTCTAGATAGACCACGACATGACGGTATAGAATGTCTCTGAAGATCTCATTGACAAAATGCTGGAAGACAGCTGGAGCATTGCTCAATCCGAAGGGCATGACGAGGTACTCATAATGTCCGTCACGGGAGTTAAAGGCGGTCTTCCACTCGTCACCCTCACGGATCCGGATGAGATTGTATGCACCTCGCAAGTCCAGCTTTGTAAAGATGGTAGCTCCGCTAACTCTGTCAAAGAGCTCAGTAATCAGGGGTAAAGGATAACGGTTCTTGATGGTAATGTCATTCAAACCTCTGTAGTCGATGCACGGCCGCAGACCACCATCTTTCTTTTTTACAAAAAAGAAGCCTGCGCCGGCTGGAGAAGAAGAAGGTCGAATGAACCCCTTTGCTAGGTTCTCTTTAATATATTCCTCCATAGAATGCGTCTCAGGCAGAGACAACGGATAAGTTCGGCCTCGAGGTGGAACCTTCCCTGGAATGAGATCAATCGGACAGTCCCATTCTCTATGAGGAGGAAGGATATCAGCAGAAGCTTTACTGAACACATCCGTGAAATCTTGATATGGAGGAGGTGGAACATCAGACGACCTGGGGGAGGAAGAACAGACAGGCAATACTTTAAACAAACATGTCTCAGCACAGGAGGAACCCCATGCCAGGATTTGCGTAGTCGTCCAATCAATTGTAGGATTGTGAAGACGGAGCCATGGAAGGCCCAGGACCACAGGATGTGTGGCTCTTGGAATCACTAAAAAAGAAATAAGTTCGGAATGAAGAACTCCCACTCTCAGACGAACTGGTAGAGTCCTTAAAGAAATAACTGCATCAAAAATTTTGCTGCCATCCACGGCAGTTAAAGAAATGGACGAAGGAAGTCTCTCGGTGGGTAGGGACCACCGTTTAACATAGGCTTCGGTAATAAAGTTCCCAGCTGCTCCGGAATCAAGGAGGGCAATGACGTTCCGATAACGTTGAGCAACTTGAAGCGAGACTGGGAGATTACAATCTTGAGGAGATGGAGAGGAGATCATTACTCCTAGCCGGCCCTCTCCTTGGCGAGCTAGGATTTGGAGTTTCCCGGACGTTTGGGACAGGCATTAATGGTGTGAGACGGAGCTGCACAATAGAGACAGAGAAACTCGGAGAGACGTCTTCGGCGCTCAGCAGGAGTTAAACGGGAACGGCCAAGTTGCATGGGCTCATCTTTAGATGGTGACAGTTGACGAGGAGGAGGAGCAGAAGATTTTGGAGCAGATGATCTTCCACGCTCAGTTGCTCTCTCTCTGAAACGTAAATCAACTTTCGTGCAGAGTGAGATTAGCTCATCTAACTTAGAAGGTAAGTCTCTGGTAGCTAACTCATCTTTAATACGCTCAGATAAGCCATGCCAGAATGCAGCATACAGGGCCTCGTCGTTCCATGCCAGTTCGGATGCCAGGATCTGGAACTGTATCAGATATTGTCCTACAGTACGTGACCCCTGGCGTAAATGGAGAATCTCGGATGAAGCTGAGGTTACCCGGCCTGGCTCGTCGAAGATGCGCCTGAATGTTGACACGAAGGCAGTGTAGGAAGATAGCAGGGTGTCGGACCTCTCCCATAACGGTGATGCCCAATCAAGGGCTGAGCCACTGAGAAGAGAAATAATGTAGGCAATTTTTGTACGGTCACTGGGAAAATTGCCAGGTTGTAGCTCAAACTGAATCTCACACTGGTTGAGAAATCCCCTGCAGAATCTTGGAGATCCGTCAAATTTTGCTGGCGTTGGAAGATGAAGACGTGGAGCAGAAATGGGTAAGGTGGGTGGGGTTATAGCTGGAGTCACTGTGGTTGACGCACCAGACGCGCCTGATCCACGGAGAGTTGTCTGAATCCCATCCAGCCGAGTAGAGAGATCCTGGAGACAGCGGATGATGTGGCCCTGTGCAGCCTCCTGATGTTCTAGTCGGGCTGCCAGTTCTTGCATCGGCCTGGCCGCTTGATCCTGGTCTCCGGCTGGATTCATTAGGTCAGTGCTTACTGTCACAACTGAGGGCCTGAGCTGACGGGAGGCAGCCTCAGTTGTAGGGGCTGAGATGTACCGGAACCTGGGAGGTTGTATCAGACCCCTGGACATGTAAGTAACATGAATAATAACTGCCCGAAGGCGTGACCACGACAACTTGGATAAAAGTCAATGATGTTTATTATGACAACTCCGCAACACAGCAGCAGTAAAAGAAAACGTAAAAGTCAGCAAAGAATAAATACAGTTCCTGGGTACTACAGGATGGCAGGAGCCACAGGGCACTGGTAGTGTGAGATAGTTCTTATGATCTTCTAGATGGAAAGTCCTTACCAGGCCCGACTGTAGCAATGGAGATAACCCAGGATTGTGCCAGCTGGTGTTCCAGGAAAAGCTGGGTTGCTGAAGATAAAACAGCTGCTGTGGATACTGGCTGGAACCAGACTGTTGTTAGCACGGAGTGGATACTGGCTGGAACCAGTTAAATAATAAATGAACTTGGGAGCGATGAAATATGAACTGAAATGTAGAACTTGAGAGCGGAGAAATAATAATACCGGTGGAGAGTGGTAAAGTGTAGAAAGGACACCGGCCCTTTAAGGGAAGCTGTACTCTGCTGGAAGCTGAGCTGGAAGCAGGTAATGTTGTAGCTGGAAACAGATGAATCCACAATGGATTGGAGAGTCAGGCTACACCGCAGGTGGAATGCTGGTGCGGGTCTCTATGGTGGAAGTCTTGAGACAGGAGCTGGAACCTGGAAGACAATCACAGGAAAGAGACAAACAGGAACTAGGTTTGACAACCAAAGCACTGACGCCTTCCTTGCTCAGGCACAGTGTATTTATACCTGCAGCAAGGAAGGGATTGGCTAGGCAATTATGCAGATTATCAATACTGAGAACAGATTGGTGGAAATGATCAGCTGACAGAATCCAAGATGGCTGCACCCATGCAGACACTTGGAGGGAAGTTTGGTTTGTAATCCATGTGGTAATGAAAACAGTAATGGCGGCGCCGGCCACCGGAGACAGGAGGCGCCAGGCTGACAGATGCACATCCAACCACGCGGACACAGCGGAGGCCGCGGCTGACGTAATCGCCACTCAGACACTCTGCATGCAGAAGTTCAGGGACGGCGGCGGAGGCCGCGGGAGACGCCATGCCAGGTGTAATATGGCGTCCACTGTGACAGCGTCCCAGAGTGACAGGAGAGGATACAGGAATGTACACATCAGGATAACAGATGGAATCCGGTCCTGGAACGCTGAGCCAGCCTTAGGAGGCATCTGATGGGTAAGAAATGGCGTCCAGATACCCGGATCGTGACATTTACCTTCCGTTTGTTTATAGGGAGAGCTGATCACATTAAGAAGTAACAAGCTGATAATTGTGGAAGCACGGCCACTGGAGTATGTGATTACTTATGTATTATTTTTTTAGTTGAACTAAGTACTGTCCCTTTTCCTATACCTCTGATATTTTGTATATATTGATTTTAGGTGCACATGGGTCGCCCACCTGTTGATTTGACAGGTGTTATTTGGATATCTCCCAGAGAGATTGTTTATGTAAGCCCTTTAGTCTCCTTGATTCCACTTGGGTGGTCACTGAAGTATACTTGTTTTTACCCACTGGGCCTAAGGTGTATCGGATGAGTGCATTATGAGTGTGCTTTGCAATAAAGAAGTATTTATTTTGCAACAATGGGGCCTGGGAGGCACTGAGTGTGTTTTTATGTTTCATATCTTTTCTAGATCTCTATTGATGTTGTAACATTTACCTCTGTGAATTTTCTGAACCTTCACCGAATCTGCCTATCTTGAAAAAGACCCAGATATAGGGTCGAAACGTCGATTAAGGGCGAGTTGGTGCAACAGATGATCCAACAATTAAACTATGAGATAATTTAAGAGATATGTTATATTTTGTCTGTTTCCTATTATTGTGAGTGCCCCTTCCACCATGGTGGAAATCCAGTATTATATATATATATATATATATATATACATACATACATACATTTCCATACATGTATGACATACATGTATGGAACCCCCCCCCCATGAAAATCCTGCATATGTTCAAATGTACTGTATGTGTGTGTGTGTGTGTGTGTATATATATATATATATATATATATATATATAAAATCACTGCACAGATGTTTTACTCCTGAGTGATGAACCATATGCAGCAAACACACTATATATATATATATATATATATATATATATACACACATATACACACACATACAGTACATTTGAACATATGAATATACATACATATAGCCTATTACACACAGCAGAGAGACAGACAGAGACACACACACACACACACACACACATATCCACATCCCCATTAGCACCTGGCCAGCACAATGCATTATAGACAACCTCCCCCATTGCCCCCGCCCACTGAGTCTCCTCGATTGATGATACCGTACACTCACCTGCCTGCTGTAGATAGGAGACTGACTCACTGTTACGGCATTTTCCCCCTTTGCCGCTACCCCGCACCTCTTCCGGCTCCCTGAACTCCCCCTGCAAGAACTGCTGCCTCAGATGAGCTCCGCACTGCCGTTCCCTTCCCCGTACAGGCATGACAGTTAGTCACTGTCTGTGTCTCTGTTAGGACGCTGCCTGCTGCCGGAGCCGCTTCACAGCCTAGAGACACAGACAGTGTCACAGCCGCAGCCTGCCCGCCTAAGCTCCTCACTTAGAGCGGGATGTACCGCTATAAAAACAAAATAAATAAGTGTTAAGTTCCGAGGATCGGCGGCCAGAGGGGGGGGGGGGGTTTCTGGGTACTCTGAAACCCCCCCCTGCGTGCGCGTATGAAGTCGTGGGGAAATTTGTCTGATGGAAACCCCCCTTTACAAATCTTGTGTTCTCCCCTGTAGTCTCCTCAGAATCATGTCCTAGGCCAGCACAGAACCAAACTATGGGTTATATAAGCCTTGGAGAGAGATAAAGTGCAGATAGATAAATAGAAAACTCAATAGTGGACTAGCATACTGTACATTTTGGCCAAATGGCAGCTGTCTCCAATTAATATCTTTACAACTATTAACGTTATCAGCACAATTCATAGATTTTACATTTTCATTGCTCTTTAATCTGTGTTATATCAGACTTCAATGAAAAGTATTTTATTTAAACGTTATTATTTTCTGTATGGCTTTGAAACTTATAAAAGGCTCTAATAGAGAAATAAAGTCACAGTAAGCCAAGCTACAGTATCATCACCCAAAATCTTGAATTGAATATTTATCATCTTAGCACCAGAGCAGCCTTTTGAACAGGATCCAGTTGATAATCTAAAATGAAACAAACCTTACTTTCCACAGGATGACTTTTTTTTATGAGATTTTAGCGATTTAATATTTTTTACACTCTCTTTATTTTATTTTATTTTATATTGTGCTGTTTCGTAGTATCACAACTGTATGAAAAAACACAGTTTTTAGAGTAGAAAAATTAACCAAATTAAGGATAACGTAATGTGACCAGACTATCCCTTTAACCTGGGACACTCATGAATTACACAGGTTCTGTGGCTGGCTGACTACAAGCATGCATTTCACCTGGTTTTAAGCAGCCACAGAACCTGTGTATTTCATGAGTGTACCAGGTTCAAGGGATAGTCTGGTCACCCTAGATAACGATATGTTTATTTTTTTTCTCTGTTTTCCATGGACTGAGAGTTTTCCATTCCATCAACCAACAATCATCTACCACACAGGTTCTCAAACTCGGTCCTCAGGACCCCACATGGTCCATGTATTGCAGGTCCCCTGTAGATTTTTGAAATGTGACAGTTGGTGATACACAGTGCAGCTGCTGGGTGACATGGAAAACGTGAACCGTGTGGGGTCCTGAGGACAGAGTTTGAGAACCACTGATCTACCATATAAGTTCTTTGCTTTTCATAAGGGCAACACCTAAAGAGGTTACCAAGTGTTAATTATTACAGTGTATTCAAGTTCCAGGTTTATCAGTGGATTGAACCAGGTACCCCATATGCTACTTTTAACCCTTTTGTGCAGCCATATTTAGAATGATCATTTAGCACACTGTATAAATTCATGGGGATACGGTCAATGGGTCGACACAGCCTGGGTCGACAGTCATTAGGTCAACCACTGAAGGTCAACATGGTCAATAGGTCAACATGATCATTAGGTCGACATGTACTAGGTCGACAGGTCAAAAGGTCGACGTGAGTTTTTTTTAAAAAAAAATATTTTTGGGATTTTTCCATACTTGATGATCCACGTGGACTACAATTGGAACAGTAACCTTGCCCGAAGCATGGTGAGTGAAACGAGCCATGCGAGGGGACATGGTGCACTAATTGGGGTTCCCCGTAACTTTACGCAGAAAACGACACCAAAAAAAGTCCAAAAACTCATGTCGAAATGTTCACCTGTCGACCTAGTGCATATCGACCTAATGCCCATGTCGACCTTCAGTGGTCGACCTAATGACTGTCGACCTAAGTTGAGTTGACCCATACCCAATTCATGAGTCATTATAGCATCATCATAAAAGTTGTTCTCTAAGAGACTACTGCACAATAACACACAGAATACAGAATTGGAGAGCAATTATGTATAAAATATGTGGTATGAGTATGAAAAAATGTTTATAAAAATATAGTTTTGAATTCAATGTCAATATTGTTTCCCAGAGGTTGTAATGTTTTCAATTCGACGATCCATTTGCTTTCGTTTTTCTTCAGTGCTGATACTAGATCTCCTCCTCGCAAGTTCCTTCTGATTTTCTTTATTGTGACTTTCCAAAAAATGGTTAGATAAACTGTGTGGTACACAGTTTATCTAACCATTTTTTGGGAAAGTCACAATAAAGATCCATCGGGATTAATATTTCTACCTATACAGAAAATCAAAAGGAACTGGCAAAGTATTTTTATAAATAAACATTTTTTCATACTCATATCAAATATTTTATACATAATTGCTCTCCATATTGTACAGTGGCACCTGTTGAATTTTTTTTAAATAAAACCGTTTTCATCAAACATGCGGTTCCCGCTGTTTTAACTTTACTTCCAGACCGGAAGTTCTGTTTTTCCCAAATGGGACAATAAAGTTTTATATATAAATATCTGCTAAATGCCAACTCAGTCAACCTTGAAAAAGTGCCTTCAGCACGAAACGTGTTGGTGAACAAGTGGAATAACGAGGACACTCAGACACTGCCGCACGGCAGACTTGACACTGCTGAGTGACGTCAACCTCCTGGCTCTCCTGCTCACCCGCTGGACGCACGGCAGACCCAACACTGCCAAGTGACATCAACCTCCCCGCTCACCCGCTGGATGCAGCGGCAGTGCAGCGCAAACAACACTGAGAGGACACGGACAGCCATTTCTGCATCGAGGCTGAGGAATCCTGTGGTAACTGGTAGGTAGGGACAGTTAGAATCTGATGAACTCGGACTTCCACAAAAAGCCCTAAAAGGGCTGTAAACATAATGTTGTTTTAACAATTCTTTCCTCACAGGTGCCACAGTACATTTAGCGCTAAATGTTTTTATTGTTATTATTGCTAACGTGAGCTGCTTTTTTTCATAGCGCAGAAATCATTTTATTTTTTTATACTGAACATAAGTATGCTGGGGAGTGTTATAGTCAGTCAGCGGGGAGACGGTTAGGGTTAGGCTACGGGAGGGGAGGGTTAGGGTTATGCACCAGGAAGGGAGGGTTATGGTTAGGCTATGGGAAGGGAAGGCTAGGGTTAGGGGAAGGGTTAGTTTAGTCGGGATGCCGGTGTTGGTATACTGGCAGCCAGTATCCTAATTGCCGGTATCCCCTACTCAACCTGCCAGTAGAATATACTCAAAGAATGAATAATTAAATGTATTTATTTTATTATTCAATAAGAGAGCAGCTTGCATTTCCTTGAAAGTGCTTTCAAGATTCCAGTAAATGTGACGCTTTTTGTAGGTTGCGGCCAGTTTCAACGTTTTCAATTCTTCTAAATGGAACAAACCCAGTTGGGCTGATCTGTTCCACCTACTAAATAGCACTAAACGTAGCGTGTCTTATAATGACATATTATATCTGTTGGTTTGTGGGCTCTCCAATATGAGCTTCAGCTATAGTGACATAATTGCACTAACCTGATTTGGTGAATATTTTAATATTCACCATTAATAGCACCTTGCCTGAATAATGTGCTCTGCAAGCAGATATACCACCACTATAGGAAAAGTAGGCAAAGTTTTGTTTAAAAATAATAATTGCATTCATTCAACTTTTAATATTTAAATTACTGTATAGTGTTAGATTTTTTTCTAAACTTTTTAATAAAATTGAGAAAGTAATTAAGAAAATACCTCCCACCAGGATATATACAGTCCTCCTGGAACAAATGCTGCATAGACCTACTGTATATTTAAGTTTGCATTCATTCAATTTTAAATACCTGTAATATATAATTATCGATAAATACTTCTACATCTGTAATTATCCAAAAATCATTTCAGTGCTTTTCTATTCGTAATTATAGCATATGCAATGTGTTGAAGAACACGGTATACTGTTTCAACCAACCAATACGCTAATTATAATGCTACAACATATAATAATAATAATGAAAAATTATAAAAGGGATATAAATAATAACAATACAGTCTCCTCCAAGCATAATATACTAAATACACTCCATACAGATAAGTTCTATGTCTCAAGTTAATATAAACAATGAAACCTGTCAATCCAGAAAGCATAAATTATTCACAGGATGTGTTTTATATTGATCGCTTTACTTTCCCCATTCAAATGAATACAGTCAAGTTTATTTAGCCAAAACAATTCTCTCCGCAGTAATCGATTCTTTCTATCATCACCTCTTGTCAATATTGTAAACGCATCGATCACCTGTCAGCGAAGTTGAGATACTGAGCTTCCATCCCTATGTAGTGCCTATAAATATTTATATCATATATGGAGTGTGAATACAAGTCTTTATTAAACACCCCACCCCCCATGTTTATTATAATAATGTTATTTAATATCAGAAATGCTTACTACAGTACAAGCGTAATCGCTCTAAACTTTTTGTGTGAAATTTTAACCTTAAATGTTTGGAATGGATTATCATGTTCCGCTGTTCTTTTTATATAATACTAGAGAAATAAAATCTAATCACTTAAACAAACCTTCACATTCAGAAAAATAACAGTAGATTTACAGAAAATCATCTAATACTGGTATGTTGGGATATACCTGTATCTATTTTTACTAGTGATGAGCGGGTTCGGTTCCTCGGAAACCGAACCCCCCCGAACTTCACCCATTTTACACGGGTCCGAGGCATACTCGGATTCTCCCGTATAACTTGGTTAATCCGAGCGCGCCCGAACGTCATCATCCCGCTGTCGGATTCTCGCGAGATTCGGATTCTATATAAGCAGCCGCGCGTCGCCGCCATTTTCACTTGTGCATTGGAAATGTTAGGGAGAGGACGTGGCTGGCGTCCTCTCCGTTTATTAATAATACTTGTGGCTGTGCTGCTTATTGCTTAATTGTGGGGACTGGGGAGCAGCTGTATTATATAGGAGGAGTACAGTGCAGAGTTTTGCTGACCAGTGACCACCAGTATACGTTCTCTGCCTGAAAAACGCTCCATATCTGTGCTCAGTGTGCTGCATATATCTGTGCTCACACTGCTTTATTGTGGGGACTGGGGACCAGCAGTATTATATAGGAGGAGTACAGTGCAGAGTTTTGCTGACCAGTGACCACCAGTATTATACGTTCTCTGCCTGAAAAACGCTCCATATCTGTGCTCAGTGTGCTGCATATATCTGTGCTCACACTGCTTAATTGTGGGGACTGGGGAGCAGCTGTATTATATAGGAGGAGTACAGTGCAGAGTTTTGCTGACCAGTGACCACCAGTATACGTTGTCTGCCTGAAAAACACTCCATATCTGTGCTCAGTGTGCTGCATATATCTGTGCTCACACAGCTTTATTGTGGGCACTGGGGACCACCAGTATATTATATAGGAGGAGTACAGTGCAGAGTATTGCTGACAGTGACCACCAGTATACGTTGTCTGCCTGAAAAATACTCCATATCTGTGCTCAGTGTGCTGCATATATCTGTGCTCACACTGCTTAATTGTGGGGACTGGGGATCAGCTGTATTATATAGGAGGAGTACAGTGCAGAGTTTTGCTGACCAGTGACCACCAGTATACGTTGTCTGCCTGAAAAACACTCCATATCTGTGCTCAGTGTGCTGCATATATCTGTGCTCTCACTGCTTTATTGTGGGCACTGGGGACCACCAGTATATTATATAGGAGGAGTACAGTGCAGAGTTTTGCTGACAGTGACCACCAGTATACGTTGTCTGCCTGAAAAACACTCCATATCTGTGCTCAGTGTGCTGCATATATCTGTGCTCACACTGCTTTATTGTGGGCACTGGGGACCACCAGTATATTATATAGGATGAGTACAGTGCAGAGTTTTGCTGACAGTGACCACCAGTATACGTTGTCTGCCTGAAAAACACTCCATATCTGTGCTCAGTGTACTGCATATATCTGTGCTCACACTGCTTAATTGTGGGGACTAGGGAGCAGCTGTATTATATAGGAGGATTACAGTGCAGAGTTTTGCTGACCAGTGACCACCAGTATACGTTGTCTGCCTGAAAAACACTCCATATCTGTGCTCAGTGTGCTGCATATATCATTGCTCACACTGCTTTATTGTGGGCACTGGGGACCACCAGTATATTATATAGGAGGAGTACAGTGCAGAGTTTTGCTGACAGTGACCACCAGTATATATAGCAGTATGGTACGGAAGGCCACTGCTCTACCTACCTCTGTGTTTTCAAGTATACTATCCATCCATACCTGTGGTGCATTTCAGTTGTGCGCAGTATATATAGTAGTAGGCCATTGCTATTGATACTGGCATATAATTCCACACATTAAAAAATGGAGAACAAAAATGTGGAGGTTAAAATAGGGAAAGATCAAGATCCACTTCCACCTCGTGCTGAAGCTGCTGTCACTTGTCATGGCCGAGACGATGAAATGCCATCAACGTCGTCTACCAAGGCTGATGCCCAATGTCATAGTAGAGAGCATGTAAAATCCAAAAAACAAAAGTTCAGTAAAATGACCCAAAAATCAAAATTGAAAGCGTCTGATGAGAAGCGTAAACTTGCCAATATGCCATTTACGACACGGAGTGGCAAGGAACGGCTGAGGCCCTGGCCTATGTTCATAGCTAGTGGTTCAGATTCACATGAGGATGGAAGCACTCATCCTCTCGCTAGAAAAATGAAAAGACTTAAGCTGGCAAAAGCACAGCAAAGAACTGTGCGTTCTTCTAAATCACAAATCCCCAAGGAGAGTCCAATTGTGTCTGTTGCGATGCCTGACCTTCCCAACACTGGACGGGAAGAGCTTGCGCCTTCCACCATTTGCACGCCCCCTGAAAGTGCTGGAAGGAGCACCCGCAGTCCTGTTCCTGATAGTCAAATTGAAGATGTCACTGTTGAAGTACACCAGGATGAGGATATGGGTGTTGCTGGCACTGGGGAGGAAATTGACAAGGAGGATTCTGATGGTGAGGTGGTTTGTTTAAGTCATGCACCCGGGGAGACACCTGTTGTCCATGGGACGAATATGGCCATTGACATGCCTGGTCAAAATACAAAAAAAAATCACCTCTTCGGTGTGGAATTATTTCAACACAAATGCGGACAACAGGTGTCAAGCCGTGTGTTGCCTTTGTCAAGCTGTAATAAGTAGGGGTAAGGATGTTAACCACCTAGGAACATCCTCCCTTATACGTCACCTGGACCGCATTCATCAGAAGTCAGTGAATAGTTCAAAAACTTTGGATGACAGCGAAAGCAGTCCACTGACCACTAAATCCCTACCTCTTGTAACCAAGCTCCTGCAAACCACACCACCAACTCCCTCAGTGTCAATTTCCACCTTACACAGGAAAGCCAATAGTCCTGCAGGCCATGTCACTGGCAAGTCTGACGAGTCCTCTCTTGCCTGGGATTCCTCCGATGCATCCTTGAGTGTAACGCCTACTGCTGCTGGCGCTGCTGTTGTTGCTGCTGGGAGTTGATCGGCATCCCAGAGGGGAAGTCGGAAGACCACTTGTACTACTTCCAGTAAGCAATTGACTGTCCAACAGTCCTTTGCGATGAAGATGAAATATCACAGCAGTCATCCTGCTGCAAAGCGGATAACTCAGGTCTTGTCAGCCTGGGTGGTGAGAAACGTGGTTCCGGTATCCACCGTTAATTCAGAGACAACTAGAGACTTGATTGAGGTACTGTGTCCCCAGTACCAAATACAATCTAGGTTCCATTTCTCTAGGCAGGCGATACCGAAAATGTACACAGACGTCAGAAAAAGAGTCACCAGTGTCCTAAAAAATGCAGTTGTACCCAATGTCCACTTAACCACGGACATGTGAACAAGTGGAGCAGGGCAGACTCAGGACTATATGACTGTGACAGCCCACTGGGTAGATGTATTGCCTCCCACAGCAAGAAGAGCAGCGGCGGCACCAGTAGCAGCATCTCGCAAACGCCAACTCGTTCCTAGGCAGGCTACGCTTTGTATCACCGCTTTCCAGAAGAGACACACAGCTGACAACCTCTTACGGAAACTGAGGAACATCATCGCAGAATGGCTTACCCCAATTGGACTCTCCTGGGGATTTGTGACATCAGACAACGCCACCAATATTGTGCGTGCATTACATCTGGGAAAATTCCAGCACGTACCATGTTTTGCACATACATTGAATTTGGTGGTGCAGAATTATTTAAAAAACGACAGATGCTGTCGGTGGCCCAAAGAATTGCGGGCCACTTTCGGCATTCAGCCACCGCGTGCCGAAGACTGGAGCACCACCAAACACTCCTGAACCTGCCCTGCCATCATCTGAAACAAGAGGTGGTAACGAGGTGGAATTCAACCCTCTATATGCTTCAGAGGATGGAGGAGCAGCAAAAGGCCATTCAAGCCTATACATCTGCCCACGATATAGGCAAAGGAGGTGGAATGCACCTGACTCAAGCGCAGTGGAGAATGATTTCAACGTTGTGCAAGGTTCTGCAACCCTTTGAACTTGCCACACGTGAAGTCAGTTCAGACACTGCCAGCCTGAGTCAGGTCATTCCCCTCATCAGGCTTTTGCAGAAGAAGCTGGAGACATTGAAGCAGGAGCTAAAACAGAGCGATTCCACTAGGCATGTGGGACTTGTGGATGGAGCCCTTAATTCGCTTAACCAGGATTCACGGGTGGTCAATCTGTTGAAATCAGAGCACTACATTTTGGCCACCGTGCTCGATCCTAGATTTAAAACCTACGTTGTATCTCTATTTCCGGCAGACACAAGTCTGCAGAGGTTCAAAGACCTGCTGGTGAGAAAATTGTCAAGTCAAGCGGAACGTGACCCATCAACAGCTCCTCCTTCACATTCTCCCGCAACTGGGGGTGCGAGGAAATGGCTAAGAATTCTGAGCCCACCCGCTGGCGGTGATGCAGGGCAGTCTGGAGCGAGTGCTGACATCTGGTCCGGACTGAAGGACCTGGCAACGATTACTGACTATCACTGACCTGGTTGGGAGGTGTTGTGGACTCGGGGCTTCTTCCGGTGACCGGGAAGAGGAACCGCTTCTGGGTCGCAGTAGAGATGGCCGGATGTAGGTCTTCCTCATACAGGATTAAGACGTTAGGCCGGAGGCATGGGTGAATGCTTGAAGGTCTCCTGAAAGACAAGACTTGTAAAGGGGTTGATGAATTGGTGGAGAGTACCAAAAGCTACAGTGAGCGATGTTGGGGTGCTGGAGGCACTGAGGTACTGGAGGCACCGAAATGTTAAAGGTACTGAGGTGTTTTTGAAGGCGCTGAGGCGCATAGAGACGTTGTGATGCTTGAAGACTCAGTGGTGCTTGAGGCACAAAGGTGCTGGAGGCACGGAGGTATTGAGGCACAGAGGTGCCGGAGGCACAGCGGTGCTGAGTGCTGAGGCACAGAGGTGCTGGAGGCACGGAGGTATTGAGGCACGGAGGTATTGAGGCACGGTGGTGCCGGAGACACAGCGATGCTGAGTGCTGAGGTACAGAGGTGCTGGAGGCACTGAGGTATTGAGGCATGGTGGTGCTGAGGCACAGAGGTGCTGAGGCACGGAGACGCTGAGGCACGGAGGTGCTGGAAGCATGGAGACGCTGAGGCACGGAGGTGCTGAGGCATGGAGACACTGAGGTGCTGAGGCACTGAGGTGCTGAGGCACGGAGGTGCTGAGGCACGGAGGTGCTGAGGCACGGAGGTGCTGAGGCACGGAGACGCTGAGGCACGGAGGTGCTGGAAGCTCGGAGACGCTGAGGCACGGAGACACTGGAGACACTGAGGTGCTGAGGCATGGAGACACTGGAAGCACGGGACGCTGGAAGCACGGGAGCTCTGGAGATCACAGGTACAGTAGCAACGGCATCTGAATTTGAACTTCCCGCCAGGGCTTAATTGGAGAAAGCACTGATGACGTCACCCGCACCTCCCTTGGGCGCCGGACGCACACGCCATCCGAGCGGAGTGCCGGACGCCGGGACCTGCCAGCGAGGACGGCCGCACGGAGACCCAGCGCGCCCGGAGGGGTAAGTATGGGGACCGCGGCGGCGTCGTGACAGTACCCCCTCCTCTAGGAGTGGCCCCTGGACACTTTCCCGGCTTCGTAGGATGTCTAGCATGGAAAATTCGGACTATTCGAGGAGCCGAGACCTCAGAAGCCTTTATCCAACTTCTCTCCTCAGGACCATATCCTTTCCATTCCACCAGATATTGCAGATTCTTGTGAGGGTAACGAGAGTCTAGAATAGTTTTGATCTCGAAGTCTGTTCCTGTTTCAGTCTTCACTGAGGTGGGGCCAGAGGCCTTTGAATGAAAACGATTTAGGACGAGAGGATGAAGAAGAGAAACATGGAAGGCATTAGGTATACGTAGGTGCGAATGTAAACCCAGCTTGCAGACCACAGGATTTAGGACTTGTAGCACAGGGTAAGGACTGATGAATCTTGGAGCAAACTTCATGGTGGGCACCTTCAACCGGAGATTACGTGTGGACAGCCATACCCTGTCACCAACCTTGTATTGTGGAGCGGCTCGCCGTTTCTTATCTGCAAAGAACTTGTACCGGACTGAAACCTTCTTAAGATTAGCATGAATCTTACTCCAAATTTGTCCGAAGTGTTGTAGAGTGGACGTTACAGCTGGAACCTCTTCTATCGGAAGGCTTGGAAATTCTGGAACACGTGGATGGAACCCATAGTTGACGAAGAATGGAGATTCACCAGTGGAAGAATGAAACAAATGATTATGGGCAAACTCCGCCCAAGGTAACAACTCCACCCAGTTGTCCTGTGAAGGGGAGAGATAAAGACGAAGGAAAGTCTCTAGATCTTGATTGACTCGTTCCGTTTGTCCATTCGTTTGGGGATGATAAGCGGATGAAAACTTAAGTTTAATATGTAGAGTCGAACAGAGGGCGTTCCAAAACCTTGCGGTGAACTGTACCCCACGATCAGAGACTATTTCCTGTGGCAACCCATGCAACCGAAACTGTTTCGGAGCTGTCGGTAGACCAGTCAAAGGAACGAAGTGTGCCATCTTCGAAAAACGGTCGACGATTACCCAAACGGTGTTGCAACCCTTGGAACTGGGCAAGTCAGTGATGAAGTCCATGGAAATGTGAGTCCAGGGTCTCACAGGAATAGGCAAAGGACGAAGCAACCCAGCAGGAGGCAGGCAAGGAGATTTATGTTGTGTACACTGTGGACAAGAATTAACGTAATCCTGTACATCCTTCCTCATGGTGTTCCACCAGTAAGACCTTTGCAGAAACTTGTACATCTTCTGGGCACCGGAATGACCGGAAAACTTGGAATTATGGGCCCACTGTAATATTCTTGGCCGGAATCTAGCTGGTACGGACATTCTTCCAGGAGGAGGAGCTGGAGTAGTTAAAGCAGCGGAGACAGAAACTGGATTTAGAATTAAACTCCGCTCAAAAGATTCATCCTCGTCTGTGGAAACTTGTGAACGAGACAGCGCATCCGCTTTAATATTGAGAGTCCCGGCCTGGTACTTGATAACAAAAGAAAATCGGGTAAAGAAAAGTGCCCATCTCGCTTGGCGAGGATTCAAGCATTGTGCGGATTTGATGTACAACAAATTTTTGTGATCTGTGTAAATGGTAAACACATGTTTAGCCCCTTCTAAGAGATATCTCCACTCTTCCAAGGCGGATTTAATTGCCAAAAGTTCCTGGTCTCCAATGGTGTAATTTTGTTCGGCCGGAGAGAATTTACGAGAGTGGAAGCCACACGGATGTAATTTCTTATCAGAGGAGTACTGAGAGAGAGCGGCCCCAACCCCGACTGAAGATGCGTCAACCTCTAGGAAAAAAGGTTCATCGAAATTTGGTTGTTGGAGAACTGGAGCGGACATGAAGGCGAACTTCAAGTGGGAAAAGGCCTCAATGGCTTCGGGAGGCCACAAACTCGGTTTAGAGCCCTTTCTAGTCAGGGCAGTAATGGGCGCGACAATGGTGGAGAAACCTCTAACTAATTTCCTGTAGTAATTCGCAAAGCCCAGGAAACTTTGTATTGCTTTCAAAGAGAGAGGCTGAGTCCAGTCACGAATGGCAGAGAGCTTTTCCGGATCCATGCGAAGCTCCGTCCCCGAGATGATATAACCGAGGAACGGAATTGATGTTACCTCAAAGGTACATTTGGAGAGCTTAGCATAGAGATGATTCTCTCGTAAACGGTGGAGCACTTCTTTGACTTGAGTCCTGTGTTCAACAAGATTTTTGGAAAAAATCAGTATGTCGTCCAAATATACCACAACACTCTGATATAACATGTCTCGGAAGATTTCGTTGACGAATCCCTGGAAAACAGCAGGCGCATTACTAAGACCGAACGGCATCACCAAGTATTCGTAATGCCCATCCCGGGTATTGAAGGCAGTCTTCCATTCATCCCCTTCTCGGATGTGTATGAGATTATAAGCTCCCCTCAGGTCGAGTTTGGAGAAAACGTGGGCACCACGAACCCTATCAAATAACTCTGTGATTAGTGGCAAGGGGTATTTATTCTTGATCGTGATATCGTTTAAGCCGCGGTAGTCGATACATGGTCTCAACCCCCCGTCCTCCTTCTTCGCGAAAAAGAAGCCCGCTCAGGTAGGGGAGGAAGAGGGGCGAATAAATCCCTTGAGCAGATTGGATTTAATATATTCCGACATAGCTTGAGTCTCGGGAAGTGACAGGGGATATGTGCGACCTTCCCTGGGACAAGGTCAATAGGGCAGTCCCAAGGCCTATGAGGTGGTATCAGATCAGCTGCTTGTTCCGAAAAACACATCCTTGTACCCTTGATACGCCTCCGGAATATACTCTTCATTCGTCTTGGAAGAGACATGGAGCGGACAAACAGGAGTGAGACAATTAGTGTGACAAAAGGGACTCCAAGACAGAATTTGTGAAGACTTCCAGTCAATGTGGGGATTATGAATTTTTAGCCAAGGCATTCCAAGGACCAGATCGTGGTGCATTTCTGGAATCACCAAGAATTCCAGACTTTCTTGATGAAGAGCCCTGACCTGCAGCTTAACTGGCTCCGTGCGCCACATTATGAGACCCTTGGAAATTCTAGTCCCGTTGATAGCCGTCAATGAAATAGGCCGCTCGATAGGCCGTAACTTTAAACCCATGCTTTGGACACAGGAGGAAGAAACGAAGTTCCCCGCAGCTCCAGAATCCAACAGGGCTTCACAAGACCTGGAGGCTGAATCGGTGACTAAAATTACAGGAAGCAAACAGTCCAAAATTGGAGAAGATTTTGTCGTAACCCCCAGCTTGACTCCTCCGGAACAAGCTAGGCCTGCCCGTTTCCCGGACGGGATTTACAAAACTTGAGAAAATGATCTGCGGCTCCACAGTAAAGGCAAAGTTTACCCTTACGACGACGCTGTCGTTCTTCCGGAGACAGTCGGGATCGGTTAATTTTTCATTAGCTCGTCAGAGCTAGGCATAGCCACCGGTCTAGGAGTAGGATTCCGGAACCTGGAACGATCTGAACGGCTACATTCTCTTCCACGCTCCTGCATCCGAAGATCCACTTTGACGCAAAGGGAAATCAACTCTTCTAATGGATCCGGCTGATCCCTTGTGACCAACTCATCTTTCAGTCGTTCGGAAAGACTGTTCCAGAAGGCAGCTCTCAGGGCATCATTATTCCAGCGTAATTCAGAGGCAATGGTCTGGAAATGAACCACGTACTGACCCACGGAACGGGAGCCCTGACGAACACGGAGCAAGTCGGAAGAAGCAGTGGTCATCCTGCCGGGTTCGTCGAAGATTCTTCGAAAGGACGTGATGAAATTGGTGTAGTTGGAAACCACGGAATCAGATCGTTCCCACAAGGGAGACACCCAATCCAACACTGATCCTTCAAGCAGGGAAATGATATACGCTACCTTAGAGCGATCCGTAGGGAAGTTGTGAGAGAGCAGCTCGAAGTGCACCTCGCACTGATTTAAAAAACCACGGCAATTCTTTGGGTTCCCATTATAGCGGGAAGGAGTAGGAAGCTGAAGACGTGACCTGGTACCGGCCGGAGGTTGGACATTACTGGAAACAGCAACTGGAGCAGTCACGGGAGCTGGAGCCGGAATGGCGGAGGCTAAGGATGCTTGGATTTGATCCAATCGGCCGGACAGTTCCTGGAGATATTGCATCACTTGACCCTGTGTCGCCTCTTGAGACTGAACTCGGGAAGCCAAACTTCTGTGTTCCGATTCCCCGGGTCCATGGGGCCTGAGTATACTATCACTGACCTGGTTGGGAGGTGTTGTGGACTCGGGGCTTCTTCCGGTGACCGGGAAGAGGAACCGCTACTGGGTCGCAGTAGAAATGGCCGGATGTAGGTCTTCCTCATACAGGATTAAGACGGTAGGCAGGAGGCACGGGTAAATGCTTGAAGGTCTCCTGAAAGACAAGACTTGTAAAGGGGTTGATGAATTGGTGGAGAGTACCAAAAGCTACAGTGAGCGATGTTGGGGTGCTGGAGGCACTGAGGTACTGGAGGCACCGAAATGCTAAAGGTACTGAGGTGTTTTTGAAGGCGCTGAGGAGTTTAGAGACGTTGTGATGCTTGAAGACTCAGTGGTGCTGGAGGCACGGAGGTGCCGGAGGCACAGCGGTGCTGAGTGCTGAGGCACAGAGGTGCTGGAGGCACGGAGGTATTGAGGCACGGAGGTATTGAGGCATGGAGGTGCCAGAGACACAGCGATGCTGAGGTACAGAGGTGCTGGAGGCACTGAGGTATTGAGGCACAGTGGTGCTGAGGCACGGAGACGCTGAGGCACTGAGGTGCTGGAAGCACGGAGACGCTGAGGCACGGAGGTGCTGAGGCACGGAGACACTGGAGACACTGAGGTGCTGAGGCACAGAGACGCTGAGGCACAGAGGTGCTGAGGCACGGAGGTGCTGGAAGCTTGGAGACGCTGAGGCACGGAGGTGCTGAGGCACGGAGACACTGGAAGCACGGGATGCTGGAAGCACGGGAGCTCTGGAGATCACAGGTACAGTAGCAACGATGATACTCAGGCGCCGGAGCACTGCCCGGCGTCTGAATTTGAACTTCACGCCAGGGCCTGATTGGAGAAAGCACTGATGACGTCACCCGCACCTCCCGTGGGCGCTGGACGCACATGCCTGCCGAACGGAGTGCCGGACGCCGGGACCCGCCAGCGAGGACGGCCGCACGGAGACCCAGAGCACCCGGAGGGGTAAGTATGGGGACCGCGGCGGCGTCGTGATACTGACATGTCGTCTACTGTCACTGCATATGATTCTGTCACCATTGAAAGAATGGTGGAGGATTATATGAGTGACCGCATCCAAGTAGGCACGTCAGACAGTCCGTACGTATACTGGCAGGAAAAAGAGGCAATTTGGAGGCCTTTGCACAAACTGGCTGTATTTTACCTAAGTTGCCCACCCTCCAGTGTGTACTCCGAAAGAGTGTTTTGTGCAGCCGCTCACCTTGTCAGCAATCGGCGTACGAGGTTACTTCCAGAAAATGTGGAGAAGATGATGTTCATCAAAATTAATTATAATCAATTCCTCCGTGGAGACATTCACCAGCAATTGCCTCCTGAAAGTACACAGGGACCTGAGATGGTGGATTCCAGTGGGGACGAATTAATAATCTGTGAGGAGGGGGATGTACACAGTGAAAGGGGTGAGGAATTGGAGGATGATGATGAGGTGGACATCTTGCCTCTGTAGAGCCAGTTTGTGCAAGGAGAGATTGATTGCTTCTTTTTTGGTGGGGGCCCAAACCAACCAGTCATTTCAGTCACAGTCGTGTGGCAGACCCTGTCGCTGAAATGATGGGTTCGTTAAAGTGTTCATGTCCTGTTTATACAACATAAGGGTGGGTGGGAGGGCCCAAGGACAATTCCATCTTGCACCTCTTTTCATTTCATTATTCTTTGCATCATGTGCAATTTGGGGACAATTTTTTTGAAGTGCCATCCTGTCTGACACTGCAGTGCCACTCCTAGATGGGCCAGGTGTTTGTGTCGGCCACTTGTGTCGCTTAGCTTAGTCACACAGCGACCTTGGTGCGCCTCTTTTTTTTCTTTGCATCATGTGCTGTTTGGGGACAATTGTTTTGAAGTGCCATCCTGCCTGACACTGCAGTGCCACTCCTAGATGGGCCAGGTGTTTGTGTCGGCCACTTGTGTCGCTTAGCTTAGCCATCCAGTGACCTCGGTGCAAAT
Source organism: Pseudophryne corroboree (assembly GCF_028390025.1). Taxonomy (NCBI): domain Eukaryota; kingdom Metazoa; phylum Chordata; class Amphibia; order Anura; family Myobatrachidae; genus Pseudophryne; species Pseudophryne corroboree. The sequence continues at coordinate 1,191,445,119 of NC_086444.1, read as the reverse complement.
TTTAGGACTAAAAATAATATTGTGAGGTGTGAGGTGTTCAGAATAGACTGAAAATGAGTGGAAATTATGGTTATTGAGGTTAATAATACTATGGGATCAAAATGGCCCCCAAATTCTATGATTTAAGCTGTTTTTGAGGGGTTTTTGTAAAAAAAAACCCAAATCCAAAACACACCCGAATCCGACAAAAAATTTTCAATGGAGGTTTTGCCAAAACGCGTCCGAATCCAAAACACGGCCGCGGAACCGAATCCAAAACCAAAACACAAAACCCGAAAAATTTCCGGTGCACATCACTTATTTTTACATGATCAAATAGGAGGAAATTCAAATAGCCATGGAAATTTATTGTGTGCTAATTGACCACCTGGGGCTATTTAATTAGCCTTGAAGTGTGTTCCCTTCCAGCAATTATGGGGGATTTTTTTTGCAAAACCTCAGCAGGCTCAGAAAAAAAAAAAATCCCTGATAATGACCCTGTTTTCGCAATTGCAACCACAATAATACATAGGTCTGTGAACTGATATTTTTCCGGGCACAAAAAACAGAGGCTAATTAAATGGCCCAAAACAAAAAATGCCCCCCCCCCCCCCAATTCTCCCCCCCTTCCAAGAAAAACACAAAAACTTCTATTTTTCCCACCTGAAAATATATCTGGCCTACTTGAATTCCCCTCATAGTGTCCTTACATCTAAAAAATATATGTTGTCCCTAGAAAAGACGAAGACATACAGTAGCTGAAATATTGTATGTCTTATTACACAAGTCAGTAATTCACATTTATGAATGCAGAAAGATATTTACAAATAACAAAGCTACAGTACAATAGGAGTGGATTTATTACAGCTGAGTCTTTTCTTGAATAAGTCTTTATCAGCTTTGCAAACCTGGACTACAATTCTATCTCCCTCTTGGGCCTATTCATTTTCACAAGTGGGCCTGTTAGAAATGCTAGCTTTCACATGTGCTAAGTAGCAGGCCCATTTGGGTTGTGGTTATGTGACCGGCAGTATACTGATGCCAGAATCCCACCCAGGGGAAAGCCCGATAGTCGGTTTGTCGACTGACAGGGACTAATCCCACTCGTGGGTGTCCACAACACCCATAGAGCGGGAATAGAACCTGTGGCAAGTGCATCGAGCCACCGAACCTGCAAGGGGCTTTGCTGCACTCGTCTTCTCCACAGCAATGTAAACATGTATCCCAACTGCCGGTCACCCATACCCAACTCACCCATTCATTGTAAGAGGCCCAATATGGCTGCCTAATATTCAGCAGACTGAATTGCTCCTATAATAAAGTTTCCACTGGTGCAACTCACCGTCGAAGATGAATAGGCCCCTCTCACTGCAAATGTTCAAGGTCCATAAAATTATGAAAGCATCTACAGTTCACTTTTTATACCAATCCATAGGCTTTGGGTCTGAGATCTGCAATTTGACCAAGTGATTCCAAGATTTAAATGGAGATGTATCAAACCTTCAAATGAGTGGAGAAGATGCCAATAGCAATCAATCAGCTACTACCTATCATTTAATAACATGTACTTGATAAATGCTAGTTAGAAGCTAATTTAGTTGCTTTGGGAAAACTCTCCACTTCTCTACTTCTCCACTCTTTAGGGATACATTGTACATACTGATACATTTCTCCATTGATCTTTCTTTCCGGAAGCCATTTCTTGGTGGCCTTGGATGTCTACCTTGGGTCGTTATAGTTTTGTGAGGTAGCACTTTCCTTCATCTTCAGCTTTCTAGGAGACTAGCAGATTTCATGCCAATTATCTTGACATTCGTAGATACACATAATGCCCTCTATCATGACTAAAGACTCAAATTGAAGAGAAGTAGCCCTAAACCCTTATGCTACAACCGGCATGCTTCACAGTAGATATAGTGCTCTTCAGGTGATGAGCCGTACTGTCTTTATGCCAAACATATTTAGTAGAATTGAGGTTAAAAATATGAACCTTGATCCCATCACGCACATTTTCCTATATGATGTGTATCTCAAGAGTACACTGGTACAGTCTTTATTGAAGACTGAATAATGATCATCAAGTGATAATCTATCCCAGGTATTAACAAATGAAGAAACTTTATTGATAAGAGCTTTTTCAACATAAATCATTTATATTGCAACTCGTGAAGAAGAGCTCTGTGGTGTTTTATGATTACTTGTGTTTATATTATACGTATGAGTGATAAACAGGGTAATATACCATAGTGTTTTTTCCCTAACTCCTCAGAACATAATTCATTTGGAGGGATCATCAATTATGAGGGTTACACCTTGAATACTGTAGATCCCCGAGTAGATGTAAGGAAGCAAGTGGATGAGTTGTTTGGAACAAGGCAATATTATAGTTAGCGCTAATAAGTGGAGGATCATCAGATCATGGGCCTAATTCAGAGTTGATCGCAGCAGCAAATTTGTTAGCAGTTGGGCAAAACCATGGGGGTCATTCCGAGTTGTTCGCTCGCAAGCTGCTTTTAGCAGCTTTGCACACGCTAAGCCGCCGCCTACTGGGAGTGAATCTTAGCTTCTTAAAATTGCGAACGAAAGATTCGCAATGTTGCGATAAGACATCTCTGTGCAGTTTCTGAGTAACTCGAAACTTACTCGGCATCTGCGATCAGTTCAGTGCTTGTCGTTCCTGGTTTGACGTCACAAACACACCCAGCGTTCGCCCAGACACTCCTCCGTTTCTCCAGCGTTTTTCCCAGAAACGGTAGCGTTTTTTCCCACACACCCATAAAACGGCCAGTTTCCGCCCAGAAACACCCACTTCCTGTCAATCACAGTACGATCACCAGAGCGAAGAAAAAGCCGTGAGTAAAATTCCTAACTGCATAGCAAATTTACTTGGCGCAGTCGCAGTGCGAACATTGCGCATGCGCACTAAGCGGAAAATCGCTGCGATGCGAAGAAATTTACCGAGCGAACAACTCGGAATGACCCCCCATGTGCACTGCAGGTCTGGCAGATGTAACATGTGCAGAGAGAGTTAGATTTGGGCGGGGTATATTCAAACTGAAATCTAAATTGCAGTGTAAAAATAAAGCAGCCAGTATTTACCTTGCACAGAAACAAAATAACCCACCCAAATCTAACTCTCTCTGCACATGTTACATCTGCTTCCCCTGCAGTGCACATGGGGGGTAATTCCAAGTTGATTGCAGCAGGGATTTTGTTAGCAGTTGGGCAAAACCATGTGCACTGCAGGGGAGGCAGATATAACATGTGCAGAGAGAGTTAGATTTGGGTGTGGTGTGTTCAATCTGCAATCTAATCTGCAGTGTAAAAATAAAGCAGCCAGTATTTACCCTGCACAGAAACAAAATAACCCACCCAAATCTAACTCTTTCTGCACATGTTATATCTGCCTCCCCTGCAGTGCACATGGTTTTGCCCAACTGTTAACAAAATTCCTGCTGCGATCAACTTGGAATTACCCCCTAGGTTTTGCCCAACTGCTAACAAATTTGCTGCTGCGATCAACTCTGAATTACCGTCCATGTGCAGATCAGTTGGGATACATTAGAGGAACCTGGAATTTGACAGATAAAAATATGGCGTACAGTATATTGGAACATTGTTTTAGAAGGTTAATGGCTACACCACACGTCTCAGCTGCATCCTTAGAATAGCGCAAACATGGATTACCCATTGTGTATTTTTATACATGGTTTGGGGTGATTGAGCAATACTGTACAGTAGGCTGGGATGTTCTTGAGTAGGGAAATTGGCTGCTACCTTGCTATCTAGTGCAGAAACTGGGAGAATATTGTCACACGCAGGGAAAGAAAAGTAACTGCAATAAATTCCTAAACATTCTTTGATGCATTTGTAGCCTCCCTTATAACTTTTTTCCTTGTCCTGTCACCAATTATGGTATCATGATCTTGCCAATGTTCTCGTTTTTCTCCACCTAGTGATGATTGTCTTCACAGTGTTCCATGGTACAGTATATGCAATTCCTTTACATTTATTCTATACAGATGTAGCCATGCTCATCTTACCACATGGCGTGCCAGCCTGTGACTATTTGCAGCCAGCGATTGCTCCATTAATTCCTATAGGAATGTGAACTGAACACCGGCTGCGAATAATTGCACACCATGCAGCATGCCGCATTGCAGTAAGATAAGCATCTGTACATCTCTTCTGGCCAGTATCTTTCAACGTTAAGATTCGGTCTTGATTTAAAGCTCTTTGTGGACCATGGCTATGCAATCAATTAATCTGCAAGGAAATCCAATTAGAATAGCTGATCTTTATTTGGGGGTAATCACAATCACTGTCATTGCTAGTAGATGTATGCTTATCACTGTGCCGTTGAACATAATTTTGAATGTGATACTTTGAACAAAGCACTGTCATATTTTATTTTCACATATTTTTCTTAAAAATGATCTGTTTGTTGTGCATTTGCATTTTTTTGGGTTGCAAAGTTACATTAAAAGTGGGGAAGTAACTGAAGCAATCTATTGTGACTTCCAGATGCGTGTCCCAATGACCTGCAGTTTCAATAAGGTTGAAAAGACTTTTTACAGTATATCCACTAAATTTCCATACAAGTCCCTTGTGTCTAAGAGTAATAGTTTTCCCGAAGCCTGAGGGTCAGCGGCAATGTCTTTTTGGAGGGCCTGGAATTGAATTGGCATGGAAGTCAGAAACCAATTTTGGTTGCCATTGTGAAAGGGAAGTAGACCCTTACAAACTGTTTTAATGTCTTAATTTGCATAAGTCAAATGGTCATTAATTAACTGGCCTTATTGCATTCCTTTCTTTCATTTTAGATAAGTTATATTGGGGCAGATGTATTAACCTGGAGAAGGGTTAAAGAAGTGATAAGCGCAAGCTGATAACGCACAAGTCAAACACTACGGATTTGAAAAATGACAGTTAGGAGCTGATTGGCTGGTGCGTTATCACCTTGCACTTATAACTGGTTTATCACTTCCTTATGCCTTCTCCAGGCTTAATACATCTGTCCCATTGTGTTATTTGTTTCAACTGCACTGCATAAGGTTTCAAGATGACATCTGCTGTAAGGGCATGTTTAATGTCATTATTGGCTCTAGGAGATCTCCATGCCAAATGATATATGAAATGAACACTTCTGCAAAGACCTGACATCTCAAATGAGTTTAACTCCATTTATTGCTGTTTCTTGAGTGTCAGAGGCAATATTGTCTGTATGAGGCATAGGGGGGTATTCAATTTAAGTCGGAAACTGCCGTCTTGTCGGAAAGACAGCAGTTTCCGACTTATTTAGGTCAGAAGGGGTTCTGACCTATTCAATGCCGGCTCTGTTTTTCTGACAAGTCGTGAATTCTGACTTGTCGGAAAGCACGCGGCCACCGATCCACATATGTTGTTGGAAGCGCGGCTAAATCCAACAGGTTTTAGCCCCGTTTCCGACATTGTCAATCCGACATTAAGAAAAGTCGGGTTGGCATTTTCGGGAATGGCCAAATCTGGCCGCTCATTGAATATTTAGGTGTTGGATCCTTTCCGTGGGAAAGGATCCATTATCTATTGAATATACCCCATAATATTGCTTTTTCTTTAAACACAACAGTCTCATCTGGAAATTGATCTTTAGAAGTGAATATTATAATATTTAGACTTACAATAAACTTGAACAAAATAAAAAAAAAATTTAACATCCCCTTAAAACAAAGCTCTCTTATATGTGGGCGATACAATTTTGATTTCTATTTTTCCATAGCTATTGTGGGAAAAGGCATTCCAGACTGTACTTCTAAAGTAACATTTTGGGCATGCAGTAGAACTGGTACAATAGTGGTCAGTTTCATTTTGTTTTGTGGTGTGGATTTTGGGGCAGGACTGGGAACACTTACTGTACAAAGAACAATACAAAGTTCCGCTGACAAATTATGCACAAATTTAAGTCAGAAATTCAGAACAAGGTGGATATAGTTTTGAAACTACAGCGACACTGTGCCTGGGATTTTAATGACTACGTTATGTGGCTTTAATTGTGTTTTCAGGCGTTCAGTCTTTAGTACTGTAGACATACTCACTTTAGGTATTATGAAGAATATTGGTACTTTATACAGGGGAACTTCTTTTGGCTTTTGTTCTTCTCTCTTTTGATTCTGAACATTAGGAGCAAAAAACAGCCTCAATTGTTCCATGAAATGATCAGTGCCGCTCTTCAGTCCATTAGGCTATTTTTTGTTTAAATCCATTTTCCACTTTTACAGACAACCCAATTAGTTGTTCAACCTTTCCATCTCTGAAATTTTGCAAGATTTTAATGAAAAATTCATGAGACAAGACTCTCCTCTTGCTCTGTATATATGACATTATATTTAAACATTTTTTTCTCTTAGTTACTTGAATAGAGCTGTGCATTTTTGTAAGCTCGGTAACTAAACTTCCAAGCGTCCAAATTGACCTTATTAAGAATTACATGCAATCATCACAAGAAAACAGCAACATCTGTTAAAAGTGTTGGTCATAAATCCAAACGTATTCAGAATATATTCCACAAAGAACAAATTGATGTAGTTGACAGTCTTTGATATTTCCTTCAGGATGTAGTTATGTGACCAGTGGTCAGGAGACCACTGGTCACATTACCGACGGCTACATCCCTCCTTCCACAGTCTAACAGTTTGACTTTTAGATGGGTATTGTTCTTTGGTTGTATCAGATCAATAGGGAAGCCAAGTTGTTTGGACCATCAGCATCCAAACCTATTCACATTTAAATGCTCTAAGAATATGCTTTTCTGTAGCAGTGATAACTTCTTTCTTCATTTTTTTATTTTTTGCTGGAGAAAGCTGTTATCACCACTTACTCCTATTAATGTAACTTAGATAATAAGGTTCTACTATTGAATATGGTGACAACTCTTAGCGCTCCTAAGAACAAAAATATGGTGACAGCCTTCAAATGACAAGGAAAGAATACCACCGTTCTTTCAGACACAGACTTCAAAGGACACAATATGACAAATGAGAGTGGCGCTCCTTTCTGTTCGTAATGTTCCTCAAAAAGAAAGAGTTAAACAGATCATTGCGTAGTATGTTCTATGTTTGTAGTTACACCTTTAGTGATGGAGGGTTTCTTTAAAACGTGGTGTATAGTATATCCCTCCACAAGACAATTTTTTAAATAAAAAACAAGGCACCTTCCATCCTGATTTGTGAGGTTACTATATTACAAATAGAATCTTAAAGATCTCTCTTATGGATCCTTATTATCAGGTGAAAAGCGCCTTTTGGTAGTGTAATTACCTCCGGTAAATCCCCAAACCAGGAGTTCGTGCACACAAATACCCAGAGTGGAGAGATAGATAATGAGAAACTTCTTCACACCCGTGGAGATCACCCTACCTAGATACACCCCTCAAACAAATGAGGTCTATGCGTATGGATATTTCACCAAGCAGAAGCAGATCACATGGAACTTCTTAAAAAGCAGGTTTCTTTATTAAACTCCTCCAGAAAGTGGCATGTAAAAAAGGGGGGGATACTAGAGATGAGCGGGTTCGGTTCCTCGGAAACCGAACCCGCCCGAACTTCAGTTTTTTTTACACGGGTCCGAGCGACTCGGATCTTCCCGCCTTGCTCGGTTAACCCGAGCGCGCCCAAACGTCATCATCCCGCTGTCGGATTCTCGCGAGGCTCGGATTCTATCGCGAGACTCGGATTCTATATAAGGAGCCGCGCGTCGCCGCCATTTTCACACGTGCATTGAGATTGATAGGGAGAGGACGTGGCTGGCGTCCTCTCCGTTTATAGAGAGTGAGACTACTAGAGTAGAGAGAGACACAGTATTTACTTTAGTAATTTTGGGGAGCATTAGGAGGAGTACTACTACTTGCTGAAGTGATAGTGTGACTGTATATCTGACTTGTGGGGGAGACAGTGGGGAGCAGTTAGAGTCTGAGAGCAGGAGTACATATTTTAACGTACAGTGCACACTTTTGCTGGCACTCTGCTGCCAGAGTGCCACACTGCCATTGTGACCACACTGACCACCAGTATATATTGTGATTGTCTGCTTAGGAGTACTACTTGCAAGTTGCTGATAGTGTGACCAGTGACCTGACCACCAGTTTAATTAATCACCACCAGTTTAATATATATATATATATATAATTGTATATAATATATATATAATTGTATATGTATACCACCTACCCGTATTTTTCTTTTTCTTTCTTCTTGATACATACTACTATAGTAGCTTACTGTAGCAGTCTGCGGTGCTGCTGAGCTGACAGTGTCCAGCAGGTCCGTCATCAGTCATTACATAATAAATATATATACCTGTCCGGCTGCAGTACTAGTGATATTATATATATATATATATATATATATATATATATATATATATATATATTAATTTCATCTCATTATCATCCAGTCTATATTAGCAGCAGACACAGTACGGTAGTCCGCGGCTGTAGCTACCTCTGTGTCGGCAGTCGCTGGTCCATCCATAATTGTATACCACCTACCCGTGGTTTTTTTTTTTCTCTTTCTTCTTGATACATACTACTATAGTAGCTTACTGTAGCAGTCTGCGGTGCTGCTGAGCTGACAGTGTCCAGCAGGTCCGTCATCAGTCATTACATAATAAATATATATACCTGTCCGGCTGCAGTACTAGTGATATTATATATATATATATATATATTAATTTCATCTCATTATCATCCAGTCTATATTAGCAGCAGACACAGTACGGTAGTCCACGGCTGTAGCTACCTCTGTGTCGGCAGTCGCTGGTCCATCCATAATTGTATACCACCTACCCGTGGTTTTTTTTTTTCTCTTTCTTCTTGATACATACTACTATAGTAGCTTACTGTAGCAGTCTGCGGTGCTGCTGAGCTGACAGTGTCCAGCAGGTCCGTCATCAGTCATTACATAATAAATATATATACCTGTCCGGCTGCAGTACTAGTGATATTATATATATATATATATATATATATATTAATTTCATCTCATTATCATCCAGTCTATATTAGCAGCAGACACAGTACGGTAGTCCACGGCTGTAGCTACCTCTGTGTCGGCAGTCGCTGGTCCATCCATAATTGTATACCACCTACCCGTGGTTTTTTTTTTCTCTTTCTTCTTGATACATACTACTATAGTAGCTTACTGTAGCAGTCTGCGGTGCTGCTGAGCTGACAGTGTCCAGCAGGTCCGTCATCAGTCATTACATAATAAATATATATACCTGTCCGGCTGCAGTACTAGTGATATTATATATATATATATATATATATATATATATATTAATTTCATCTCATTATCATCCAGTCTATATTAGCAGCAGACACAGTACGGTAGTCCACGGCTGTAGCTACCTCTGTGTCGGCAGTCGCTGGTCCATCCATAATTGTATACCACCTACCCGTGGTTTTTTTTTTCTCTTTCTTCTTGATACATACTACTATAGTAGCTTACTGTAGCAGTCTGCGGTGCTGCTGAGCTGACGGTGTCCAGCAGGTCCGTCATCAGTCATTACATAATAAATATATATACCTGTCCGGCTGCAGTACTAGTGATATTATATATATATATATATATATTAATTTCATCTCATTATCATCCAGTCTATATTAGCAGCAGACACAGTACGGTAGTCCGCGGCTGTAGCTACCTCTGTGTCGGCAGTCGCTGGTCCATCCATAATTGTATACCACCTACCCGTGTTTTTTTTTTTTCTCTTTCTTCTTGATACATACTACTATAGTAGCTTACTGTAGCAGTCTGCGGTGCTGCTGAGCTGACAGTGTCCAGCAGGTCCGTCATCAGTCATTACATAATAAATATATATACCTGTCCGGCTGCAGTACTAGTGATATTATATATATATATATATATATATATATATATATATTAATTTCATCTCATTATCATCCAGTCTATATTAGCAGCAGACACAGTACGGTAGTCCACAGCTGTAGCTACCTCTGTGTCGGCAGTCGCTGGTCCATCCAGAATTGTATACCACCTACCCGTGGTTTTTTTTTTCTCTTTCTTCTTGATACATACTACTATAGTAGCTTACTGTAGCAGTCTGCGGTGCTGCTGAGCTGACAGTGTCCAGCAGGTCCGTCATCAGTCATTACATAATAAATATATATACCTGTCCGGCTGCAGTACTAGTGATATTATATATATATATATATATATATATATATATATATATTAATTTCATCTCATTATCATCCAGTCTATATTAGCAGCAGACACAGTACGGTAGTCCACGGCTGTAGCTACCTCTGTGTCGGCAGTCGCTGGTCCATCCATAATTGTATACCACCTACCCGTGGTTTTTTTTTTCTCTTTCTTCTTGATACATACTACTATAGTAGCTTACTGTAGCAGTCTGCGGTGCTACTGAGCTGACAGTGTCCAGCAGGTCCGTCATCAGTCATTACATAATAAATATATATACCTGTCCGGCTGCAGTACTAGTGATATTATATATATATATATATATATATATTAATTTCATCTCATTATCATCCAGTCTATATTAGCAGAAGACACAGTATGGTAGTCCACGGCTGTAGCTACCTCTGTGTCGGCAGTCGCTGGTCCATCCATAATTGTATACCACCTACCCGTGGTTTTTTTTTTTCTCTTTCTTCTTGATACATACTACTATAGTAGCTTAGTGTAGCAGTCTGCGGTGCTGCTGAGCTGACAGTGTCCAGCAGGTCCGTCATCAGTCATTACATAATAAATATATATACCTGTCCGGCTGCAGTACTAGTGATATTATATATATATATATATATATTAATTTCATCTCATTATCATCCAGTCTATATTAGCAGCAGACACAGTACGGTAGTCCACGGCTGTAGCTACCTCTGTGTCGGCAGTCGCTGGTCCATCCATAAGTATACTTGTATCCATCCATCTCCATTGTTTACCTGAGGTGCCTTTTAGTTGTGCCTATTAAAATATGGAGAACAAAAATGTTGAGGTTCCAAAATTAGGGAAAGATCAAGATCCACTTCCACCTCGTGCTGAAGCTGCTGCCACTAGTCATGGCCGAGACGATGAAATGCCAGCAACGTCGTCTGCCAAGGCCGATGCCCAATGTCATAGTACAGAGCATGTAAAATCCAAAACACCAAATATCAGTTAAAAAAGGACTCCAAAATCTAAAATAAAATTGTCGGAGGAGAAGCGTAAACTTGCCAATATGCCATTTACCACACGGAGTGGCAAGGAACGGCTGAGGCCCTGGCCTATGTTCATGGCTAGTGGTTCAGCTTCACATGAGGATGGAAGCACTCAGCCTCTCGCTAGAAAAATGAAAAGACTCAAGCTGGCAAAAGCACCGCAAAGAACTGTGCGTTCTTCCAAATCCCAAATCCACAAGGAGAGTCCAATTGTGTCGGTTGCGATGCCTGACCTTCCCAACACTGGACGTGAAGAGCATGCGCCTTCCACCATTTGCACGCCCCCTGCAAGTGCGGGAAGGAGCACCCGCAGTCCAGTTCCTGATAGTCAGATTGAAGATGTCAGTGTTGAAGTACACCAGGATGAGGAGGATATGGGTGTTGCTGGCGCTGAGGAGGAAATTGACAAGGAGGATTCTGATGATTAGGTGGTTTGTTTAAGTCAGGCATCCGGGGAGACACCTGTTGTCCGTGGGAGGAATAGGGCCGTTGACATGCCTGGTGAAAATACCAAAAAAATCAGCTCTTCGGTGTGGAAGTATTTCAACAGAAATGCGGACAACATTTGTCAAGCCGTGTGTTGCCTTTGTCAAGCTGTAATAAGTAGGGGTAAGGACGTTAACCACCTCGGAACATCCTCCCTTATACGTCACCTGCAGCGCATTAATAATAAGTCAGTGACAAGTTCAAAAACTTTGGGCGACAGCGGAAGCAGTCCACTGACCAGTAAATCCCTTCCTCTTGTAACCAAGCTCACGCAAACCACCCCACCAACTCCCTCAGTGTCAATTTCCTCCTTCCCCAGGAATGCCAATAGTCCTGCAGGCCATGTCACTGGCAATTCTGACGAGTCCTCTCCTGCCTGGGATTCCTCCGATGCATCCTTGCGTGTAATGCCTACTGCTGCTGGCGCTGCTGTTGTTGCTGCTGGGAGTCGATGGTCATCCCAGAGGGGAAGTCGTAAGCCCACTTTTACTACTTCCACCAAGCAATTGACTGTTCAACAGTCCTTTGCGAGGAAGATGAAATATCACAGCAGTCATCCTGTTGCAAAGTGGATAACTGAGGCCTTGACAACTATGTTGGTGTTAGACGTGCGTCCGGTATCCGCTGTTAGTTCACAGGGAACTAGACAATTTCTTGAGGTAGTGTGCCCCCGTTACCAAATACCATCTAGGTTCCACTTCTCTAGGCAGGCGATACCGAGAATGTACACGGACGTCAGAAAAAGACTCACCAGTGTCCTAAAAAATGCAGTTGTACCCAATGTCCACTTAACCACGAACATGTGGACAAGTGGAGCAGGGCAGGGTCAGGACTATATGACTGTGACAGCCCACTGGGTAGATGTATGGACTCCCGCCGCAAGAACAGCAGCGGCGGCACCAGTAGCAGCATCTCGCAAACGCCAACTCTTTCCTAGGCAGGCTACGCTTTGTATCACCGGTTTCCAGAATACGCACACAGCTGAAAACCTCTTACGGCAACTGAGGAAGATCATCGCGGAATGGCTTACCCCAATTGGACTCTCCTGTGGATTTGTGGCATCGGACAACGCCAGCAATATTGTGTGTGCATTAAATATGGGCAAATTCCAGCACGTCCCATGTTTTGCACATACCTTGAATTTGGTGGTGCAGAATTTTTTAAAAAACGACAGGGGCGTGCAAGAGATGCTGTCGGTGGCCAGAAGAATTGCGGGACACTTTCGGCGTACAGGCACCACGTACAGAAGACTGGAGCACCACCAAAAACGCCTGAACCTGCCCTGCCATCATCTGAAGCAAGAAGTGGTAACGAGGTGGAATTCAACCCTCTATATGCTTCAGAGGTTGGAGGAGCAGCAAAAGGCCATTCAAGCCTATACAATTGAGCACGATATAGGAGGTGGAATGTACCTGTCTCAAGCGCAGTGGAGAATGATTTCAACGTTGTGCAAGGTTCTGCAACCTTTTGAACTTGCCACACGTGAAGTCAGTTCAGACACTGCCAGCCTGAGTCAGGTCATTCCCCTCATCAGGCTTTTGCAGAAGAAGCTGGAGGCATTGAAGGAGGAGCTAAAAGGGAGCGATTCTGCTAGGCATGTGGGACTTGTGGATGGAGCCCTTAATTCGCTTAACAAGGATTCACGGGTGGTCAATCTGTTGAAATCAGAGCACTACATTTTGGCCACCGTGCTCGATCCTAGATTTAAAACCTACCTTGGATCTCTCTTTCCGGCAGACACAAGTCTGCTGGGGTTCAAAGACCTGCTGGTGACAAAATTGTCAAGTCAAGCGGAACGCGACCTGTCAACATATCCTCCTTCACATTCTCCCGCAACTGGGGGTGTGAGGAAAAGGCTCAGAATTCCGAGCCCACCCGCTGGCGGTGATGCAGGGCAGTCTGGAGCGACTGCTGATGCTGACATCTGGTCCGGACTGAAGGACCTGACAACGATTACGGACATGTCGTCTACTGTCACTGCATATGATTCTGTCACCATTGAAAGAATGGTGGAGGATTATATGAGTGACCGCATCCAAGTAGGCACGTCAGACAGTCCGTACTTATACTGGCAGGAAAAAGAGGCAATTTGGAGGCCCTTGCACAAACTGGCTTTATTCTACCTAAGTTGCCCTCCCACAAGTGTGTACTCCGAAAGAGTGTTTAGTGCCGCCGCTCACCTTGTCAGCAATCGGCGTACGAGGTTACTTCCAGAAAATGTGGAGAAGATGATGTTCATTAAAATTAATTATAATCAATTCCTCCGTGGAGACATTGACCAGCAGCAATTGCCTCCACAAAGTACACAGGGAGCTGAGATGGTGGATTCCAGTGGGGACGAATTGATAATCTGTGAGGAGCGGGATGTACACGGTGATATATCGGAGGATGATGATGAGGTGGACATCTTGCCTCTGTAGAGCCAGTTTGTGCAAGGAGAGATTAATTGCTTCTTTTTCGGTGGGGGTCCAAACCAACCCGTCATTTCAGTCACAGTCGTGTGGCAGACCCTGTCACTGAAATGATGGGTTGGTTAAAGTGTGCATGTCCTGTTTATACAACATAAGGGTGGGTGGGAGGGCCCAAGGACAATTCCATCTTGCACCTCTTTTTTCTTTCATTTTTATTTGCGTCATGTGCTGTTTGGGGAGTGTTTTTTGGAAGGGCCATCCTGCGTGACACTGCAGTGCCACTCCTAGATGGGCCAGGTGTTTGTGTCGGCCACTAGGGTCGCTTATCTTACTCACACAGCTACCTCATTGCGCCTCTTTTTTTCTTTGTTGCGTCATGTGCTGTTTGGGGAGTGTTTTTTGGAAGGGCCATCCTGCGTGACACTGCAGTGCCACTCCTAGATGGGCCAGGTGTTTGTGTCGGCCACTAGGGTCGCTTAGCTTACTCACACAGCTACCTCATTGCGCCTCTTTTTTTCTTCTTTGCGTCATGTGCTGTTTGGGGAGTGTTTTTTGGAAGGGCCATCCTGCGTGACACTGCACTGCCACTCCTAGATGGGCCAGGTGTTTGTGTCGGCCACTAGGGTCGCTTAGCTTACTCACACAGCTACCTCATTGCGCCTCTTTTTTTCTTCTTTGCGTCATGTGCTGTTTGGGGAGTGTTTTTTGGAAGGGCCATCCTGCGTGACACTGCAGTGCCACTCCTAGATGGGCCAGGTGTTTGTGTCGGCCACTAGGGTCGCTTATCTTACTCACACAGCTACCTCATTGCGCCTCTTTTTTTCTTCTTTGCGTCATGTACTGTTTGGGGAGTGTTTTTTGGAAGGGCCATCCTGCGTGACACTGCAGTGCCACTCCTAGATGGGCCAGGTGTTTGTGTCGGCCACTAGGGTCGCTTAGCTTACTCACACAGCTACCTCATTGCGCCTCTTTTTTTCTTCTTTGCGTCATGTGCTGTTTGGGGAGTGTTTTTTGGAAGGGCCATCCTGCGTGACACTGCAGTGCCACTCCTAGATGGGCCAGGTGTTTGTGTCGGCCACTAGGGTCGCTTATCTTACTCACACAGCTACCTCATTGCGCCTCTTTTTTTCTTCTTTGCGTCATGTGCTGTTTGGGGAGTGTTTTTTGGAAGGGCCATCCTGCGTGACACTGCAGTGCCACTCCTAGATGGGCCAGGTGTTTGTGTCGGCCACTAGGGTCGCTTAGCTTAGTCATCCAGCGACCTCGGTGCAAATTTTAGGACTAAAAATAATATTGTGAGGTGTGAGGTATTCAGAATAGACTGAAAATGAGTGGAAATTATGGTTTTTGAGGTTAATAATACTTTGGGATCAAAATGACCCCCAAATTCTTTGATTTAAGCTGTTTTTTAGTGTTTTTTAAAAAAAACACCCGAATCCAAAACACACCCGAATCCGACAAAAAAAATTCGGTGAGGTTTTGCCAAAACGCGGTCGAACCCAAAACACGGCCGCGGTCCCGAACCCAAAACCAAAACACAAAACCCGAAAAATTTCAAGTGCACATCTCTAGGGGATACTCGGCATAGCATAATACTGTTTTAATGAAGGTATCCACATAAAATAGACAGACACTTAAAATTTACATTTAAAAAAAGGGGGGATTCTAGTGAGCCAAAAACTGCCTACCAGATGACAAATGTTCAGTGCACAAAAGTATAGACTGAAAATCCTCTCAGAGTCCCGGATACTCCTTGCGGCAAATTCAGTGGTGCTCACCGATGGTAGGTCCGTTCGGTTCTCCAGAGATCCCCGCCGTCAGCTACGCATTTCGGTTTCCCTTCCTCAGGCTTCCGGTATCTGTCTAGTCGTAAAGAGTCCATTCTTATAGGGCTCAATAATTGACAAACTAATGACGGATACGGCACAGGTGTCCGTGGAGTGCACGTCACGCCCCACGGGTTTCCGGAAGCACTTTACTTCCGGTTTTGTCATATTCCTTTTTGTACGTGGAACGCACCATGCGCTCCAAGCGCTCACGGGTGCCAGCCGTCAGTATATATCCTCCTACAGACACAAACATAATACATCAAAAGATAATTTAATCAAAAAATGGAAGAGTTATCTGTAACATATACTAAATAAGACTTCATAGCTGTTAAACGCAACGATGCGCTACATGGGCTTCCGGTCAGACGGCATATCCGCCTTCCTCAGTTACCCCTGGAACGCATTTTGCACTTCACATCTCTATAATTACTACACTTCCTCCTCCACTAGTAACCATATTGACATTAAGGAGATCAGTTAGAGGGAACAGAGATAGTTATTAATAATTCATTCTAATTTTCCAAGAAACATTTTATTTCGAAATCCGCATTCAAACCCTTTGGGAGTAAAGTTCCAGGTTGAATACCCATTTCAGTTCGGTTTTTGAGAGAACATTTTCTAAATCCCTGGACCTCCAATTTGGGGTGATCTGTTCAATAGCCCAGAATGATAGAATGCTTTGTTCATCACAATTATGTTTCTCTTTAAAGTGGCAAGACAGATAATGGGTTATTAAGCCTTTTCTGATATTATAAATATGCTCTGATAGGCGCTTTTTCAGCGGTCTAGAGGTCTTCCCCACATATAGGAGACCGCACATGCATTTGATAACATAAATAACATTTTTTGAATCACACGTCAAAAAATGTTTAATCTTATATTTCTTTCCATTATGCTCAAATTCAATCATTTTCCTATTATTTTTAAGATGTTCTACAAGGCAAACATTTTCCACATCTGTGGAATCCCATATTTCTAGAGCTGCCCCTGTTATCTTCATAAATGGCGCTCTTTACCACTTTATCCCTCATTGATGGTGCCTTCCTATAAATAAAGGATGGACAATCGGGGAGATATTTCCCTAAAATTTTATCTTGTTTCAGAAGATGCCAGTTTTTTTCTAAACGCTTTTTCTATTCTTCCATGGAAATGTCCATAGCGGGTTATGAAAGCCCATTTAAATCTATCATTCATATCTGGTTTTGCCCCTTTTTCTTTTAGAAGGTCATTCCTATCTAAGTCTTTAGTCTTTTTAATTGCCATATTGATGGAATTTTCCTGATATCCCTTTCTTTTAAATCTCTTTTTTATTTCACACATTTGCATTTCTAAAACTTCTGGTTGTGAACATTTTCGCTTCAATCTTTTAAATTGCCCTAATGGCACATTATCTAACCAATTTTTATGATGCTCACTTTGTCTTTCAATATATGAGTTTGAATCTGTATTTTTTCGATAAGTTTTTGTTTCTAATTTCCCATCTTCTTTATATAAACATAAATCAAGGAAATTGATTTCTTCCTGACTAATAGAAAAAATTAGTTTGATGTTCTTAGTATTTTCATTTAACCCTTTTCAGAATAAATCTAAATTCTCCTGATTTCCCTTCCAAAAAAACAAAATATCGTCGATAAAACGATACCAGCAAATCAAAAACTTATTGAAAAAATACAGATTCAAACTCATATATTGAAAGACAAAGTGAGCATCATAAAAATTGGTTAGATAATGTGCCATTAGGGCAATTTAAAAGATTGAAGCGAAATTGTTCACAACCCCAGAAGTTTACGGAAACGCAAATGTGTGAAATGAAAAAGAGATTTAAAAGAAAGGGATATCAGGATAATTCCATCAATTTGGCAATTAAAAAGACTAAAGACTTAGATAGGAATGACCTTCTAAAAGAAAAAGGGGCAAAACCAGATATGAATGATAGATTTAAATGGGCTTTCATAACCCGCTATGGACATTTCCATGGAAGAATAGAAAAAGCGTTTAGAAAAAACTGGCATCTTCTGAAACAAGATAAAATTTTAGGGAAATATCTCCCCGATTGTCCATCCTTTATTTATAGGAAGGCACCATCAATGAGGGATAAAGTGGTAAAGAGCGCCATTTATGAAGATAAGAGGGGCAGCTCTAGAAATATGGGATTCCACAGATGTGGAAACTGTTTGCCTTGTAGAACAACTTACAAAAATAAAAATAATAGGAACATGATTGAATTTGAGCATAATGGAAAGAAATATAAGATTAAAATTTTTTTTACGTGCGATTCAAAAAATGTTATTTATGTTATCAAATGCATGTGTGGTCTCCTATATGTGGAAAAGACCTCCAGACCGCTGAAAAAGAGCCTATCAGAGCATATTTATAATATCAGAAAAGGCTTAATAACCCATTCTCTGTCTTGCCACTTTAAAGAGAAACATAATTGTGATGAACAAAGCATTCTGTCATTCTGGGCTATTGAACAGATCACCCCAAATTGGAGGTCCAGGGATTTAGAAAATGTTCTATCAAAAACCGAACTGAAATGGGTATTCAACCTGGGAACTTTACTCCCAAAGGGTTTGAATGCGGATTTCGAAATAAAATGTTTCTTGGAAAATTAGAATGAATTATTAATAACTATCTCTGTTCCCTCTAACTGATCTCCTTAATGTCAATATGGTTACTAGTGGAGGAGGAAGTGTAGTAATTATAGAGATGTGAAGTGCAAAATGCGTTCCAGGGGTAACTGAGGAAGGCGGATATGCCGTCTGACCGGAAGCCCATGTAGCGCATCGTTGCGTTTAACAGCTATGAAGTCTTATTTAGTATATGTTACAGATAACTCTTCCATTTTTTGATTAAATTATCTTTTGATGTATTATGTTTGTGTCTGTAGGAGGATATATACTGACGGCCGGCGCCGGTGAGCGCGTGGAGCGCATGGTGCGTTCCACGTACAAAAAGGAATATGACGAAACTGGAAGTAAAGTGCTTCCGGAAACCCGTGGGGCGTGACGTGCACTCCACGGACACCTGTGCCGGATCCGTCATTAGTTTGTCAATTATTGAGCCCTATAAGAATGGACTCGTTGGGACTAGACAGATACCGGAAGCCTGAGGAAGGGAAACCAAAACGCGTAGCTGACGGCGGGGATCTCTGGAGAACCGAACGGACCTACCATCGGTGAGCACCACTGAATTTGCCGCAAGGAGTAACCGGGACTGTGAGAGGATTTTCAGTCTATACTTTTGTGCACTGAACATTTGTCATCTGGTAGGCAGTTTTTGGCTCACTAGAATCCCCCCTTTTTTTAAATGTAAATTTTAACTGTCTATTTTATGTGGATACCTTCATTAAAACAGTATTATGCTATGTCGAGTATCCCCCCCTTTTTTACATGCCACTTTCTGGAGGAGTTTAATAAAGAAACCTGCTTTTTAAGAAGTTCCATGTGACCTGCTTCTGCTTGGTGAAATATCCATACGCATAGACCTCATTTGTTGGAGGGGTGTATCTAGGTAATTATATTACCATAGGGTGATCTCCACGGGTGTGAAGAAGTTTCTCATTATCTATCTCTCCACTCTGGGTATTTGTGTGCACGAACCCCTGGTTTGGGGATTTACCGGAGGTAATTACACTACCAAAAGGCGCTTTTCACCTGATAATAAAGATCCATAAGAGAGATTCTATTTGTAATATAGTAACCTCACAAATCAGGATGGAAGGTGCCTTGTTTTTTATTTAAGAAATTGTCTTGTGGAGGGATATACTATACACCACGTTTTAAAGAAACCCTCCATCACTAAAGGTGTAACTACAAATATAGAACATACTACGCAATGATCTGTTTAACTCTTTCTTTTTGAGGAACATTACAAACAGAAAGGAGCACCACTCTCATTTGTCATATTGTGTCCTTTAATAGATAATAAGGTTGAAAAAGACAAGTTGTCCATTGAGTTCAACCTTTATTTAGATCCTATACTATTCTGTAACTAATCAGATATACCCCTAGTTATGCAGTACAATAATTTTAAATGCTATATCCTTGGATATTTTTTTCAGTTAGAAATTTATCCAAAACATTCTTAAATTTATTGACTGAGTCTGCCATTACGACCTTCTCTGGTAAAGAATTTCAGATCCTTACTACCCTTTTTGTGAAGAACCCCTTCCTTCTTTAGGTATGACATTTTCTCTCCTCTAACCTCAGAGGGTGTCCAGGTGTCCTTTGTAGAGATCTCTTAATAAACAAATCTCCTGATAGCTCCATGTATTGTCCCTTTATATATTATAGAAGGCTACTACAGAGAAATCACTGATTTCTTTAGTGGTCCCTCTTTGCCCGTTTTTGCCATGTCCCCATAGCCTGCTATCACAATTGCGGTGTCTGTTCTACTTATCAAGCTGCAGAAAGAGATGGTGTAACCCTATAATAGTCTATTGGGGAACCTATAAAACTAGAGATGCTTCACAGGATCTCCTCAGGGTCCCAAATGACTTCTGACAAAAAATGTTCCTTAGTGCATATCTGCATAAATTTGGTAAAGAAGATGGATTGTAAGCCTCACTGGGGCTGGGACTGATGTGAGTGACATATTTATTCATTTATATGTGTGTGCTATAAATAATTGTTAACAAATAATGACTGATCTCTTCGCCAGTAAAAATAGACTGTAGAGGAGGTGGAGAAGAGATTCTCATAGTAGCAAGGTTTTCACCGGATTGATAAATGGCAGATAAAAATTATTCAAAACAACCAAGCTATGCGGAGATAGGGAATATTTACTTTCTAATAAATAGACATCTACATGCTTAACTCCAGTGTGTCTGAGACAAAAGAGGAATTCAATTGTATTGAAGAGAGAAAGGAAGAAGAATTGTGAAACCATAGGAAGAAATGAAAATAAATAAGATTTTACTTACCGGTAAATCTATTTCTCGTAGTCCGTAGTGGATGCTGGTGACCCTGTAAGGACCATGGGGAATAGACGGGCTCCGCAGGAGACATGGGCACTTTAAGAAAGAATTTAGATTCTGGTGTGCTCTGGCTCCTCCCTCTATGTCCCTCCTCCAGACCTCAGTTAGAGAAACTGTGCCCGGAAGAGCTGACAGTACAAGGAAAGGATTTTGGGAATCCAGGGTAAGACTCATACCAGCCACACAAATCACACCGTATAACTTGTGATAACTTTACCCAGTTAACAGTTTGAACAATCACAGAGCATCAGATAAACCCTGATGCAACTATAACATAACCCTTATTTAAGCAATAACTATACACAAGCATTGCAGAAGAAGTCCGCACTTGGGACGGGCGCCCAGCGTCCACTACGGACTACGAGAAATAGATTTACCGGTAAGTAAATTCTTATTTTCTCTAACGTCCTAGTGGATGCTGGGGACTCCGTAAGGACAATGGGGATTATACCAAAGCTCCCAAATGGGCGGGAGAGTGCGGATGACTCTGCAGCACCGAATGAACAAACACAAGGTCCTCCTCAGCCAGGGTATCAAACTTGTAGAACTTTGCAAAGGTGTTTGAACCTGACCAAGTAGCCGCTCGGCAAAGCTGTAATGCCGAGACCCCTCGGGCAGCCGCCCAAGAAGAGCCCACCTTCCTTGTGGAATGGGCCTTAACTGATTTAGGCAGCGGCAACCCAGCCGCAGAATGAGCCTGCTGAATCGTGTTACAGATCCAGCGAGCAGTAGTTTGCTTTGAAGCAGGCGCCCCAAGCTTGTTGGAAGCATACAGGATAAACAAAGATTCTGTTTTCCTGACCTTAGCCGTTCTGGCTACATAAACCTTCAAAGCCCTGACCACATCCAGTGACTCGGAATCCTCTAGGTCAGTAGTAGCCACAGCCACCACAATAGGTTGGTTTATATGGAAGGATGAAACCACTTTCGGCAGAAATTGTGGGCGGGTCCGCAATTCTGCTCTATCCGCATGGAAAACCAGATAAGGGCTTTTATGTGACAAAGCCGCCAATTCTGACACACGCCTAGCCGAAGCCAAGGCTAATAGCATGACCACCTTCCACGTGAGATATTTTACTTCCACCGTTCTGGGTGGTTCAAACCAGTGTGATTTCAGGAAACGCAACACCACGTTAAGATCCCAAGGTGCCACTGGAGTCACAAAAGGGGGCTGAATATGCAGCACTCCCTTTACAAACATCTGAACTTCAGGCAGAGAAGCTAGTTCTTTTTGAAAGAAAATGGATAAGGCCGAAATCTGAACCTTAATGGAACCCAATTGAAGGCCAAAAGTCACTCCCGACTGTAGGAAGTGAAGGAAACAGCCCAGCTGTAATTCCTCCGTAGGGGCATTCCTGGCCTCACACCAAGCCACATATTTTCACCATATACGGTGATAATGTTGAGCCGTCACATCCTTCCTAGCCTCTATCAGCGTAGGAATGACCTCATCCGGAATGCCTTTTTCTGCTAGGATACGGCGTTCAACCGCCATACCGTCAAACGCAGCGGCAGTAAGTCTTGGAACAGACAGGGCCCCTGTTGCACAAGTCCTGTCTTAGAGGCAGAGGCCACGGGTCCTCTGTGAGCATTTCTTGCAGATCTGGATACCAAGTCCTTCTTGGCCAATCCGGAACAATGAGTATTGTTCTCACTCCTCTTTTTCTTATGATTCTCAGCACCTTGGGTATGAGAGGAAGAGGAGGAAATACATAGACCAACTGGAACACCCACGGTGTCACCAGTGCGTCCACAGCTATCGCCTGAGGGTCTCTTGACCAGGCGCAATATCTCTGCAACTTTTTGTTGAGGCGGGATGCCATCATGTCCACCTGTGGCAGTTCCCACCGACATGCAATCTGCGTGAAGACTTCTTGATGAAGTCCCCACTCTCCCAGGTGGAGGTCGTGCATGCTGAGGAAGTCTGCTTCCCAGTTGTCCACTCCCGGAATGAACACTGCTGACAGTGCGCTTACGTGATTCTCCGTCCAGTGAAGAATTCTGGTGGCTTCTACCATCGCCACCCTGCTCCTTGTGCCGCCTTGGCGGTTTACATGAGCCACTGCGGTGATGTTGTCTGACTGAATCAGAATCGGTTGGTCGTGAAGCAGGGACTCCGCTTGACGAAGTGCGTTGTATATGGCCCTTAGTTCCAGGATGTTGATGTGAAGGCAAGTCTCCTGACTTGACAACAGCCCTTGGAAATTTCTTCCCTGTGTGACTGCCCCCCACCCTCAGAGGCTTGCATCCGTGGTCACCAGGACCCAGTCCTGAATGCCGAATCTGTGACCTTCGAGAAGGTGAGCACTCTGCAGCCACCACAGGAGAGACACCCTGGCCCTGGGGGATAGGGTGATTAACCGATGCATCTGAAGATGTGATCCGGACCACTTGTCCAGTAAGTCCCATTGGAAGGTCCTCGCATGGAACCTGCCGAAGGGAATTGCCTCGTATGATGCCACCATCCTTCCCAGGACTCGAGTGCAGTGATGCACTGACACCTGTTTTGGTTTTAATAGATTCCTGACCAGTGTCATGAGCTCCTGAGCTCTCTCTATCGGGAGATAAACCCTTTTCTGGTCTGTGTCTAGGATCATGCCTAGGAGAGGCAGATGAGCTGTAGGAACCAACTGCGACTTTGGATTATATAGAATCCAGCCGTGTAACCGTTACACTTCTAGAGAAAGTGATACGCTGTTCAGCAACTGCTCTCTTGATCTCGCTTTTATGAGGAGATCGTCCAAGTACGGGATAATAGTGACACCTTGCTTCCGCAGGAGCACCATCATTTCCGCCATAACCTTGGTGAATATTCTCGGGGCCGTGGAGAGACCAAACGGCAACGTCTGAAATTGGTAATGACAATCCCGTACCGCAATTCTGAGGTACGCCTGATGAGGTGGATAAATGGGGACATGAAGGTATGCATCCTTTATGTCCAGAGTCACCATAAAATCTCCCCCTTTCAGGCTTGCAATGACCGCTATTAGCGATTCCATCTTGAACTTGAACCTTTTCAGGTATATGTTCAGGGATTTTAAATTCAATATGGGTCTGACCGAACCGTCCGGTTTCGGGACTACAACATGGTCGAATAATAACCCCCTCCTTGTTGAAGGAGGGGAACCTTGACCACCACCTGTTGAAGATACAATTTGTGAATTGCAGTTAACACTGTTTCCCTCTCATGGGGGGAAGCCGGCAGGGCAGTCGGTGAGGAGGCATCTCCTCAAAGTCCAGCTTGTATCCCTGAGACACAATATCTATTGCCCAGGGATCTTACAGGGAGTGAACCCATTTGTGGCTGAATTTACGAAGGTGTGTCCCCACCGGGCCTAGCTCCGCCTATGGAGCCCCAGCGACATGCAGTGGATTTTGTAGAGGCCGGGGAGGACTTCTGTTCCTGGGAACTAGCTGTGTTGTGCAGCTTCTTTCCTCTTGCAGGAATATAAGGCAAAATATCAGAATTACCAGCTATAGCTGTGGAGACCAGGTCCGAGAACCCTTCTCCGCACAATCCTCAGCCTTCCATATGCCTCTTAAGTCGGCATCATCTGTCCATTGCATATTCTACAGGACACGTCAAGCAGAAATCGACATAGCTTTGACTCTAGGACCCAGTAGACTCATGTCTCTTTGGGCATGTTTTTTTATATATATATCTCTAAAGACGGCATCTTTAATATATATATATCTCTATATATACATATATATATATATATATATATATATACATACTAGGGTCTCAATATCTGCTGATAAGGTACCTGTCCACGCTGCCACAGCGCTATAAACCCATGCTGACACAATTGCCGGTCTGAGTATTGTACCAGAATGTGCACGCTATCTGCAGGATCCCTGAGGATAGCTGTTACGTCAGGGCTACCTTTTGGGCAAACGTGACACCCTAGGGGAAGATTCCCATCGTGTCCTGGCCCTAGTAGGGAAAGGATACTCCCTGAGAATTCTTTTTGGGAAGCTGCAGCTTCTTGTCTGGAGATTCCCGCTCTTTTTCTTCATGAGAGGAGGGAAATTTACCTCAGCTTTCTTCCCCTTAAACATGTGTACCCTTGTGTCTGGGACAGATGAGTCATCAGTGATATGCAAATCATCTTTTATTACAATAATCATATATTGAATACTTTTCTGCCATTTTGGCTGTAACTTTGCATTATCGTAGTCGACACTGGAGTCAGACTCCGTGTCGATATCAGTGTCTATTATTTTGGATAGTGAGCATTGAGAGACTCTGAAGGTCTCTGCGACATAGGGACAGACATGGGTAGATCTCCTGTCTGTTCTCAAATCTTTTGTGCAATAAATTCACCTTAGCACTTAATTACACATATCCAAACAGGTGTCGGCGTTGTCGACGGATACACCCTCTCACACGCATATTTGCTCCATCTCCTCCTTAGGAGAGCCTTTTACCTCAGACATGTCGACACACACGTACCGACATACCACACACTCAGGGAATGCTCATCTGAAGACAATTCCCCCATAAGGCCCTTTGGTGAGACAGAGAGAGAGTATGCCAGCACACACCCCAGCGCTATTAACCCAGGAATAACACAGTAACTTAATGATAACCCAGTAGTTGCTGTTTATATTGATTTTTGCGCCTAATTATGTGCCCCCCTCTCTTTTTACCCTCTTCTACCGTGTAACTGCAGGGGAGAGGCTGGGGAGCTTCCTCTCAGCGGTGCTGTGGAGAAAAAACATGGCGCTGGTGAGTACTGAGGAAGAAGCCCCGTCCCCTCGACGGCGGGCTTCTGTCCCGCCTTCATGTACAATTTTTGGTGGGGGCTCATACATATATACAGTGCCCAACTGTATATATGTCCAACTTTTGCCAAGAGGTCCTAATTGCTGCCCAGGGCGCCCCTGCGCCCTGCACCCTACAGTGACCGGAGTATGTGGGTGTAGTGTGGGAGCAATGGCGCACAGCTGCAGTGCTGTGCGCTACCTCAGTTTGAAGACTGGAGTCTTCTGCCGCCGATTTCGAAGTCTTCTCGCTTCTTTCACCCGGCTTCTGTCTATCGGCTCTGCGAGGGGGACGGCGGCGCGGCTCCGGGATCGGACGACAAAGAGTGAGATCCTGTGTACGATCCCTCTTGAGCTAATGGTGTCCAGTAGCCTAAGAAGCAGGACCTATCTTCAGAGAGTAGGTTTGCTTCTCTCCCCTCTGTTGCCAGCAGAGCTCCCTAAAAATAAAAAACCTAACAAAATACTTTCTTATAGCAAGCTCAGGAGAGCTCACTGAACAGCACCCAGCTCGTCCGGGCACAGATTCAAACTAAGGTCTGGAGGAGGGACATAGAGGGAGGAGCCAGAGCACACCAGAATCTAAATTCTTTCTTAAAGTGCCCATGTCTCCTGCGGAGCCCGTCTATTCCCCATGGTCCTCACAGAGTCCCCAGCATCCACTAGGACGTTAGAGAAATGTGGATGAAACAAAATGAAGGAATCTACTACACAGAAGAAGATCAAGAGCAGGAGAGTAAATACGATTTTCCAGTGTTTGGGAGCAAATGGTCGATTGTCATTTGCTCTCATCCATTACCAGATTTTCATTCCAACCAACCAGATCTGACAGAAAATCTGCCAGATAATTGTATAGTGTGTGTCCACCTTTATTCAGCTAACATGTCTGCAATATATGGCGCAATATACATGGTGCCTTTTGCGCCTTTTTCATACTGCATAGCATTTCTTTGCATCGCGGTTGCACACAATCAAGATTATAGTGTACACATGCCTTAAGATTTGCACTTTTCTAACAATCTTGGCTGTGTAAATTCACACAATGTTGTGGGATAGCTCAGTCCTATTGATCCCCAATCTTTTGCCTTTTTTTCTCAAATTAGTGTCTTTGTCACCACGACATAGCATGCACATCCAGTAGTGGAATACAGGGTTTGTGTACTTGGTTCTTTTATTGCTTTACCAGTGTAAAATAAATGCATTAAAAAAATTCTGAATAATGGAACGCATTGTGCGGATTAGTCTGATTTTCCGTGGCAGGTCAAATGGGGATATTTGGCGCAATTAGAGGATAGATCAGTGAGGACACATCTGTACAGTTCCCAAAAATGTCTCATAGGTATGAGTATTTGTCTGCTCTTATTAAGTACAGTAATGAGAAGACTGTATACTGTACTCAGCTCACTCCGCACCTTTGCAGGAAAGGTGTATGCAAATAGTAACATAAATTAGCATGCTGAAATAGGAATTACCTTTTTTTACTTTAAGCTCAATCAAATACAATCAATTGATTAATCAGTTCATTCACTTCTGTTCTCTAAAATTAGGAGCAAGTAAATGAATATTCATGAGAGCTTTTAATTGCAGACACTTGCTTGCATATATTATTGAACTGCTTTATTTTTTATATAGGTTTTACTTTTCTGCAATGACTGCACCTGTTGGAATGGTTATATCAGTTCATAGGTCTATAGCTGGCATGGCAACTGGTGCTGACGATTGCCGAAAAATCACAAAATAATCAAGGAAAAAACGATAGTATAATGTATAGTGGTACTGGGCAGTACGGCTGGTGTAATGGTTAGCATTACTACCTCACAGTGTAAGGGTGCCGATGCAGTATAATGCCTGCGGCCGTGCAGGTGTACCGCTCCTTACCTCAAGATGCTTTCCTCGTTTCCAGACGCTCTATTTCTGTTTGTCCGGCCGAAAATTCTTCCTCGGGACCTCTACACGGGGACTCGTCCTGGAGGACCGACGGCTGGAGGGAAAAAGAGACACTATCACTGTGTGCCCACCCCTTCCACGGCGGGGGAAGAGTGGCACACCGGGGTGGCCGCGACGTTCACCGGTTAGGTGATGTCATCACTGGCCCGCGGGCCTCAGCCACCCAAACGTCACCTACTCGGCACTTGCTCACCTAGGTGAAAACGAGCCCGCTAGGCCTAGCGGAGTCTCGCAACTAGCGCCCAACGCGGACAAAGACACACACCCACAGAGTATACTCACACTGGTACTCTTGTCAGCTTGCTTGCCGAATCATTGCTCCTGGAAAGAGAATGACAGCAGCCTCCCTACAAACTAATAAATGGCAAACAACGGAACTGAGCCAATTTACTATGAACTCTAAACAGTACAACTTGGTTAGCTACTTCACCTAACTCCAAAAAACAGTACAAGCGAATATGGTATGACAATAGAACAAAATGAGAGTTACCTCTGTAGTCGGGTTTGATGAAGATCGCGCTGCTTCGCGCCTGGAGGCTAATTGCTGTTTCCACCTGATTTCCTGCGGGGGCCACCGCCCACTCTGGAATCACGGGATCGACCGTGGGAGGCCGGACAGTCTCTCCACGGTTATTCCGGACCCCCAAATCGGTGATGGCACGCCAACCCGGGATCTCAGCTCCCTACAACCCGGCTAGCCCATGGCGAGTATTGCCCCTCGGGCCTAATGCCCACCTATCTGGATTCACAGGCCCAAGGCCTGACTGTCTAGTGGGATAGTCTTGGCCTAATGCCAAGACTAATTATATAGATGGTGGCCCCTTCCCTCCTATTGCAGCCACAGGCCTAGTGCCAGACTGCCACCTGAGGCCAAGTGCCTGCCTGTCAAGGGGATAGCCTTGGCCTAATGCCAAGACTATTTATATAGTGCGTGGCCTCTTCCCTCCTATTGCCGCCCAGGCCTAATGCCTGACTGCCACCTCAGGCCTAGTGCCTGCCTATTGTGGGCCTTTAGCAATCCTGGCCTAACGCCAGGATTACTTAATGGATGTGGGGCCCCTTCTCCTATCTGCTGCTCGGGCCTATTGCCCGTCCGCACCCACAGGCCTAATGCCTGACACCCTGGTGGTCTAGGGGGGATTGGAGACTCGGCACAAGGCCGCTTACCGGACCGCAGGGAGAGGCTGCAGTGGGGAGCTTCGTCAGCTCTTTTGCTACCCACACACTGCAGCACTCTCCACCGGACCTCCGCGCTGGCTCCTGGGCTCCTTCTCTTCCCTGGCCGCCGCTCCTCCTTCTTCCTGGCCGCCGCTGCTTCTTCTTCTCCTCCTCCACCGCTCTTCTTTTCTTCTTCCGCCGCCACCTCTTCTTCCCGGCCGCCGCTTCTTCTTTCTTCTGGAGCTCTTCACCGCTCCATGTCCGGGGCCCGACTGACTGCTCCCGCTTTGCAGCGTCTGTTATATGATGCTGGGAGGGGGCGGTGCTATGACGCGATGAGCCCTGGTTGGCTCGTCGCGGCCCATTCCAATTGGCTGACCGGGCGCGAGCCCCGATTGACTCCCACCCGGACACAAAGTCAAATAGCTGCGACGCGATTGGAGGGGCTTGAATCCCAGTGGATGCAAGCCCCTCTGTGCCGGAAACTCGCCGCAACACCACTTCCCGTCGCACGCCGCTGCTGCTAGTCCGGGGAAGACGGAGGTGAGAGACCTCCCTCTTTCCCCCAGCCTGGTGTCACCTCACACTAGCACTGAGGTCATGGGTTCGATTCCCACCATGGCCCTAACTATGCAGAGTTTGTATATTCTCCCCATACTTGCGTGGGTTTCCTCTGGGTATTCCGGTTTACTCCCGCAATCCAAAAATATATTGGTAGGTTAATTGGCTCCCAACAAAATTAACCCCTAGTGTGAATATAGAGTGTAAGCTCCACTGGGGCAGGGACTGATGTGAATGGACAAATATTCTGTGTAAAGTGCTGCGGAATATGTGTGCGCTATATAAATAACTGGTAGTAAATAAATACAGTATGTGCTGCACTAGGGGTTATCAGTGGTTAATTAGGGGTTAACAATTGCTGACTGATTGCTATTTGTATCAATATTTACACATTTGAAAAGTGTTACTTAATTACTCTGAGTGCAAAAGTAGGAAAACCATGATGACTTATGTTCTGGCCTTGGGGACCTACAGTAGGTGCAAATAAGAAAAACGTTGGACAGTTCTGGTAAAATGTCGGCCCAACCTGTTCATCTACGGCAGGATCTTCGCAAAACAGCTGTTAGTCTGGCTTGAAAGCGCCTTTCCACTGCAAGCAAAAGTCTCTTGAGGTTAAATACTTATCCGTCATCCCAAATGTTTTATATACTACCCCAAATTTTTGCATTTCCTTGCTAGGCCTTAAACCTATGTTACACCTGTTTTGGGACACTTGTACAGCTCCAATATCGAGGGGGTCATTCCGAGTTGATCGCTAGCTGCTTTTTTTCGCTGCGCAGCAATCAGGCAATAAATCTGCACTTCTGTGCATGCGGCGCAATGCGCACGTGCGTCGTACTATTACAACGAATGATGTAGTTTCACACAGGGTCTAGCGTAGCTGTTCAGTAGCACTGCTGGGCGCAGAGTGAATGACAGGAAGAGGGCGTTTCTGGGTGTCAACTGACCGTTTTCAGGGAGTGTTTGGAAAAACGCAGGCGTGTCAGGAAAAATGCAGGCGTGGCTGGGCGAACGCAGGGCGTGGTCGTGACGTCAAAACAGGAACTGAATAGTCTGAAGTGATCGCAAGCGCTGAGTAGGTTTGAAGCTACTCTGAAACTGCACAAAATTATTTTGTAGCCGCTCTGCGATCCTTTTGTTCGCACTACTACTAAGCTAAAATACACTCCCAGTGGGCGGCGGCATAGCGTTTGCACAGCTGCTAAAAACTGCTAGCGAGCGATCAACTCGGAATGACCACCATTAACATCTGGTGCTGAATTATCATTTAAGAAAGCAAGTTTTGTTAACACTACAGTATGTAGTGTTCATGCTAGGCTGTTTTAGCAGGGCGCTGTGCCCTGCCCGAATTTTTTAAGGGTAAAATCCACCCTGCCCTTTCTGCGGTGCCCTACTAAAACAGCCACCCGCTTCTTGCCCTCCCAGCGTGTAAAGATGCCATGCGTATGCGCACAGCATCCATTCATGCTGTGGGAGAGAGCTTGGGGGAATCCCAGCACCTCCATAGGTGCTGGACACGCCCCCAACAGTGACGCCGCCGGCCACCCACGCCCCCTGTAGCAACGTCTTTGGGCCGCACCGCCCACTTAAATTACATTGC
The DNA here is from genome assembly GCF_028390025.1 of Pseudophryne corroboree. NCBI lineage: Eukaryota > Metazoa > Chordata > Amphibia > Anura > Myobatrachidae > Pseudophryne > Pseudophryne corroboree. The sequence continues at coordinate 1,191,414,182 of NC_086444.1, read as the reverse complement.
ATGACCACACCCCCAATTTTGCATGACCACGCCCTCATTTTGGAAGAAGCCGCGCGCGCACACATATGCCCCCATACTCCGGCGCCCTGCCCTCTATAATTTCTAGAGGGAATACTAAGTATGTGGATAACAGGGGATGCAGGTAACAGGGGATTGCCGGCAGTCAGGATCATGGCGGTCAGGATACTGCAGCCGGAATCCTGACCACAGACGGTATCTGGTCTTTAGATCTACTACACTTAGGTCGACATGCATTAGGTCGGCATGGCTTTTATGTCGACATGGTTACTAGGTAGACATGTTCTAGGTTGACATGACAAAAGGTCAACATGAGTTTTTCACAATTTTTTTCATTTTTTTAACTTTTTCATACTTTGTGATTCACGTGGACTACGATTTGGAACAGTAACCTGTGCCGAGCGCAGCGGTAGCAGAGTGAGGCACCATGCCCGGAGCATGGTGAGCAAAGCGAGCCATGCGAGGGGACACGGTGCACTAATTGGGGTTCCCGGTCACTGTACAGAGAAAACTACACCAAAATTAAAAAAAAATACTCATGTCGACCTTTTGTCATGTTGACCTTGCTTATGTTGACCTAATGCTTGTGTTGACCTAGTTACTGTTGACCAATAGTGGTCAACCTAGACACTGTCGTCCTAAGTGTGGTTGAACCTGTGAACCACACCCCCACTGACAATGCCAACAGCAAGAATCCCGGCTAACAGGGGTTACTCCAACCTGTTGCACTCACCCCCCTGCAGGCATTCTGGTGGCCGGGATCCCGTCATCTGTATTTTGTCCGCCGGGATTCCAGTGACCGGCTTACCATAACCCAACGTGATAATAGTGACATTTTTAAAACTTTTTTTATATCTGGTATAAAGGTCACAGTGCAGGGTAGGTTTAATACAGAGAGACCACTCGTATTTCCGCAGTGTTATAAGAATTGCATAATACATTTTTCCCGATTTTCTTTTCTCTTGGTTGGCAGACTTTTCCACAATTTTTGCAAATTGTTCCAATCAGTTTGCTAAAAACTCGTACCAAGGGCATAGGAGGTTACTCAGAGTCGTTAGCAAACCAAAAAAGTTAGCAATCGGGCAAAAGCATGCTGCACTGCAAGTGGGACAGATGTAACATGTGCAGAAAGATATAGATTTGGGTGGGTTATATTGTTTCTGTGCAGGGTAAATACTGGCTGCTTTATTATTACACTGCAATTTAGATTTCAGTTTGAACTCCTTCCACAGAAATCTAACTCTCTCTGCACATGTAACATTTGTCCCACCAGCAGTACAACATGGCTTTGCCCATCAGTGTGCTTTTTTTGGTATAGCAGGACCTGCACCTCCTCCTAATGCAAGGCCCTTTCTGCCTCACACAACCCCTCCCTTTCAAGCATCTAAATGATATCACTAAACTAATTGAGCATCTGCCACTATATATGCTTGTTGTGAGAGGCAGAAAGGGCCTTGCATTAGGAGGAGGTGCAGGTTCTGATATGCCATATGGAGCATTATGGGGTTGCTCCAAGGTAGGTAGCTCTTAGCTTAGCTGTATTGTAGCAGGGAGCCGTTATCATGTAGCTCCTTGCTGGTTAATCATAGACCCAGATTGGGGTTGTGGAGGTGTGGGATGTGGTGCCCCTGGATTGGCTGAGCTGGACGGCTTTAGTGTGGCATGCCCTTTCACTTTATAAACACTTATCACATACTAATTTGTTTAACACTATTTCTTATTTTAATTACATCTCATTTTTGTATCACTTTCTCTATAGCTTCGGGTTCTTAACACTAATCTATTAACATTATAGTTTTTTCACCAGTATACTGCCCTGGGCTGTCTGGCTTATGCTGATTTTTGGAGTGCCACGTCCTGCACCTAGATATAGTGCTAGGGACCCCCAATATATACAGAGAGGCCTTGATGCGGCTTGGGGGCTTATACATACATTTGCGCAGATATATGTAAAACAAGATCTCTGAATTCTAAGATATTGGATGGGATTTAAATCTGGTTACTGCTATCATTCAGGGTGCTGGGGGAAACAAAATGTGTTTTTTTCCTGCTTAGAAAAAACCCTCACCTTCGAGCACCTGAATGATATCACTAAGCTAATTGAGCATCTGCCACTATAAACAGTATGCTTATTAATTTAATTAAGAATCTTGACTTTCAATAACAAAAAACTATATGCAAATGTACTCTTGTAAAATATTAGATAAAATGCTTATGAATATATTTATATTTAAATTGTAGGTTGGTTATACACTTTATGAATGAGACATGCAATAGATAAAAAGTACTTGGATACCCCTACTACAGAAGCCTTTAAAATATCACAGCCCTCTAAGTTATCATTACTATCCACACATGGATTGCTCTAAAACATGTGATATATATATTTATCACAATTTGTAATATTATATATTCTTACTCTAGCATCCTGGTAGGGGGTTTGCAATAGATCCCTAACCTTGCATACTTACACATTGACCCATACATGTTCTCTAATACTCTGCCTTTAAACCTGGGTAATATTATCCACTCTCAATAAACTTATTAGACAACTATTTTAATTGTTGGTTTTTTTTGCATGCACAGTAGTTACAGTTGCAATTTTGAACGAGTAGGTATGAATGTATCACAGTGTCCCAAAGCCACATTAGTACAGTAGGTACCTTAGGGGTCTATTTACTAAGCCCTAGATAGATGGAGATAAAGTGGACGGAGATAAAGCATCAGCCAATCACCCAGAGCCGGCCCTAGGTATAGGCAAACTGGTATGCTTAGGGGCACCAGCAACTTCTGCTGATTAAAATGATATGCGGCATGCCTATATTTGTGTGAAAATAACTTTAATGTAGCATTTCGTATGCAGATACAGCCGCAGTCACACACAGAATACAGGCATGCTGCATATCATTTTAATCAGCAGAAGCTGCTTGTGCATCCTAGCCACATAGTAATGCAAATAAGACGCATTTTCATAAATAAAAGGCGCCCCAGCGTCAGCAGAGCTGCCAGCTTACTCATGCCAGGCATGTCCTGCAGAACTAGCGGCGGTGCTAGGGGGCACCAGCCAAAATCTTGCCTAGGGCATCATATTGGTTAGGGCCGGCTCTGCAATCACCTCCTAACGGCCATGTCACAAGCTGTTTGAAAAATAACAGCTAGGAGCTGATTGGCTGGTATTTTATCTTCAGCCACTTTATCTCCTACCAAGGCTTAGTAAATAGACCCCTTAGTTCCTTAACTCTATAAGATGTCTGTAATAAATATATTTTCTCCAAGGTTGCAAGGGACACCATGTAAATAGCGTAGCTAGGAGATTAGATGCTGACGAAGTATTTAGCCCTGCAGCTATTAGTTAATTTAAGGGATTCTCTGAAATCCAAGATCACAATGGGTTGTTTAAAATTAGTAAATCCAAGTAGGATACTCCCGTTCAAATAAACACAAAAATAGATATTTCTTAATTTACTCCTTGTATTTAGGTGTGAAGTGTGAGGTACATCCAGTTCTTACATGTAGGAAATGTGTGAAGGTTTTATGTTTAATAACAGTCAGGTACAATTAAAATACAGTGCAAGGGTTTGTCATTTTATTAACTTCCATCATGCAAATACATTAAACATACATACTGTACAGTGGTGGTCATTCCGAGTTGTTCGCTCGGTAAATTTCTTCGCATCGCAGCGATTTTCCACTTAGTACGCATGCGCAATGTTCGCACTGCGACTGCGCCAAGTAAATTTGCTATGAAGTTAGGTATTTTACTCACGGCTTTTTCTTCGTTCAGGCGATCGTAATGTGATTGACAGGAAGTGGGTGTTACTGGGCGGAAACAGGCCGTTTTATGGGCGTGTGGGAAAAAACGCTACCGTTTCTGGGAAAAACGCGGGAGTGGCCGGAGAAATGGAGGAGTGTCTGGGCGAACGCTGGGTGTGTTTGTGACGTCAAACCAGGAACGACAAGCACTGAACTGATCGCACTGGAAGAATAAGTCTCGAGCTACTCAGAAACTGCACAGAGAAGTTTTTTCGCAATATTGCGAATCTTTCGGTCGCAATTTTAAGAAGCTAAGATTCATTCCCAGTAGGCGGCGGCTTAGCGTGTGCAATGCTGCTAAAATCGTCTTGCGAGCGAACAACTCGGAATGACCACCAGTATGTGGTGGTGTTTTAACTGTATTACTGGTTCTTTAGTACCATGGATAGCTCCCAAAGTACCTTAAATGTAGAATAGCAAAGGCGGCACTGTAGAATTCAGGAATCAAAAATTGCAAAGAAAAAATAATGAACCAAGCAATACATTTTTTAAAGAAAAATGTCTCTGAGTTTGTCTCAAAATAGTCTCTCAAAATAAAAGTTACACAAATGATGAAGCAATGCAATCAGCAAATGGAAAAATTCCAATAAAGTCAGGGATAGATAATGTTAGTATTTGAAAATGCTGAAAAGGAGAATGTGGACTGAAGTTGGTGAATCCAGTTATGATTCTCCAGTTCTGTGTTCCTATTTGCTCTGCCCATTTCCAGTCATACATTTTCCATATCTGTGAGAACAGTAGAGAGCACAAACTAAGGAGACTTTACGTTTATTTGTCCTCAGAGAAATATATTGAATAGTTTTTATTTATTTATGTTGAGCCAATATCCACGACTTGATTAGAATCTGTTGCCAGAAGCAGACTGACCACAAGCCAATAGTGGATGCTAATGTAACGTCATACACATTTCCTCAGTGTATAGCATAGATACTGTGAAAGATTGGTTGATAGATTGATTGAGAATTATCTCATAGTGAATTATGACCATAGTGGAAATCTCATGTGTAATAAATTAATTATAAGTAACAGCTGCAGAATCCAAGTCCGATAATGACACAAAGACGACAATGAGGGAGGTAGCTGGGGAAAGCCTACTGCAGACAGCCTCTCAGATAGAGGGCGAGGTGCTCAGAGCTGGCTAGGAACAAATTAATGTGCTGCAGTAATTAATAATAAGAGTCACCCAGAATGTTTGGTGGCAACAGCAAAGGTCCCTGTCTGGGCTAGCGGGGCTAGCAGTGCACATGACCATGGAGCTAATAGCATTGAAGGACTAGGTTAAGAGAGCACTATAGATTATGAGACTGAGCAGTGAGGTCTTCTCAATGAATCCATTGAGCCACGTGCATCTTCCCGTTCTGCTATACTCTTCACTGCTACGGTTCTGCTATCCTCTTCAGTGCTACCATTCTGATATCCTCTTTAATGCTACTGTTCTGCAATCCTGTTCATTGCTATGGTTCTGCTATTCTCTTTAATGCTACAGTTCTTCTATCCTCTTCACTGCTATGGTTCTGCTATCCTCTTCAGTGCTACAGTTCTGCTATCCTCTTCACTGCTACGGTTCTTCAATCTTCTTCAATGCTACAGTTCTTCAATCTTCTTCAATGCTACAGTTCTTCTGTCCTCTTCAATGCTACAGTTCTTCTATCCTCTTCAATGCTACAGTTCTTCAATCTTCTTCAATGCTACAGTTCTTCTATCTTCTTCAATGCTACTGTTCTTCTATCTTCTTCAATGCTACCATACCCTATCCTCTTCAATGTTACAGTTCTTCTATCTTCTTCAATGCTATGGTTCTTCTATCTTCTTCAATGCTACAGTTCTTCAATCTTCTTCAATACTACAGTTCTTCTATCCTCTTCAATGCTACAGTTCTTCTATCCTCTACAATGTTACAGTTCTGCTATCTTCTTCAATGCTACTGTTCTTCTATCTTCTTCAATGCTACCATTCCCTATCCTCTTCAATGTTACAGTTCTTCTATCTTCTTCAATGCTACTGTTCTTCTATCCTCTTCAATGCTTCCATTCTGCATTCCTCTTCAATGCTACTGTTCTTCTATCCTCTTCAATGTTACAGTTCTTCTATCTTCTTCAATGCTACTGTTCTTCTATCCTCTTCAATGTTACAGTTCTTCTATCTTCTTCAATGCTACTGTTCTTCTATCTTCTTCAATGCTACCATTCTGCTATCCTCTTCAATGCTACAGTTCTTCTATTCTCTTCAATGCTACTGTTCTTCTATCTTCTTCAATGCTACCATTCTTCTATCCTCTTCAATGCTACCATTCTGCTATCCTCTTCAATGTTACAGTTCTTCTATCTTCTTCAATGCTACTGTTCTTCTATCTTCTTCAATGCTACCATTCCCTATCCTCTTCAATGTTACAGTTCTTCTATCTTCTTCAATGCTACTGTTCTTCTATCCTCTTCAATGTTACAGTTCTTCTATCTTCTTCAATGCTACTGTTCTTCTATCTTCTTCAATGCTACCATTCTGCTATCCTCTTCAATGCTACAGTTCTTCTATCTTCTTCAATGCGACTGTTCTTCTATCCTCTTCAATGCTACCATTCTGCATTCCTCTTCAATGCTACTGTTCTTCTATCCTCTTCAATGTTACAGTTCTTCTATCTTCTTCAATGCTACTGTTCTTCTATCCTCTTCAATGTTACAGTTCTTCTATCTTCTTCAATGCTACTGTTCTTCTATCTTCTTCAATGCTACCATTCTGCATTCCTCTTCAATGCTACTGTTCTTCTATCTTCTTCAATGTTACCATTCTTCTATCCTCTTCAATGCTACCATTCTGCTATCCTCTTCAATGTTACCAGCTCCTAACTGTCATGTTACAGGCTTTGTTCTAAAAAATGACAGTTTGGAGCTGATTAGTTGGTACTTTATCTCAATACACTTTATCTCTCTCCGTTCTTTGATATACTTCCACTTAAGTTTTTAACCTGTATTGCATTTGTACCAACAGTTGATGCTGTACTGTATGTGGATCTACACTGCTTACCACCAATTGCTGAGCTACCTCGTTTAGGGCTTACTGATCTCATGGTTAGACTCGATCCATGCTGTTTATCAGTGCTTGGGCTTTCCAATGACTAACTGCTGTACTCCAGTAATCCAGCGGACCAGCAAATTATGTGCAACTGCTGTACTGTAGCTTGCATTCAGTTTTCATAATATAGTCGCAGTCCAGAAAACATAATAGCATTCAAATAAAATACTACACTTGTCTGGTTTCTAGTCAAGCTGAACAAGGAGAAAATGACATTTCTGTCTATTGTTTTCGGAACAAATCCCTGCAGTTTAAAATAATCTTAAAAGAAATAATGAGAGCAAAACTTCTGTCCATTGGCCAGTGTCTATCTCAATACTAATGACTAGTGCTGTGTGTGTTTGTGTAAAGCACAATTACATGAAAATGTGCTGTTTATTTAAACAGAAATTAATTAGTACAATATGTTGGCTACTTCAGTCCTTCATGGGAGAACATGAAGACTATGGCAACTTGGAGAGGCCAAGTAACTATTTGCTACAGAAAATCTTTGTTTAGCAACAATGGGAAGGTCAGACAGTAGAATGTACCCTATATTATTGTTAAAGCAGCCTGATGATGGCAAGGGTCTTTTTTTTTTTGTCCATCATGCATGTACAGTAAGTCTGCAATGTACATAGGGGGAGATGTATTATCATGGCACTGCGCAAAGAGACATACTGCATCATCGCACTGCACAGCAATGCAGGATGTCCTTAAGGTGGGTACACACTGGAAGATATATCTGCCGATCAATTGATCGGTAGATATATCTATGGACGGATCGGGCAGTGTGTTGAGCATACACACTGCCCAATCCATCGGGGACTGACGTCATGAACTGGGCGGGCGCCCGCCCAGTTCAGCTGTCAATCACCACCGGCCGCCGCAGCATGTGTACGGGCGGTCGGCCAACCGCCCGTACACACAAAGCGACGTGCCAATATATTGGTAGATATATTAGCCATTGGCTGTGCTGCGGGGCCGACACGATACATCTGTGAGCGACGGATTTCACAGACGTATCGGCCGTACACACTGGCCGACGGACCCGCAATATATCGGCCATTCCAGAGAACGCCCGATATATCGGCCAGTGTGTACGGGCCTTAAGCTCAGCAATGCACTAAAAATAGAGTCACTTTGTCTCATCAGTATAGTGGCTACTTAATGATACATTAGGGCAACTGAGTAGCCAAATTGTACAGGCGCATGACCTCAGAGTCATTTAAAAAAAAAAGTGCATGCGCGAGGATGTCCGTAGGCAGCAGCAGGACTTGTAAGTAACCGGAGTGCCGTCCTCAGATGGCGCTATGTGCAACTAGACAAGCGGCACAATGCTCAGATTTTCATCACTTAGTAAGTAGCCATCATGATTTGCAGCCATAGCTACTAAGAGACGTTAAGGGTGATACTGGAGAAATATTTGATTTCTCCATGGATTCCCTTATAATAAATTTTTGAAGTACAGATGGGCCCACGTTTATCTTGGCCTTTTATAGGATTAATTGAGCCAGGTCAGTCAGACTTAATCCCCTGCTGTAATGACTTAATCCCCTGATGTATTGTTCTCTGTATTCTATTGCAGCTGAGAACAATAGATGAAGTGTTTATGTTAATAAACCATGGTGTGCCTAGGCGCAGCAAAGAACTCAAGATAAAGGTGAACCCATCTGTAGTATTAATAACTCCCCCCAAAAATTATACATTTGCCACTATTGTCCTTAACATACCTCTAGGTTACATCACATAAGAATTTGGGGACAAGAAGATACTGTAAGTTTAGAGGGATAAGGGAAAGTGTAAAGATCTTAATACTTAGTAACAGAAGAGAATGGTCTTAAGATGGGTGGAGAAGTGGAGGAGAAGGTGAGTGCATGGCACTGGGTTTAGTAAGAGGAGGTCTCTAGACTGATGGTCTCATCTTTCATGCAAGTTTGGAGCAGTGTGGGAGCAAGGGCATTCTTAGGAATGGGCAGAGGATAAAGCTAAAATTGTTATCCTGCACCGGATATTCGATATCTATTGAACATTTTTTACTGAAAACCAGCTACTCTTGGTATTAAAGGTAATCCTATCTGAGTCATAAACAGGCTGGAGGTGCTCCTGGAATTATGAAAAACTCATATTTCAAAAATATTGTGGGGACTAGCCCCAAAGAAAATTCCTTTTTTGGAGCACTCTTTTGAAATAATTGGTGATATAATCTATAGAGAGTTAATGAATAGTATTAAAACTTAACTTTTATTTCTTACCAATCTAAAATAAAGGGGAGAGTGTTCAAATACATCTAATATCAGACACTGAGGTGTCACCCGTATTCAGTGAATGTCCCTATCTCCCGTAATGTCAAATCAAGAATGAACAATTGTGTTAATACTCGTAATAAATACAGGTCATAAATAGCATTCAGTTTAAAATCACTCTCTAAGCGTTTTTTCACACAATTCTCATATGGCACATCACTTTGTCAGCTCTACAATGTTCCTGAGCCCATTCTCAGCTCAAATTGGAACTATGTTGCAAATGGCAGATAAATGCCAAAGATACTTTCTCTCCACTATGTTTCTGAATCAAACCACACATGGCCTCACAATTTCTTCTAGAGACGCTTATACCCATCACATGTAATATATTGCACTGGAACATATCATTGCCCATGATTGTTATGGAATATAATTTTTTTCACAGACATATACTTCCTTATTCAATTTCAGTAGGAGCATATCAATCCGCTAATTATCACATGAAAAATCATATACCTGGACTGTGTCACATATGGTATGCGGTGAGGGACAAAATGTCACCTTATCATTCACCGTCATACCAGTGCTCCACTGAACAGCTCCTCTCTGCAGGAGGACGCTGTGTCGGGCGGCATGTGAAGCCGCTACTCAGGATCCGGCATATCAACCGTGGCAAACAGCAATGTTAATCGCTTTCAGAGACGCACTAACTGGAGAGGTTGGACGGGGCGGCATGTGAAGCCGCTACTCAGGAGCCAGTGAATCAGTCGCGGCAGGAGGCAGCGGCAATCACTTCTAGGGACGTATTAACTGGAGAAGTTGGACGGTATATGCAACTCCCCTTGAGATGCGGTAACTAGCAATGTCCAGCGCTATCTAAAACTAGGGTTTCCCGTTGGGAGGCATGTAAAACTGTTTTTTTTTTGTAACCAGCAATGCTCAGTACCATCTGGAGTTTAAACTGCTAGGTCCAGAGGCTTGTCAAAACACTAATTAAAATCAGGTTATTGAGCTGCTGAAGAACTGACAGTGTGATTTAAGATCTGGTTACGAATTGGCAGCAGTTTAGCCGCAGGGAGCGGCGCAGCATACACACCTTTTCCATGCCTATGGATTGCAGTGTCCCGCTTCCCCTTTTACTGAATAATTCTTTTTATTCATAAATAAATCTTATGGTGATAAGATTAACTGTTCGGGACTATAATTTTTAAGACAGCCTCCTTTTTTTTTTTTTTTCATGTGCTCTCGAGTGGTCACAAGCTACGGATCACATTTACAAAGTGCATTATTATATTAATTCAAACAAGTGATCTTTAGCTTTAACTGAGTACTTAACAATCTTTGGTCTTTCAGGTCCACACACTCTCTTTCTCATTTCACAGGTATCCCACTGGTCTCCACGGCGCATTGCAGCCCTGCAATGCCTATGGCAACAGGACTGCTCTAACACCGGAGACGGAGACACCAGGGGATACTGTGGCTTTTTTTCTATCAATCCATCGGTGCCTCTACTCTCACCCTTCTTCCGCTCCTTTGATGAGGATGGGCAGCAGATGGGGGTAACTGTACATTGGATTGTACTATTTCTCTCTACTTCCCACACATAAGCCTGACACAATCCACAGTAAAAAAAATTAAATTGAGGCCTTTAAATAATAAATTAATAGAGGTGCACCTATGGTCCTAGTTGACCAAATGTTTCTCAGACTGATCACACTGGTATGACGGTGAATGATAAGGTGACATTTTGTCCCTCACCGCATACCATATGTGACAAAGTCCAGGTATATGATTTTTCATGTGATAATTAGCGGGTTGATATGCTCCTACTGAAATTGAATAAGGAGGTATATGTCTGTGAAAAAAATGATATTCAATAACAATCATGGGCAATGATATGTTCCAGTGCAATATATTACATGTGATGGGTATAAGCGTCTCTAGAAGAAATTGTGAGGCCATGTGTGGTTTGATTCAGAAACATAGTGGAGAGAAATTATCTTTGGCATTTATCTGCCATTTGCAACATAGTTCCAATTTGAGCTGAGAATGGGCTCAGGAATATTGTAGAGCTGACAAAGTGATGTGCCATATGAGAATTGTGTGAAAAAACGCTTAGAGAGTGATTTTAAACTGAATGCTATTTATGACCTGTATTTATTACGAGTATTAACACAATTGTTCATTCTTGATTTGACATTACGGGAGATAGGGACATTCACTGAATACGGGTGACACTTACCTCAGTGTCTGATATTAGATGTATTAGAACACTCTCCCCTTTATTTTAGATTGGTAAGAAATAAAAGTTAAGTTTTAATACTATTCATTAACCCTCTATAGATTATATCACCAATTATTTCAAAAGAGTGCTCCAAAAAAGGAATTTTCTTTGGGGCTAGTCCCCACAATATTTTTGAAGAATGGGCAGAGGAGCAAGTTATGGGTGGAAAAGAGGTGATGAGGATCATTTTAGGAACTAAGTAGATAATGATATTGATAATTAGGTATCCGGTTGAACGGTCAACAGTAACAATGCCAATGTTCATAATATTGACACTACAATGTTGACATCAGAATGTTGCCATGATTCAAACTATCGAAACTACTATATGAAATGTTGACAGTTTCAGGATGCCGATGGTTAGGCAACGCCGTGTGGGTTAGGGTTAGGCTGTGGAGGAAGGTTAGTTGGCACTAGGAGGAGCATTAGAGTTGGGGTTTAGCATTAGAGATATGGGAGGAAATACCAGAATGCAGGAGCATCACACGTGCGCGCAGGTAGAAACTGTCTCAGCATCGCTAGGACCTGGATGAAGATGCTGAAGCCTATGCTACTCTCGGGAGAAGGTTAGAGACCACTGGACAACCAGAGATGGTTTCTCAACAGTTTCTCAGTTCAGCATATCATCCAGATACCAGATAGACACGATGAATGTCAACATGATGCCTGCTGGCAAGTACTAATGCATTCTATAAGTGTGCTTGCTGTGAGAGTGCAGGGTAGAATGAACATAGTATAGATTTGCAAACTAAACTAGGCTTCACCCTACACAGACATAGGAGCTGATGCTACGTTGTCCACAATTGCTCCCAAAATCGCAGGTATAAAATGCGTCTACTAAAACACAACTAAATTGCGGACATGTGCAAAGTTGTAATAATCGCAAGATATATAGGGGGTCATTTCGAGTTGTTCGCTCATTATTTTTTTCTCGCAACGGAGCGATTAGTCGCTAATGCGCATGCGCAATGTCCGCAGTGCGACTGCGCCAAGTAAATTTGCTATGCAGTTAGGTATTTTACTCACGGCATTACGAGGTTTTTTCTTCGTTCTGGTGATCGTAGTGTGATTGACAGGAAGTGGGTGTTCTGGGCGGAAACTGGTCGTTTTATGGGTGTGTGTGAAAAAACGCTACCGTTTCTGGGAAAAACGCGGGAGTGGCTGGAGAAACGGAGGAGTGTCTGGGCGAACGCTGGGTGTGTTTGTGACGTCAAACCAGGAACGACACTGACTGAACTGATCGCACTGGAAGAGTAAGTCTCGAGCTACTCAGAAACTGCACAGAGAAGTCTTTTCGCAATATTGCGAATCTTTCGTTCGCAATTTTGATAAGCTAAGATTCACTCCCAGTAGGCGGCGGCTTAGCGTGTGCAAAGCTGCTAAAAGCAGCTTGCGAGCGAACAACTCGGAATGAGGGCCATAGTCTGCAGGTCACTACTGGATGGATGCAATGTCTGGACAATGGTGCTTCTCTAACAGAGCAGACAAAGGATGAGTATAGGGCCAGAGTCAGTTAGCTGGTGCAATAACACTATGTAGATATGTAGGATATGAGGGTAGTAAAATATAACATATTTGTTTGCATCATATAGAGATGCAGAAATAACCTAGTTCTATCTTTACTGTGATATTTGGAAATGTTTAGTGGTCTTTTAACTGCAGAAAAAAGAATTCCTGCTAATCAAATAAAACCTTTGTTAGACCCCAACTCCTCAAATCATGGATAATCATGCATTTTTTAATACTTGTTATCAAGATTATACAATACAGTATATTTTAAAATAAATTAGATGATTAACTTTGTTTAATTTAATTAAATTAGAATTCCAGACAGAAAGTACATACATCACGGTAGGAGATTATAGATTTTATTAGAATAGCATTATAATTTCAGCGTATCCTAATACACTGTGAAATAATATGACTGAATCAGATTAATTGCAGTATTATATAAAGAGAAAAAATAAGTAACAATGAATGCACATCTTACACATGTTTAAAAAAGAAAATGAATTTATTATACATATAGAAGCCCATCTTCAAGGAAACAATTTATCTATAGTCTTGTGAATTCCCAGTGACTTTACAAGTACTGTACAGTATTCTGGTTGTTTGTTAAGAGTTATGTATTCCAATGACCTTGTATTGATCTTGTGAGATGATGAATATGTCTCACGTCTAAAGATCATAAGATTCTTCCTCTGTCACTTCAGTCACTTTCAGAAGATCAAATAAATTCAAAAATGTCCCCAGGTGTTAAACACATTATTTAATGATTTTACGGGAAGCAGAAGTTACAGAGAATTACTGTTTCATCAGAAAGTTCGGCATATGTCATCTTAATAAACATGGAAGGGGAAAATACCCCTGCCCTAGCAACGCAAGGTTGGAATGAGCATAAAAAGTTTATAAAATCATCACATTTACATAAAAAGGGAGGAGGGAGAGAGGAAGGAAGGGAGAGAGGGAGGTAGGGAGGGAGGGAAAGGAAAGAAGGAAAGAGGAGGGAGGGAGGGAGGGAGGAAGGAAATAAAGGAAGAAAGGAAGAAAGAAAGGAAGCAGGGTAAGAGGGGAAAGGAAGGAAAGAGGGAAAGGAAGGAAGGAAGGAAGGAGGGTGGGAGGGAAAGGAAGGAATGAAAGAGGAGGGAGGAGGAAAGGAAGGAAGGAAGGAAGGAAGGAAGGGAGGAAGGAAGAAAATAAAGGAAGGAAGGAAGGAGGGTGAGAGGGAAAGGAAAGAAGGAAGGTGGGAGGAAAAGGAAGGAGGAAGATGGAGGGAAGGAGGAAAGGAGGGAGAAAAAGGAAGGAAGGGATCAAGGAAGGAAAGTAGGAATGAAGGAGAGAATGTAAAGAAGGAAGGAAAGAGGGTGGGAGGGAGGAAATGGAAGGAAGAGGGAGAGAAGGAGGAAAGGAAGGAGAGAAAGGAAGGCCCTAAGTCACTCATAGTTTCATATTCTCAGCTATGAAGCATGCATAAAAAAATAAAATAAAATAAAAGTATCTTAAGAATTTGTGCATGCTAGATTATAGGCGAGTAAACCACAACTTTTGGGTGCTCAATAAAGCATGGTGCATAATTCTTTTTTCAATTATTGATATGACTAACAATTGTACTATTTTTTTATTTTATTTTTTTGGGCTTACATTCTAAATTAGTATGATTCATTAATAGCTGTAGTACAGTGCCAATGTCCGGCCAACATACTGAGAGAAGAATCAGCTCTAAGGAAATACGTGTGTTGCAGGACACCCTCACCTGCTCAGTTATTTTCTTTTTCTTTACAGGATTTTTATTATTTTGAACTCTATTTTACCAATATGGGGTCTGACATTTATTTCAGTATTGCAGGATAACATTTCTATTACATGCTGCATTCATTACTATCACTCATATTCTAGTGTGTTTCAAATAATTGAGGATTGATTTATGGCATGACTCCAGAGTTGACGTATTGATGATCATTAGTGGCAATTCAAGCTGGAACATTGTAGGTCTATATACAAAGGAAAATTGTAATGACTTTTCCCTGTAGTCCATTGCAGTCAAATAATGACATCATATATATATATATATATATCTATATATATATATATATATATTGTGACAAGAACACTGGAATAGTGTTTGAGGGCAGGTATGTTTGTCCCAGGTTCTTGTCTTATATGTTTTAGAAACAGGAAAACTTCCATGAAAAGGTTTTGTTAGAAAATTTTCAGTTGTTGGAAAAGCTGGATAAGGGCCCTGAGAGAGAGAGGGGGCAAGTTCCAGATGTTGGGCCCAGTTCGGGTCTTTGGCCTCACAGAGGGCTAATCAGGGCTTTCAGCTGTGCAAAAGCCTTTTACGGCTGCTAGGCTGATTAGTGTGGGCAGACTGCCTGAGGAGACTGGAGAATCTCTGTGAGAGAAACACGCTTCCTTATACAAGTGAGCCATACAGTGTTGACTGGAAAACTTTGTGTTTTATGTTTAGAGACAGTTAGGAATGTCTTGTGTTTAGTTAGTGCCGGAAAGGCAAGGTATTTTCTTTTGATGTTTGCTTTATTTTCTGTTTAATAAAACAGGTTGTGGCCAGTTCCACCACAAACTGGATTGTATGATTCCTCAGCTGCTGCTTGCTGCCATTTACCCCAGGAAATTGCACCTTGTTCCCTTACAGTGTTACAACTTGGTGGAGAATGCGAGCAAGCCGTTCTGCGCATAAGTGAAAGCAGCAGCTTTATGAGGCCTGCAGAAAACGGTGGTTTATGCAGATACAGCCCAGTGTGAAGTTGCTGAGACTCGCCCTGAGGATTTGATATATGTCCTGGGTGAAAGCAGCTACAAAGCCGCCTGAAAAATCTGTCGACATGGAGGAACTACTCAAAGCCTTGCTGCAAGCTACAGCGGCTCAGCAGGAGGCCAACAGACAGCAGCAGGTGGCAATGGAGGAAAATAGGAGACAGCAGCAGGTGGCTATTGACAAACTTTACAGGCAACAGTGTCAGGATAGAGAGGCCTTAACAGAAGTGGTGCAGAGCCTTGCAGCCCGGATTGGAGATGTGGCCGTCAGTGCTCCGACCAGCTCTAGTTCTATACGGGCCAGTCACTTCCTGCAGAAAATGACAGAGGCTGATGATGTGGAGGCCTACCTGACCACGTTTGAAAGGACTGCCGAGCGTGAGAACTGGCCAAAAGCACAGTGGGCCAGTCTGCTGGCACCTTTTCTGTCAGGTGAGCCCCAAAAAGCGTACTTTGATTTAAGCCCTGCTGAGGCTCGGGACTATGATAAACTAAAGACTGAGATCCTGATCCGCCTGGGAGTCACGCTGTCAGTACGAGCACAACGGGTGCACCATTAGGTGTACACCATGGAGAAGCCTCCTCGCTCCCAGATGCACGACCTTATTCAGCTAACAAAAAACTGGTTACAGCCAGAGACATTAACTGGTCCCCAGATGGTTTAAAGAGTCATCATAGACCGCTATTTGAGATCTTTGCCCGTGGTCCTGCGCAAGTGGGTGAGCCATGGAAACCCGGATACTGCTGACCAATTAGTGGACATGGTAGAGAGGTATTTGGTGGCAGAGGAACTACTGATGACCACCCAGCAACCCATAGATCCTCGACAGCACCCTTCTATAAAGACTGGTAAGACTGTTCAGTGGGAAAACGTTGCTGGGCGGTTAAGAGAACGCAAGGCTATAGAGACTGTAAACACTGGCCCTGGAGACTGGCCAATGGGGCTAGAAAAGTCTATGCTGCCCAAACGGGTTGATAATCGTGTGGTTAAATGTTTTAGGTATGGTATGCCAGGTCATGTTATTGCCAATTGCCCAGTCACACAAGAACCCATGCAATGTGATGCTGCCTTTGAATGTCGCAGAATGTCTTTCTTTGCTAGGTTAGCCTACTGTGGTACCTTCACCTGAGCTGGAAAAACAAATGTGTGACGTGTTCTTAGAGGGTAACCGGGTAGAGGCCTTGCTAGATACAGGAAGTTTAGTTACTCTCGTGAAAGCTGGGTTAGTGAACCCCTTAAAGGTCCAGCAAATACCTATTGGGGTAACTTGCATACATGGGGATACCCAACATTATGTCACTGCTGAAGTGAATATAGAAACTTGTTGTGGGTCAGCAATTGTTAAAGTAGGACTGGTCCCCACCTTGGTGCATGAGGCCATAATAGGGAGGGATTTTCCTCATTTTTGGAAACTGTGGGAATCACGTTTATCAACAGATGTGAGAAGTAAAGAGCCAGTTGATAATCACGGTGATTTTATGGATGTGCGTGTGTCTTCAGAACTTTCTGACCCTTTGCATTTTGCCAATTTGGCTGGGGAAGTGACAGATGGGGAGTCCAGTGAGGGCCCTCTTGCTGGAAACAGAGACATAGTAGTTAGAACTGAAAGCATGCCTGACCTGGAGGATTAAAAAGGATCTGTTTGCGTCTGAACAGTTAAAGGATCCTACCTTATTAAAGGCTAGATAGAATGTTAAGATTGTTAATGGGGAACCTGTGGTACCAGGTGACAGGGTTACGTATCCCCACATGGCCATCTGTAATGAGCTCTTGTACCACATTGTCAAAAGGGGTGAGGATGTGGTGGAACAGCTGGTAGTTCCCCAGCCTTATCGGAGAACGGTACTAGATTTAGCTCATAGTCACGTTACAGCAGGACATTTAGGGGCAGAAAAAACCACTGAAAGAGTTTTACAAAGGTTCTTTTGGCCTGGGGTTTATAAAGAAGTGTCTGAATATTGTTCTTCCTGTCCTGAATGCCAGTATCATGCCCCTAGACCCCATTTCAGGAGCCCACTAGTTCCCATGCCTATTATAGAGGTCCCATTTGACAGAATAGCCATGGATCTCGTGGGGCCCTTGTTAAAGTCCGCTCGGGGCCATCAGTATATCCTGGTAATAATGGGCTATGCCACTCGATATCCTGAGGCTGTCCCTTTACACACTATCACAACCAAGGCGATAGCTAGGGAGCTGGTGCAGGTTTTTAGTAGAGTGGGAATACCAAAAGAAATTTTGACTGACCAAGGTACTCCATTTATGTCAAGGATCATGAAAGAATTGTGCAAATTATTTAAGGTCACTCACCTCAGGATGTCCATCTACCATCCCCAAACTGATGGGTTGGTAGAAAGGTTTAATAAAACATTAAAAAGTATGTTAAAAAAGGTTGTTGATAGAACTGGGATTGTTGCCCTACTTGTTAATGGCCATCAGAGAAGTTCCTCAGTCCTCTACCGGGTTTTCTCCATTTGATTTGTTGTATGGTAGACACCCCAGAGGGCTGTTGGACATTGCCAAAGAAATGTGGGAAGGACAGCCCACTCCTTATAGAAGCGTTATTGAACATGTAACACAAATGCAGGATAGGATTGCAGCCGTGGTACCTATTGTCAGAGAGCACATGGAACAGGCCCAAAGTGCTCAACAGAGGGTATATAACCGGAGTGCCAAGATACGGTAATTTGCTCCTGGAGAAAGAGTTCTTGTTTTGGTACCCACTGTAGAAAGCAAGTTCCTAGCTAAATGGCAGGGTCCATTTGAAATTAGGGAAAAAGTGAATGAGGTTAATTACAAAGTATACCAACCGGGAAAGAGAAAACCCGAACAAATCTACCATGTTAACTTAATCAAACCCTGGAAAGATAGGTTGTCTCTGTCAGTGGAGCCTTGCCCTTCGGTGTCTTCACCTCAGTTGCTTCCCGCCGTAAAGTTGTCAGAGACATTATCAGCTGATCAGAACAATCAGGTTAAAGAATTTCTCATCCAAAACAGGGAGATATTTTCAGAGCTGCCTGGCCGAACGACCATAATAAAACATGACATTGTCACAGAACCAGGGGTCAGAGTCCATTTAAAGCCATATAGGATTCTTGAAGCTCTGCGAGAAGCTGTTTCTAAAGAAGTTAAAAACATGTTAGAACTTGGAGTCATAGAGGAATCTAACAGTGAGTGGTCCAGTCCCATAGTTCTCATCCTGAAGCCAGACGGTAGCATACACTTCTGTAATGACTTTTGTAAGTTAAATGAGGTGTCCAAATTTGACGCATACCCCATGCCCCATGTGGATGAGCTTATAGAAAGGCTGGGAACAGCCAGGTTTCTCACCACGTTGGACCTGACCAAAGGTTACTGTCAAATACCTTTAACTGATAGCGCAAAAGAAAAAACAGCCTTTTCGGTTCCGGAAGGGCTATACCAGTATAAGATGTTGCCCTCTGAGTTGCATGCGGCTCCAGCAACCTTTCAACGGGCGATGGATAACATTTTGAGGCCCCATAGAAAATATGCGGCTGCCTATTTGGATGATGTGGTGATCATGGGTTAATTGCTAACCCAAAGAAGTGCTGCCTCGCAATGGAGTGGGTTAAATACTTGGGCTTCACCATAGGTAGAGGTCTGATTAGGCCCCAGTTGAATAAAATTGATGCTATTCAAAACTGGCCTTGTCCAGTGAATAAAAAACAGGTAAGGGCTTTTTTGGGAATAACAGGGTACTGTAGACGATTTATTCCTAATTTTGCGACCACAGCAGTGCTGTTGTCAGACCTTACCAAAGGGAAGCAGTCAAATATGGTGAAATGGAACCCTGATGCAGAAAAAGCGTTCCAAGCAATAAAAGTGGCTTTGTGTTCACAACCTGTATTGATAACACCAGATTTTTCAAAAGAATTTGTTGTACAGACAGATGCCTCAGAGGTCGGGATAGGGGCTGTGTTGTCCCAAACCAGAGATGGGGACGAACACCCTATCATTTATTTGAGTAGGAAACTCAATGAGCATGAAAAAAGGTATGCTATTGTGGAAAAGGAGGCTTTGGCCATTAAATGGGCATTAGATAACTTGAGATATTACCTCTTGGGTAGACAGTTCAGACTAGTGACAGATCACCCACTTTAAAATGTATGTATGTAAATAGAGGTAAGAATGCTCGTGTAACTAGATGGTTTCTAGCATTGCAAGATTTTAAATTTACTGTAGAACATAGACCGGGTACACAATTGGCCAACGCAGATGCGTTGTCCCGCATCTTCTGTTTAGGGGCTACAAGTGTTCCGGCTCCTAGGTCGAAACAGGGGAGGGGGATATGTGACAAGAACACTGGAATAGTGTTTGAGGGCAGGTATGTTTGTCCCAGGTTCTTGTCTTATATGTTTTAGAAACAGGAAAACTTCCATGAAAATGTTTTGTTAGAACCTTTTCAGTTGTTGGAAAATCTGGATAAGGGCCCTGAGAGAGAGAGAGGGGGCAAGTTCCAGACGTTGGGCCCAGTTCGGGTCTTTGGCCTCACAGAGGGCTAATCAGGGCTTTCAGCTGTGCAAGAGCCTTTTAGGGCTGCTAGCCTGATTAGTGTGGGCAGACTGCCTGAGGAGACTGGAGAATCTCTGTGAGAGAAACACGCTTCCTTATACAAGTGAGCCATACAGTGTTGACTGAAAAACTTTGTGTTTTTTGTTTAGAGACAGTTAGGAACGTCTTGTGTTTAGTCAGTGCCGGAAAGGCAAGGTATTTTCTTTTGATGATTGTTTTATTTTCTGTTTAATAAAACTGGTTGTGGCCAGTTGCACCACAAACTGGACTTGTATGATTCCTCAGCTGCTGCTTGCTGCCATTTACCCCAGGAAATTGCACCTTGTTCCCTTACAGTGTAACAATATATATATATATATATATATATACAGTTGTGCTCATAAGTTTACATACCCTAGCAGAATTTGTGATTTTCTGGCCATTTGTCAGAGAATATGAATGATAACTCACAAACTTTTCTTTCACTCATGGTTAGTAGAAAAAAACCAACCGTATATACTCGGCGCCTGTTCCTTTAGACCACTGGCAAACTACACCTGAGACTGAGCTGCAGCTTCCTAATCAGGGTTATTGCAAATACCCTTTGTAGCAAGCAAACTAAAATGTTGAAACGAAGGTTTCAATAGGAAGCGCTGTCCAGTCACAAATCAATTAATCAAATCAATTTAATTCCACAAACAACATATATGGCCATATATTGACATAAAATCACGTGATTTGGCGTAGCAGTCCGGCAGTCTGAGAGTGCGAGTGTTCGTCTGCTGCTGTGTTAGAGCTGGGACCAGCAGTTGCACGGACATTGCAGAGGGTCGAATGCTCTCTGGCTGAGAGATCTCCTGTGTCCGGATATCCATAAGAAAAACCTCCATTCAGCAAGACATCCCCGGTAAGAAAGTTACGGGAGGGAGGAGTATTTTCTAAACACTCAGCAAGGAGTGAACAACAAATAAGTTATAAGGAATAACAGTCCCCGTCTTTTGAAAAAAGCCCCCGTTAATTGTTAAATACGGGTGGGAGGAGGACATTGAACATTGTTCTTAAAGGACACCTGCATTCTCTGGACTCACTAATTAAGATTGCCATCTGGCTATTGGAATATAAATTAGGAGTGGATGACTAACCACATAAGTGAATGAGACTGCATGCCCGTGATTTTGGAGCAACACTAACTGCTTATAATTGATTTACAATTTTAAATTATTTATTTGTTATCATTGTACTAAAGTCTTATGAATTCTTATTTTATGTCAATATATGGCCATATATGTTGTTTGTGGAATTAAATTGATTTGATTAATTGATTTGTGACTGGACAGCGCTTCCTATTGAAACCTTCGTTTCAACATTTTAGTTTACTCATGGTTAGTGGTTGGGTGAAGCCATTTATTGTCAAACAACTGTGTTTACTCTTTATAAATCATAATGACAACAGAAACTACCCAAATGACCCTGATCAAAAGTTTACATACCCCAGTTCTTAATACCGTGTATTGCCCCCTTTAACATCAATGACAGCTTGAAGTCTTTTGTGGTAGTTGTGGATGAGGCTCTTTATTTTCTCAGATGGTAACGCTGCCCATTCTTCTTGGCAAAAAGCCTCCAGTTCCTGTAAATTCTTGGGCTGTCTTGCATGAACTGCACGTTTGAGATCTCCCCAGAGTGGCACAATGATATTGGAGTCAGGAGACTGAGATGGCCACTCCAGAACCTTCACTTTATCTGCTGTAGCCAATGACAGGTCGACTTGGCCTTGTGTTTTGGATCATTGTCATGTTGGAACGTCCAAGTACGTCCGATGCGCAGCTACCGGGCTGATGAGTGCAAATTTTCCTCCAGTATTTTCTAATAACATGCTGCATTCATCTTGCCATCAATTTTGACCAAGTTTCCAGTCCCTTTGTAGCTCACACATCCCAAAAGCATCAGCGATCCACCTCCGTGTTTCACAGTAGGAATGGTGTACCTTTCATCATAGGCCTTGTTGACTCCTCTCCAAATGTAACATTTATGGTTGTGGCCAAAAAGTTAAATTTTGGTCTCATCACTCCAAATGACTTTGTTCCAGAAGTTTTGAGGCTTGTCTCTGTGCTGTTTGGAGTATTGTAAATGGGATGCTTTGTTGCATTTGCGTAGTAATGGCTTTCTTCTGGCGACTCGACCATGCAGCCCATTTTTCTTCAAATTCCTCCTTATTGTGCATCTTGAAACAACCACACCACTTTTTTCAGAGAGTCCTGTATTTCAGCTGAAGTTATTTGTGGATTTTTCTTTGCATCCTGAACAATTACCTGGCAGTTGTGGCTGAAATTTTTGTTGGTCTACCTGACCGTGATTTGGTTTCCACAGAATCCCTAATTTTCCACTAATTAATTACAGTTTGAACACTGCTGATTGGCATTCTCAATTGCTTTGATATCTTTTTATATCCCATTCCTGTTTTACACAGTTCAATTACCTTTTCCCGCAGATCCTTTGACAAT
Source organism: Pseudophryne corroboree (assembly GCF_028390025.1). Taxonomy (NCBI): domain Eukaryota; kingdom Metazoa; phylum Chordata; class Amphibia; order Anura; family Myobatrachidae; genus Pseudophryne; species Pseudophryne corroboree. The sequence continues at coordinate 1,191,391,487 of NC_086444.1, read as the reverse complement.
TCTTTTGCTTTCCCCATGATTCAGAATCCAGACACGTCAGTGGAGCACTGGATGAAAGATGCAAGGGTCTTTCAGGAGTCCAGAAACTCACTGACAATTTATACACAGACACTGAATACAAGCAAACAGATCACAGGTGAGGATGGTTACCTTTAGTAGCCATTCAAACCCGTTTGTGTCAACTTGTGTGCATGTTATCAGGCCAAAATCTCCAGGGTATGTAAACTTTTGATCAGGGTCATTTGGGTAGTTTCTGTTGTCATTATGATTTAAAAAGAGTAAACACAGTTGTTTGACAATAAATGGCTTCACCCAACCATTAACCATGAGTGAAAGAAAAGTTTGTGAGTTATCATTCATATTCTCTGACAAATGGCAAGAAAATCACAAATTCTGCTAGGGTATGTAAACATATGAGCACAACTGTATATATATATATATATATATATATATATATATATATATATTTATATATATATATATATATATATATATATATATAATCTCACAAGGTGGTAAGAGTCACATCCATCAGTACGGTAAAACAGAAAACAGTGGATTGTTTATTCTTATCAGCTTAGCAGCCACTGCACAACAAGTTCAAGTTTGGTATAACTGCAGGTCACAAATATCAAACAAAATGAAACAGTCACAGTGCCAGGTTTGCCACTCTGGCCCACAGACAGTCCTGGCAACCTAAACGCTAGTTACAACCCGCAGCCTATCGCCTGGCCAGTTTTTCCGGCATCAGGAGCCCTGTGTTCTGAAGCAGAGCACAGGGCTCCTGATGTTGGATAAGCTGGCCAGGCAAAGCCTTAAGGCCTGCACACAAGCATTCCTCTATGAAGAGAGGAGAACCTTCCAGAAGGACAACCATTCTGCAGCAATCCACCAATCAGGCCTGTATGGTAGAGTGGCCAGACGGAAGTCACTCTTTAGTAAAAAGCACATGGCAGCCCACCTGGAATTTTCCAAAATGCACCGGAAGGACTCTCAGACCATGAGTAAACAAATTTCTCTGGTCTGATGAGACAAAGATTGAATTCTTGGCGTGAATGTCAGTCGTCATGTTTGGAGGAAACCAGGCACCGCTAATCATCAGGCCAATACCATCCCTACAGTGAAGCATGGTGGTGGCAGCATCATGCTGTGGGGATGTCTTTCAGCGGCAGGAACTGGGAGACTAGTCAGGATAGAGGGAAAGATGAATGCAGCAATGTACAGAGACATCATGGATGAAAACCTGCTCCAGAGCGCGCTTGACCTCAGACTGGGGCGACGGTTCATCTTTCAGCAGGACAACGACCCTAAGCACACAGCCAAGATATTAAAGGAGTGGCTTCAGGACAACTCTGTGACTGTCCTTGAGTGGACTAGCCAGAGCCCAGACTTGAACCCGATTGAACATCTCTAGAGAGATCTGAAATGGCTGTGCATCTATGCTTCCCATCCAACCTGATGGAGCTTGAGAGGTGCTGCAAAGAGGAATGGGCGAAATTGTCTAAAGATAGGTGTGCCAATCTTATGGCATCATGTTCAAAAAGTAATTGCTGCCAAAGGTGCATCAACAAAGTATTGAGCAAAGGCTGTGAATACTTATGTACATGGGATTTCTTAGTTTTCCATTTTTAATAAATTTGCTAAAATCTCAAAAACGCTTTCTTCACGTTGTCAGTATGGGGTATTGTATGTAGAATTTTGAAGAGAAAAATGAACTTACTCCATAACAAAATGTGGAAAAAGTGAAGCGCTGTGAATACTTTCCGGGTGCATTGTATACCTTTGATAAAATCCTGCTTGGTGGAAGTGATTTGTCAATGCAAACAAATAAATTAGCCTCAGTATTTGGGGAGTTGCTATATAGTAGATTCTGGCCAGTGTGACTGCAGATGGGAACAGTGAACATCTTCCTACTTTGATTTAGACCAGGCCTGGCCAACCTGTATCTCTCCAGCTGTTGTCAAACTACACATCCCAGCATGCCCTGCAACAGTTTTAGCTTTCTGTAAAAGCAAAACTGTAGCAGGGAATGCTGGGATGTGCAGTTTCACTACAGCTGGAGATCCACAGGTAGGCCAGGCCTGATTTAGACAATTCCACAACCCAGTGCCATAACAAGGTGTGTGCCGACGGTGCCTGGCACACACTGCATGTGCACTGAGGGCGCAGGACTGCCGCCAACACTTGCAGGTCCGTGCTGCTCAGTGTTTGTCAGCAGAAGTACTGTAGCTGCAGCTGCGGATCAGGACACTGGATGAGATTGCCGTATGTCCAGTCCTATGCCTCCTCCTCCCCCAGGCCACCTATCGGTGCTGAAAGGGGGCACGACCATGGGTCTACAATTAGGCCACGCACCTGACTTTGCTGTTTGGTCTGACTGCATCCATCTCTGCTACAGCTTTCCTGGAGGTAACACAGTGGGGACCGAGGGAGGGGAGGGGGGGTGTTTTGTGACTGAAGGGGGCAGGCTGTGTGTGGAGTGACTGGAGGGGACAGGCTGTGTGTGTAGTCACTGGAGGGGACAGGCTGTGTGTTTGTGTGTAGGGACTGTCTGCCATAATGTGTAAAAAGGGGGATGCTGTCTGCCGTAATGTGTAAAAAGGGTGACGCTGTCTGCCATAATGTGTAATAAGTAGTGATGAGCGGATTCGGTTTTACTCGGTTCTCAAAACGGCATCTTATTGGCTATCCAAAACACGTGACATCCGTGAGCCAATAAGATGCCGTTTTGAGAACCGAGTAAAACCGAATCCGCTCATCACTAGTAATAAGGGGACGTTATCTGGCGTAATGTGTAATAAGGGGACGCTGTCTGCTGTAATGTGTAATAAGGGGACGCTGTTTGCTGTAATATGTAAAAAGGGGGACGCTGTCTGCCATAATGTGTAAAAAGGGGACGCTGTCTGCCGTAATGTGTAATAAGGGGACGCTGTCTGCTGTAATGTGTATTAAGGGGACGTTGTCTGGCGTAATGTGTAAAAAGGGGATGCTGTCTGCCGTAGTGTGTAAAAAGGGGGACGCTGTCTGCCGTAATGTGTAAAAAGGGGATGCTGTCTGCCGTAATGTGCAAAAAGGGGACGTTGTCTGCCGTAATGTGTAATAAGGGGACGCTGTTTGCTGTAATGTGTAATAAGGGGACGTTGTCTGGCGTAATGTGTAAAAAGGGGACGTTGTCTGGCATAATGTGTAAAAAGGGGACGCTGTCTGCCGCAATGTGTAAAAAGGGGGACGCTGTCTGCCGCAATGTGTTAAAAGGGGACGCTGGCTGCCGTAATGTGTAAAAAGGGGATGCTGGCTGCCGTAATGTGTTAAAAGGGGAACTCTGTCTGCCGTAATGTGTAAAAAGGGGGACTGGCTTCTGTAATGTGTAAAAAGGAGACTGGCTGCCGTAATGTGTAAAAAGGGGAATGTGTCCACCATAATATGTAAAAGGGGCTCTACCTGGTGTAGTGGTGCTACTTTGCGGCATAATTTAATATTAGAGACTACTGAGCACTGTAATATGAATTGGTATTATTTTGTGTAAACATCCCTTCCCCACGCCCCTATATATTTTTTGAGCGACTATGGCGTGCATTGCCCCTATTTTGCATAGAGGGGGTTCCTAGGCTTTTTCTTGTACACAGCGCTAAAATGTCTAGTTACGGCACTGCAACAACAGCAGATATACTGTAGCAGACACAAAGCAACATTGTGTATTCCATTTTGTGGCCCATCAGCAACAAGCACAAATCAATTGTTGAAACTGCTTAAGGATCCATGATAAGTGGCAAAACTTGCAGCCAATCAGAGCTCAGAAGACAGTTTATAAAAAAAAAAGGGTTCTGTCAGTTTATATCCATGCCAGTGACTTGTAATGCAATTGCTTATGAATTAATGACTTTGGGCTAGATGCATCATCGCTTGGAAAGTGATAAAATGGAGAGTGAAAAAGTACCAGCCAATCAGCTGCCATTTTTCAAACACAGCCTGTGACATGGCAGGTAGGACCTGATTGGCTGGTACTTTTTCACTCCCCATTTTATCACTTTCCAAACGATGATGCATCTAGCACTAGGACTTTCATTAACAACCAATAACATGAGAATTATTAAGTGACTTCAGTATCTTATATCTATATTAGGTAGGGAATAAGTAGGGAATTATTGTAATTTTCTTCTTGCTTAAACCCATCTTTAACGGCATAGGGATTAGAACAAGGCAAGAGTTCCAGTCCCCTACCTTGCACCATATCCAGATGATAGATTGACAATGTAAAGGTAGACAGTCGTTGAAGTCGACAACATATGGTCAACACGCATTAGGTCAACAACTACACAAGGTCAACAGGTGAAAGATCGACAGTGCTTAAGGTCAACAGGTACAAAAACGTCAACAGGTTCAAAAAATTGACATGACAATGGTCGACACATAAATGGTCAACACATGTTTTTGAGGGTTTTACATGTTGTCCCAACATTTGTTTGATTTACTATCCACGTGGACTGCGTTTGGAAATAGTACAGTCAGGTGAGTGCAGCGAGGCACCGTGCCCCGAAGCATGGCGAGGGTATATGTTATTATTGATGGTGGTCCTACGTTACTAAACATACAAGATTTGACCCCAAAAAATGAATAAAATTTGTGTAGACCATTTGTATGTTGATCCTTGTCATGTCGACCATTTTAAGCTGTCGAACTTTTTGCCCTTTCGACCATAGCCACTGTCAACCTTTCATTCATTACCTTAAGCTGTCAACATTTTGTACCTGTTGGTCTAATGCATGTCAACTGTGATTTCCCCTAAATACTGTAGATCTCCTATACCACAGGGTATTCTCTGCTACATCCATGCATAAGGGCAGGAAGACATTGAGCCATTAAGTAGCCTTTATCCACACCTGGGGTGTCCAGGTGAAATGGGTATGATAAGCGGGGTCTCTATTAAATTTACCTTACTGTGGCTGTAGAATAGTAGATAGTGCTATGTATTATCTAGACAGGAATGGGAAGGTGTATGATGGGTGAGGTGTTGCATGATATTCCAAACCCTCACTTATGGCAAGAAAACCATTGTGCTTTACAGTATCACTTGACCCCAGTTCTTCGGCTGTAACACTATCCCAATGTATCCGAAACCTCCCACAGGAAGTGATGAACTCATCACCGAAACTTTAGCAAACTTTATTCAGCAAGTTTGTACTGCGATGTCCCAACAATAGTCACAGACAGTTATACATATACACACTGTAGCTTAGTAAATTGAGTGTGAGGGAGTGCTTTACCCTGGCAGCCACATTCACTATTACCTAAAGTACAGTACCTCTTGCAGACATATTATATGCTAAACAACCCTGTGAATTCCAAAGTTAATTGGGATGACCGATTATTTTTGCAGACTGAACAGTGTGAGAATAAAATCTCTGAAATTTGCCCAAATTTCAGAATCGGCAACATTATTTTTCCTATCTTTAATAATCAGAAGAGTGGAGAGATTACTGCCTCCAAATACTTCAGAAGAGTAGTGCCCAAAATACTCTGTGCTGCTGTGTAGAGGTATTGTCATAAATAATTACTCAATTTCCTCACATACTACTACAAACTGCCACCCCATTCCCACTGACTAGATATCGTCTCCACTAACATCATATACAGTACACCAACACACTACCATCACCACTGTAAACACATCCATCCACACACTAGCTCTACTACCACATACTCACACATACTCTCGCCCACAAGGACCAACTCACCACAAGCCACATCAAAATCACTACCAGTACCGGACAGAATTCGGTCAGGATCCCGGTGGTTGGGATCCCTGCAGTCAAAATGCCAGAATCCGGAATCCCGGCACTGCTTGGAATGCTGGCTTCAGCATCCCGACATGGTTTACAAGCCCAGCGCCAGGCTACCAACCGCCGAGATCCCAAATGAGCATATGTCGAGCCGCAGGGGGGAATGAGGGCGTGGGGGTGGAAGTTAGCTTTAGGCTGTGTGGAGAGAGTTAGGGCTAGGCTGCGGTAACGGGGGGTTAGGTTTAGGCTTATGAAAGGAGGGGTAGGTTTAGGCACCAATGGGAAGGGTAAGGGTTAGGCTGCAGGGGAAGAGGGTTAGGTTTAGGCTTCGGGTAGGGAGAGTTAGGGGGGCATTGGGGAATGGTGAGTATACTTACCTGTCCCCTGTCAGGGGATTACCACCATCAGGATGCTGCAGACGGTCTTCTGACCGCCGGCATCTCAAACGCTGGCATTTCAGCCCCAACGCTACCATACACATCACACCGCTCACACATCCATTCAACACCAGCAACCACGAACCACTATCACTCACACATGCACCAAGCATTAGCCACACATGCACCTATGGTACAAATCACTATACGGTATCTCCTACCTACAGTACACACGCACGATCACAGCACCCAACACTACTGGCAACACCAACACATACACTGACACACTAGCATCACCACAACCATCATACACATACTGTACTACTGTATAGTACTTCACATTGTTTTAATGTGATACTGTTACTCAGCAAAGAGGTACTGGTACCAGTGCCGTAACTAGGTAGGTGCGCTGTGTGCCTTGCACACAGCGCAGGATGACCTGGGGCGCAATCAGCCGGCCTCACAATCTACTCTCATGAGCTGTACTGCTAGCTCCGCCTCCCCCCGCCCCAAAGCCGGAGTTAGCAGTACAGCTCATGAACCCGCGAGTAATGCCCGCCCCGCCTCCGCGATGATCTCTGCCTCCTCCCCCAGCCAAGCCCAGTGCAGCTGGAACGCCTTAACAGCGGCGGAATGCTACGCCGGTATGGTTTGCAGGTATGCTGAGGCTGAGCTCTGTTATCTCCATGGTGGCTGTGCTATCCCTCCCCCACCTCCCCCTCAACGCTGGCCCGATTCTTCTATGTACCGCTGCCACACTGGAGCCGCGGCTATGAGAAGTTGCTGGATGCCATAACCCATACACAGCCAGTGCAGTGAGAGGCCGCCAGCCCAGATATGTGTGATGCCGGGCCTCTCACTGCGCTGGCTGCGTATGGGTTATGGCATCCAGCAACTTCTCATAGCCGCGGCTCCAGCGAGTATCAGCTGCGGAAATGATGGCCGAGGACCAGCAGCTCTATACCTGCTGCTGACCTCAGCTCGTCCGGACACAAGCAGGATCCTTGTAAGCGGGAGGGGGGCTGGCCGCCAATGCTGGTGGGAGGATGCCCCTCTATTACTACCCTAGCTCTCTCCAACCCCACACTGACACACAGTCCCTCTACACACACAGACATACACACACTGACAGACACACAGCCCCCTATACACACACTGACACACACACACACACACACACTAATACACAGTCCCTCTACACACACTGACACACACACTAATACACACACACACACACACACACACACACACACTAATACACAGTCCCTATACACACACTGACACACACACACACACACACACACACACACACACACACACACACACACACACACACACTAATACACAGTCCCTATACACACACTGACAGACACACACACACACTGACACACAGTCCCTCTACACACACAGACATACTCACACTGACAGACACACAGCACCCTATACACACACTGACACACACACTAATACACAGTCCCTATACACACACTGACAGACACACACACACTGACACACAGCCCCCTGCACCCAGCCTCTCACTAGCATCTCACCCACTGCCCCCTATACCAAGCACCACACCCACTGCCCCCTGTACCCTGCACCTCACACACACTGCCCCCTGTATCCAGCACCTCACACACACTGCCCCCTGTACCCTGCACCTCACACACACTGCCCCCTGTACCCTGCACCTCACACACACTGCCCCCTGTATCCAGCACCTCACACACTGCCCTCTGTACCCTGCACCTCACACACACTGCTCCCTGTATCCAGCACCTCACACACTGCCCCTTGTACCCTGCACCTCGCACACACTGCCCCCTGTACCCTGCACCTCACACACACTGCCCCCTGTATCCAGCACCTCACACACTGCCCCCTGTACCCTGCACCTCGCACACACTGCCCCCTGTACCCTGCACCTCACACACACACTGCCCCCTGTACCCTGCACCTCACACACACTGCCCCCTGTACCCTGCACCTCACACACACTGCCCCCTGTACCCTGCACCTCACACACACTGCCCCCTGTATCCACCACCTCACACACTGCCCCCTGTACCCTGCACCTCACACACACTGCCCCCTGTACCCTGCACCTCACACACACTGCCCCCTGTACCCTGCACCTCACACACACTGCCCCCTGTACCCTGCACCTCACACACACTGCCCTCTGTATCCAGCACCTCACACACTGCCCCCTGTACCCTGCACCTCACACACACTGCCCCCTGTATCCAGCACCTCACACACTGCCCCCTGTACCCTGCACCTCACACACACTGCCCCCTGTATCCAGCACCTCACACACTGCCCCTTGTACCCTGCACCTCGCACACACTGCCCCCTGTACCCTGCACCTCGCACACACTGCCCCCTGTATCCAGCACCTCACACACTGCCCCCTGTACCCTGCACCTCGCACACACTGCCCCCTGTACCCTGCACCTCACACACACTGCCCCCTGTACCCTGCACCTCACACACACTGCCCCCTGTACCCTGCACCTCACACACACTGCCCCCTGTACCCTGCACCTCACACACTGCCCCCTGTATCCAGCACCTCACACACTGCCCCTTGTACCCTGCACCTCGCACACACTGCCCCCTGTACCCTGCACCTCACACACACTGCCCCCTGTACCCTGCACCTCACACACACTGCCCCCTGTACCCTGCACCTCACACACACTGCCCCCTGTACCCTGCACCTCACACACACACACTTCCCCCTGTACCCTGCACCTCACACACACTGCCCCCTGTACCCTGCACCTCACACACACTGCCCCCTGTATCCAGCACCTCACACACTGCCCCCTGTATCCAGCATCTCACACACTGCCCCCTGTACCCTGCACCTCGCACACACTGCCCCCTGTACCCTGCACCTCGCACACACTGCCCCCTGTACCCTGCACCAGTGCCGTAACTAGGTAGGTGCGCTGCCTGCCGTAACGTGTAAAAGGGGGACTCTGCCTGCCGTAACGTGTAAAAGGTGGACGCTATCTGCCGTAATGTGTAAAAAGGGGACGCTGTCTGCCGTAATGTGTAAAAAAGGGGACGCTGTCTGCCGTAATGTGTAAAAAAGGTGATGCTGTCTGCCGTAATGTGTAAAAAAGGTGACGCTGTCTGCCGTAATGTGTGAAAAGGGGACGCTGTCTGCCGTAATGTGTGAAAAGGGGACGCTGTCCGCCGTAATGTGAAAAAGGGGCACTACCTGGTGTAGTGGCACTACTGTGCGGCGTAATTTGAATAATGGAGACTACTGTGCACCATTGTATGAATTGGTATTATTTTGTGGCCACACCCCTTTCCCACGAAGCCACACCCCTATATATTTTTGCGCACGCCTACGGCTCGCACTGCCGCCGGTCTACGTTAAGGGGGGGGGGGGGCGCCGATGCCGTTTCTTGCACACAGCACTAAAATGTCTAGCTACGGCACTGACTGGTACACTACTCACCCACAGTTCCAAGTTGAGGCACTGATGGTAGTATGTACTGTATAGTGTATACTCTATAGAAAATCTCTCAAAACTCTTCTGAGGTTCGGGGCTGAATCCTGATCACCGGTCCTGCTTGGCTCCTTTTCAGTCTTCACTCTACAATGTAAAATAACAATGCTTCGTCTTTAAATATCATCTTAAACAGCTAAAAAAACAACCGGAAAAATATCCTAAACCAAACCATTAGTAATGTATTGTTTTAAATAGTGATGAGCGGGTTCGGTTCCTCGGAAACCGAACCCCCCCGAAATTCACCCATTTTACACGGGTCCGAGGCATACTCGGATTCTCCCGTATGGCTCGGTTAACCCGAGCGCGCCCGAACGTCATCATCCCGCGGTCGGATTCTCGCGAGATTCGTATTCTATATAAGGAGCCGTGCGTCGCCGCCATTTTCACTCGTGCATTGGAAATGTTAGGGAGAGGACGTGGCTGGCGTCCTCTCCGTTTATTAATGTTGCTGCAAATATTTGTGCTTATTGCTTAATTGTGGGGACTGGGGAGCAGCTGTATTATATAGGAGGAGTACAGTGCAGAGTTTTGCTGATCAGTGACCACCAGTTTTATCCGTTCTCTGCCTGAAAAACGCTCAAGCGCAGTGGAGAATGATTTCAACGTTGTGCAAGGTTCTGCAACCCTTTGAACTTGCCACACGTGAAGTCAGTTCAGACACTGCCAGCCTGAGTCAGGTCATTCCCCTCATCAGGCTTTTGCAGAAGAAGCTGGAGAGATTGAAGGAGGAGCTAAAACAGAGCGATTCCGCTAGGCATGTGGGACTTGTGGATGGAGCCATTAATTCGCTTAACCAGGATTCACGGGTGGTCAATCTGTTGAAATCAGAGCACTACATTTTGGCCACCGAGCTCGATCCTAGATTTAAAACCTACGTTATATCTCTCTTTCCAGCAGACACAAGTCTGCAGAGGTTCAAAGACCTGCTGGTGAGAAAATTGTCAAGTCAACCGGAACGTGACCCGTCAACAGCTCCTCCTTCACATTCTCCCGCAACTGGGGGTGCGAGGAAAAGGCTAAGAATTCCGAGCCCACACGCTGGCGGTGATGCAGAGCAGTCTGGAGCGAGTGCTGACATCTGGTCCGGACTGAAGGACCTGCCAACGATTACTGACATGTCGTCTACTGTCACTGCATATGATTCTGTCACCATTGAAAGAATGGTGGAGGATTATATGAGTGACCGCATCCAAGTAGGCACGTCAGACAGTCCGTACGTATACTGGCAGGAAAAAGAGGCAATTTGGAGGCCCTTGCACAAACAGGCTTTATTCTACCTAAGTTGCCCTCCCTCCAGTGTGTACTCCGAAAGAGTGTTTAGTGCCGCCGCTCACCTTGTCAGCAATCGGCGTACGAGGTTACTTCCAGAAAATGTGGAGAAGATGATGTTCATCAAAATGAATTATAATCAATTCCTCCGTGGAGACATTAACCAGCAATTGCCTCCAGAAAGTACACAGGGATCTGAGATGGTGGATTCCAGTGGGGACGAATTAATAATCTGTGAGGAGGGGGATGTACACAGTGAAAGGGGTGAGGAATCGGAGGATGATGATGAGGTGGACATCTTGCCTCTGTAGAGCCAGTTTGTGCAAGGAGAGATTGATTGCTTCTTTTTTGGTGGGGGCCCAAACCAACCAGTCATTTCAGTCATAGTCATGTGGCAGACCCTGTCGCTGAAATAATGGGTTCGTTAAAGTGTGCATGTCCTGTTTATACAACTTAAGGGTGGGTGGGAGGGCCCAAGGACAATTCCATCTTGCACCTCTTTTTTCTTTCATTTTTCTTTGCATCATATGCTGTTTGGGGACTATTTTTTTAAGTGCCATCCTGTCTGACACTGCAGTGCCACTCCTAGATGGGCCAGGTGTTTGTGTCGGCCACTTGTGTCACTTAGCTTAGTCACACAGCGACCTTGGTGCGCCTCTTTTTTTCTTTGCATCATGTGCTGTTTGGGAACTATTTTTTTGAAGTGCCATCCTGTCTGACAGTGCAGTGCCACTCCTAGATGGGCCAGGTGTTTGTGTCGGCCACTTGTGTCGCTTAGCTTAGTCACACAGCGACCTTGGTGCGCCTCTTTTTTTCTTTGCATCATGTGCTGTTTGGGGAGTATTTTTTTGAAGTGCCATCCTGCCTGACACTGCAGTGCCACTCCTAGATGGGCCAGGTGTTTGTGTTGGCCACTTGTGTCGCTTAGCTTAGCCATCCAGCGACCTCGGTGCAAATTTTAGGACTAAAAATAATATTGTGAGGTGTGAGGTGTTCAGAATAGACTGAAAATGAGTGTAAATTATGGTTATTGAGGTTAATAATACTATGGGATCAAAATGACCCCCAAATTCTATGATTTAAGCTGTTTTTGAGGGTTTTTTGTAAAAAAAACACCCGAATCCAAAACACACCCGAATTCGACAAAAAATTTTCAGGGAGGTTTTGGCAAAATGCGTCCGAATCCAAAACACGGCCGCGGAACCGAATCCAAAACCAAAACACAAAACCCGAAAAATTTCCGGTGCACATCACTAGTTTTAAATGTTCTAATTCTACACTAACTATAATATGTGTCATGTAAATTATACATGAATGTAAATTGTAAAATATACATTAATGTATTCTAAGGATCAACCAGGATTACATCTCCATGTTTTAGCATTTTGAATGCTGTTACTGTATATTTACAAGTGATAAATATTAAGGCAGCGCCTATTAGAGGGAATTAAATTTAACTGAAAAGACAGAAAATTAATTAAGTAAAGTAATTATGTATTGTGGACAAGGAATAAGCTTAGGTAATCAGTACTAATACAAGTTTTATATAGCAAAGTGAAAAAAAAAAGGAAAAACATAAATAATTAATCAGAGCGTGGCGAGAGATAAAGTTTCCACCAACCAGCTCCTGACATTTCTCAAACACAGCCTGTAGCATGGCAGTTAGGAACTGATAGGTGGTTAGTTTATTTTGCTACACTTTATCTCTCTCCATAGTAGAATGCATTTCTATAGAGCAGTTTCCAACTCCACTCATGAACTACCAAAACAGGCCATGTTTTGTGGATTTCTTTAATCATGCACAAGAGAGAGAATCTATTTTGCTGGGTCAGTAATTATCCCACATGCTTACATAGACAGAAATCCTCATACCGTGACGTGTTGGGGACACTGCAGTTATCATTAGAGATGAGCGGGTTTAGATTTACTCTGTTCTTTACGCCAGAATTATCACCATTTCTTATTTTATAGATTTTTCTTATTGGCTATCCAAAACACGTGACGTCCGTTAGCCAATAAGGATATTCGGGTAAATCCGAGTAAAACTGAACCCGCTCATCTCTAGTTATAATGGACATACACTGTGAGATAATCGTAGAGTGTATGCCCAGTATAACCTTTCACAATGTGGCTGTAGGAAAACATATGAGTCAAAGAGAATTTTAAGAATTATATACATAAAATACAAAATCATAGGCATTTATGGTTTATGTCTGAGGAATGCAGATCTGTGCCTTCGGGGGAATTACATAAAATCAATTGGTGGTCTTTGTTGACTTGAAATTAAAAAAACAGAGAAGTCCTCTCCCTCAGAGTACAATGGGGATCATTCCGAGTTGATCGCGCGCTAGTAGTTTTTAGCAGCCATGCAAACGCATAGTCGCCGCCCACAGGGTAGTGTATTTTCGCTTTGCAGGAGTGCGAACGCCTGTGCAGCAGAGCGCCTGCAAACACATTTTGTGCAAAACAAGACCAGCCCTGTAGTTACTTATCCTGTGCGATGATTGCTGCGACGAGTGACACGGTAATGACGTCAGATACCCGCCCAGCAAACGCCCGGCCACGCCTGCATTTTTCCAAACACTCCCAGAAAACGGTCAGTTGACAGACACCCATAAACGCCCTCTTCCTGTCAATCTCCTTGCATTCGGCTGTGCGATTGGAATCGTCGCTAGAACCAGTGCAAAACCACAATGGACTTCTACCCGTACGACGCGCGTGTGCATTGCGGTGCATACGCATGCGCAGATTAGCCGTTTTTTTCACTGATCGCTACGCAGCGAATAACGGCAGCTAGCGATCAACTCGGAATGACCCCCAATAAGAGCTAAAAGGGCAGATGGGTATCCGTTCAGATGGTCGACAGTGTTAAGGTCGACATTCACCAGGTTGACCACTATTGATCGACAATGACATGGTCGACGTGGACAAATGATCCACACATGAAAATGGTCGACAGGGGACAGGTCGACACGTGAAAAGTACAACGTGTTTTTTTTTTTAAATCAGATTTTTAACTTTTTCATACTTTACCATCCACGTGGACTACGATTGGGAACAGTAACCTGTGCCAGGTACAGCGGCAGCAGAGCGAGGTACCCCGGCCGCGGCATGGCGAGCGAAGTGAGCCATGCAATGGGACGCGGTACACTAATTGGGGTTCCTGGTCATGTCACGGGAAAAATGACACCAAAAACAGTTAAAAAATCCATCCCGACATTTTCATGTGTCGACCTGTCCTGTATGAACCATTTCATGTGTCGACCATTTGTCCAAGTCGACCATGTCAATGTCAACCAATAGTGGTCGACCTAGTGAACGTCGATCTTAACATTGTCGACCATTCGTACCGGAACTGGGCAGATGTATTAACATGGAGAAGGGATAAAGAAGTGATAGAGCAGTGATAAGTGCAAGGTGATAACGCACCAGCCAATCGTTATGGATTTGAAAAATGACAGCTAGCAGCTGATTGGCTGGTGCATTATCACCTTTCACTTATCACTGCTTTATCACTTCTTTATCCATTCTCCAGGCTTAATACATCTGCCCCAAAGTCCTTTCTCGTTCAAGCTTCCCCCTATTGAGCAATCAGTATACTTCTACAAACTAAGTTTATGGAGTAATCATCACTGGGTTGTGGCCCAGTCACATCCGTGACCCTCAGATACAACATATAGTATAAACAGTATAAACTTGTTACGCGTTTCATGAGAACACTTCTTGATTCTTCAGACAGTTTATGCCAAAGTATCTTACAAGATCAAACTTCCAAATCCTGGGAAAGTAATGCAAACTACAATTTTGTATTTCTTGTAGAGTGCCAGCGTAGAGACCATTTTTTATGTGGAATGAAGGTTTAATGAAGTACTTCATCAGAGGTCGATAATTTTAGGAAGGAGATATTGGAAATACGCTGAAATGTCAAACTACGTTTGTAGTGTGCCTTTTAGAATGTGGCTAGGGGAAGAAGTATAAGTCAAAGAGTATGTTTAGAATATTATACATAAAATGCAAAACCAAAATCATGTATGGTTTATGTACATTAAAGCAATGCATTTTTCTGTACAAAATAAAAAATGAATGTACATGCTGTTAAAGTAAATACAACTTAGGAGAGTATTGGGGGTCATTCCAAGTTGATCGGCAAATGCAGGATTTGCATGGGGGGGTTTCCAGAACTGGGTGGAGCCAATCACGGGGGTGGGGACTGAGGTGACCCAGTATATACTGGGTCCGTAAAACTAGTGTGTCTGTGTGTGTATATATATATATATATCTACACATATATATATTCCGTATATACATATATATATATATATATATATACACTGTATATATATACACATACATATATATAGCATATTAAACATGCATACATATATATATATATATATACATACAGTACACGTATATATACACATGTATATATATCACATGTGTGTGTGTGTGTGTGTGTGTGTGTGTGTGTGTATTTATATGTGTATGTATGTATGTATGTATGTATGTATATGTGTATATATGTATGCACATGGATATATATGTACTATAATTAAAAGAAAGTAAACTTTTATTAAGCACTTACAAGTGCCACCAGGAAGACAGCAGGCTGCAGAGGACACTAGACAGCCATTAATAATACTCATGCAGCAAAAAAAAAATATATATATATATATATATATTTTTTTTTTTTTGGGTGGAGGGGGGTTTCTGAGTGCTCGGAAACCCCCCCTGGGTGCGCCACTGGCTCGCTGCCGTTTTTCGCAGCATAGCGATCAGGTCATTTCACACAAGACTAAGCAATTTTACACAGGGGCAAGCGACGCTTTTCAGTCGCTCTGCTGATCGGTGAGTGATTGATAGGAAGTGGGTGTTTCTGGGCGGAAACTGACCGTTTTCAGGGAGTGTGCTAAAAAACGCAGGCGTGTCAGGCTAAAACGCATGAGTGGCTGGAGAAACGGGGGAGTGGCTGGCCGAACGCAGGGCGTGTTTGTGACGTCAAACCAGGAACTAAACAGTTTGCAGTGATCGCAATCTAGGAGTAGGTCTGGAGCTACTCAGAAACTGCAGGAAAAGATTTTCGAGCAATTCTGCTAATCTTTCGTTCGCACTTCTGCTAAGCTAAGATACACTCCCAAAGGGCGGCGGCCTAGCGTGTGCATTGCTGCTAAAAGCAGCTAGCGAGCGAACAACTCGGAATGAGGGCCATAGTGTATAATTTTTGTAGAGTATTATATAAACAATGGAGAAATAAATTTAAACAGTATGCTGAATTAGAAAAAATTAACATTACACAATTGGCTGTTGATACTTGACTTTCCCAGGACAAAACATAACTAGTCCTAGTTGAGAGGAAGGATAAGAGTAGTAGATGGAAAAACATGTTTTGTGGATTTTGATGCTTCTATGACTATCACCAATCCTCATATGTAATGGTATTTACTAACCCTGAGACTACCCATATTGTTCATTCAATAGAGTAGTTCAATAGTTGCACAGTAGAGAATTGTTATGTGAGTTCTTTTTAGTTCCATGTGATCATCACAGACCTCGTTTCTCCATTGTTTTATGGGGTTTTTGTGTTAAATGATTATTTATTTGTACTCTAATATTATTATTATTATTTTTTTCAAAACTTTGTATTGATATTGTAATGGTTTTGAAATATAATTTTGGTATACTTGGAATCGTCTGTGTAATAGATTTGCTTATAGTGATTTCAGTGTATGAGGGATGTATTAAAAAATTATAAAATTACAGTTTTGCTTAATGGTGCAGCCAAAGTTCTAAGGGCTATATAACATTTTGATAATGCTAACACTTGTGTAACAGGATCCGGTCAAGTTCCCGGTGGTTGGGGTTCTGTTAAAATACTGACACCAGGATCCTGACACTACTCTGAATGCTGACACCGGCATACTGAATAGGGTCACAAGCCCACACCGGAATCCCAACCGCCGGGGACCCAACACGCCAGGATTCCGAATGATCGTGTGTCGGCAGCCAGGAGAGGTAAGCCACAGGGGGAGGTTAGGTTTAGACTGTGGTGGCAAGGTTAAGGTTAGGCTGTGGCCTGGTGGGGGGGTTAAGTTTAGGTTGCGGAGAAGGGGGGTTAAGGTTAGGCATTTCTTCGGAGGGTTAGGTTGCGGTGGGGAGGGAAGGTTAGGTTTAGGTTGCGAGAAGGAGGATAGGTTAAGGTGTCACTGGGGAGGGTTAGGGTTAGGCTGGGGGTGGGGAGGGTTAAGTTTAGGCTGTGGGAAGGGAGGGTTGTCGACATTCAGTCTGTTGGGATGCCATGGTCAGTATTCTGACCACCGGCATCCTGATCGACGGCATATTCTACCCAACCGTGTAACAGTTGATGGCGTGTAATCACAAGTAACATATTTGTATGCTTAGTTTGAGGCAAAACTAATGTGGTTTTTTTTGTAACAAATGATGTACAAAGTTGGATGGGGTAAAAAGTGCTCTTCTGTTCATTTTATTATTGCAGTTTTTTATTAAAATCTAAGTTATAATGTACATGACATTTGTGTAAGAGCATTCTAGGATATTTTTAAATATACTGTAGTTTCCTGGAAGAGTAGCGTGAAGTTGTAGTTTTATTTTGCGATTCAAGTATAAGTTTGAGACATCACTCTGGAGAGATTCTCTCAGAAGAGAAGACTGAAAAGTTTCTAACCACTGGGACACAGAGAGGAGAAATGTATAGACAATATTTTGAGAAAAATAGAAGTTTAAGAACATAGAAATATACAACTGATAGAGTCTGGGAAACTCACCTCTACATGGCAAAAAGATCTTGGGCCTGATTCAGACTTGATGGTTAGCATACAAGTCCGATGGTGGGTACACTGCCCATGTGCAGAATGGGTCCTGCGTCCTTGTACGCAGTCCCTCCTAAACCCCAGCCCAATTGACAGGCTGGGGGCATTTGGGGATGAAGAAGGGGTGTCGACTGGGTCCTGGTTTTGTGGGAGTGCCAAAGTCAGTGTCTGTGTCTGGCGAGGCAGATTTATTGACCTCTGCTGCGGACCTGAGACGGGCATCTGAGTAACCAGAAGATTACTCAGATGACGGATGGTCACACAGAGTGATCCGATGGTGCATCTTGAGACGCAACAGAGGAAGCGGGCCGGAGGCATGTATTTAAACCAGTCGCCTCCTGATGTATTACCATATTATCTGTACGGTATTGCACAGCCGCTACGTTCCAGCTGTGCAATACCGTACAACTCTAAATCAAGCCCCTAGGTTTATATATAACATGATAAAGCCATGTCTTCCCTAGCATAGAATTAGGGAAGGGATGGTGAGGAAAAGCAAACGAAATGCACCACCATCACTTCCGGCAGTGGAATGCATTTGAAGTGCACCACCATCTTGGTTATGACGTCACTTCTACCTCAGAGCTAATCTGAGCATTTGATGGTCAGTTTACTAAATTGTTTCACTGCGGGGAAGCTTGTTATATAAACACTTAAACATCTAGGGTGCCAGTTAATGCGGATCAAGAGCTTTTCAGGATACTGATAGGAGACCATATCTAGGAGACCAATTGTTATTTTATATAAAAATATTTTTTTCAAAAATAGAAGTTTATTTTTATCAATTAACAAAATGCAAAGTGAATGAACAGAAGAGAAATCTAAATCAAATCAATATTCGGTGTGACCACCTTTTGCCTTCAAAACAGCATCAATTCTAGGTAAACTTGCACACAGTTTTTTGAAGGAACTTAGCAGGGCTCCTTCAAAAACTGTGTGCAAGTGTACCTAGAATTGATGCTGTTTTGAAGGCAAAGTAGTGGTCACACCAAGTATTGATTTGATTTAAAAGTCTGTGTGACTGCACAGGCTCAGTGGCTTCACTGTGACTTGCAGTGACTTCCTATTGGAAGTCCTGCCTGCCCGTCACCTGCAGGAGAGCCAGTACCATTATGGGGTGTCTCCTCCCTCTGGTACTGCCAGATTGGGCTGTGATTAGCAGAGAGTTGGCTTCCTGTAGGAAGCCACTCCCTGCCTGATCGTCAGCCCTATCAGGCTTCTATGGGCTGCATCTGAAGGCAAGGGATTGCGCATGCCACTCAAGCCACCGCTTGTGAGCATGTGCAGCCACCCCCCTGCCCAAGAAAGGCAGGAGCCACCATTAGATACTACAGTATATAAAAATACCCAGATGAGGACAACCTGTACATTGTCAATAAGAATATGTTGTGTGAGGTTCTATACTGATGCTTCACATGCAAATTGTAGAAAGATTGTGGTTTGTTCTGAAAGAGGTTTTTATAGACTACACAAGGTGAGATTTGGGGTAACATCTGCAATTTAGGGTAACATCCAGCTTAATCTCAGGCCCAATACTGTATGTTCAACATGTGATCTATATGCCTGTAATGTATTATGTACATTACAGTGTATCTCCTTTCCCTCTTCTGTATACCTACTATAATAATAATTGTATTTCTCTTTTTTTTTTGTCAGCCCTAGTACAGAATCTGATGATATTTTTTATTTAACAGCATAAATATTTTACAAAAGGTTGAAAGCACATTCTTGTTATTCAAACCCACTGGAAGTAACGGATCTGACAGCATGTCAGTGCCCCATTCACGTTAGTGGAAATTGTAATAATGATCTTTCTGTTTGGTGCTAATAAGAGCCAAGTGAGCTCTGCTCTGGATTAAAGACTGCTACACTGTATACAAAGCTTGTGCTGGAGGGATCTGTCGCTCTTATAACGGCAAGAGGTAGATTTTTTAAATGTTATCTCTAAATATTACTCTTCAGCATTTGCCGATACGAATACATATATAATATGTCAGTATTAGGAACGGGATCGGGGCGTGGGGCCCCCTGGGTTAAGTGTGGCTGGGCTGCTTTGGGCCATCATTATTGTAACACTTAATCTAACAATTTTTAGTGCCTAAACTGCTTTTCACCAGTGTAACACTTTTTATCACCCTAATTACTGCGTCTCACCAATGTAACACTTTTTATCACCCTAATTACTGTGTCTCACCTACTGTATATAACACTTTTAGTATTGATCTGCTACAGATGGAATCGTTTTGTTGGGATGACCCAGGTCGACATGGAAAAAGGTCGACATGAGTTTTTTTAAAGTTTTTTTTTGGTGCTGTTTTCTTTGTAAAGTGACCGGGAATCCCAATCTGTACACCGTGTCCACACGCAGGCCCGGCGACAGGGGGGGTCAAAGGGGACACCCGTATGGGGCCCCGAGGATCAGGGGGGCCCCGAGCATCAGGGGCACACAAAATGTTTAGGCAGCGCGTAAGAATGCTGTGTGATCCATGCAGCGGGCAGGGCAGCAACACAGCTGCCGGACCCTGCTGGATCCAGTGGAGATACGTAGCGGAGGTGCGGTGTGATGAAGCGGCAATGTCAGCAGTACTGATAATAAGTCAAATTGACTCATTACAGTATGCTGTGGCTGGCTGCGGGACGTAACAGGACAGGAGATGTTCCAGCTGGTTCAGCACCTCTCCTTATTCTTTCTCCCCCTCCGCACCTCCAGCCCACTTTGCCCGTCCACTATACTCTGCACAGCGCTGTTGTCCCCTCCTGCTGTCTCCCACATTAAAAAACGGGCGGGCGAGCAGCGCTGCACAAACTGATTTGGCCCGCCTCCGCAAGTCCCCCTGCTGCTGGTGCTGACCGCGGCGGCGGGAATGAGACGACGTGATGCCATTGCCTTACGTCCGTCTCTCCTGCCACTTAAAGAGAGCCCTGAGGACACCCACGACAACAGTGACTATCAATGGGGGAACAAAAGAAAAAGGTAGTTAAGAGCTGCATGTGGTGGTGGTGGGGGGCAGGGCGAGGGAAGTTGTGCACAGTGCCAGCGATAAAATGTCCTGGGGGGAGAGCTGTGTGTAGGATAAAGTGTGCTGGGGGGAGAGCTGTGTGTAGGATAAAGTGTGCTGGGGGGGAGAGCTGTGTGTAGGATAAAGTGTGCTGGGGGGGGAGAGCTGTGTGTAGGATAAAGTGTGCTGGGGGAGAGCTGTGTGTAGGATAAAGTGTGCTGGGGGGGTGAGAGATGTGTGTAGGATAAAGTGTGCTGGGGGGAGCTGTGTGTAGGATAAGGTGTGCTGGGGGGGAGCTGTGTGTAGGATATAGTGTGCTGGGGGAGAGCTGTGTGTAGGATAAAGTGTGCTGGGGGGGAGAGCTGTGTGTAGGATAAAGTGTGCTGGGGGGAGCTGTGTGTAGGATAAGGTGTGCTGGGGGGGAGAGCTGTGTGTAGGATAAAGTGTGCTGGGGGGGTGAGAGATGTGTGTAGGATAAAGTGTGCTGGGGGGGAGAGCTGTGTGTAGGATAAAGTGTGCTGGGGGGGAGCTGTGTGTAGGATAAGGTGTGCTGGGGGGGAGAGCTGTGTGTAGGATAAAGTGTGCTGGGGGGAGAGCTGTGTGTAGGATAAAGTGTGCTGGGGGGGAGCTGTGTGTAGGATAAGGTGTGCTGGGGGGAGAGCTGTGTGTAGGATAAACTGTGCTAGGGGGAGAGATGTGTGTAGGATAAAGTGTGCTGGGGGGAGAGCTGTGTGTAGGATAAAGTGTGCTGGGGGGGAGCTGTGTGTAGGATAAGGTGTGCTGGGGGGAGAGCTGTGTGTAGGATAAACTGTGCTAGGGGGAGAGATGTGTGTAGGATAAAGTGTGCTGGGGGGAGAGCTGTGTGTAGGATAAAGTGTGCTAGGGGGAGAGATGTGTGTAGGATAAAGTGTGCTGGGGGGGTGAGAGATGTTTGTAGGATAAAGTGTGCTGGGGGGAAGAGCTGTGTGTAGGATAAATTGTGCTGGGGGGAGAGCTGTGTGTAGGATAAAGTGTGCTGGGGGGAGAGCTGTGTGTAGGGTAAAGTGTGCTGGGGTGAGAGCTGTGTGTAGGATAAAGTGTGCTAGGGGGAGAGATGTGTGTAGGATAAAGTGTGCTGGGGGGGGGTGAGAGATGTGTGTAGGATAAAGTGTGCTGGGGGGTGAGAGATGTGTGTAGGATAAAGTGTGCTGGGAGGGGAGAGCTGTGTGTAGGATAAATTGTGCTGGGGGGGAGAGCTGTGTGTAGGATAAAGTGTGCTGGGGGGGAGCTGTGTGTAGGATAAAGTGTGCTGGGGGGGAGCTGTGTGTAGGATAAAGTGTGCTGAGTGATGGGTGCTGTGCTTGGAGAGGGGTGCTGTGTCAGAGGTGAAACTAGTGGCGGTGCTAGTGGGCACCAGACAAAATCTTGCCTAGGGCATCAAATTGGTTAGGTCCTGGTCTGGCTGAATGCACTTCGGGCCACCCACAAATTAATTAAAAGTTAATTAATTTCCAACACAAACATATATTTATATATGTAGTACATATCGATGGGGGGAGTTGAGGGTGTAGGGGGCCCCCAGAGATATCATTGTATGGGGCCCCAAGATTTCTGTTGCCGGCCCTGTCCACACGTGATTGTGAGGAGTGGTCAAGTCCCACATACATGCGCACAGCGGAATGCCGTGTGAAATTACAGCCCCACTCTGTCCCTGAGAGTGGCTACTAAGTACCTGGGACCAGTTTTGACTGTAGGGCCTTGTCCCTGGCCATTCTTTCAGGAGGACAAATGCCCCCACCGCAGCATGCGCTGACATTTGTTGGCAGTTTCTCATTGCTATTTCAAAGGAGGCTTGGGCATACCTACTCCCCCCTATCCCCCCAACCCCCCCCCCCCCCCCGCGCGCCACGGATGTCGGATTTGGCCATTCCCCCTCTGTATCATCCATAGACATATGTCTGGAATGGGTTTGTTGGATCGAGCCTACTTAGGTCAACACTCATTGTCGACCACTATTGGTCAACATGTAGTAGGTCGACACCCTGAATAGGTCAACATGGAAAATGTCGACATTTAAAAAGTCGACAAGAGGTTTTTTTTGTGTAATTTTCTTCATAAAGTGATCCAATTAGTACACCGTGTCCCCTTGCAGCTCAGCTACCGCAGCACTCGGCACAGGTTACTATTCCCAATCGTAGTCCACGTGGATTGTAAACTATGAAAAAGTTTAAAAATTTAAAAAAAAATTGTGAAAAACTAATGTCGACCTTTTCATGTGTTGACCTTTGCCATGTCGACCTAATGCTCATGTTGAAATTTTTTCAGGTGTTGACCTAATGCATGTCGACCAATAGTGGTCGACCCATGGACCACATCCCATACGTCTCAGCGGCCGGGCCTGTGACCTGCAGCTACTGCTCCACAGAGCTGTGTTGGGCTTCAGTGTCGCAGCCTGGCGCCACACTACTAAGAGAATATGCCACCCCACCCCGCTTCACACAATGACATCACAATGTTCTACGCTATAAGGATGGATCCACATCACCCCTAGAGAGACACAGGTAGCATTCATGGATTGCGCTGACGATATTGGCAAACCTGGTATACCAAAGCTACAATATAACATACCAATCAATTTCCTAAAAAGTTGTAAAACAAGGAGGATTGGGGGTCATTCCGAGTTGATCGCTAGCTGCTTTCATTCGCTCTGCAGCGATGAGGCAAAAAAATGGCACTTCTGCGCATGTGTACTATTGCAACGACCCATGTAGTTTCACACAGGGTCTAGCGAAGTTTTTCAGTCGCACTGCTGGCCGCAGAGTGATTGACAGGAAGTGGGCGTTTCTGGGTGTCAACTGACCGTTTTCAGGGAGTGTTCGGAAAAACGCAGGCGTGCAAGGAAAAACGCAGGCATGGCTGGGCGAACGCAGGGCGTGTTCGTGACATCAAAACAGGAACTGAACAGTCTGAAGTGATCGCAAGCGCTGAGTAGGTTTTGAGCTACTCTAAAACTGCACAAAAAAAGTTTGCCGCCGCTCTGCGATCCTTTCGTTGGCACTACTGCTAAGCTAAAATACACTCCCAGTGGGCGGCGGCATAGCGTTTGCACGGCTGCTAAAAACTAGAGATGAGCGCCTGAAATTTTTAGGGTTTTGTGTTTTGGTTTTGGGTTCGGTTCCGCGGCCGTGTTTTGGGTTCGAACGCGTTTTGGCAAAACCTCACCGAATTTTTTTTGTCGGATTCGGGTGTGTTTTGGATTCGGGTGTTTTTTTCCAAAAACACTAAAAAACAGCTTAAATCATAGAATTTGGGGGTCATTTTTATCCCAAAGTATTATTAACCTCAAAAACCATAATTTACACTCATTTTCAGTCTATTCTGAATACCTCACACCTCACAATATTATTTTTAGTCCTAAAATTTGCACCGAGGTCGCTGTGTGAGTAAGATAAGCGACCCTAGTGGCCGACACAAACACCGGGCCCATCTAGGAGTGGCACTGCAGTGTCACGCAGGATGTCCCTTCCAAAAAACCCTCCCCAAACAGCACATGACGCAAAGAAAAAAAGAGGCGCAATGAGGTAGCTGTGTGAGTAAGATTAGCGACCCTAGTGGCCGACACAAACACCGGGCCCATCTAGGAGTGGCACTGCAGTGTCACGCAGGATGGCCCTTCCAAAAAACCCTCCCCAAACAGCACATGACGCAAAGAAAAAAAGAGGCGCAATGAGGTAGCTGTGTGAGTAAGATTAGCGACCCTAGTGGCCGACACAAACACCGGGCCCATCTAGGAGTGGCACTGCAGTGTCACGCAGGATGGCCCTTCCAAAAAACCCTCCCCAAACAGCACATGACGCAAAGAAAAAAAGAGGCGCAATGAGGTAGCTGACTGTGTGAGTAAGATTAGCGACCCTAGTGGCCGACACAAACACCGGGCCCATCTAGGAGTGGCACTGCAGTGTCACGCAGGATGTCCCTTCCAAAAAACCCTCCCCAAACAGCACATGACGCAAAGAAAAAAAGAGGCGCAATGAGGTAGCTGTGTGAGTAAGATTAGCGACCCTAGTGGCCGACACAAACACCGGGCCCATCTAGGAGTGGCACTGCAGTGTCACGCAGGATGGCCCTTCCAAAAAACCCTCCCCAAACAGCACATGACGCAAAGAAAAAAAGAGGCGCAATGAGGTAGCTGTGTGAGTAAGATTAGCGACCCTAGTGGCCGACACAAACACCGGGCACATCTAGGAGTGGCACTGCAGTGTCACGCAGGATGTCCCTTCCAAAAAACCCTCCCCAAACAGCACATGACGCAAAGAAAAAAAGAGGCGCAATGAGGTAGCTGACTGTGTGAGTAAGATTAGCGACCCTAGTGGCCGACACAAACACCGGGCCCATCTAGGAGTGGCACTGCAGTGTCACGCAGGATGTCCCTTCCAAAAAACCCTCCCCAAACAGCACATGACGCAAAGAAAAAAAGAGGCGCAATGAGGTAGCTGACTGTGTGAGTAAGATTAGCGACCCTAGTGGCCGACACAAACACCGGGCCCATCTAGGAGTGGCACTGCAGTGTCACGCAGGATGTCCCTTCCAAAAAACCCTCCCCAAACAGCACATGACGCAAAGAAAAAAAGAGGCGCAATGAGGTAGCTGACTGTGTGAGTAAGATTAGCGACCCTAGTGGCCGACACAAACACCGGGCCCATCTAGGAGTGGCACTGCAGTGTCACGCAGGATGTCCCTTCCAAAAAACCCTCCCCAATCAGCACATGATGCAAAGAAAAAGAAAAGAAAAAAGAGGTGCAAGATGGAATTGTCCTTGGGCCCTCCCACCCACCCTTATGTTGTATAAACAAAACAGGACATGCACACTTTAACCAACCCATCATTTCAGTGACAGGGTCTGCCACACGACTGTGACTGATATGACGGGTTGGTTTGGACCCCCCCCAAAAAAGAAGCAATTAATCTCTCCTTGCACAAACTGGCTCTACAGAGGCAAGATGTCCACCTCATCTTCACCCTCCGATATATCACCGTGTACATCCCCCTCCTCACAGATTATCAATTCGTCCCCACTGGAATCCACCATCTCAGCTCCCTGTGTACTTTGTGGAGGCAATTGCTGCTGGTCAATGTCTCCGCGGAGGAATTGATTATAATTCATTTTAATGAACATCATCTTCTCCACATTTTCTGGATGTAACCTCGTACGCCGATTGCTGACAAGGTGAGCGGCGGCACTAAACACTCTTTCGGAGTACACACTTGTGGGAGGGCAACTTAGGTAGAATAAAGCCAGTTTGTGCAAGGGCCTCCAAATTGCCTCTTTTTCCTGCCAGTATAAGTACGGACTGTGTGACGTGCCTACTTGGATGCGGTCACTCATATAATCCTCCACCATTCTATCAATGTTGAGAGAATCATATGCAGTGACAGTAGACGACATGTCCGTAATCGTTGTCAGGTCCTTCAGTCCGGACCAGATGTCAGCATCAGCAGTCGCTCCAGACTGCCCTGCATCACCGCCAGCGGGTGGGCTCGGAATTCTGAGCCTTTTCCTCGCACCCCCAGTTGCGGGAGAATGTGAAGGAGGAGATGTTGACAGGTCGCGTTCCGCTTGACTTGACAATTTTGTCACCAGCAGGTCTTTCAACCCCAGCAGACCTGTGTCTGCCGGAAAGAGAGATCCAAGGTAGGCTTTAAATCTAGGATCGAGCACGGTGGCCAAAATGTAGTGCTCTGATTTCAACAGATTGACCACCCGTGAATCCTTGTTAAGCGAATTAAGGGCTGCATCCACAAGTCCCACATGCCTAGCGGAATCGCTCCCTTTTAGCTCCTTCTTCAATGCCTCCAGCTTCTTCTGCAAAAGCCTGATGAGGGGAATGACCTGACTCAGGCTGGCAGTGTCTGAACTGACTTCACGTGTGGCAAGTTCAAAGGGCATCAGAACCTTGCACAACGTTGAAATCATTCTCCACTGCGCTTGAGACAGGTGCATTCCATCTCCTATATCGTGCTCAATTGTATAGGCTTGAATGGCCTTTTGCTGCTCCTCCAACCTCTGAAGCATATAGAGGGTTGAATTCCACCTCGTTACCACTTCTTGCTTCAGATGATGGCAGGGCAGGTTCAGTAGTTTTTGGTGGTGCTCCAGTCTTCTGTACGTGGTGCCTGTACGCCGAAAGTGTCCCGCAATTTTTCTGGCCACCGACAGCATCTCTTGCACGCCCCTGTCGTTTTTTAAAAAATTCTGCACCACCAAATTCAAGGTATGTGCAAAACATGGGACGTGCTGGAATTTGCCCATATTTAATGCACACACAATATTGCTGGCGTTGTCCGATGCCACAAATCCACAGGAGAGTCCAATTGGGGTAAGCCATTCCGCGATGATCTTCCTCAGTTGCCGTAAGAGGTTTTCAGCTGTGTGCGTATTCTGGAAAGCGGTGATACAAAGCGTAGCCTGCCTAGGAAAGAGTTGGCGTTTGCGAGATGCTGCTACTGGTGCCGCCGCTGCTGTTCTTGCGGCGGGAGTCCATACATCTACCCAGTGGGCTGTCACAGTCATATAGTCCTGACCCTGCCCTGCTCCACTTGTCCACATGTCCGTGGTTAAGTGGACATTGGGTACAACTGCATTTTTTAGGACACTGGTGAGTCTTTTTCTGACGTCCGTGTACATTCTCGGTATCGCCTGCCTACAGAAGTGGAACCTAGATGGTATTTGGTAACGGGGGCACACTGCCTCAATAAATTGTCTAGTTCCCTGTGAACTAACGGCGGATACCGGACGCACGTCTAACACCAACATAGTTGTCAAGGACTCAGTTATCCGCTTTGCAGTAGGATGACTGCTGTGATATTTCATCTTCCTCGCAAAGGACTGTTGAACAGTCAATTGCTTACTGGAAGTAGTACAAGTGGGCTTACGACTTCCCCTCTGGGATGACCATCGACTCCCAGCAGCAACAACAGCAGCGCCAGCAGCAGTAGGCGTTACACGCAAGGATGCATCGGAGGAATCCCAGGCAGGAGAGGACTCGTCAGACTTGCCAGTGACATGGCCTGCAGGACTATTGGCATTCCTGGGGAAGGAGGAAATTGACACTGAGGGAGTTGGTGGGGTGGTTTGCGTGAGCTTGGTTACAAGAGGAAGGGATTTACTGGTCAGTGGACTGCTTCCGCTGTCACCCAAAGTATTTGAACTTGTCACTGACTTATTATGAATGCGCTGCAGGTGACGTATAAGGGAGGATGTTCCGAGGTGGTTAACGTCCTTACCCCTACTTATTACAGCTTGACAAAGGGAACACACGGCTTGACACCTGTTGTCCGTATTTCTGGTGAAATACCTCCACACCGAAGAGCTGATTTTTTTGGTATTTTCACCTGGCATGTCAACGGCCATATTCCTCCCACGGACAACAGGTGTCTCCCCGGGTGCCTGACTTAAACAAACCACCTCACCATCAGAATCCTCCTGGTCAATTTCCTCCCCAGCGCCAGCAACACCCATATCCTCCTCATCCTGGTGTACTTCAACACTGACATCTTCAATCTGACTATCAGGAACTGGACTGCGGGTGCTCCTTCCAGCACTTGCAGGGGGCGTGCAAATGGTGGAAGGCGCATGCTCTTCACGTCCAGTGTTGGGAAGGTCAGGCATCGCAACCGACACAATTGGACTCTCCTTGTGGATTTGGGATTTCAAAGAACGCACAGTTCTTTGCGGTGCTTTTGCCAGCTTGAGTCTTTTCAGTTTTCTAGCGAGAGGCTGAGTGCTTCCATCCTCATGTGAAGCTGAACCACTAGCCATGAACATAGGCCAGGGCCTCAGCCGTTCCTTGCCACTCCGTGTGGTAAATGGCATATTGGCAAGTTTACGCTTCTCCTCCGACAATTTTATTTTAGGTTTTGGAGTCCTTTTTTTACTGATATTTGGTGTTTTGGTTTTGACATGCTCTGTACTATGCCATTGGGCATCGGCCTTGGCAGACGACGTTGCTGGCATTTCATCGTCTCGGCCATGACTAGTGGCAGCAGCTTCAGCACGAGGTGGAAGTGGATCTTGATCTTTCCCTAATTTTGGAACCTCAACATTTTTGTTCTCCATATTTTAATAGGCACAACTAAAAGGCACCTCAGGTAAACAATGGAGATGGATGGATTGGATACTAGTATACAATTATGGACGGGCTGCCGAGTGCCGACACAGAGGTAGCCACAGCCGTGAACTACCGCACTGTACTGTGTCTGCTGCTAATATATAGACTGGTTGATAAAGAGATAGTATACTCGTAACTAGTATGTATGTATAAAGAAAGAAAAAAAAACCACGGTTAGGTGGTATATACAATTATGGACGGGCTGCCGAGTGCCGACACAGAGGTAGCCACAGCCGTGAACTACCGCACTGTACTGTGTCTGCTGCTAATATATAGACTGGTTGATAAAGAGATAGTATACTCGTAACTAGTATGTATGTATAAAGAAAGAAAAAAAAACCACGGTTAGGTGGTATATACAATTATGGACGGGCTGCCGAGTGCCGACACAGAGGTAGCCACAGCCGTGAACTACCGCACTGTACTGTGTCTGCTGCTAATATATAGACTGGTTGATAAAGAGATAGTATACTCGTAACTAGTATGTATGTATAAAGAAAGAAAAAAAAACCACGGTTAGGTGGTATATACAATTATGGACGGGCTGCCGAGTGCCGACACAGAGGTAGCCACAGCCGTGAACTACCGCACTGTACTGTGTCTGCTGCTAATATATAGACTGGTTGATAAAGAGATAGTATACTCGTAACTAGTATGTATGTATAAAGAAAGAAAAAAAAACCACGGTTAGGTGGTATATACAATTATGGACGGGCTGCCGAGTGCCGACACAGAGGTAGCCACAGCCGTGAACTACCGCACTGTACTGTGTCTGCTGCTAATATATAGACTGGTTGATAAAGAGATAGTATACTCGTAACTAGTATGTATGTATAAAGAAAGAAAAAAAAACCACGGTTAGGTGGTATATACAATTATGGACGGGCTGCCGAGTGCCGACACAGAGGTAGCCACAGCCGTGAACTACCGCACTGTACTGTGTCTGCTGCTAATATATAGACTGGTTGATAAAGAGATAGTATACTCGTAACTAGTATGTATGTATAAAGAAAGAAAAAAAAACCACGGTTAGGTGGTATATACAATTATGGACGGGCTGCCGAGTGCCGACACAGAGGTAGCCACAGCCGTGAACTACCGCACTGTACTGTGTCTGCTGCTAATATATAGACTGGTTGATAAAGAGATAGTATACTCGTAACTAGTATGTATGTATAAAGAAAGAAAAAAAAAACCACGGTTAGGTGGTATATACAATTATGGACGGGCTGCCGAGTGCCGACACAGAGGTAGCCACAGCCGTGAACTACCGCACTGTACTGTGTCTGCTGCTAATATATAGACTGGTTGATAAAGAGATAGTATACTCGTAACTAGTATGTATGTATAAAGAAAGAAAAAAAAACCACGGTTAGGTCACTGGTATATACAATTATGGACGGGCTGCCGAGTGCCGACACAGAGGTAGCCACAGCCGTGAACTACCGCACTGTACTGTGTCTGCTGCTAATATATAGACTGGTTGATAAAGAGATAGTATACTCGTAACTAGTATGTATGTATAAAGAAAGAAAAAAAAACCACGGTTAGGTCACTGGTATATACAATTATGGACGGGCTGCCGAGTGCCGACACAGAGGTAGCCACAGCCGTGAACTACCGCACTGTACTGTGTCTGCTGCTAATATATAGACTGGTTGATAAAGAGATAGTATACTCGTAACTAGTATGTATGTATAAAGAAAGAAAAAAAAACCACGGTTAGGTGGTATATACAATTATGGACGGGCTGCCGAGTGCCGACACAGAGGTAGCCACAGCCGTGAACTACCGCACTGTACTGTGTCTGCTGCTAATATATAGACTGGTTGATAAAGAGATAGTATACTCGTAACTAGTATGTATGTATAAAGAAAGAAAAAAAAACCACGGTTAGGTCACTGGTATATACAATTATGGACGGGCTGCCGAGTGCCGACACAGAGGTAGCCACAGCCGTGAACTACCGCACTGTACTGTGTCTGCTGCTAATATATAGACTGGTTGATAAAGAGATAGTATACTCGTAACTAGTATGTATGTATAAAGAAAGAAAAAAAAACCACGGTTAGGTCACTGGTATATACAATTATGGACGGGCTGCCGAGTGCCGACACAGAGGTAGCCACAGCCGTGAACTACCGCACTGTACTGTGTCTGCTGCTAATATATAGACTGGTTGATAAAGAGATAGTATACTCGTAACTAGTATGTATGTATAAAGAAAGAAAAAAAAACCACGGTTAGGTGGTATATACAATTATGGACGGGCTGCCGAGTGCCGACACAGAGGTAGCCACAGCCGTGAACTACCGCACTGTACTGTGTCTGCTGCTAATATATAGACTGGTTGATAAAGAGATAGTATACTCGTAACTAGTATGTATGTATAAAGAAAGAAAAAAAAACCACGGTTAGGTGGTATATACAATTATGGACGGGCTGCCGAGTGCCGACACAGAGGTAGCCACAGCCGTGAACTACCGCACTGTACTGTGTCTGCTGCTAATATATAGACTGGTTGATAAAGAGATAGTATACTCGTAACTAGTATGTATGTATAAAGAAAGAAAAAAAAACACGGTTAGGTGGTATATACAATTATGGACGGGCTGCCGAGTGCCGACACAGAGGTAGCCACAGCCGTGAACTACCGCACTGTACTGTGTCTGCTGCTAATATATAGACTGGTTGATAAAGAGATAGTATACTCGTAACTAGTATGTATGTATAAAGAAAGAAAAAAAAACCACGGTTAGGTGGTATATACAATTATGGACGGGCTGCCGAGTGCCGACACAGAGGTAGCCACAGCCGTGAACTACCGCACTGTACTGTGTCTGCTGCTAATATATAGACTGGTTGATAAAGAGATAGTATACTCGTAACTAGTATGTATGTATAAAGAAAGAAAAAAAAACCACGGTTAGGTGGTATATACAATTATGGACGGGCTGCCGAGTGCCGACACAGAGGTAGCCACAGCCGTGAACTACCGCACTGTACTGTGTCTGCTGCTAATATATAGACTGGTTGATAAAGAGATAGTATACTCGTAACTAGTATGTATGTATAAAGAAAGAAAAAAAAACCACGGTTAGGTGGTATATACAATTATGGACGGGCTGCCGAGTGCCGACACAGAGGTAGCCACAGCCGTGAACTACCGCACTGTACTGTGTCTGCTGCTAATATATAGACTGGTTGATAAAGAGATAGTATACTCGTAACTAGTATGTATGTATAAAGAAAGAAAAAAAAACCACGGTTAGGTCACTGGTATATACAATTATGGACGGGCTGCCGAGTGCCGACACAGAGGTAGCCACAGCCGTGAACTACCGCACTGTACTGTGTCTGCTGCTAATATATAGACTGGTTGATAAAGAGATAGTATACTCGTAACTAGTATGTATGTATAAAGAAAGAAAAAAAAACCACGGTTAGGTCACTGGTATATACAATTATGGACGGGCTGCCGAGTGCCGACACAGAGGTAGCCACAGCCGTGAACTACCGCACTGTACTGTGTCTGCTGCTAATATATAGACTGGTTGATAAAGAGATAGTATACTCGTAACTAGTATGTATGTATAAAGAAAGAAAAAAAAACCACGGTTAGGTGGTATATACAATTATGGACGGGCTGCCGAGTGCCGACACAGAGGTAGCCACAGCCGTGAACTACCGCACTGTACTGTGTCTGCTGCTAATATATAGACTGGTTGATAAAGAGATAGTATACTCGTAACTAGTATGTATGTATAAAGAAAGAAAAAAAAACCACGGTTAGGTGGTATATACAATTATGGACGGGCTGCCGAGTGCCGACACAGAGGTAGCCACAGCCGTGAACTACCGCACTGTACTGTGTCTGCTGCTAATATATAGACTGGTTGATAAAGAGATAGTATACTCGTAACTAGTATGTATGTATAAAGAAAGAAAAAAAAACCACGGTTAGGTGGTATATACAATTATGGACGGGCTGCCGAGTGCCGACACAGAGGTAGCCACAGCCGTGAACTACCGCACTGTACTGTGTCTGCTGCTAATATATAGACTGGTTGATAAAGAGATAGTATACTCGTAACTAGTATGTATGTATAAAGAAAGAAAAAAAAACCACGGTTAGGTGGTATATACAATTATGGACGGGCTGCCGAGTGCCGACACAGAGGTAGCCACAGCCGTGAACTACCGCACTGTACTGTGTCTGCTGCTAATATATAGACTGGTTGATAAAGAGATAGTATACTCGTAACTAGTATGTATGTATAAAGAAAGAAAAAAAAACCACGGTTAGGTGGTATATACAATTATGGACGGGCTGCCGAGTGCCGACACAGAGGTAGCCACAGCCGTGAACTACCGCACTGTACTGTGTCTGCTGCTAATATATAGACTGGTTGATAAAGAGATAGTATACTCGTAACTAGTATGTATGTATAAAGAAAGAAAAAAAAACCACGGTTAGGTGGTATATACAATTATGGACGGGCTGCCGAGTGCCGACACAGAGGTAGCCACAGCCGTGAACTACCGCACTGTACTGTGTCTGCTGCTAATATAGACTGGTTGATAAAGAGATAGTATACTACTAATATTATATACTGGTGGTCAGGTCACTGGTCACTAGTCACACTGGCAGTGGCACTCCTGCAGCAAAAGTGTGCACTGTTTAATTTTAATATAATATTATGTACTCCTGGCTCCTGCTATAACCTATAACTGGCACTGCAGTAGTGCTCCCCAGTCTCCCCCACAATTATAAGCTGTGTGAGCTGAGCAGTCAGACAGATATATAATATATATAGATGATGCAGCACACTGGCCTGAGCCTGAGCAGTGCACACAGATATGGTATGTGACTGACTGAGTCACTGTGTGTATCGCTTTTTTCAGGCAGAGAACGGATATATTAAATAAACTGCACTGTGTGTCTGGTGGTCACTCACTATATAATATATTATGTACTCCTGGCTCCTGCTATAACCTATAACTGGCACTGCAGTAGTGCTCCCCAGTCTCCCCCACAATTATAAGCTGTGTGAGCTGAGCAGTCAGACAGATATATATAATATTATATATAGATAATAGATGATGCAGCACACTGGCCTGAGCCTGAGCAGTGCACACAGATATGGTATGTGACTGAGTCACTGTGTGCTGTGTATCGCTTTTTTCAGGCAGAGAACGGATTATAAATAAAAGTGGTGGTCAGTCACTGGTCACTATCAGCAAAACTCTGCACTGTACACTACTGAGTACTCCTAATGCTCCCCAAAATTAGTAAATCAAGTGTCTAAACGGAGAGGACGCCAGCCACGTCCTCTCCCTATCAATCTCAATGCACGTGTGAAAATGGCGGCGACGCGCGGCTCCTTATATAGAATCCGAGTCTCGCGATAGAATCCGAGCCTCGCGAGAATCCGACAGCGTCATGATGACGTTCGGGCGCGCTCGGGTTAACCGAGCAAGGCGGGAAGATCCGAGTCGCTCGGACCCGTGAAAAAAAACATGAAGTTCTGGCGGGTTCGGATTCAGAGAAACCGAACCCGCTCATCTCTACTAAAAACTGCTAGCGAGCGATCAACTCGGAATGACCCCCAATTTCCTAAAAAGTTGTAAAACAAGGTGGATTGCTCGGTGCCTGTTTGCTCACTTCTCAGTATCACAGAGCTCTCAGGGTTAATAATACACGGTGACATAACCGAGCACTACCTATTATGCGGTTAACTCATTGTACGCTATATTCGGAGGAGAAACATCCCTCAAAGTTTGGAATTGCCTACAGAACTCTACCTTTCTTTTTATGAAATCACAAATTATTTATACACTGCAGATATCACCATAACAAACAATATTGCAAATTAATGTCCTCTTCCATCAAAGACAACAAGCTTCGCGAGCTTATGTTCCTGAAAATGATTCTCAGACTGCTGTGCTTTCAGACATCTATTTGTTTCGCCCCTGCCTGTAATGACACAAGGAAGAGAAGACAACATTGCATTCATGGAACATTTATCAAGCAAAGAACAAAAGACGAGCAGCAGCTTGCAATGTATATCATGGGAGGAAAGGAGGACTGCATTACAATATATGAATTTCAATCAGTAACCTTTCTAGGACATGAATTTTTAAGATGAAAGTGCAAGATCATAATTTCTTGGAAAGTTCCCAAGGATCTTAAAATAACTTCCTAAGTCAGCGAAACTTCGGAAGAATCCTCCGAAGAGACTTTAGCAATATTTCACTTTTGGAAGTTCTTTAGCAGAGCACTCTAAGAACAACATTTAAATACAATTTTCATGAGCACTTCGCTGGGAGTTGGCATAAAGAACCTATGAATGTTACATGACCGCTAAACATAATCACGTTATAATTTATTAATATACCGTTCGTCATTAAAGGGGCTGAAACACCTCCTCATTTTAAACGCAGTCACCGGAATTGACAGAAATTGACCTGGGAGACACTTTAAAGTTACCGGGAGCTTTCTGCCCATGTACATAAAGTCTTGTGCAAATTAATTGGGAGAAAGTGTGCTCTTTACGGTGTTTTGCTTATGAATAAAATACATAGAATTAGTTCCGTACCATTAATTATTAAAGTGAATAACTTGCTTTACACGGGTTTTCTTCATTTAAGTTGTAAGTTGTTGATTTTTTTGTATTCTTCTTACAGTACAGTTGTTTCCACATCTATTATTTATCATTCACAGTTGTTTATATAGCGCACACATTATGCAGTGTGTTACAGAGAGTCTTTCACATCAGTACTGCCTTTAGACCAGCTGTCAATCAGGCAGAAGCAATCACATCTCACTGTGGACCTAATTCAGACCTGATCGTAACCGTGCAATATTTTGCACGGCTACGATCAGCCACCCTGACATTGGGGGGAATGCCTAGCACAGTGCTAGTCAGCCCCGCATGTCTGGCCCTTCCCCCGCCACACAGGTAAAAAAGTATTGCACGACGGTGATGTTTTTGTGCCTGAAGTGTAGCTCTCTACCAGCGCAGCTCCTGCTCACTGGCAGGGAGCTACCCGTCGCTCAGTAGCGGATCTTGCCACGGGCAAGCAGGACTTTTGCCCGGGGCGCCGCCTTCCGGAGGGCGCCGGCGCCATCCGGAGGGCGCCGGCACCATCCGGAGGGTGCCGCACCATGGCAAGATCTGCTGCTGCTGTGGTGCCCCCCGCTGCCGCTGCCCGCTGTCCCGCTGTCCTGTGAAGGGAAAGTAGACGCTACGCGTCTAGTTTCCCTTCGTGGGCTGCCCGTTGTGAAGGGAAACTAGACGCGTAGCGTCTAGTTTCATTTCCTGGAGAGGACCTTAACTGTAATGATGTGCGGTGCACGTTGACGTCATCGCGTACCGCACAGCAAAGGTCCTCTCCACGAAGGGTACTAGACGCTTAGCGTCTAGTTTTCCTTCGTGGAGAGGACCTTTGCTGTGCGGTGCGCGATGACGTCATCGCGCACCACACATCCTACTACAGTACAGGGGGCGTAACTGACCATGTCCCCTGTATGAAGCCACGCCCCCTAAAGCCGCCCTGGGCGCAAGAAGCCCCGGAACCGGCCCTGCCGTCGCTCTTTGGGTGGTGCCTGTGTTGCCCGGACCGCACCTCCAAAATGGTGGCCCAACGCCGCCGGCCGCC
This sequence comes from Pseudophryne corroboree, assembly GCF_028390025.1. NCBI lineage: Eukaryota > Metazoa > Chordata > Amphibia > Anura > Myobatrachidae > Pseudophryne > Pseudophryne corroboree. The sequence continues at coordinate 1,191,354,894 of NC_086444.1, read as the reverse complement.
CCCTCCCGCCCAGCGAAAGCCTCTGCCCGCTAATCAGGCAGAGGCGATCGCTGGGCAGAGATGCCGATCGCATCTCTGGCCTGCGCCGGCGCACTGCGGTGCAGTTCAGACCTGATCGACTGCTGTGCGAAAACGCACAGCAGTGGTCATGTCTGAATTAGCTCCAGTGTGCACACGTGAAGTGCAGCCGCTGCGCTTGTCCACTACACAAAGGGCTTCAGGCTGCCATTGCTGCCATTGCAGCGATCGGGTCTGAATTAGGCCCTAAGCCTCAACAGAGATAAAGTTGAGACGCATAAGGAGTGATAAAGTACGACCCAACTAGCTCCTACTGTAACTGTCATTAACAAACACAGCCTGTGACATGGCAGTTAGGAAGCTGGTTGGCTGGTACTTATCTCTTCTTACGCATCTCAGGTTTATCTCTTGTTAAGGTTTAATACATTTCGGCCACTATGCTGTATGCTGGGCTGCGAAGGGTCCAGGGAGACTGCAAATACTGAGCAGCAACAGTCTCCTCTATCTCCCTGCCGGATTTGTCTATGACGTTGCGCTGCTATACAATCTCATTGATCACCACCCATTCCCCCTCATGAATTAACCCCTGTTGGTGCACATATGCTCCCTTGATCCAAGAGCCCCACATCTGCAACCTATACTTACCTCACCAGAAACCCCACTGTAATCACTGGAGTGTGCAACAGGAAAACTGCAGGGTGCCGTTTCCCAAAAGATTTGCACATCTAGATGAGAGCAAACCCTGGGAAAATGGAGCACACTCCATTTTCCCAGAGACATGTGCAGTAGACTCTAGCACGGTGTCTATAGATTGCATGCACTGGTGAATTAGGGTACCCCACATGGGTCCATTCCTCTATTAAACTGCCCCATGTAGCTGGATTGTGTCTTCTTCTGAGCCATGATAAACTCTTCTCTGCAGTCTGCAAACTGCTGTTCCAATGTTTGAACTTCCCCATGACACATCACATCCTCCAAACATATCCAATTGCTGTGGGCTTGTGACTGGACTGACGCAAAGCCCGAAAGACTCCCCAAAGCTCTCTCTCTCTCATAGCAGCCAGCGATGACATATCTACAGTGGTTACAGTACGCATGGATCCTTGACCCAAAGGGACCCTGGGCCATTTACCTTGCACCAAGCGCATTGTCTAACAGGATGGCCGATAGCACCATATTTCACCACTACCTTCGGAAACATGGTCCGGCGTCCCCACAGAGGATAGCAAAGTTTCCAGGCATCAGTGGGCGGAGTCTTTTCTACCTGCAGGGCAGATGCCAGCTCCATATTTACAAAGATTTATTTGGGGTCTCCTCATTTCATTTCATTCCAGCCTGTAAGACAGAATTAGGAGCTCATAGCTACTGGGCATTTGGCCAGATCTCCTTCCCTCTGCAGCTCTGTGTGCCTGTAGCTGCCTCTTACAAATATAGTTCAGGAACATAATATTTGTAACCAAAGTTACACGGGTCTGACAATGGAAATGAAATTCCCCTTAATGTAGCGGATCATTTGTAATATTGAGCTGTCAATGCATACACAGCGACATAAGAATATAATGAATGCAGGTGCTGAGACTTGCAAGACCCACGAGCCAAGCATCTTATTCCACCTGCTTCCCTACAGCTATCACATATCTGTTACTACCATACTCATGCATTATGCAGGGGAACTGTTCATCAAATGGAGCCACCAGAGACATCATTTCATTATATCAAAACTCAGTTAAGGTAACTTGAGCAATGACAATTAACTCTTATAATCTTTAGGATTTCTTAATATGTAAAACATCATCTGTTACATTTTTCCAACGCCATTCTAGATATACAGTAGTATATTCAGAACATAGGGGGAGGTTCAGAGTTGTTAGCAAACCAAAACAGTTAGCAATTGGGCAAAAAACATGCTGCACTGCAGGTGGGGCGGATGTAACATGTGCAGAGAGATTTAGATGTGGGTGGGTTATACTGCTTCTGTGCAGGGTGAATACTGGCTGCTTAATTTCTGCACTGCAATTTAGATTTCAGTTTGAACACACCACACCCAAATCTAACTCTCTCTGCACATGTTATATCTGCCCCACCTGCAGTGCAACATGGTTTTGCCCAATTGCTAACTCTTTTGGTTTGCTATCAACTCTGAATAACCCCCATAATACATACTGTAGGATGGAGCATTACTTTATCCTTTGCAACTCTGCAATGGTCAGGAAAATTATTTTCCCTTAAACATCAAGCTCAGGAAACCACCCAGGCTACATTGTAATTAGAGATGTGCGGCGGGCACTTTTCGTGTTTTGTGTTGTGGTTTTGGTTCTAATTCCCTGCTTGTGTTTCAATTTTGTTTTGGTTTTGGATCTGGATGATTTTTGAAAAAAACATAAAAATGGCTAAAATCACAGAATTTGGGGGTAATTTTGCTCCTACGGTATTATTAACCTCAATAACATTCATTTCCACTCATTTCCAGTCTATTCTGAACACCTCACACCTCACAATGTTGTTTTTAGGCTAAAAGGTTGCACTGAGGTTGCTGTATGACTAAGCTAAGGGACACAAGTGTGCGGCACAAACACCTGGCCCATCTAGGAGTGGCACTGCAGTTGCAGACAGGATGGCGCTTAAAAAAAACTAGGCCCCAAACAGCACATGATGCAAAGAATAAAAAGAGGTGCAATGAGGTTGCTGTATGACTAAGTTAAGCGACACAAACAATTGGCCCATCTAGTAGTGGCATGCAGTGGCTTAATGTCGGAGGTGGCCCACAATTTTTCAGTCCACTGACAGTATCTCCTGCACGCCCCTGTCATTTTTTAAAAAATCTGCAATTGGTTGACTTATACGGCAGTACCCCTGGACTAATACAGCAGTACCCCTAGACTTATACGGCAGTGTCAGACAGGTTAGCACTTTAAAAAATCATGCCCCAAACAGCACATGATGAAAAGATAAAAAAAGGTGCACCAAGGTTGCTGTATGACTAAGCTAAGCGACACAAGTGTGCGGCACAAACACCTGGCCCAGCTAGGGTTGGCACTGCAGTCCCACTGCACTAATGGCGGATACCGGACGCACGTCTAACACCAGCATAGTTGTTATGGCCTGAGTAATCCGCTTTGCAACAGGGTATATATATATATATATATATATATATATACGGTAGTGATGTGCACCGGACATTTTTGGGGTTTTGTGTTTTGGTTTTGGATTCAGTCCGCTGCCGTGTTTTGGATTCGGACGCGTTTTGGCAAAACCTCCCTGAAATGTTTTTGTCGGATGCGGGTGTGTTTTGGATTCGGGTGTTTTTTTATAAAAAACCCTCAAAAACAGCTTAAATCATAGAATTTGGGGGTCATTTTGATCCCATAGTATTATTAACCTCAATAACCATAATTTCCACTCATTTCCAGTCTATTCTGAACACCTCACACCTCACAATATTATTTTTAGTCCTAAAATTTGCACCATGGTCGCTGGATGACTAAACTAAGCGACCCAAGTGGCCGACACAAACACCTGGCCCATCTAGGAGTGGCACTGCAGTGTCAGACAGGATGGCAGATTAAAAAAATTGTACCCAAACAGCACATGATGCAAACAAAAAAAGAGGTGCAATGAGGTAGCTGTGTGACTAAGCTAAGTGACCCAAGTGGCCGACACAAACACCTGGCCCATCTAGGAGTGGCACTGCAGTGTCAGACAGGATGGCACTTAAAAAAAATTGTCCCCAAATAGCACATGATGCAAAGAAAAAAAGAGGTGCAATGAGAAAGCTGTGTGACTAAGCTAAGCGACCCAAGTGGCCAACACAAACACCTGGCCCATCTTGGAGTGGCACTGCAGTGTCAGACAGGATGGCACTTCAAAAAAAATAGTCCCCAAATAGCACATGATGCAAAGAAAAAAAGAGGTGCAATGAGGTAGCTGTGTGACTAAGCTAAGCGACCCAAGTGGCCGATACAAACACCTGGCCCATCTAGGAGTGACACTGCAGTGTCAGACAGGATGGCACTTCAAAAAAATAGTCCCCAAACAGCACATGATGCAAAGAAAAATGAAAGAAAAAATAGGTGCAAGATGGAATTGTCCTTGGGCCCTCCCACCCACCCTTTTGTTGTATAAACAGGACATGCACACTTTAACAAACCCATCATTTCAGCGACAGGGTCTGCCACATGACTGTGATTGAAATGTCTGGTTGGTTTGGGCCCCCACCTATAAAGAAGCAATCAATCTCTCCTTGCACAAACTGGCTCTACAGAGGCAATATGTCCACCTCCTCCTCATCCTCCGATTCCTCACCCCTTTCACTGTGTACATCCCCCTCCTCACAGATTATTAATTAGTCCCCACTGGAATCCACCATCTCAGGTCCCTGTGTACTTCTGGAGGCAATTACTGGTGAATGTCTCCAAGGAGGAATTGATTATAATTCATTTTGATGAACATCATCTTCTCCACATTTTCTGGAAGTAACCTCGTACGCCGATTGCTGACAAGGTGAGCGGCTGCACTAAACACTCTTTCGGAGTACACACTGGAGTGGGGGCAACTTAGGTAAAATAAAGCCAGTTTCTGTAAGGGCCTCCAAATTGCCTCTTTTTCCTGCCAGTATATGTACGGACTGTCTGACGTGCCACCTTGGATGCTGTCACTCATATAATCCTCCACCATTCTTTCAATGGTGACAGAATCATATGCAGTGACAGTAGCCGACATGTCAGTAATCGTTGGCAGGTCCTTCAGTCCGGACCAGATGTTAGCACTCGCTCCAGACTGCCCTGCATCACCGCCAGCGGGTGTGCTCGGAATTCTTAGCCTTTTCCTCGCAGACCCAGTTGCGGGAGAATGTGAAGGAGGAGCTGTTGACGGGTCACGTTCCGCTTGACTTGACAATTTTCTCACCAGCAGGTCTTTGAACCTCTGCAGACTTGTGTCTGCCGGAAAGAGAGATACAACGTAGGTTTTAAATCTAGGATCGAGCACGGTGGCCAAAATGTAGTGCTCTGATTTCACCCGTGAATCCTGGTTAAGCGAATTAAGGGCTCCATCCACATGTCCCACATGCCTAGCGGAATCGCTCTGTTTTAGCTCCTCCTTCAATCTCTCCAGCTTCTTCTGCAAAAGTCTGATGAGGGGAATGACCTGACTCAGGCCGGCAGTGTCTGAACTGACTTCACGTGTGGCAAGTTCAAAGGGTTGCAGAACCTTGCACAACGTTGAAATCATTCTCCACTGCGCTTGAGTCAAGTGCATTCCCCCTCCTTTGCCTATATCGTAGGTAGCTGTATAGGCTTGAATGGCCTCTTGCTGCTCCTCCATCCTCTGAAGCATATAGAGGGTTGAATTCCACCTCGTTGCCACCTCTTGCTTCAGATGATGGCGGGGCAAATTCAGGAGTGTTTGCTGGTGCTCCAGTCTTCGGCACGCGGTGGCTGAATGCTGAAAGTGGCCCACAATTCTTCGGGCCACCGACAGCATCTCTTGCAAGCCCCTGTCGTTTTTTAAATAATTCTGCACCACCAAATTCAATGTATGTGCAAAACATGGGACGTGCTGGAATTTTCCCACATGTAATGCACGCACAATATTGGTGGCTTTGTTTGATGTCACAAATCCCCAGGAGAGTCCAATTGTGGTAAGCCATTCTGCGATGATGTTCCTCAGTTTCCGTAAGAGGTTGTCAGCTGTGTGCCTCTTCTGGAAAGCGGTGATACAAAGCGTAACCTGCCTAGGAACAAGTTGGCGTTTGCGATATGCTGCTACTGGTACCGCCGCTGCTGTTCTTGCTGCGGGAGGCAATACATCTACCCAGTGGGCTGTCACAGTCATATAGTCCTTAGTCTGCCCTGCTCCACTTGTCCACATGTCCGTGGTTAAGTGGACATTGGCTACAACTGCATTTTTTAGGACACTGGTGACTCTTTTTCTGAGGTCTGTGTACATTCTCAGTATCGCCTGCCTAGAGAAATGTAACCTAGATGGTATTTGGTAACGGGGACACAGTTCCTCAAGCAATTCTCTAGTTTCCTGTGAATTAACGGTGGATACCGGAAACACGTTTGACACCACCCAGGCTGCCAAGGCCTGAGTTATCCGCTTTGCAGCAGGATGACTGCTGTGATATTTAATTTTCCTCGCAAAGGACTGTTGGACAGTCAATTGCTTACTGGAAGTAGTACAAGTGGTCTTCCGACTTCCCCTCTGGGATGACGATCGACTCCCAGCAGCAACAACAGCAGCGCCAGCAGCAGTAGGCGTTACACTCAAGGATGCATCGGAGGAATCCCAGGCAGGAGAGGACTCGTCAGACTTGACAGTGACATGGCCTGCAGGACTATTGGCTTTCCTGTGTAAGGAGGAAATTGACACTGAGGGAGTTGGTGGTGTGGTTTGCAGGAGCTTGGTTACAAGAGGAAGGGATTTAGTTTGTCAGGGGACTGCTTCCACTGTCACCTAAAGTTTTTGAACTTGTCAATGACTTCTGATGAATGCGGTCCAGGTGACGTATAAGGGAGGATGTTCCGAGGTGGTTAACGTCCTTACCCCTACTTATTACAGCTTGACAAAGGCGACACACGGCTTGACACCTGTTGTCTGCATTTCTGTTAAAATAATTCCACACCGAAGAGGTGATTTTTTTTTTGTAATTTGACCAGGCATGTCAATGGCCATATTCGTCCCACGGACAACAGGTGTCTCCCCGGGTGCCTGACTTAAACAAACCACCTCACCATCAGAATCCTCCTTGTCAATTTCCTCCTCAGCACCAGCAACACCCATATCCTCATCCTGGTGTACTTCAACACTGACATCTTCAATTTGACTATCAGGAACTGGACTGCGGGTGCTCCTTCCAGCACTTGCAGGGGGCGTGCAAATGGTGGAAGGTGCCACCTCTTACCGTCCAGTGTTGGGAAGGTCAGGCATCGCAACCGACACAATTGGACTCTCCTTGGGGATTTGTGATTTAGAAGAATGCACAGTTCTTTGCTGTGCTTTTGCCAGCTTAAGTCTTTTCATTTTTCTAGCGTGAGGATGAGTGCTTCCATCCTCATGTGAAGCTGAACCACTAGCCATGAACATAGCCCAGGGCCTCAGCCGTTCCTTGCCACTCCGTGTCGTAAATGGCATATTGGCAAGTTTCCGCTTCTCCTCAGACGCTTTTAACTTAGATTTTTGGGTCATTTTACTGAACTTTTGTTTTTTAGATTTTACATGCTCTCTACTATGACATTGGGCATCGGCCTTGGCAGACGACGTTGATGGCATTTCATCGTCTCGGCCATGACTAGTGGCAGCAACTTCAGCATGAGATGGAAGTGGTACTTGATCTTTCCCTATTTTACCCTCCACATTTTTGTTCTCCATTTTTTTATGTGTGGAATTATATGCCAGTAATATATCAATAGCAATGGCCTACTACTATATATACTGCGCATAACTTAAATGCACCACAGGTATGGATGGATAGTATACTTGACGCTACAGAGGTAGGTAGAGCAGTGACCTACTGTACCGTACTGTTATATATTATATACTGGTGGTCAGCAAAATTATGCACTGTCCTACTACTATATATATACTGCGCACAAAAACTTAAATGCACCACAGGTATGGATGGATAGTATACTTGATGACACAGAGGTAGGTAGAGCAGTGGACTACTGTACCATACTGCTATATATTATATACTGGTGGTCAGAAAAATTATGCACTGTCCTACTATATATATACTGCGCAAAACTTAAATTCACCACAGGTATGGATGGGATAGTATACTTAACGACACAGAGGTAGGTAGAGCAGTGGCCTACTGTACCGTACTGCTATATATTATATACTATTGGTCAGCAAAATGATGCACTGTCCTCCTACTATATATATACAGCACAAAACTTAAATGCACCACAGGTATGGATGGGATAGTATACTTGACGACACAGAGGTAGGTAGAGCAGTGGCCTACTGTACCGTACTGCTATATATTATATACTGGTGGTCAGCAAAATTATGCACTGTCCTCCTACTATATATATACTGCGCAAAACTAAAATTCACCACAGGTATGGATGGGATAGTATACTTAACGACACAGAGGTAGGTAGAGCAGTGGCCTACTGTACCGTACTGCTATATATTATATACTGGTGGTCAGCAAAATGATGCACTGTCCTCCTACTATATATATACAGCACAAAACTTAAATGCACCACAGGTATGGATGGGATAGTATACTTGACGACACAGAGGTAGGTAGAGCAGTGGCCTACTGTACCGTTCTGCTATATATTATATACTGGTGGTCAGCAAAATTATGCACTGTCCTCCTACTATATATATACTGCACAAAACTTAAATGCACCACAGGTATGGATGGATAGTATACTTGACGACACAGAGGCAGGTAGAGCAGTGGACTACTGTACCGTACTGCTATATATTATATACTGGTGGTCAGCAAAATTATGCACTGTCCTCCTACTATATATATACTGCGCACAAAAACTTAAATGCACCACAGGTATGGATGGATAGTATACTTGACGACACAGAGGTAGGTAGAGCAGTGGACTACTGTAACGTACTGCTATATATTATATACTGGTGGTCAGCAAAATGATGCACTGTCCTCCTACTATATATTTACTGCGCAAAACTTAAATGCACCACAGGTATGGATGGATAGTATACTTGATGACACAGAGGTAGGTAGAGCAGTGGACTACTGTACCGTACTGCTATATATTATATACTGGTGGTCAGCAAAATTATGCACTGTCCTACTACTATATATATACTGCGCAAAACTTAAATGCACCACAGGTATGGATGGATAGTATACTTGACGACACAGAGGTAGGTAGAGCAGTGGCCTACTGTAACGTACTGCTATATATTATATACTGGTGGTCAGCAAAATTATGCACTGTCCTCCCACTATATATATACTGTGCAAAACTTAAATGCACCACAGGTATGGATGGGATAGTATACTTGACGACACAGAGGTAGGTAGAGCAGTGGCCTACTGTACCGTACTGCTATATATTATATACTGGTGGTCAGCAAAATGATGCACTGTCCTCCTACTATATATATACTGTGCAAAACTTAAATGCATCACAGGTATGGATGGGATAGTATACTTGACGACACAGAGGTAGGTAGAGCAGTGGCATACTGTAACGTACTGCTATATATTATATACTGGTGGTCAGCAAAATTATGCACTGTCCTCCCACTATATATATACTGTGCAAAACTTAAATGCACCACAGGTATGGATGGGATAGTATACTTGACGACACAGAGGTAGGTAGAGCAGTGGCCTACTGTACCGTACTGCTATATATTATATACTGGTGGTCAGCAAAATGATGCACTGTCCTCCTACTATATATATACTGTGCAAAACTTAAATACATCACAGGTATGGATGGGATAGTATACTTGACGACACAGAGGTAGGTAGAACAGTGGCCTACTGTACCGTACTGCTATATATTATATACTGGTGGTCAGCAAAATTATGCACTGTCCTCCTACTATATATATACAGCGCAAAACTTAAATGCACCACAGGTATGGATGGGATAGTATACTTGACGACACAGAGGTAGGTAGAGCAGTGGCCTACTGTACCGTACTGCTATATATTATATACTGGTGGTCAGCAAAATTATGCACTGTCCTCCTACTATATATATACTGCGCAAAACTTAAATGCACCACAGGTATGGATGGATAGTATACTTGACGACACAGAGGCAGGTAGAGCAGTGGACTACTGTACCGTACTGCTATATATTATATACTGGTGGTCAGCAAAATTATGCACTGTCCTCCTACTATATATATACTGCGCACAAAAACTTAAATGCACCACAGGTATGGATGGATAGTATACTTGACGACACAGAGGTAGGTAGAGCAGTGGACTACTGTAACGTACTGCTATATATTATATACTGGTGGTCAGCAAAATTATGCACTGTCCTCCTACTATATATATACTGCGCAAAACTTAAATGCACCACAGGTATGGATGGATAGTATACTTGACGACACAGAGGTAGGTAGAGCAGTGGACTACTGTACCGTACTGCTATATATTATATACTGGTGGTCAGCAGAATTATGCACTGTCCTCCTACTATATATATACTGCGCAAAACTTAAATGCACCACAGGTATCGATGGATAGTATACTTGACGACACAGAGGTAGGTAGAGCAGTGGACTACTGTACCTTACTGATATAATACTGGTGGTCACTGGTCAGCAAAATTCTGCACTGTCCTCCTACTATATACTACAATGCATCACAGATATGGAGTGTTTTTCAGGCAGAGAACGTATAATACTGGTGGTCACTGGTCAGCAAAACTCTGCACTGTCCTCCTACTATATAATACTGGGGGTCTCCAGTCCCCACAATAAAGCACACTGAGCACAGATATGGAGCGTTTTTCAGGCAGAGAACTTAGATATTTGCAGCACACTGAGCACAGATATTTGCAGCACACTGAGCACAGATATTTGCAGCACACTGAACACAGAAACTGAGAGAACGCCAGCCACGTCCTCTCACTATTATCTCCAATGCACAAGTGAAAAATGGTGGCGACGCGCGGCTCCTTATATAGAATACGAATCTCGTGAGATTCCGACAGCGGGATGATGACGTTTGGGCGCGCTCGGGTTAACCGAGCAAGGCGGGAAGATTCGAATCTGCCTCGGAACCGTGTAAAATGGGTGAAGTTTGGGGGGGGGTTCGGATTCCGAGGAACCGAACCCACTCATCACTAATATACGGCAGTATCACTGAAATTATATGGCAGTACCACTTGACATATACGGCAGGATCACTGGAATTATACGGCAGGATCACTGGAATTATACGGCAGGATCACTGGACTTATACGCCAGTACCATTGGACATATACGGCAGTATCACTGGACTGGACTTATACGCCAGTACAATTGGAATTATACGGCAGGATCACTGGAATTATACGGCAGGGTCACTGGAATTATACGGAAGGATCATTGGAATTATACGGCAGGATCACTGGATTTATACGCCAGTACCACTGGAATTGTGCGGCAGGATCACTGGACTTATACGCCAGTACCACTGTAATTATACGGCAGGATCACTGGAATTATACGGCAGGATCACTGGAATTAAACGGCAGGATCACTGGACTTATACGCCATTACCATTGGACATATATACGGCAGTATCACTGGACTGGACTTATACGCCAGTACAATTGGAATTATACGGCAGGATCACTGGAATTATACCGCAGGGTCACTGGAATTTTACGGAAGGATCACTGGAATAATACGGCAGGATCACTGGATTTATACGCCAGTACCACTGGAATTGTACGGCAGGATCACTGGACTTATACGCCAGTACCACTGTAATTATACGGCAGGATCACTGGAAATATATGGCAGGATCACTGGGCTTATACGTCAGTACCACTGGAATTATACGGCAGGATCAGGGGCAGAACTCTGGGAGGTAACGGAGTCATCTGCCGCCGGGCTCCTGCTCTGAAGGGGGCACCTCTCCTCCCATTCTGTGACAAAATTGAATTAAGTTAATTGATAGCTGTCGCTGTTTCTTCAGTGGCCGACTTCCTCACTGGTCCCTACACCTTACAAATCACACCCTCTTTATTATATTGAATATACACATTTTACAAGTGTCACACCCAGGATTAGAAACCACAACCTATTACACTGGAAGCAGACACCTTACTGATGAAGCGGTTTGCTCCTGTATAAGAAATATGAGAATTTTAACTATATGAAGCTACTTCTCTGACAATTACACGTAACTTCATATAGTTAGAATTCTCATGCTGCCTCTACAGGAGCAAATAACGCCATCAGTAAAGTGTCTGCTGTTAGTGTAACACAGCCTTTTTCAACCAGTGTGCCGTGGCACACTAGTGTGCTGCGACCAGTTGCAAGGTGAGCCAGAGCCGTTTTCTGCACCTTCAGAGTGAACTGTTGGCCCGGGCTCTTCTTAGAGGATCAGTCGTGCTCCGGCCATGACCTTTGCCTTGAAGACACGGTGGTGTGATATCATAGGTCACAGCCGCCGTGTCTCACCACCCAGCAAGCCCACCCGCTTGCATACACATCTTCCAGTTCCCGCCTGCATACAGAGCTTTCCTTGCCCACCCACATCCACATCTGCCCGACCGCCTCCTGCTTAGTATTTGCAGCACTCCAGTATAAACAACCCCCGCCACTGAGGGACAGGGAGGAAGACAGCTGATCGGTAGGGGCTAATATCTGTTGTTTTATTTCTCCTGTGGGGAGCAATAGGATTTATGTGCGGAGAATAAGGATTTATGGGGGGAACAATGTGAATAATTCATTTGGGGAGCAATAGGATTTATGTGGGGAGCAATGTGATTGATTTATGTGGGGAGCAATGTGCTTGGGCTAAACAGAAAAAAACAATATATGTGTGGATTTTTTTTTTTTACATCAAGGGCCAATGTGTGTTTTTTGGGGGGTTTTCTGTGGGTAACTGATGGTGTGCCTTGGCAATCTTTAAATATTGTTCCGTATGCCACTAGTAAAATAAGGTTTAAAATCCCTGGTGCAACTGGTCATGGGTTCTAATCCTGGGTATGACGGACAAGAAATGTGTGATTTAAAATAAAAGATAATTAAATGTATAAATAGTAAATACAGTTTATATATGTGTGTGTGTATATATATATATATTTATACAGACACGCACATCTACATACATATATTTATCTTAATATAGTAATAGTAAATAGGGGGGCACCAATATTTATCTTGCCTCCGGGCAACTGGGATGAACTTACGCCACTGGACAAGATCACTGGAATTATACTACAGGATCACTGGATTTATATGGCAGTGCCGCTGGATATATACGGTAGTATCAATGGACATATACGGCAGTATCACTGAACATATATACAGCAATGGGATGCGGTCAAGATCCCGCCGGACGGAATCCCGGCGGTTGAAATACTGACACCGGGATCCCGACCGGCACAATCCCGACATATTCTCCCTCTGTGGGTGTCCACGACACCCATAGAGGGAGAATAAATTAGTGTGCCAAGCGTAGCGAGGCACCGTGCCCGCAGCGTGACGAGTGTAGCGAGCCCGCAAGGGGCTGCGTTGCGCTCGCCCCCCTGTCGGGATTGTGCCAGTCGGGATACCGGTGTTGGTATTCTGACCGCCGGGATCCCGTCTGGCGGGATTTCGTACTGATCCCACGGCAGTATCACTGGACTGGACTTATACACCAGCACCACTGGAAATATACGGCAGGATCACTGGAATTATACGGTAGGATCACTGGAGTTATACGGCAGGAACACTGGATCTATATGTCAGTACCACTGGAATCATACGGCCGAATCACTGGACTTATACGCCAGTACCACTGGAATTATATGGCAGGATCAATGGAATTATACGGCATGATCACTGGATTTATACGGCAGTACATCTGGACATACAGTATACGGCAGTATCAATGGACATATACGGCAGTATCACTGAACATATATGGCAGTATCACTGGACTGGACTTATACGCCAGTACCACTGGAAATATACAGCAGGATCACTGGAATTATACGGCAAGATCACTGGAATTATACGCCAGTACCACTGGAATTATACGCCATTACCACTGGAATTATATGGATTTATACGGCAGCACTGGACATATGGCAGAAGAGGACACCACCACTGTGACTGGACTGCTGCAGCACAAGCCACTAACACTGAACTGATGCAGGACACTGAGAACGGCGACACATCCTCTCTCTACACTCTCCAATGCCGGAGTGAAAATGGCAGCGACGCGCGGCTCCTTATATGGAATCAAAACACTGCGAGAATCCAACAGTGGGATGATGACGTTTTGCCTTGTTCTGGTTTCTGAGTCAGGCGGGAAAACCCGAGCCTGACTCAGATCCGGGCTCGGGCAGTAAAGTCTGGTAGGGTTCGGTTCTGAAGGATCTCTAATTGTAATTAATCATCAATCTTTCAAAGGCACCAGACTTTATTGAATGATACCGTACATGCAGTATAGTGTAGTCAGAGCAAGATTTAGTCCTCATGGTGCCCCAGACTAGATACTGGTTTTGGGCCCCCCTCCAACAAACAATCAATCAATCAATCAATCAATCAATCCGTAGCACTAGATTTTTTATCCTGATTCATGCCCCTTACTTTACTTGCCGTTTTTCCTCCTTATAGTAATGCCCCTTACACATTATGACAAACACCTTAATTCCCCTTACACATTATGCCACACACTGTAATGCCACTTACACATTATGCCACACACTGTAATGCCACTTACACATGTCAGCCACATACTTACCAGGCTGGGAGTCTGCTTCCTGCCCGGGTGCTCTTGGCTACAGCTGCCCCACTTCCTTGAACTGCTCGTGGTCAGGAGTTCTGTGTGCCCATGATCCTTCTCTTCATGCCTGTCGCCGGCAGCAAGCAGTCCCGATACTTCCGGGCACCACTTATCACACATGTGCCTATTCCTGTGTATTGCTTTGGCAACTAGTGTCCAATCCCAGACACAAGCGGTGTGCAGCCCTGGCTGTGACCGTGGCTGCCCAGGGACCCCACGATCCTACCCTGCAGTCATTGGCACTGGGACCTAACGAACATTCACCGCACTCTGTAGTGCTAGGACCCCCTGACCCTCCCCTGCAGCCAGCAGCCCTAGGATCCCCTGGCACATTGCGATGGCGGCAGCTGGGAGCATCATACACAGGGCTAAAGCTTGGAGGAGACGGCTGATCCAAGGTGATTGGATAGGGACTGACAGAGCCATATCTTATTGGGTACAATGTGTTTGTAAGTATGTATATATATATGGAGATAGATAGATAGATAGAGAGAGAGAGAGAGAGAGAGAGAGAGATATAGATAGATAGATAGATAGATAGATAGACATACACACACTAATGATTGGGTAAGGCTGTCATGTCACCTCAATGTGCAAAATGGCACAGCCTTGGAGAGGAGCAAAAGCCGTTTTACGTATCAGAGCAAAGGTGGAAGGGAGGGTGGGGTTGGATGGAGCTGCGACATAGGGGAAGAGCAGGTGGAGAACACAAACATTTTTGATGACCCAGCAGTAACACTAGTATATACGGTGCCAGGGGTGTATCTAGGTGTCTGAGAGCCCCTGGCAACATAAGGGACTGACCCCCCCCTCAGGGATACAGACGGAGGAGTTACAGGGACACACATTCATACATATATACATACATACATTCATACATAAATTCATACATACATACACACACACACACACACACACACACACATACATACATACATACATACATACACACATTCATACATACATACATACATTCATTCATACATACATACACACACACACACACACACACACACACACACACACACACACACATTCATACATACACACACTCATACATACATACATACATACATACATACATACATACACACATTCATACATACATTCATACATACATACATACATTCATACATTCATACATACATACATTCATACATACATACATACATACACACATTCATACATACATACATACACACACACACACATTCATACATACATACATACACACACACATTCATACATACATACGTACGTACATTCATACATACACACACACATTCATACATACATACATACATACATTCATACATACATACATACATTCACTCATACATACATACATACATACATACACACATTCATACATACATACATACATACATACATTCATACATACATACATATATATATTCATACATACATACATACATTCATACACATACATACATACATACAAACATTCATACATACACACATTCATACACACATACATACATACATACATACACACACACACACATTCATACATACATACATACATAGATACATTCATACATACATATATAGATACATTCATACATACATACATACACACACACATACACACATTCATACATACATACATACATACATACATTCATACACACATACATTCATACATACACACATTCATACATACATACACACACACACACACACACACACACACACACACACACACATTCATACATACATACATTCATACATACATAGATACATTCATACATACATACATACACACACACACACACATTCATACATACATACATTCATACATTCATACATACACACATACATTCATACATACATACACACACATACATTCATACATACATACACATATACATACACACATACATTCATACATACATACATACATACATACATACATACACACATACATACATATATACATACACAAATACATTCATACATACATACATACATAAATACATACACACATACATACATACATACATACATACATACACAAATTAGAACATTGCTAAAGCCCACTAAAAACACTTAAATTATCAGGGAACTGTTATACCCCTTTCAGACCGCCAGCTATGAACACGGGTTATTGGCACAGTAGCGCGCATAACCGGTGTTCATGTACAGTCTGAAAGGTGCCAGGGGAAAAATACCGGGTAGAGTGACCCATCATTTCATCCCTGGTAGCAAGCAGCATTCAACCCGGCTCGCTGTGCGGTGCGAATGGGAGCCGGGTCGATGCGACCCGTTTCCCGTTCACTGTGTGTGTACGGGTGGTGCTTGGAGATCATGTGATATGCCGGGTTGCAGTCAGCGGTGGCGGGGTGCTGAAGGCGGGTCGCACACTGGGAGCTCCCGTGTCAGGCTCCCAGGTGCGACCCTCCTCAGGCGGTGTGAAAGGGATATTAGTGAGATGGGGGAGTCAAAGCACAGAAAGTAAGATGAGGAAGGGGAGACAAACAGCGAGTGGCATGGGGGGAAGAAGAACAGCGAGTGACATGGGGGAAGAAGAACAGCGAGTGGCATGGGGGGAAGAAGAACAGCGAGTGACACGGGGGGAAGAAGAACAGCGAGTGGCATGGGGGGAAGAAGAACAGCGAGTGACATGGGGGGGAGAAGAACAGCAAGTGGCATGGGGGAAGAAGAACAGCGAGTGACATGGGGGGAAGAACAGCGAGTGCCATGGGGGGAAGAAGGACAGCGAGTGACATGGGGGGAAGAAGAACAGCGAGTGACATGGGGGGGAGAAGAACAGCGAGTGGCATGGGGGGAAGAAGAACAGCGAGTGGCATGGGGGGAAGAAGAACAGCGAGTGACATGGGGGGAGAAGAACAGCGAGTAACATGGGGGGGAGAAGAACAGCGAGTGGCATGGGGGGAAGAAGAACAGCGAGTGGCATGGGGGGAAGAATAACAGTGAGTGACATGGGGGTGGAGCAGAATAGCATGTGACATGGGGGAAGCAGAACAGCGAGTGGCATGGGGGGAAGAAGAACAGCAAGTGACATGGGGGGAAGAAGAACAGCGAGTGGCATGGGGGGGGGAAGAACAGCGAGTGACATGGGGGGAGAAGAACAGCGAGTGGCATGGGGGGAAGAAGAATAGCGAGTGGCATGGGGGGAAGAAGAACAGCGAGTGGCATGGGGGGAGAAGAACAGCAAGTGACATGGGGGGAGAAGAACAGCAAGTGGCATGGGGGGAAGAAGAACAGCGAGTGACATGGGGGGGAGAAGAACAGCGAGTGGCATGGGGGGGAGAAGAACAGCGAGTGGCATGGGGGGAGAAGAACAGCGAGTGACATGGGGGGAAGAAGAACAGCGAGTGGCATGGGGGGAGAAGAACAGCGAGTGTCATGGTGGGGGGAAGAACAGCGAGCGACATGGGGGGAAGAAGAACAGCGAGTGGCATGGGGGGAGAAGAACAGCGAGTGGCATGGGGGGAGAAGAACAGCGAGTGACATGGGGGGAGAAGAACAGCGAGTGACATCGGGGGTGGAGCAGAACAGCGAGTGATATCGGGGGTGGAGCAGAACAGCGAGTGACATGGGGGGAAGAAGAACAGCGAGTGGCATGGGGGGAAGAAGAACAGCGAGTGGCATGGGGGGAGAAGAACAGCGAGTGGCATGGGTGGAAGAAGAACAGCAAGTGACATGGGGGGAAGAAGAACAGCGAGTGACATGGGGGGAAGAAGAACAGCGAGTGACATGGGGGGAAGAAGAACAGCGAGTGGCATGGGGGGAGAAGAACAGCGAGTGACATGGGGGGAGAAGAACAGCGAGTGAAATGGGGGGGGAAGAAAAGCGAGTGAAATCGGGGGTGGAGAAGAACAGTGAGTAACATGGGGGGAAGAAGAACAGCGAGTGGCATGGGGGGAAGAAGAACAGCGAGTGGCATGGGGGGAGAAGAACAGCGAGTGGCATGGGGGGAAGAAGAACAGCAAGTGACATGGGGGGAAGAAGAACAGCGAGTGGCATGGGGGGGAGAAGAACAGCGAGTGACATGGGGGAGAAGAACAGCGAGTGGCATGGGGGGGAGAAGAATAGCGAGTGCCATGGGGGGGAGAAGAACAGCGAGTGGCATGGGGGGAGAAGAACAGCGAGTGGCATGGAGGGAGAAGAACAGTGAGTGATATGGGGGGAAGAAGAACAGTGAGTGGCATGGGGGGGAGAAGAACAGCGAGTGTCAAGGTGGGGGGAAGAACAGCGAGTGACATGGGGGGAAGAAGAACAGCGAGTGGCATGGGGGGAGAAGAACAGCGAGTGACATGGGGGGGAGAAGAACAGCGAGTGACATCGGGGGTGGAGCAGAACAGCGAGTGACATCGGGGGTGGAGCAGAACAGCGAGTGACATCGGGGTGGAGCAGAACAGCGAGTGACATCGGGGGTGGAGCAGAACAGCGAGTGACATCGAGGGAGCAGAACAGCATGTGACATGGGGGAGCAGAACAGCAAATTACATCGGGGGAGCAGAACAGCGAGTGACTTGGGGGGTGGAGCCGAACAGCGAGTGACATGGGGGAGCAGTACTGCAAGTGACATGGGGGTGATATGAGAGTGGGGGGGGGGAGTGAGTAAGATGGTGGGGCTGTTCACCGCCCCAGCTCGAGGCGGCAAGCTCCAGAGGGGGGAGTACCGCAGCTGCATGTTATGGGGTGAGAAGGGGGATGCCGGCTGCCAGACGCAGCTGCAAGCTCCGGGGATTGCGACTCGAGGCCCTTAGCCAACTGGCGTTTCAGTCCATGCAGGGACTCCTGCCGCTCTGATAATTGATGTTTGCTGAAATCAGGGACAGTGCTAGAGTGTTCGGCGCCCTCCTGCAAACTATAAATTTGCGCCCTCCCATATTCCTTTGGCGTGTGCCGGCAAAAGGGGTGTGGTCTCACAAGTAAGGGGCATGGCCACACAATAGTACCCCCATTTAAAATTACGCCACAATGTAGCACAATCTTATTCATCTTATACGTAATGCCCCCCCAGTAGTAGTAGCGTCCTTATATGTAATGCCCCCCAGTAGTAGTAGCGTCCTTATATGTAATGCCCCCCAGTAGTAGTAGCATCCTTATATGTAATGCCCCCCCAGTAGTAGTAGCGTCCTTATACGTAATGCCCCCCCAATAGTAGTAGCGTCCTTATACGTAATGCCCCCCATTAATTGTAGCGTCCTTATATGTATTGCCCCACCAGTAGTAGTAGCGTCCTTACACGTAATGCCCCCGAGTAGTAGTAGCGTCCTTATACGTAATGCCCCCCATTAATTGTAGCGTCCTTATATGTATTGCCCCCCCAGTAGTAGTAGCATCCTTATATGTAATGCCCCCCAGTAGTAGCAGCGTCCTTATATGTAACGCCCCCCCAGTAGTAGTAGCATCCTTATACGTAATACCCCCCAGTAGTAGTAGCGTCCTTATACGTAATGCCCCCCCAATAGTAGTAGCGTCCTTATACGTAATGCCCCCCATTAATTGTAGCGTCCTTATATGTATTGCCCCACCAGTAGTAGTAGCGTCCTTACACGTAATGCCCCCGAGTAGTAGTAGCGTCCTTATACGTAATGCCCCCCCAGTAGAAGTAGCGTCCTTACACATAATGCCCCTCCAGTAGTAGTAGTGTCCTTACATGTAATGGCCCCCCAGTAGTAGTAGCGTCCTTATACGTAAAGCCCCCCTGTAGTAGTAGCGTCCTTATACGTAATGCCCCCCCAGTAGTAGTAGCCTCCTTATATGTAAAGCCCCCCTGTAGTAGTAGCGTCCTTATACGTAATGCCCCCCCAGTAGTAGTAGCGTCCTTATACGTAATGCCTCCTCAGTAGTAGTAGCGTCCTTATACATAATACCTCCCCCAGTAGTAGTAGCGTACTTATACGTAATGCCCCCCCCCCAGTAGTAGCGTTGTTACACGTAATGTCCCCCCTGTAGTAGTGGCGTCCTTACACGTAATGCCCCCCCAGTAGTAGTAGCATCCTTATATATAATGCCCCCCCAGTAGTAGTAGTGTCCTTATACGTAATGCCCCCCCAGTAGTAGTAGCGTCGTTAGACGTAATGCCCCCCCCCCCCAGTAGTAGCGTTGTTACACGTAATGTCCCCCCTGTAGTAGAAGCATCCTTACACGTAATGCCCCCCAGTAGTAGTAGCGTCCTTATATGTAATGCCCCCCCAGTAGTAGTAGTGTCCTTATACATAATGGCCCCCCAGTAGTAGTAGTGTCCTTATATGTAATGCCCCCCAGTAGTAGTGGCATCCTTACACGTAATGCCCCCCAGTAGTAGTAGCGTCCTTACACATAATGCCCCCCCAGTAGTAGTAGCGTCCTTATATGTAATGCCCCCCAGTAGTAGTAGCGTCCTTACACGTAATGCACCCCAGTAGTAGTAGCGTCCTTATATGTAATGCCCCCCCAGTAGTAGTAGTGTCCTTATACATAATGCCCCCCAGTAGTAGTAGCGTCCTTATATGTAATGCCCCCCCCCCCAGTAGTAGTAGAGTCCTTACACATAATGCCCCCCCAGTAGTAGTAGCGTCCTTACATGTAATGCCCCCCAGTAGTAGTAGCATCCTTACACGTAATGCCCCCCAGTAGTAGTAGCGTCCTTATATGTAATGCCCGCCCAGTAGTAGTAGTGTCCTTATACATAATGCCCCCCAGTAGTAGTAGCGTCCTTATATGTAATGCCCCCCTAGTAGTAGTAGCGTCCTTACATGTAGTGCACCCAAGTAGTAGTAGTGTCCTTATACATAATGCCCCCCCAGTAGTAGTAGCCTCCTTATACGTAAAGCCCCCCAGTAGTAGTAGCGTCCTTATATATAGTGCCCCCCCCAGTAGTAGTAGCGTCCTTATACGTAATGCCCCCCCAGTAGTAGTAGCGTCGTTAGACGTAATGCCCCCCCCCAGTAGTAGCGTTGTTACACGTAATGTCCCCCCTGTAGTAGAAGCATCCTTACACGTAATGCCCCCCAGTAGTAGTAGCGTCCTTATATGTAATACCCCCCCCAGTAGTAGTAGAGTCCTTACACATAATGCCCCCCCAGTAGTAGTAGCGTCCTTACATGTAATGCCCCCCAGTAGTAGTAGCATCCTTACACGTAATGCCCCCCAGTAGTAGTAGCGTCCTTATATGTAATGCCCGCCCAGTAGTAGTAGTGTCCTTATACATAATGCCCCCCAGTAGTAGTAGCGTCCTTATATGTAATGCCCCCCTAGTAGTAGTAGCAGCGTCCTTACATGTAGTGCACCCAAGTAGTAGTAGTGTCCTTATACATAATGCCCCCCCAGTAGTAGTAGCCTCCTTATACGTAAAGCCCCCCAGTAGTAGTAGCGTCCTTATATGTAATGTCCCCCCCAGTAGTAGTAGCGTCCTTACACATAATGCCCCCCAGTAGTAGTATCGTCCTTACATGTAATGCCCCCAGTAGTAGTAGTGTCCTTATACATAATGCCCCCCCAGTAGTAGTAGCCTCCTTACACGTAAAGCCCCCCAGTAGTAGTAGCGTCCTTATACGTAATGCCCCCCAGTAGTAGTAGCGTCCTTATACGTAATGCCTACCCCCCCAGTAGTAGCATTGTTACACGTAATGTCCCCCTGTAGTAGTAGCGTCCTTACACGTAATGCCCCCCAGTAGTAGTAGCGTCCTTATATGTAATGCCCCCCCAGTAGTATTAGTGTCCTTATACATAATGGCCCCCCAGTAGTAGTAGTGTCCTTATATGTAATGCCCCCCTGTAGTAGTAGCGTCCTTATACGTAATGCCCCCCAGTAGTAGTATCATCCTTATATGTAATGCCCCCCCCAGTAGTAGTAGCGTCCTTATATGTAATGCCCCCCCAGTAGTAATAGCGTCCTTATACGTAATGCCCCCCCAGTAGTAGTAGCGTCCTCATACGTAATGCCCCCCCAGTAGTAGTAGCGTCCTTATACGTAATGCCCCCCAGTAGTAGTAGCGACCTTATATGTATTGCCCCACCAGTAGTAGTAGCGTCCTTACACGTAATGCCCCCGAGTAGTAGTAGCGTCCTTATATGTAATGCCCCCCCAGTAGAAGTAGCATCCTTACACATAATGCCCCCCCAGTAGTAGTATTGTCCTTACATGTAATTCCCCCACAGTAGTAGTAGCGTCCTTATACGTAAAGCCCCCCTGTAGTAGTAGCGTCCTTATACGTAATGCCCCCCCAGTAGTAGTAGCCTCCTTATATGTAAAGCCCCCCTTTAGTAGTAGCGTCCTTATACGTAATGCCCCCCCAGTAGTAGTAGCGTCCTTATACGTAATGCCTCCCCAGTAGTAGTAGCGTACTTATACGTAATGCCCCCCTAGTAGTAGTAGTGTCGTTGTACGTAATGCCCCCCCCCCAGTAGTATCGTTGTTACACGTAATGTCCCCCCTGTAGTAGTAGCGTCCTTACACGTAATGCCCCCCCAGTAGTAGTAGCGTCCTTATATATAATGCCCCCCCAGTAGTAGTAGCGTCCTTATACGTAATGCCCCCCCAGTAGTAGTAGCGTCGTTATACGTAATGCCCCCCCCAGTAGTAGCATTGTTACACGTAATGTCCCCCCTGTAGTAGTAGCGTCCTTACACGTAATGCCCCCAAGTAGTAGTAGCGTCCTCCTTATATGTAATGCCCCCCCCCCAGTAGTAGTAGTGTCCTTATACATAATGGCTCCCCAGTAGTAGTAGTGTCCTTATATGTAATGCCCCCCAGTAGTAGTAGCGTCCTTACACGTAATGCCCCCCAGTAGTAGTATCGTCCTTACACATAATGCCCCTCCAGTAGTAGTAGCGTCCTTATATGTAATGCCCCCCAGTAGTAGTAGCGTCCTTATACGTAATGCCCCCCAGTAGTAGTAGTAGCGTCCTTATATGTAATGCCCCCCCAGTAGTAGTAGTGTCCTTAAACATAATGGCCCCCCAGTAGTAGTAGTGTCCTTATATGTAATGCCCCCCAGTAGTAGTAGCGTCCTTATACGTAATGCCCCCCAGTAGTAGTATCATCCTTATATGTAATGCCCCCCCAGTAGTAGTAGCGTCCTTTTATGTAATGCCCCCCCAGTAGTAATAGCGTCCTTATACGTAATGCCCCCCCAGTAGTTGTAGCGTCCTCATACGTAATGCCCCCCCAGTAGTAGTAGCGTCCTTATACGTAATGCCCCCCAGTAGTAGTAGCGACCTTATATGTATTGCCCCACCAGTAGTAGTAGCGTCCTTACACGTAATGCCCCCGAGTAGTAGTAGCGTCCTTATATGTAATGCCCCCCCAGTAGAAGTAGCGTCCTTACACATAATGCCCCCCCAGTAGTAGTAGTGTCCTTACATGTAATGCCCCCACAGTAGTAGTAGCGTCCTTATACGTAAAGCCCCCCTGTAGTAGTAGCGTCCTTATACGTAATGCCCCCCCAGTAGTAGTAGCCTCCTTATATGTAAAGCCCCCCTGTAGTAGTAGCGTCCTTATACGTAATGCCCCCCCAGTAGTAGTAGCGTCCTTATACGTAATGCCTCCCCAGTAGTAGTAGCGTACTTATACGTAATGCCCCCCCAGTAGTGGTAGTGTCGTTATATGTAATGCCCCCCCAGTAGTAGCGTTGTTACACGTAATGTCCCCCCTGTAGTAGTAGCGTCCTTACACGTAATGCCCCCCCAATAGTAGTAGCGTCCTTATATATAATGCCCCCCCAGTAGTAGTAGCGTCCTTATACGTAATGCCCCCCCAGTAGTAGTAGCGTTGTTATACGTAATGCCCCCCCCAGTAGTAGCGTTGTTACACGTAATGTCCCCCCTGTAGTAGTAGCGTCCTTACACGTAATGCCCCCAAGTAGTAGTAGCGTCCTCCTTATATGTAATGCCCCCCCAGTAGTAGTAGTGTCCTTATACATAATGGCCCCCCAGTAGTAGTAGTGTCCTTATATGTAATGCCCCCCAGTAGTAGTAGCGTCCTTACACGTAATGCCCCCCAGTAGTAGTATCGTCCTTACACATAATGCCCCCCCAGTAGTAGTAGCGTCCTTATATGTAATGCCACCCAGTAGTAGTAGCGTCCTTATACGTAATGCCCCCCAGTAGTAGTAGCGTCCTTATATGTAATGCCCCCCAGTAGTAGTAGTAGTGTCCTTATACATAATGCCCCCCAGTAGTAGCAGCGTCCTTATATGTAATGCCCCCCCAGTAGTAGTAGCGTCCTTACATGTAATGAACCCCAGTAGTAGTAGTGTCCTTATACATAATGCCCCCCCAGTAGTAATAGCCTCCTTATACGTAAAGCCCCCCAGTAGTAGTAGCGTCCTTATATGTAGTGCCCCCCCCCAGTAGTAGTAGCGTCCTTACACATAATGCCCCCCCAGTAGTAGTAGCGTCCTTACATGTAATGCCCCCCAGTAGTAGTAGCGTCCTTACACGTAATGCCCCACAGTAGTAGTAGCGTCCTTATATGTAATGCCCCCCAGTAGTAGTAGTGTCCTTATACATAATGCCCCCCAGTAGAAGTAGCGTCCTTATATGTAATGCCCCCCCCAGTAGTAGTAGCGTCCTTACATGTAATGCACCCCAGTAGTAGTAGTGTCCTTATACATAATGCCCCCCCAGTAGTAGTAGCATCCTTATACGTAAAGCCCCCCAGTAGTAGTAGCGTCCTTATATGTAATACCCCCCCAGTAGTAGTAGCGTCCTTACACATAATGCCCCCCCAGTAGTAGTAGCGTCCTTACATGTAATGCCCCCAGTAGTAGTAGTGTCCTTATACATAATGCCCCCCCAGTAGTAGTAGCCTCCTTATACGTAAAGCCCCCCAGTAGTAGTAGTGTCCTTATACGTAATGCCTCCCCAGTAGTAGTAGCGTCCTTACATGTAATGCCCCCCCAGTAGTAGTAGAGTATTTATACATAATGCCCCCCCAGTAGTAGTAGCATCCTTATAAATAATGCCCCCCCAGTAGTAGTGGCATCGTTATACGTAATGCCCCCCCAGTAGTAGCGTTGTTACACGTAATGTCCCCCCTGTAGTAGTAGTGTCCTTACACTTAATGCCCCCCCAGTAGTAGTAGCGTCCTTAGATGTAATGCCCCCCCCAGTAGTAGTAGCGTCCTTAGATGTAATGCCCCCCCCAGTAGTAGCATCCTTATACATAATTCCCCCCCAGTAGTAGCGTCCATAAAGTGCACGCACACAGACATACCTCACACACACACAATTCACACATATATACACACACATACACACCCACCATGTACACACACACACAATTCACACATATACACACACACACTCACCTCCACTTACCTAAGCCAGTCTCCCTCAGTACAGCAGCCTGGTCCGTGTGGCTCCGCCCCCTTATGTCCCATGTAGCTCCGCCTCCTTCTGTCCTGTACACAGCGCTGTCACACAGGTGAGGGGAGGGGAGGGAGGAATCTTTTCATGCTGCAGGCGCCGCTGCCAGTGCCTGTCATACAGTGACAGGCACAGCAGCAGCTGGCAGCAGCAGCAGGGGGGACAGGACGGTGCAGCAGGGAAGGGATGCAGAGCAGGGGAAGCGCCTCTCTTTCCCAGCACCTCCCTGCACTGAATCCCTTCGTTGAGCGGGTAGCGCCGGGCCAGGCTGAAATGCAGGCAAAGATGTGAGAAAGGGGCGTGACATTCGTCATTTACGGGGGGCGGGGCTGTAGTGCAGGAAAAAACATATATGTCCTGTCTACAGCTGCAGATCACTGATTAGAGCCAGATTTCTGGGGGACCAGCCACAGGCCCCTTGGGAACCACCAGGCCCTAGGCAGGTGCCTAGGTTGTTTAGTGGTAAATCCGCCTCTGAGTAGTATTATATTGAAAGCATTGAACAAATTTGGCCTAAATGAAGCAATTATGAATGTACATGGATAAGACCAGGGCGCTTAGTGGAAAAAGAGCAGCTCAGAAGTATTCTGGTGGAACCCACCCACCAATATACATGCAATTACAATAAGGGTTGACTGCACCTTGGGCGCTACCACCATGAACAAAATTACCACACACAATATAGATGGAGACGGGTATAAAATGAATGTCCAAATATATTCTCAATAACAAAGTTTTTCCCAAGACGTACTGTCCTCAGCTTCATTCAGTTTTAATTTCCTCTCACTGAATATCTTGTCTAGGGCTTCTTTCAGTTGCATTCCAATTTACGAGCTCCATTGTATTTCTCTGTAAGAAGACTGCAAGACTTTCATTCATAGTTTGCTTCCTCTGATCGAGAAGCACTTACCTGACGACCTATGTATTAATGGGAGGCACAGGGAGCCGAGGAGGACGGAGTGCCTGCCGAGGAATAGTGCAGTGAGTAATTATAAGCTGGGACAATCACAGTACGTTTAAGAATTGGAGGCAAAACTGTTGTTACACATATCCAAGATGAGTTGTACATGCTTGATTTAGGAAGTAATCTCATTGCTATCAGCTTCCTAGAGAAAAAAGGCTAAAAAGTCCAATTTCAGAAGGGCAAATGTATGGTGCAGAATAAAAGAGGGACTGTTATTGCTTCTGCAACCTGGTGCAACCAACTATATGTCCTGGACACTGAGGAGTGTACTGCAATGATGGCTAATGATAAAAAAACAGTCAACGGAGCTGTGACACAAACACTTTGGTCATCTGGGATATGCCAATGTCCAGAAACTGCTAGATGGAATGGTAACAGGGATCGCCGTGAGCAACGCTGAAAGACCTATGTGTGAGAGCTGTATAAAAGGAAAGCAAACTCGCAACCCATTTCCAAAGTCAGTTAGTAGAGCAGAGACACCGCTAGCTCTAGTACACACAGACGTGTGTGGTCCAATGGAGGAAGAATCAATCAGTGGCTAAAGGTATTTCATGACTCTCATTGATGACGCCACAAGAATGACACATGTGTACTTCCTTAAAGAAAAGAGTGAAGTAGTCAACAAAATTGTGGAATACAAAAACCTAGTGGAGAATCAGACGGCTCTGATACTAAAGATCCTGAGATCAGACAATGGTTGAGAGTATAATAACAAAGTCTTAGCCGCATTCCATAGGAAATATGGCATAAAGCATCAGCTAACAATTGCTTACACACTGGTACAGAATGGCGTGAGTGAGCGGGCAAACTGCACAATTGTTGAAAGAGCACGAACTTTGTTAAGTGTTGCTGGCCTGGAAATTAAGTTTTGGGCAGTATATCTACTGCAGTATACCTAAAGAATCGAGCACCTTCAATGGCCATCCAAGGTAAAACGCCACTGAAGGCGTGGTCCAGGAAAAAGCCAAGTGTCAGTCATCTTCATGTCCTCGGGAGCAAAGCTTTTGCACATATACCAAAGGATAAAAGGAGAAAGCTAGATCCAAAATCCATAGAATGTATAATGCTCGGATACTGCGACGAAAGCAAAGGATACAGACTTTGGGATGTTACAAGTAAACATCTTCTTAAATCCATAGATGTGGTATTCTACGAGACAGCACCACTAACTGGAGCAGTGGAGCAACAAGAAAATTTATCTTTGGATGTACAGGCAGCAGAAAGCATTCTGAATCTGAGAGTGTCAAAGCAAACAACAAGTCAGGGAACAGAAGTTCCATGAAGAGCAACAAAAATGTGTTCCAGCCAAGAAATGCAGTGAGGAGTATGCACACATAGCTTACTGTGAACCTCAAAACACAGAGGAAGAAAAGTCAAGCAATGATTGGACAGAATTGAAGTCAGCAAGTGATACAGAACTGTCTCCACTAAATGATAACAGTACATGGTTGATAGGGTATTCGGACTCTAGCTCGACACTCATAGGTCAACAGTGAATAGGTCGACACTAGAAATACATCGACAATATCATTAGGTCGACATGAACAAGGTCGACATGCAATAGGTCGACATGAGTTTTACAAAAGAAATTCTTTTTTTTTTACTTTTTCATACTGTACGATCCACATGGACTACGATTGGGAACGGTAACCTGTGCTGAGTGCAGTGGTAGTGGAGCAAGACACATTACCATGCAAGGGGACACGGTGCACTAATTGGGGTTCCCAGTCACTTTACGAAGAAAACGACACAAAAAACCCCATGAAAAACTCATGTCAGCCTTTTTTCATGTCGACCTTGTTCATGTCGACATAATTGGTGTGTCTACCTATTTCTACTGTTGACCAATAGGTGTCGACCTAATGGGTGTCGACCTAGATACTGTCGACCCTGAGTCCCATACCCGTTGACAAAGTGACCGTAAAACGATTAAAAACAAGTGGGTTTTCTGCATGAAGTTGAATGTAAATGGGACAGTAGCTCATTACAAAGCCCGCATTGTTGCCAAGGGATACACCCAGAAGCATGGAATCAATTACGGAGAGATCTACTCACCAGTCGCAAGGTATAGCACCTTAAGGTTAGTGATTGCTATTGCTACACTACATGATCTACTGTTATATCAACTAGACTTTGATTCTGCATTCCTGAATGGAGAGTTAGTTGAGGAAATTTACATGGATCAGCCTGAACACTGTGATATGGATATATTCCAAACTGGGAAAGTTTGTCTCTTAATGAAGTCACTATATGGCCTCAAGCAAAGTGGTTGTTGCTTGTATGTAAAGTTGGATGCAGTGCTTCTAGATTTGAACTGTGTTAGGTCAGAGACTGATCACTGCCTGTATCACAAAACTATCAAGAAAAGTTGTTCATCATAGCTGTCTATGTGGATGATTTACCTTTGGCAGCTCAAGAAGATCACATCACTGACGTCAAGCACTACTGTAACTTAAACAAAGAATCAAGTTGAAAGAGCCAGGCCCTGCAAATAATCTATTAGGTATGAAAATTGTACAAAACCTGCAAGAGGGAACTGTCACAATTGAACAACATACATACATACATTGAGGCAATAATTTCCAAATATGGAAAGACAGATGCAAAACCAGTAAGTACTCCCATTGACAAAAGAACAAAGATGGTCAAGGCCATGTCACCAAGTAGCAAGGGGGAGATAGAGAAATCCCTTATCAAAATGCTATTGGTAGTTTGGTGTATGCAAGTATTGGGACAGGACTTGACATCACACATGCAGTGGGTCGGGCAAGCCAGTTCGCAAATAATGCTGGGAGACAACCCTGGATTGCAGTAAAGAGAATATTAAGGTACCTCAAAGGTACAAGTTCACTAAAGCTGAAATTTACAAGATCAACAGATACAGTACCAGATTAAAAGTATTCTGTGACGCCGACTGGGGATCAGATGAGGATGATAGACATTCTTATACTGGATACCTGTTTGCACTGGCAGGTGCAGCCGTAAGCTGGGCAAGTAGGAAAAAACCCACAGTTGCACTTTCTACAACAGAGGCAGAGTACATGGCGCTCACAGAAACTTCAAAAGAGACTTTGGGGGTCATTCCGAGTTGTTCGCTCGTTGCCGAATTTCATTATGCTGCGATTTGCTGCTAAATGCGCATGCGCATGGTACGCAGTGCGCATGCGCTAAGTTATTTAACTAAAAACTTAGCAGTTTTGCTGGTGTTCGTACGACGCTTTTCAGTCGCACTGCTGATCGGTAAATGATTGACAGGAAAGGGGCGTTTATGGGAGGTAACTGAACGTTTTCTGGGAGTGTGCTAAAAAACGCAGGCGTGTCAGGGAAAAACGCGGGAGTGTCTGGAAAAATGGGGGAGTGGCTAGCCAAACGCAGGGCGTGTTTGTGACATCAAACCAAGAACTAAACGGACTGAGCTGATCGCAATCTGTGAGTAGGTCTGGAGCTACTCAGAAACTGCAAAGAATTATTTAGTAGCAATTCTGCTAATCTTTCGTTCGCTATTCTGCTAAGCTAAGATACACTCTCAGAGGGCGGCGGCCTAGTGTTTGAAATGCTGCTAAAAGCGAACAACTCGGAATGAGGGCCTTTATGTGAATTAGGTCTTCCTTACCACAGTGAGAATATCAACATAAAGTGTGATAACAAGGGAGCAATTGATTTTTCTTATAGCACAGAGCATCATGGACAGTCTAAGCCAGGCATTCCCAACCACGGTCCTCAAGGCACACCAACAGTGCAGGTTTTAGTGATATCCAGGCTGCAGCACAGATGGTTAAATCAAAATAACTGAGCTACTAATTAAGTCACCTGTGCTGAAGCCTGGATATCACTAAAACCTGCACTGTTGGTGTGCCTTGAGGACCGTGGTTGGGAATGCCTGGTCTAAGCATATTGCTGTAAGACATCACTTAATCCGTGAGTTGGTGGAGTTGGTGGAAAACAAGTCTGTCAATGTGAAATATGTTGCAAGTGAAGAAAATATTGCTGACATGTTGACAAAAGGACTGTCATCACACTTGTTACATGCATTCCTTATGGAATGTGGACTAGAATATGGTTACTGTTGATTTATTCTTACTGTTTTGATCACATTATGTTTTCGGTTACAGGAATGACTTTATTGATTTGTTTGATGAAATGTCCTGTTCTTTAAATTTGTGGCCGGAGACAGTCTTAAGCGAGGGGGAGTGTTAGGATATGGTGTGCTCTGTGCCTGTCTCCTTGTACACAGCAGTCTATGGGCACATCCCCTAGTGTTAATTCCGTAGTGCCAAGACTCACTCAGAGGCGGAGCTATGTGATGTAGGCTCTGTTCCTCCATCTAAGAGTGAGTGAGTGAGAGACTGAGTACTGGTGTATGCAAGCAAGCAGATCTCAGCTACAGAGACTTACAGCGTTCCATTGCATGTATCGCGAGTCCGGAGCTATCACTGATCCGGGCGCCGCATCTTCTCTACAGCGGGAGTCAGACTGCACGGCTGTGCAGTCCTCCGTCCTTCACCAATGGAGACAACTCCTGATAAGTACCACTACCACTACTGTTACCTTGTATGATATAAGGGCATCTAATTGCCTATATCAGTATTACATCTGAGCCACCTGTGTTCACTTAATAAACTTGCAGTGTGGACTAAGGTCACTGCACCAGGCAATTCCAATACACTCTGCCAACAGATATCATGTGATAAAATTTCACAACTCGCAATGCAATTATTGGATACAGCGCATGGATGTATCAATAATCGCATGCAGGGACAGAGCTTGCAAGAAAGCTCTGTCCCTGCAAATGCCCTCTGCGCCATTATCAGGGTATTTTTCACAATAGAACATCCGAGTTCCTGCTGTGCATGCGCTGCCGCCATCGATTCTAAAGCCGGGTGCCCCCCATCGTGACTACCCCCTCATGCACATGCACGCTCAGAGACCACTCACCGGTAATTATACTTACCAGTCCCAGGAGCAGGTGATCGGTGCTCCGGTGAGGGCTGTCAGTCATCGGATCCTGTGCGCTGCTGTGACCCCTGATGCTGCAGCGCACAGGAGGACCCGATAACCGGCAGCCCGCTCCGGAGCACCGATCCCTGGCCGATAGCACTGGTAAGTATATTATTTTTTTTTTTAAACTTTGGTGGCAGAGAAAGCTGTGCAGGAGTAGGGATATCATAATGATCACTGTGATTGATTATAATGTCATTTCATAATCCTTCATTGTTTGACCTTGATTTAGTACAACGTTCTCTTTTGTCTCCTAACATTTTGTGTAAGTATTAGTATCACAGCTCTGCTTTGGCATTTGTGCTCTTTTCAGAGAGTGTTCCATGGCTTACCCAATCTCCACCACCCATAGCAGTTGAGAGCCGTGCCGGGCCCAGGTACTTTTCAAGGGGCGTGGCCTAATCACAGGAGGTGTGGTCATGTACCCTTAGAAAAAGATACTGAAAAAAATTGTATTTTAAGCACCTCCATGGTCACACTGCAGCCCAGTACACAGCAGAGTGTGCTGGCTGAGGAGAAGAACTGCATCTGCTGCTGCCAGGTAAGGGGGAGGGGGCCTGGGCTCCTACTGGACCCTCACTGGGCCCCTCCATCACACCTGGGCCCGGTTAATTTGTACCCTCTCCCCCCTTCTCTCGACACCACTGCCACCACCTCTGTCTACATGAAAAGTGTTTGCAGGGGTAACGAAGGCTCATTGCGTTTTGCGTGTGTTTGTTTTATTCACTTTTTTTTTGTAAATTTGCCCAGATCTCATTTCTCAATGAAAGTATGGGGAATGCGATCTGATTAATAAAATAAAATTGAATTAAAGGGTTAAAGAGCTCTTTAATACATTTGAGTGAAACTAAAATAATGTGAAAAGGGTGTGAATCAGAATTATTTAGTTAAAATAATGTTGATAAATAGGCCCCTTTATGTTAATATGTTTAATGAGCTTCAATCGGTGAAGATTACAATTTATGGGGAGCGTTCCGGCTTTAGTGGGTGGCCTTAGGTGCTCATTACCCCTGCAAACACTTTTGGACAGTGGACAGAGGTGGTGGAGATTGGGTAGGCCAGGTTACAGAGCTGTGATACTACCAGAGGCGTCACTAGGGTTGGTGTCACCCGGTATGGTAACTCATGGTGTCACCCCCATGGACCTCCTTCCATATCACACACACACACGGAACCCTTAGTAATGTTTTTGTACTAGTTTTAGAGCATTTGTGTACGATATTGTGAGTCCAGGACGGCCGGGGAGCTTCTGGGGAATTCAAGAGAAATCGCATGCGATGATCACATGCGATTCATCTTTCAAAAGTATGGCCACCTTCAGGTATGCACATTCATGCGGACGTCTGTTTCATTACTAAAAAATGCATTTGCAGACTCGCACTTACAGATGTGTACTCTAACACTCTGCCGTAGCCTGCCGCAGCTAGCAAAGGGCCTAATTCAGACCTGATCGCAACAGCAAATTTTTTCTCTAATGGGTAATACTATGGGGGTAATTCCAAGTTGATCACAGCAGGAAATTTTTTAGCAGTTGGGCAAAACCATGTGCACTGCAGGGGGGGCAGATATAACATTTGCAGAGAGAGTTAGATTTGGGTGGGTTATTTTGTTTCTGTGCAGGGTAAATACTAGTGATGAGCGGGTTCGGTTTCTCGGAAACCGAACCCCCCCGAACTTCAGCCTTTTTACACGGGTCCGAGGCAGACTCGGATCTTCCCGCCTTGCTCGGTTAACCCGAGCGCGCCCGAACGTCATCATCCCGCTGTCGGATTCTCGCGAGGCTCGGATTCTATCGCGAGACTCGGATTCTATATAAGGAGCCGCGCGTCGCCGCCATTTTCACACGTGCATTGAGATTGATAGGGAGAGGACGTGGCTGGCGTCCTCTCCGTTTAGACTAGAGTACTAGAGACACTTGATTTACTAATTTTAGGGAGCATATTAGGAGTACTACTTGCTGATAGTGTGACCAGTGACCACCAGTTTAATTAATCCGTTCTCTGCCTGAAAAAAAACGATACACAGTGTGACACAGTCACATACCATATCTGTGCTCAGCCTCAGTGTGCTGCATCATATGTAATACTGTATATCTGACTGTGCTGAGTGCTCACTGCTCACACAGCTTAACTGTGGGGGAGACTGGGGAGCAGTTATAGCAGGAGTACATATTTTAAGTACAGTGCACACTTTTGCTGCCAGAGTGCCACTGCCAGTGTGACTGACCAGTGACCACTGACCACCAGTATATTGTGATTGTCTGCTGACCACCAGTATATTGTGATTGTCTGCCTGAAAAAGTTAAACACTCGTCGACTCGTGTGGTGTTTTTATAAACGCATTCTGCTGACAGTGTCCAGCAGGTCCGTCATTATATAATATATACCTGTCCGGCTGCAGTAGTGATATATATATATTTTATATCTCATTATCATCCAGTCTATATTAGCAGCAGACGCAGTACGGTAGTCCACGGCTGTAGCTACCTCTGTGTCGGCAGTCGCTCGTCCATCCATAATTGTATACCACCTACCCGTGGTGTTTTTTTTTTTCTATCTTCTTGATACTAGTAGCTTACTTTAGGAGTCTGGAGTGCTGAGCTGACAGTGTCCAGCAGGTCCGTCATTATATAATATATACCTGTCCGGCTACAGTAGTGATATATATATATTTTATATCTCATTATCATCCAGTCTATATTAGCAGCAGACGCAGTATGGTAGTCCACGGCTGTAGCTACCTCTGTGTCGGCAGTCGCTCGTCCATCCATAATTGTATACCACCTACCCGTGGTGTTTTTTTTTTTTCTATCTTCTTGATACTAGTAGCTTACTTTAGGAGTCTGCAGTGCTGAGCTGACAGTGTCCAGCAGGTCCGTCATTATATAATATATACCTGTCCGGCTGCAGTAGTGATATATATATATTTTTTATCTCATTATCATCCAGTCTATATTAGCAGCAGACGCAGTACGGTTGTCCACGGCTGTAGCTACCTCTGTGTCGGCAGTCGCTCGTCCATCCATAATTGTATACCACCTACCCGTGGTGTTTTTTTTTTCTATCTTCTTGATACTAGTAGCTTACTTTAGGAGTCTGCAGTGCTGAGCTGACAGTGTCCAGCAGGTCCGTCATTATAAAATATATACCTGTCCGGCTGCAGTAGTGATATATATATATTTTATATCTCATTATCATCCAGTCTATATTAGCAGCAGACGCAGTACGGTAGTCCACGGCTGTAGCTACCTCTGTGTCGGCAGTCGCTCGTCCATCCATAATTGTATACCACCTACCCGTGGTGTTTTTTTTTTCTATCTTCTTGATACTAGTAGCTTACTTTAGGAGTCTGCAGTGCTGAGCTGACAGTGTCCAGCAGGTCCGTCATTATATAATATATACCTGTCCGGCTGCAGTAGTGATATATATATATTTTTTATCTCATTATCATCCAGTCTATATTAGCAGCAGACGCAGTACGGTAGTCCACGGCTGTAGCTACCTCTGTGTCGGCAGTCGCTCGTCCATCCATAATTGTATACCACCTACCCGTGGTGTTTTTTTTTTCTATCTTCTTGATACTAGTAGCTTTCTTTAGGAGTCTGCAGTGCTGAGCTGACAGTGTCCAGCAGGTCCGTCATTATATAATATATACCTGTCCGGCTGCAGTAGTGATATATATATATTTTATATCTCATTATCATCCAGTCTATATTAGCAGCAGACGCAGTACGGTAGTCCACGGCTGTAGCTACCTCTGTGTAGGCAGTCGCTCGTCCATCCATAATTGTATACCACCTACCCGTGGTGTTTTTTTTTTTCTATCTTCTTGATACTAGTAGCTTACTTTAGGAGTCTGCAGTGCTGAGCTGACAGTGTCCAGCAGGTCCGTCATTATATAATATATACCTGTCCGGCTGCAGTAGTGATATATATATATATTTTTATCTCATTATCATCCAGTCTATATTAGCAGCAGACGCAGAACGGTAGTCCACGGCTGTAGCTACCTCTGTGTCGGCAGTCGCTCGTCATCCATAAGTATACTAGTATCCATCCATCTCCATTGTTTACCTGAGGTGCCTTTTAGTTGTGCCTATTAAAATATGGAGAACAAAAATGTTGAGGTTCCAAAAATAGGGAAATATCAAGATCCACTTCCACCTCGTGCTGAAGCTGCTGCCACTAGTCATGGCCGAGACGATGAAATGCCATCAACGTCGACTGCCAAGGCCGATGCCCAATGTCATAGTACAGAGCATGTAAAATCCAAAAACCCAAATATCAGTAAAAAAAGGACTCAAAAATCTAAAATAAAATTGTCGGAGGAGAAGCGTAAACTTGCCAATATGCCATTTACCACACGGAGTGGCAAGGAACGGCTGAGGCCCTGGCCTATGTTCGTGGCTAGTGGTTCAGCTTCACATGAGGATGGAAGCACTCAGCCTCTCGCTAGAAAAATTAAAAGACTCAAGCTGGCAAAAGCACAGCAAAGAACTGTGCGTTCTTCGAAATCCCAAATCCACAAGGAGAGTCCAATTGTGTCGGTTGCGATGCCTGACCTTCCCAACACTGGACGTGAAGAGCATGCGCCTTCCACCATTTGCACGCCCCCTGCAAGTGCTGGAAGGAGCACCCGCAGTCCAGTTCCTGATAGTCAGATTGAAGATGTCAGTGTTGAAGTACACCAGGATGAGGAGGATATGGGTGTTGCTGGCGCTGGGGAGGAAATTGACAAGGAGGATTCTGATGGTGAGGTGGTTTGTTTAAGTCAGGCACCCGGGGAGACACCTGTTGTCCGTGGGAGGAATATGGCCATTGACATGCCTGGTGAAAATACCCAAAAAATCAGCTCTTCGGTGTGGAAGTATTTCAACAGAAATGCGGACAACATTTGTCAAGCCGTGTGTTGCCTTTGTCAAGCTGTAATAAGTAGGGGTAAGGACGTTAACCACCTCGGAACATCCTCCCTTATACGTCACCTGCAGCGCATTCATCATAAGTCAGTGACAAGTTCAAAAACTTTGGGCGACAGCGGAAGCAGTCCACTGACCAGTAAATCCCTTCCTCTTGTAACCAAGCTCACGCAAACCACCCCACCAACTCCCTCAGTGTCAATTTCCTCCTTCCCCAGGAATGCCAATAGTCCTGCAGGCCATGTCACTGGCAATTCTGACGAGTCCTCTCCTGCCTGGGATTCCTCCGATGCATCCTTGCGTGTAACGCCTACTGCTGCTGGCACTGCTGTTGTTGCTGCTGGGAGTCGATGGTCATCCCAGAGGGGAAGTCGTACTCGTAAGACCACTTTTACTACTTCCACCAAGCAATTGACTGTCCAACAGTCCTTTGCGAGGAAGATGAAATATCACAGCAGTCATCCTGCTGCAAAGCGGATAACTGAGGCCTTGGCATCCTGGGCGGTGAGAAACGTGGTTCCGGTATCCATTATTACTGCAGAGGCAACTAGAGACTTGTTGGAGGTACTGTGTCCCCGGTACCAAATACCATCTAGGTTCCATTTCTCTAGGCAGGCGATACCGAAAATGTACACAGACCTCAGAAAAAGACTCACCAGTGTCCTAAAAAATGCAGTTGTACCCAATGTCCACTTAACCACGGACATGTGGACAAGTGGAGCAGGGCAGGCTCAGGACTATATGACTGTGACAGCCCACTGGGTAGATGTATGGACTCCCGCCGCAAGAACAGCAGCGGCGGCACCAGTAGCAGCATCTCACAAACGCCAACTCTTTCCTAGGCAGGCTACGCTTTGTATCACCGCTTTCCAGAATACGCACACAGCTAAAAACCTCTTACGGCAACTGAGGAAGATCATCGCAGAATGGCTTACCCCAATTGGACTCTCCTGTGGATTTGTGGCATCGGACAACGCCAGCAATATTGTGTGTGCATTAAATATGGGCAAATTCCAGCACGTCCCATGTTTTGCACATACCTTGAATTTGGTGGTGCAGAATTATTTAAAAAACGAGAGGGGCGTGCAAGAGATGCTGTCGGTGGCCAGAAGAATTGCGGGACACTTTCGGCGTACAGGCACCACGTACAGAAGACTGGAGCACCACCAAAAACGCCTGAACCTGCCCTGCCATCATCTGAAGCAAGAAGTGGTAACGAGGTGGAATTCAACCCTCTATATGCTTCAGAGGTTGGAGGAGCAGCAAAAGGCCATTCAAGCCTATACAACTGACCACGATATAGGAGGTGGAATGCACCTGTCTCAAGCGCAGTGGAGAATGATTTCAACGTTGTGCAAGGTTCTGCAACCTTTTGAACTTGCCACACGTGAAGTCAGTTCAGACACTGCCAGCCTGAGTCAGGTCATTCCCCTCATCAGGCTTTTGCAGAAGAAGCTGGAGACATTGAAGGAGGAGCTAACACAGAGCGATTCCGCTAGGCATGTGGGACTTGTGGATGGAGCCCTTAATTCGCTTAACAAGGATTCACGGGTGGTCAATCTGTTGAAATCAGAGCACTACATTTTGGCCACCGTGCTCGATCCTAGATTTAAAACCTACCTTGGATCTCTCTTTCCGGCAGACACAAGTCTGCTGGGGTTCAAAGAACTGCTGGTGACAAAATTGTCAAGTCAAGCGGAACGCGACCTGTCAACATCTCCTCCTTCACATTCTCCCGCAACTGGGGGTGCGAGGAAAAGGCTCAGAATTCCGAGCCCACCCGCTGGCGGTGATGCAGGGCAGTCTGGAGCGACTGCTGATGCTGACATCTGGTCCGGACTGAAGGACCTGCCAACGATTACGGACATGTCGTCTACTGTCACTGCATATGATTCTCTCCCCATTGAAAGAATGTGGAGGATTATATGAGTGACCGCATCCAAGTAGGCACGTCAGACAGTCCGTACTTATACTGGCAGGAAAAAGAGGCAATTTGGAGGCCCTTGCACAAACTGGCTTTATTCTACCTAAGTTGCCCTCCCACAAGTGTGTACTCCGAAAGAGTGTTTAGTGCCGCCGCTCACCTTGTCAGCAATCGGAGTACGAGGTTACATCCAGAAAATGTGGAGAAGATGATGTTCATTAAAATGAATTATAATCAATTCCTCCGTGGAGACATTGACCAGCAGCAATTGCATCCACAAAGTACACAGGGAGCTGAGATGGTGGATTCCAGTGGGGACGAATTGATAATCTGTGAGGAGGGGGATGTACACGGTGATATATCGGAGGATGATGATGAGGTGGACATCTTGCCTCTGTAGAGCCAGTTTGTGCAAGGAGAGATTAATTGCTTCTTTTTTGGTGGGGGTCCAAACCAACCCGTCATTTCAGTCACAGTCGTGTGGCAGACCCTGTCACTGAAATGATGGGTTGGTTAAAGTGTGCATGTCCTATTTATACAACATAAGGGTGGGTGGGAGGGCCCAAGGACAATTCCATCTTGCACCTCTTTTTTCTTTAATTATTCTTTGCGTCATGTGCTGTTTGGGGAGTAGTTTTTTGAAGGGCCAGCCTGCGTGACACTGCAGTGCCCACAGCTACCTCATTGCGCCTCTTTTTTTCTTTGCGTCATGTGCTGTTTGGGGAGTAGTTTTTTGAAGGGCCAGCCTGCGTGACACTGCAGTGCCACTCCTAGATGGGCCAGGTGTTTGTGTCGGCCACTTGGGTCGCTTAGCTTACTCACACAGCTACCTCATTGCGCCTCTTTTTTTCTTTGCGTCATGTGCTGTTTGGGGAGTAGTTTTTTGAAGGGCCAGCCTGCGTGACACTGCAGTGCCACTCCTAGATGGGCCAGGTGTTTGTGTCGGCCACTTGGGTCGCTTAGCTTACTCACACAGCTACCTCATTGCGCCTCTTTTTTTCTTTGAGTCATGTGCTGTTTGGGGAGTAGTTTTTTGAAGGGCCAGCCTGCGTGACACTGCAGTGCCACTCCTAGATGGGCCAGGTGTTTGTGTCGGCCACTTGGGTCGCTTAGCTTACTCACACAGCTACCTCATTGCGCCTCTTTTTTATTCTTTGCGTCATGTGCTGTTTGGGGAGTAGTTTTTTGAAGGGCCAGCCTGCGTGACACTGCAGTGACACTCCTAGATGGGCCAGGTGTTTGTGTCGGCCACTTGGGTCGCTTAGCTTACTCACACAGCTACCTCATTGCGCCTCTTTTTTTCTTTGCGTCATGTGCTGTTTGGGGAGTCGTTTTTTGAAGGGCCAGCCTGCGTGACACTGCAGTGCCACTCCTAGATGGGCCAGGTGTTTGTGTCGGCAACTAGGGTCGCTTAGCTTACTCACACAGCTACCTCATTGCGCCTTTTTTTTTCTTTGCGTCATGTGCTTTTTGGGGAGTAGTTTTTTGAAGGGCCAGCCTGCGTGACACTGCAGTGCCACTCCTAGATGGGCCAGGTGTTTGTGTCGGCCACTAGGGTCGCTTAGCTTACTCACACAGCTACCTCATTGCGCCTCTTTTTTTCTTTGCGTCATGTGTTGTTTGGGGAGTAGTCTTTTGAAGGGCCAGCCTGCGTGACACTGCAGTGCCACTACTAGATGGGCCAGGTGTTTGTGTCGGCCACTAGGGTCGCTTAGCTTACTCACACAGCTACCTCATTGCGCCTCTTTTTTTCTTTGCGTCATGTGCTGTTTGGGGAGTAGTTTTTTGAAGGGCCAGCCTGCGTGACTCTGCAGTGCCACTCCTAGATGGGCCAGGTGTTTGTGTCGGCCACTAGGGTCGCTTAGCTTACTCACACAGCTACCTCATTGCGCCTCTTTTTTTCTTTGCGTCATGTGCTGTTTGGGGAGTAGTTTTTTGAAGGGCCAGCCTGCGTGACACTGCAGTGCCACTCCTAGATGGGCCAGGTGTTTGTGTCGGCCACTAGGGTCGCTTAGCTTACTCACACAGCTACCTCATTGCGCCTCTTTTTTTCTTTGCGTCATGTGCTGTTTGGGGAGTAGTTTTTTGAAGGGCCAGCCTGCGTGACACTGCAGTGCCACTCCTAGATGGGCCAGGTGTTTGTGTCGGCCACTAGGGTCGCTTAGCTTACTCACACAGCTACCTCATTGCGCCTCTTTTTTTCTTTGCGTCATGTGCTGTTTGGGGAGTAGTTTTTTGAAGGGCCAGCCTGCGTGACACTGCAGTGCCACTCCTAGATGGGCCAGGTGTTTGTGTCGGCCACTAGGGTCGCTTAGCTTACTCACACAGCTACCTCATTGCGCCTCTTTTTTTCTTTGCGTCATGTGCTGTTTGGGGAGTAGTTTTTTGAAGGGCCAGCCTGCGTGACACTGCAGTGCCACTCCTAGATGGGCCAGGTGTTTGTGTCGGCCACTAGGGTCGCTTAGCTTACTCACACAGCTACCTCATTGCGCCTCTTTTTTTCTTTGCGTCATGTGCTGTTTGGGGAGTAGTTTTTTGAAGGGCCAGCCTGCGTGACACTGCAGTGCCACTCCTAGATGGGCCAGGTGTTTGTGTCGGCCACTTGGGTCGCTTAGCTTAGCCATCCAGCGACCTCGGTGCAAATTTTAGGACTAAAAATAATATTGTGAGGTGTGAGGTGTTCAGAATAGACTGAAAATGAGTGGAAATTATGGTTATTGAGGTTAATAATACTTTGGGATCAAAATGACCCCCAAATTCTATGATTTAAGCTGTTTTTGAGGGTTTTTTGAAAAAAACACCCGAATCCAAAACACACCCGAATCCGACAAAAAATTCGGTGAGGTTTTGCCAAAACGCGTTCGAACCCAAAACACGGCCGCGGTACCGAACCCAAAACCAAAACACAAAACCCGAAAAATTTCCGGCGCTCATCACTAGTAAATACTGGCTGCTTTATTTTTACACTGCAATTTAGATTGCAGATTGAACTCACCACACCCAAATCTCTCTCTCTGCACATGTTATATCTGCCTCCCCTGCAGTGCACATGGTTTTGCCCAACTTCTAAAAAAATTCCTGCTGCGATCAACTTGGAATTACCCCCACGTGCAGTGCATGTGGGGCAGATATAACATGTGCAGAGACAGTTAGATTTGGGTGGGGTGGGTTCAAACTGAAACCTAAATTGCAGTGTAAAAATAAAGCAGCCAGTATTTACCCTGCACAGAAACAATATAACCCACCCAAATTTAATGCTCTCTGCACATGTTATATATGCCCCACCTGCAGTGCAGCATGGTTTTGCCCATTAGAGAAAGATTTTCCTTTTGCGATCAGGTCTGAATTAGGCCCAAAATCCATTGATACGCGAATAGTCACAGGTGTGTGTATATGCACGCACCCGCTAGCGGCCTGAACATTACTGCAATAATTACAGGTATCAGGAGCATTGCTAACCCCCAGTGGTGCAAGTAGAAAAAAAATGTCTTAGTGGTATTGTGCGCGTGTGCCATAGGTGCGTGCTGAAAAAATGGGTGTTTCCATGTGCCATAAAGGGGCGAGGTCAGTGAAAATGGGGCTTGTCGACATGCCCCCATTTCTCGTTACTCTGGAAACATTCATTTACATTCCATATGCATCTTACCTTTATGGTGGTTTCTCTGAAGAATGGAGAACCTCTGAAGAAATGTATCCTCCCTGGTCAGACATTGGGGGTAATTCCAAGTTGATCGCAGCAGGATTTTTGATAGCAATTGGGCAAAACCATGTGCACTGCAGGGGAGGCAGATATAACATGTGCAGAGAGAGTTAGATTTGGGCGGGGTGTGTTCAATCTGCAATCTAAATTGCAGTGTAAAAATAAAGCAGCCAGTATTTACACTGCACAGAAACAAAATAACCCACCCAAATCTAACTCTCTCTGCACATAAAAGAGAGAAGTTGTGTGGGCGCTAGGAAATATGGCTAAAGGACACCTAAAATATTATAGCTGTTCACTGGCTGCAGCCTCTCAAGGGCGAGATGCTGATCCTCAACCAAAAAATGCAAAACAATAAATACTCAGAGAAGCGCTACCAATGAACAGTCTGATAAATTTATTTATTAAAAATAATTAATATAGTTTCAATAAAATAATCCGCTTATCCTGGAATGTTCAACATACAATACACACCAAACATTCAATGATTCTAAATAATCACCTTTAAAAAGAACATAACCTCTTAATTCCCAATAAATGCTGCAGCAATTAAAATGTACTAGTACTTATAGGGTTAAGCTCCATGCATGGGCTAATTAATTCACATGGGTTCCTTAGATGCTGTTTAGAAAGTCCATCCACAGTGAAGTATTTATATGGTATTAATCAGCTTGTATATTGCAGTCTTATCCAGATCACGTAGACTTTCTATGGGTAGCTTAATTTGTGCAAATTTCCATATATGTGCAGTGATAATTTAGCCAAATCACTGATTGTGCAGTCTCATATAATGAAGCTTACCCACTTTTAAATGATGGAAATTTCCCTTTAGTGTCTTTTCCTGTAGTGGGCGCCGGCTGCCCACACCGCTAAACAGCGGCACAGCAAGGTGTCGGTATCACTGTTGAAGACTGCGCTTCACGGGGACCACTTCAGAGCGCGGCTACCTGAGACCAGAAAGCCGTTCGCGGCTGATGAAGTCAGGAGCCGTTCGCTCGTGCATCCGTAGCAGGAACCGCTGAATGTGCTGTGGGTGTGCTGAATGTTGAACACCCAGGATACCGGGCAGGACGTCGGGCGGGATGCTTGACGCGTTTCTCAGCCTCTAATACCGGGGCTGTTTCTTCTCTCTGCACATGTTATATCTGCATCCCCTGCAGTGCACATGGTTTTGCCCAACTGCTAAAAAATTTCCTGCTGCGATCAACTCAGAATTACCCCCATTGTCTTTAGGAAATCATATGGTCCATAAGATGCCTGTTTGTGTAGGAATTAGTGATGTGCACCAGAAATTTTTCGGGTTTTGTGTTTTGGTTTTGGTTTTGGATTCGGTTTCGCGGCCGTGTTTTGGATTCGGACGCGTTTTGGCAAAACCTCCCTGAAAATTTTTTGTCGGATTCGGGTGTGTTTTGGATTCGTGTGTTTTTTTACAAAAAACCCTCAAAAACAGCTTAAATCATAGAATTTGGGGGTAATTTTGATCCCATAGTATAACTAACCTCAATAACCATAATTTCCACTCATTTCCAGTTTATTCTGAATACTTCACACCTCACAATATTATTTTTAGTCCTAAAATTTGCACCGAGGTCGCTGTATGACTAAGCTAAGCGACACAAGTGGCCGACACAAACACCTGGCCCATCTAGGAGTGGCACTGCTGTGTCAGACAGGATGGCACTTAAAAAAATGAGCCCCAAACATCACATGATGCAGAGATAAATAAATAAAAAAAAGAGGTGCAAGATGGAATTGTCCTTGGGCCCTCCCACCCACCCTTATGTTGTATAAACAGGACATGCACACTTTAACAAACCCATCATTTCAGCGACAGGGTCTGTCACACGACTGTGATTGAAATGACTGGTTGGTTTGGGCCCCCACCAATAAAGAAGCAATCAATCTCTCCTT
Organism: Pseudophryne corroboree; assembly: GCF_028390025.1. Classification (NCBI taxonomy): domain Eukaryota; kingdom Metazoa; phylum Chordata; class Amphibia; order Anura; family Myobatrachidae; genus Pseudophryne; species Pseudophryne corroboree. The sequence continues at coordinate 1,191,310,661 of NC_086444.1, read as the reverse complement.
GCACAAATTGGCTCTACAGAGGCAAGATGTCCACCTCCTCCTCATCCTCCGATTCCTCACCCCTTTCACTGTGTACATCCCCCTCCTCACAGATTATTAATTCGTCCCCACTGGAATCCACCATCTCAGGTCCCTGTACACTTTCTGGAGGCAAATGCTGGTGAATGTCTCAATGGAGGAATTGATTATAATTCATTTTGATGAACATCATCTTCTCCACATTTTCTGGAAGTAACCTTGTACGCCTATTGCTGACAAGGTGAGCGACTGCACTAAACACTCTTTCGGAGTACACACTGGAGGGAGGGCAACTTAGGTAAAATAAAGCTAGTTTGTGCAAGGGCCTCCAAATTGCCTCTTTATCCTGCCAGTATACGTACGGACTGTCTGACGTGCCTACTTGGATGCGGTCACTCATATAATCCTCCACCATTCTTTCAATGGTGACAGAATCATATGCAGTGACAGTAGACGACATGTCAGTAATCGTTGGCAGGTCCTTCAGTCAAGACCAGATGTCAGCACTCGCTCCAGACTGCCCTGCATCACCGCCAGCGGGTGGGCTCGGAATTCTTAGCCTTTTCCTCGCAGCCCCAGTTGCGGGAGAATGTGAAGGAGGAACTGTTGACGGGTCACGTTCCGCTTGACTTGACAAGTGTCTCACCAGCAGGTCTTTGCACCTCTGCACACTTGTGTCTGCCAGAAAGAGAGATACAACGTAGGCTTTAAACCTATGATCGAGCACGGTGGCCAAAATGTAGTGCTGATTTCAACAGATTGACCACCTGGTTAAGCAAATTAAGGGCTCCATCCACAAGTCCCACATGCCTAGCGGAATCGCTCAGTTTTAGCTCCTCCTTCAATCTCTCCAGCTTCTTCTGCAAAAGCCTGATGAGGGGAATGACCTGACTCAGGCTGGCAGTGTCTGAACTGACTTCACGTGTGGCAAATTCAAAGGGTTGCAGAAACTTGCACAACGTTGAAATCATTCTCCACTGCACTTGAGTCAGGTGCATTCCCCCTCCTTTGCCTATATCATAGGCATATGTATAGGCTTGAATGGCTTTTTGCTGCTCCTCCATCCTCTGAAGCATATTGATGGTTGAATTCCACCTCGTTACCACCTCTTGCTTCAGATGATGGCGGGGCAGGTTCAGGAGTGTTTGCACATGCTCCAGTCTTCGGCACGTGGTGGCTGAATGCCGAAAGTGGCCCGCAATTCTTCGGGCCACCGAAAGCATCTCTTGCACGCCCCTGTAATTTTTTAAAAAATTCTGCACCACCAAATTCAATGTATGTGCAAAACATGGGACGTGCTGGAATTTGCCCACATGTAATGCACGCACAATATTGGTGGCGTTGTCCGATGTCACAAATCCCCAGGAGAGTCCAATTGGGGTAAGCCATTCTGCGATGATGTTCCTCAGTTTCCGTAAGAGGTTGTCAGCTGTGTGCCTCTTATGGAAAGCGGTGATACAAAGCATAGCCTGCCTAGGAATGAGTTGGCATTTGCGAAATGCTGCTACTGGTGCCGCCGCTGCTGTTCATGCTGCGGGAGGCAATACCCAGTGGGCTGTCACAGTCATATAGTCCTGAGTCTGCCCTGCTCCACTTGTCCACATGTCCGTGGTTAAGTGGACATTGGGTACAACTGCATTTTTTAGGACACTGGTGACTCTTTTTCTGAGGTCTGTGTATATTCTCGGTATCGCCTGCCTAGAGAAATGGAACCTAGATGGTATTTGGTACCGAGGACACAGTACCTCAATCAATTGTCTAATACCCTGTGAATTAACTGAGGATACCGGACACACGTTTAACCCCACCGCAGCTTCCAAGGCCTTAGTTATCCGCTTTGCAGCAGGATGACTGCTGTGATATTTCATCTTCCTCGCAAAGGACTGTTGGACAGTCAATTGCTTACTGGAAGTAGTACAAGTGGTCTTCCGACTACCCCTCTGGGCTGACGATCGACTCCCAACAGCAAAACAGCAGCGCCAGCAGCAGTAGGCGTTACACTCAAGGATGCATCGGAGAAATCCCAGTCAGGAGAGGACTCGTCAGACTTGCCAGTGACATGGCCTGCAGGACTATTGGCTTTCCTGTCTAAGGAGGAAATTGACACTGAGGGAGTTAGTGGTGTGGTTTGCAGGAGCTTGGTTACAAGAGGAAGGGATTTAGTTGTCAGTGGACTGCTTCCGCTGTCACCCAAAGTTTTTGAACTTGTCAATGACTTCTGATGAATGCGCTCCAGGTGACGTATAAGGGAGGATGTTCCGAGGTGGTTAACATCCTTACCCCTGCTTATTACAGCTTGACAAAGGCAACACACGGCTTGACACCTGTTGTCCGCATTTCTGTTAAAATAATTCCACACCAATGAGGGGATTTTTTTTGTCATTGGACCAGGCATGTCAATGGCCATATTCGTCCCACGGACAACAGGTGTCTCCCCGGGTACCTTACTTAAACAAACCACCTCACCATCAGAATCCTCCTTGTCAATTTCCTCCTCAGCGCCAGCAACACCCATATCCTCATCCTGGTGTACTTTAACAGTGACATCTTCAATTTGACTATCAGGAACTGGACTGCGGGTGCTCCTTCCAGCACTTGCAGGGGGCGTGCAAATGGTGGAAGGCACAAGCTCTTCCCGTCCAGTGTTGGGAAGGTCAGGCATCGCAACCAACACAATTGGACTCTCCTTGGGGATTTGTGATTTAAAAGAACGCACAGTTCTTTGCTGTGCTTTTGCCAGCTTAAGTCTATTCATTTTTCTAGCGAAAGGATGAGTGTTTCCATTAGAGATGAGCGGGTTCGGTTTCTCTGAATCCGAACCCGCCAGAACTTCATGTTTTTTTTCACGGGTCCGAGCGACTCGGATCTTCCCGCCTTGCTCGGTTAACCCGAGCGCGCCCGAACGTCATCATGACGCTGTCGGATTCTCGCGAGGCTCGGATTCTATCGCCAGACTCGGATTCTATATAAGGAGCCGCGCGTCGCCGCCATTTTCACACGTGCATTGAGATTGATAGGGAGAGGACGTGGCTGGCGTCCTCTCCGTTTAGAATAAGAATAGATTAGAGAGACACTTGATTTACTAATTTTGGGGAGCATTAGGAGTACTCAGTAGTGTACAGTGCAGAGTTTTGCTGATAGTGACCAGTGACCACCACTTTTATTTATAATCCGTTCTCTGCCTGAAAAAAGCGATACACAGCACACAGTGACTCAGTCACATACCATATCTGTGTGCACTGCTCAGGCTCAGGCCAGTGTGCTGCATCATCTATTATCTATATATAATATTATATATATCTGTCTGACTGCTCAGCTCACACAGCTTATAATTGTGGGGGAGACTGGGGAGCACTACTGCAGTGCCAGTTATAGGTTATAGCAGGAGCCAGGAGTACATAATATAATCCGTTCTCTGCCTGAAAAAAGCGATACACAGCACACAGTGACTCAGTCACATACCATATCTGTTTGCACTGCTCAGGCTCAGGCCAGTGTGCTGCATCATCTATTATCTATATATAATATTATATATATCTGTCTGACTGCTCAGCTCACACAGCTTATAATTGTGGGGGAGACTGGGGAGCACTACTGCAGTGCCAGTTATAGGTTATAGCAGGAGCCAGGAGTACATAATATATTATATAGTGAGTGACCACCAGACACACAGTGCAGTTTATTTAATATATCCGTTCTCTGCCTGAAAAAAGCGATACACACAGTGACTCAGTCAGTCACATACCATATCTGTGTGCACTGCTCAGGCTCAGGCCAGTGTGCTGCATCATCTATATATATTATATATCTGTCTGACTGCTCAGCTCACACAGCTTATAATTGTGGGGGAGACTGGGGAGCACTACTGCAGTGCCAGTTATAGGTTATAGCAGGAGCCAGGAGTACATAATATTATATTAAAATTAAACAGTGCACACTTTTGCTGCAGGAGTGCCACTGCCAGTGTGACTAGTGACCAGTGACCTGACCACCAGTATATAATATTAGTAGTATACTATCTCTTTATCAACCAGTCTATATATTAGCAGCAGACACAGTACAGTGCGGTAGTTCACGGCTGTGGCTACCTCTGTGTCGGCACTCGGCAGCCCGTCCATAATTGTATATACCACCTAACCGTGGTTTTTTTTTCTTTCTTTATACATACATACTAGTTACGAGTATACTATCTCTTTATCAACCAGTCTATATATTAGCAGCAGACACAGTACAGTGCGGTAGTTCACGGCTGTGGCTACCTCTGTGTCAGCACTCGGCAGCCCGTCCATAATTGTATATACCACCTAACCGTGGTTTTTTTTTCTTTCTTTATACATACATACTAGTTACGAGTATACTATCTCTTTATCAACCAGTCTATATATTAGCAGCAGACACAGTACAGTGCGGTAGTTCACGGCTGTGGCTACCTCTGTGTCGGCACTCGGCAGCCCGTCCATAATTGTATACTAGTATCCAATCCATCCATCTCCATTGTTTACCTGAGGTGCCTTTTAGTTGTGCCTATTAAAATATGGAGAACAAAAATGTTGAGGTTCCAAAATTAGGGAAAGATCAAGATCCACTTCCACCTCGTGCTGAAGCTGCTGCCACTAGTCATGGCCGAGACGATGAAATGCCAGCAACGTCGTCTGCCAAGGCCGATGCCCAATGTCATAGTACAGAGCATGTCAAATCCAAAACACCAAATATCAGAAAAAAAAGGACTCCAAAACCTAAAATAAAATTGTCGGAGGAGAAGCGTAAACTTGCCAATATGCCATTTACGACACGGAGTGGCAAGGAACGGCTGAGGCCCTGGCCTATGTTCATGGCTAGTGGTTCAGCTTCACATGAGGATGGAAGCACTCAGCCTCTCGCTAGAAAAATGAAAAGACTAAAGCTGGCAAAAGCAGTAGCACCGCAAAGAACTGTGCGTTCTTCGAAATCCCAAATCCACAAGGAGAGTCCGACTGCAGTGACACTCCTAGATGGGCCCGGTGTTTGTGTCGGCCACTAGGGTCGCTTATCTTACTCACACAGCTACCTCATTGCGCCTCTTTTTTTCTTTGCGTCATGTGCTGTTTGGGGAGGGTTTTTTGGAAGGGACATCCTGCGTGACACTGCAGTGCCACTCCTAGATGGGCCCGGTGTTTGTGTCGGCCACTAGGGTCGCTAATCTTACTCACACAGTCAGCTACCTCATTGCGCCTCTTTTTTTCTTTGCGTCATGTGCTGTTTGGGGAGGGTTTTTTGGAAGGGCCATCCTGCGTGACACTGCAGTGCCACTCCTAGATGGGCCCGGTGTTTGTGTCGGCCACTAGGGTCGCTAATCTTACTCACACAGCTACCTCATTGCGCCTCTTTTTTTCTTTGCGTCATGTGCTGTTTGGGGAGGGTTTTTTGGAAGGGCCATCCTGCGTGACACTGCAGTGCCACTCCTAGATGGGCCCGGTGTTTGTGTTGGCCACTAGGGTCGCTAATCTTACTCACACAGCTACCTCATTGCGCCTCTTTTTTTCTTTGCGTCATGTGCTGTTTGGGGAGGGTTTTTTGGAAGGGACATCCTGCGTGACACTGCAGTGCCACTCCTAGATGGGCCCGGTGTTTGTGTCGGCCACTAGGGTCGCTTATCTTACTCACACAGCGACCTCGGTGCAAATTTTAGGACTAAAAATAATATTGTGAGGTATTCAGAATAGACTGAAAATGAGTGTAAATTATGGTTTTTGAGGTTAATAATACTTTGGGATCAAAATGACCCCCAAATTCTATGATTTAAGCTGTTTTTTAGTGTTTTTGGAAAAAAACACCCGAATCCAAAACACACCCGAATCCGACAAAAAAAATTCGGTGAGGTTTTGCCAAAACGCGTTCGAACCCAAAACACGGCCGCGGAACCGAACCCAAAACCAAAACACAAAACCCGAAAAATTTCAGGCGCTCATCTCTAGTTTCCATCCTCATGTGAATCTGAACCACTAGCCATGAACATAGGCCAGGGCCTCAGCCGTTCCTTGCCACTCCGTGTCGTAAATGGCATATTGGCAAGTTCACGCTTCTCATCAGATGCTTTTAATTTAGATTTTTGGGTCATTTTACTGAATTTTTGTTTTTTGGATTTTACATGCTCTCTACTATGACATTGGGCATCGGCCTTGGCAGACGACGTTGATGGCATTTCATTGTCTCGGCCATGACTAGTGGCAGCAGCTTCAGCACCAGGTGGAAGTGGATCTTGATCTTTCCCTATTTTACCCTCCACATTCTTGTTCTCCATTTTTTAATGTGTGGAATTATATGCCAGTAATATAATATATCAATAGCAATGGCCTACTGTACCGTACTGCTATATATATATACTGGTGTACAGCAAAACTCTGCACTGTCCTCCTACTATATACTACAATGCAGCACAGATATGGATGGATAGTATACTTGACGACACAGAGGTAGAGCAATGGACTACTGTACCTTACTGCTATATATATACTGGTGGCCAGAAAAATTCTGCACTGTCCTCCTACTATATACTGCGCACAACTACAATGCAGCACAGATATGGATGGATAGTATACTTGACGACACAGAGGTAGAGCAATGGACTACTGTACCGTACTATATATATACTGGTAGTCAGCAAAATTCTGCACTGTCCTTCTACTATATACTGCGCACAACTACAATGCAGCACAGGTATGGATGGATAGTATTCTTGACGACACAGAGGTAGAGCAATGGACTACTGTACCGTACTGCTATATATATACTGGTGGTCAGTAAAATTCTGCACTGTCCTCCTACTATATACTACAATGCAGCACAGATATGGATGGATAGTATACTTGACGACACAGAGGTAGAGCAATGGACTACTGTACCATACTGCTATATATATACTGGTGGTCAGCAAAATTCTGCACTGTCCTCCTACTATATACAGCGCACAACTACAATGCAGCACAGATATGGATGGATAGTATACTTGATGACACAGAGGTAGAGTAATGGACTTCTGGACCGTACTGCTTTATATATACTGGTGGTCAGCAAAATTCTGCACTGTCCTCCTACTATATACTGCGCACATCTACAATGCAGCACAGGTATGGATGGAAAGTAAACTTGACGACACAGAGGTAGAGCAATGGACTACTGTACCATACTGCTATATATATACTGGTGGTCAGCAAAATTCTGCACTGTCCTCCTACTATATACTGCACACAACTAAAATGCAGCACAGGTATGGATAGATAGTATA